>NC_047038.1:48032353-48661103 GCF_011762595.2 Tursiops truncatus | reverse complement strand
AGGTTCAGGAGGAGAATCAAGCAAGAGATCATGGAGTAGGCATATTGAAAAAAGAAAAACAAAGTCGAGGTAGGAAATTTTATAAGAATTGAAAATAGGTGGTCTGAGAGTCAGATGTATTTCTCTATCTGACAACGTCATTTGATCTGGACAGTAGTTTGAAGCACAATTTGGTAGATATTTGGTTGCAACGCAGGCAGGTTAGCACCTATGGCATAATACTTACCCTTTTATATGTTTATGTTGTTTGTTTGACTTCTGCAGATATTTGATGTTGCAACTCTGAATCTGAATTTAAATTAAGGAGTTCAGTAAAATTACATTTTAGACAGTAGATCAAGAAGAAGAACGTATCCTTTCGGAACAGGAGATTGGCTGGTTCTTGTGACCGTTGGCCTGGTGGTCTGTAAGTAGCTGAAAGGAACGGAAACCAACTTCTGAGTAAGGAAACCCTGGATGTGCGTGGTGAGGCTGCAGCCTCCTCAGTGAGCCTGCGCAGAGCAGCCGCTGTGCTGGATGAGGTCAGCGTGGTGTTTGGTGTGTGCTCTCGCTTCCCTAGAGAGATCAGAGCTATTGCAACACAATATGTTCTCTGAAAACTGGCTCTGGGAGGAAAAACTGTCATCCTAATTATGTCACAGAAATTGGGGGCTGTAATGAAGGTCAGTAATGAACACTCAGTAACATAGAGTGGTGGGTTGGATTTGATCATGATACTTCACCTAAGCCTAGGAAACACTGGGGAAAAAAATGTATCCCATTTGGCTAAGGGAAAAAAAAAGGCTTTCTGCTTTTAATCACCTGCATTTCTAGACTCTGTTTCAAGAAACTGTAGAGCGGTTTTGTAGCTATTTTACAACAATAATAATTAGATTCACTAGGACCAACCAAATTTTCTTGATCTACAGACTTCAGATTGGATATCATCCTCTTCTAAGTCATGGGTGTCTTCTACCCCTCCTAATCAGTTTATTTCCCTTACAGTTCTTCAGATCATTTGGTTAAGATCACTTAGCTTGTAATAGATACACTCTGACTTTCCCTAAACTTAGATTCCCATAGTGATCTAAGAAATTAGAAAGCAGACAGGAGAGGCTGAGAGAAATAAATTATTCTATTCCCAGTGATGGATGGTAAGAGCCAGACCTTATACAGAACTTGCCATGTACCCAGCCCTGTCAGAAGTGGTTTACATACATCGACTCCCTCAATCCTCAGAACAACTCTATCCCCAATTTACTGCTATTGTCCCCATTTTACAGGAAACCGAGGCACAGAGAGAAGAGGTGAGGTATCTAAAGCAGTAAGTGCTAAGATAGTACAGACAGTAAGTGACAAGGCTGAGGTTTAAACATGGATTGTCTATCTCCTGAGCTTCTGGTCTTGACCATTGTGCTATTCTTTTTCCCTTGGGGAACTAGACAAGCCATTCACACATTGCTACTCATTGTCTTTGCTTAGGATCCCCCTCTTCCTGGAATGTCTTTCATCAGAGTCTCTGCCTGCCAAGGTCAAGTTCAGTTATCACATGCTCTATGAAGCCTTACCTAATCCCTCCTAGCTTCTCTGTTCTGTTGCCTCCCTTTGTCATGATATTTATCACTTGGTATTTTTGTCACTATATAGTCATCTCTCTCATCTGAAGTATAGCCACGTCCTTGACGAAGAAGGACATAATGTAATTTTTTTATTTTTGTATATCCATGGCGACTAGAGAAGGCATGGCACCCAGTAAGGACCCTTATTGTATTGGACATGATTGAAGATGTTTGGAGGTGCTTGTACATAAATAAGAGTAGGTTTTAAGTTTCTTTGAACTCTATATTATTTAGTGTCAATCTCTGGCCCAGTAGGTAGTATTTTTATTGGATATTCACTAGACACTTTGATGACTCTAGGCATATGGGTCTCTGTTCATTTTAAAGCATTATTGAAATGAGAGAATGGATAACCTTGACTTAGATGAATTTGAATAACTTCTTTGATCTTGAGTCTGTTGTTTCTGAATCTTAATTGGCTACATTGCTCAGTAAATCAGCAGTGGCCCATGGGTTATTAAATGGTAAAATAAATGGTTTGGTGTAGTTCCTTTATGAGTCTGACAGAGTGTCTACATTTCTCATATTTCATTAGATGACATTATTTTCCAGTAACTGCTTAATCTGAAATAATGACATTATGTGCAAATTATGTGAAACCCCATCCACTAATGTTTCTCTGAACACTTAGGATACTAGACTTCTTTTAATTATTTTCTCTGCATCAGAGTCCTCACTGTTTTCTCTGCTACTGCTCTGGGTATTCATGACTAAACAAATCAGTTATTAAAATGGAAGCATGTTCCTTTTGTGCATTGCCTGGATGTCTTGAATCTCATTATTTGATGAGTGACTTATAGAAATATTTAACTCATCCTGTTTGACAGATGTCACATGCTCAACAAGAATAATGAATGTGCTCTCTGGTACTGAGAAGACTGTGTTCACAATGGTTTTACTCTGTTTGTAGCACTGCCAGGTCTGAGAGGGTTCTGTTTTAATCAAAGCCATGTTTTGGCTCAGAAGTGTTGAGTTGTTTGATCTTGATAACCAGTTCCACAGAGTACATTTACAAGGTTAAAAAAAAAAAAAAGAAAAAGAAAAGAAAAGAAAAAAGAGAAAAAGAAAGATTGGCATCAGGTCAAGGTTAATTGTAGTTGGTATTTGCTTAACAATTCACCCCCTATCATTCTAGCTTATGATATGATAAATGAACTACTTGGGGGAGAAAAGGTCAATGCTACATTCAGTTTACTGCGGTAGGTGAGCTTCCAATTGGGAACTTAATTTAAAGAGGATTTCAATAAAGAGAGGTATTTTTAAGCATCTAGGTCAACACAGCACATTGAAGGAATTACTCCTGCCTGTGGGATTCATTTATGTTCAGAAAAGAAAATTTCAGACCTAGGCTCAATGACCAGAGACTTGGTTTTCACCTGAATTCTTGACTTTTGAATTGTGTTTTTATAATCTGCATCTCCAAAAGCCTCTCAAGCATGTGCATCTCTAAGGGTTCCCACAATATTCTGCAGCCAGCACGATCATTTTGCACATTATACTTTGTTTGAACGGCTTTTTTCTTATATGTAGACCCTGCTGGAAGAGCCTTTTGGATGGAGATTGTGTCCTGCTAACACTGTATTTGTAGCACCTAGCACAGTGCCTGGGCCATGGTAGAAAAACAAGCTTTAAGTGACACAATAGACCAGATAGATTTAATGATTTTTATAGGACATGCCATCTGAAAACAGCAGATTACACTTTCTTCTCAACTGCACATGGAACATTCTCCAGGATAGATCACATCCTGGGTCACAAATCAAGCCTTGGTAAATTTAAGAAAATTGAAATCATACCAAGCATCTTTTCCGACCACAACGCTGTGAGATTAGAAATAAATTACAGGGGGAAAAAAAAAGGAAAAAACACAAAAACATGGAGGCTAAACAATATGTTACTAAATAACCAGGAGATCACTGAAGAAATCAAAGAGGAAATCAGAAAATACCTAGAGACAAATGACAATGACAACATGACGATCCAAAACCTATGGGATGCAGCAGAAGCAGTTCTAAGAAGGAAGTTTATAGCAGTACAATCCTACCTCAAGAAACAAGAAAAATCTCAAATAAACAATCTAAACTTACACCTAAAGGAACTAGAGATGGAAGAACAAACAAAACCCAAAGTTAGTAGAAGGAAAGAAATCATAAAGATCAGAGCAGAAATAAATGAAATAGAAACAAAGAAAGCAATAGCAAAGATCAATACAACTAGGGTGGTTCTTTGAGAAGACAAACAAAATTGATAAACCTTTAGCCAGACTCATCAAGAAAAAGAGGGAGAAGACTCAAATCAATAAAATTAGAAATGAAAACGAAGTTATAACTGACACTGCAGGAATACAAAGCATCCTAAGAGACTACTACAAGCAACTCTATGCCAATAAAATGGACAACCTGGAAGAAATGGACAAATTCTTAGAAAGGTATAACCTTCCAAGACTGAACCAGGAAGAAATAGAAAATATGAACAGACCAATCACAAGTCATGAAATTGAAACTGTGATTAAAATCTTCCAACAAACAAAGGTCCAGGACCAGATGGCTTCAGAGGTGAATTCTATCAAACATTTAGAGAACAGCTAACACCCATCCTTCTCAAATGCTTCCAAAAAGTTGCAGAGGAAGGAACACTCCCAAACTCATTCTACAAGGCCACCATCACCCTGATACCAAAACCAGACAGAGATATTACAAAAAAAGAAAATTACAGACCAAAACCACTGATGAATATAGATGCAAAAATCCTCAACAGAATACTAGCAAACAGAATCCAACAACATTAAAAGGGTCATACACCATGATCAAGTGGGGTTTATCACAGGAATGCAGGGATTCTTCAATATATGCAAATCAATCAATGTGGTACACCATATTAACAAACTGAAGAATAAAAACCATATGATCGTCTCAATAGATGCAGAAAAAGCTTTTGATAAAATTCGACACCCATTTATGATTAAAAAAACTCTTCAGAAAGTGGGCATAGAGGGAACCTACCTCAACATAATAAAGGTCATATATGACAAACCCACAGCAAACATCATTCTCAATGGTGAAAAACTGAAAGCATTTCCTCTATGATCAGGAATAAGACACGATGTCCACTCTTGCCACTATTATTCAACATAAGTTTGGAAGTCCTAGCCATGGCATTCAGAAAAGAAAAAGAAATAAAAGGAATCCAAACATCCTGTTATAACTGCTAAATTTTCCTCTTTTGAAAGCCTCTTGTCCAAATGGGAAGATGGAAAGCTCAATCGACTAAAATGCAGGAGACAAACCTGAATGACACCAAGGGTTGAATTTTTCTTACAGCTGACTCTTGGAAGCTGCTCAACTCACTGATCACTCTAAGGACTAGGCGGCGGCCCAAGGCTGTGAGCCATCAGTCAGACTTCCTAATGACCATGTCACTGAGGGGAAGCATTATGTGGAGCTCAATGCTAAGAATATTCTTTATGCAAATAAAATATATAATCAAGGATCATCACTTATAGGAAAGCTCTCAGGATATTATTCATCCCAGAGAAAATTTTGTTGATGCTGTTAAAGGAGATACTTTAAAACAGTGCTTTGGTCTAAGGTTATTCCTTAAATTTTCCTTTTTTGAAGAAGAGAAACATTATGTATAGTAGGGTCCCTTACCAGATCAGGTACTAGAGAGAATATAGCACAAATAAATCTTGGGTCCCCACATGACTCAGTGTATAGAATTACAGTAAAGAAACAAATCTCAACTGCCTAGTGGTAATATAAACTTTTCATTGGCTTAGTTAAACGTGAAAAGATGCCAACAGAGCAGTTTTATTCTTTCTCCTATTGTTCCTTCATATTTGCTCTGTGGGCTGTTTCTTCCTCTGCCCCTGGATGAAAATTTAGACACATACCACAGCTTTTCATCCTCCTTAGTTCTAAGGACTATCTCATTTCAGTAAGTAAAATGTCAGTCGTCAGTATAATAATCAAAACTCTGATCTAGTGACACATGTAGAGCTACTCACCTCCCACCAGCTTGCACTGCTTCAGATCTAGAAACCTCATTGGGGAGGAGGAATGCAGTTGGCTTCTTCCGCCATCTTTGATTATATCCTTGCCTTCTTGGTAGCTGGGTTTAGGGAGAGAGGGGAGCAGGAGAGAAGCATCATAGCCTTTTGTGGCTGGGTGGTCACCACCTGTCATTAGCTTTTCTGCATTTCAGGGAGATTAGAATTGACTCATTCTCTCAGGACCTGTACTCTTCTCAGAGAGTCTCCCTGTGGTATAATAAAAAATAAGTATTTGGTCTTCTTCCCAGTTCCTGACACATCTCCTGAAACCCTTGGAATCTCTGAAGTGATGGGTGTCTTTCTTATGCTGAGATGATATGATTAGGGACCCCTAGATAGCTCTTCAGAGTTGGGGCTGGTTGCCAGATAGACCAAGTCATAACTAGAAACTTGGAATTTTTAGCTCTGAGATTGAGTTCAATCACCAATGGTCAATGATTCAATCAGTCATGTTTACTAGTGAAAACCTTCATAAAAACACCTGAACACCAGAATTCAGAGAACGTCCAGGTTGGTGAAAACAGTGAGGTGCTGGAAGGGAATGGAAGCTCTGTGCCCAGTTCTCTGAACCTTCTCTTATACACCTCTTTCATTGGACTGTTCCTGAATTGTATTGTTTATAATTAAAAAGTAGTGCTTTCCTGAGTGCTGTGAGTCATTCTAGTGAATTATCAAACCTGAGGAGGGTTGTAGGAACCTCTGAGTTTGTAGTCAGCTGGGCAGATGTGTGGGCAGCCTGGGCACCCCATTTGTGCTGGCATGTGAAGTGGGAGCAGTTTTTTTGGGACTGAAACCTTAAAACTAGGGAATCTAACAGTGACTCTGGGTAGTTAGTGTCAGAATGGACTTGAACTGTTGGACAGCCATCTGGTGCTGGAGAACTGGTTGTTGGTATGGACACACCCGCACATTTGACGTCAGAAGTTTTGTCAAGGAGAAAAATCTCTTATGTATGGTCTCTCATAGACTTTGCCTAATGCAGACCTTTGGCCAGCTCTTATTCAGTCTCCTTTCATATTTGTTATGATCCTTTAACCCGAGGGATGTTTGTCAAGCTGTTCTAGTTTCCCAGGACCTGCATGGGTCTCTTCTCTCAGGATGGGCCAGGGTAGCTGTGTGAACACCCAAGGCCTGAGCCTTGGCCAAGAGGGGGCTCTTTGCAGGTGGCTGTGTAGACAGAGCATGGACACGAGGTCTTGGGTGTCCATACACTTGCTTGTGAAGTCCTGCATAGTACAGAACAGGACCATGTATGGAACCAGATGGAGACAGGCTGTGGACCAGGACCTGGCCTACTCTCCCCTCTCCTGCTCTCTGTTCTGGGACAGAACTTCATGGAGGCCATGAATTCTAAATTCAAACCTGGCCTTCCTGGCTTTACATTTGTCAAATTAGGAAAAAAGGTCATATTTTATTTATCTGTCTTTTGGCTTGGTTTATACTTTTAAAATGGAAACATACGGCATCTGGGCTATCCATGTGACTCTTACCATAGGGACCCACGGGTTTGCGATGAACCTGGAAGTAAATGTAAATTCTATTTTCTCTTTAGTTTGGCCTTAAAGGATGTTCTGTGAAAGATTCTTACAGAAACTGGACACCAGTTTCACAGAGTTATTTTCCTTTGCTCCTTGACTCCATGTAAATAGGCCATAGTAGGTCTCACTTTATAGCTTTTTCCTGTAGCATCTTATAATTTAATAATATCACCTAATACAGTGTATGATATACTTGTATATTATGTTTATTTTTTATTGCTTGTCTTCCTATCCCCTGCCCACTGCCCTGTATCATCCCTATTTCCATTAGAACCTGATTTCCGTGAGGATATTCCAAGAATCAGAACAGTGCTTGTAACATAGTAGGCACACAATAAGTATTTGTGGAATAAAGGAATATATATATATGCACATATATATGAACATAAGGTAAAATGAACATTAGGTACCTACTCTTTAGCTGGTGAGATTTGATGATGATTTCAATTTATTAATTGTAGTTTTACATATCTTATAAATTTTCTATAGTAAATCCATCTACTGTAATAATAAAGTAATACAGTGAGTATGTTAAATTACAGTGGATCTTCCTTATCTTTAAACACTTTATTTCTTGAAAATTGAATATTGTTATGTATATGTAGTAGATGATAAAATGAAACTATGATTCTAGTAGCTTCATCTTGTGAAGGATTTGGTGTTTCTCACGTTCTCCCCAGGGCCTTTGTACCTGAACATGATTGTGACTGTTTACCACATGAGATAGGTTTTTGTGTCCTACTCACTACCGCCGTTTTAGTTTTGTGTTTGCACCTTCGTTGCAGCTACTCTGGCTGTTTATTCCTTGCCTGCAGCCCAGAGAGCATATACTACAGAGTACACCTGCCTTGTGCTCAGAACATAGGCAGATATAATAATCAAACCACAATTTCTTGTCAAATACTTAATTTGTGCTCACTTCACACTATGAAAAGATGGTTCTCTTATTTTCAGAGCATACAATTCAATCGAGGTGTCATTTTTTAAAAAGTTGTCTTAAAAATATAAGGGTGATAGAGGGGACAACTGCATATAATGTACTTTAAAAAAGTTCTGTGTCTTTGGTGACACCAAAGCACTTAACTGCATACATTGCTCACAGTTAAAAAGCTGTGACTCTGTGTGCGTACATTGGGAGTGGGCAAAGTCATGATCTTGTTTCTTTTTGAATGTCAAGTATTGGGCTCTTTTGAAACACCCCAATTTTTGGTGCTGTTTGAAATAAACAAGCATCTATCTAAGTCAGGTCACCTGGCTGTTTGACCATCATAAGCCAGTAGGTATTTATGACCAACACAACAATTATTTTACTTTAACCGTGATGTTATATAGAGATGAAACTGGATTTACATTGTCTTCGTTTTAGAAACATAGATAGTACAGATTCGCCCTTGTTCTCTGAGCTCCTCTGCATTTTTTTAATCCATTGCTTACTCAAGAAACAGGAAAAATATGTTTCAGTATGCTTTCTAGGATATTTCATAGTATGTGGGTGAAATTTTTATGTTTCAGAAATCTCAATTCCAGTTTTAATGGAATTACATAATTCAAACTGAACTGAAAAACAAAGCTCTAGCACATTTTACTCGTACGGATGTTATTTAATCTCATGTTATTCTAGAAAAGTTATGACATTAAAAAGTTTGTAAGCCTAGTCCACAAATCACCTCCTTTATGAAAGTGACTGTAATTTCCTCATTTGAAAGAAGTATATCTTTTGTAAAAACTCTGTAACATGTGACCAGATCTTTAGTAGGTACTCCATGTAGAATGAAAAGAAAGCAGACCAGCTCCCATCCTCCAAGAGCTTACAGTGCAGAGTCATTAAACACGCACATACAATTACATATATTTTTCTATTACAGAATTGGATGAATGTTATGAAAAGACTGACAGGTGGTATAATTAAAATACCGAACTCTCTAAGGAGGAGACCTTGGGGCAGGTGGAAGAGGTAGGCCTGGTGGAGCTGCATTCATGGCTGAGGCACTGAGGTCTTGAGTCCTACACTGCTTGACTGGTTTGAAATTTTGAGAGAATTTCAGTGTGGCTGCCCCATACAAGTGAGTGGTTTAGATTTTGTGGGGTGGATCCTTTCAGAACATTCCATGGGTAAATCTGGCAAATGCTGTGTTGAGAAACACTGAGATACAGAATTGAGCTGTCTTTTCCTTGGGAGTGTGCTGACTGCATTTCTTCAACTGGATTTTGTCATGGTTCATATAGCAGGAATAGGGACAGCTGGAGGTTGATTCAGGTCTTTGCAAATGTGTTGTGTAATTCAGTCACATTGATGAATGTTTTTCAGTACCTGTTATGTGCTTGGTGCTTCTCAGGCACTAATGATAATAATACTAACAATAACAATGATAGCTAAAAAGTACACAGTTTTGCTATGTACCATAATAATATTCATTGATAGTTGTGTAGCTTTACTGTGTGCCAGAAACAGTTCTTAGTATTACATTTATATTTTTTATTTTTAAATTTTTTTCTGTATTCTCTCTCTTTTTTTTTTTTGCCACACCGCACAGCTTGTGAGATATTAGTTCCCTGACTAGGGATTGAACCAGGGCCTGTGACAGTGAAAGTGCTTAGTCCCAAACACTGGACTGCCAGGGAATTCCCAGTATTACATTTATTAACTCTTTTGATCCTTATATCAAACTTTTGAGGCAAGTAACTCTTATTATCCCTTTTTTTAATAGATGAAGAAAATGAGGCACAGAGAGGTAATTTCCCCAAAGTCACATAACCGTAGAAAGTAGCAGGGCTGAATCCAAACTCACATATTCTCTTTCCAATGGCCATGTTTTTATCTGCTATGCTGTGTTGAATTGTGATTTATATTTCCAACTCTAGAGAGGAGAGTGGAAGACACCAACAAAGCTGACTATATATAAGGAATAATAAAGTGCCGTTAATTCTGACTTTGGAAAGGTGGACAGTTGGCAGGAGGCTTGGAGTGGAAGGAGAGGAATCTGGTAATACTTTGTCTATATAAATTATAATAAGCTCCCGATTAAAGGGAATTTAAGAAGTGGGCCCACCTGAGAACACCTACTAGCCAGGAAGTGTCCTAAATCAAGGTCAGACCTTGTGGTCAGGGTCATACAGCCCTACTACGCTACATGGACACTGAGAGCAGGGTTCATGCCAACCACAAGTAGACACAGAGAAGGGGTGTTGGGTAATAGGCAGGAACCAAGTTTTCTCCTTTCTTGATAAGTAGTTGGATAACAACCTTGGCACTTAGTCCTGTGTGCTGATTGCTGCCAATGACCAGTGATGAGCAAACACAGGGCAGCATCTGTGCTGAGGCCTGGCATCAATTACTGACAGTATCTTCAGCATCAGCTATAATGATCACCACAATTAGCCTCCACAGGGCATTTTACACATTACAAAAGAGTTTCCTGTGTATTGTATCATTTTAATGCCTGGAAATTGATTTATTTTGCCCTCATTTTTGTAAAAAATATTTTGCTTTTGCCAAAAGTAATATATGTTTGTAGTAAAAAGTGGTACTGATAAGCTTATAATGAAAAACAAGTGTCTTCACTCCCTCCTTCCAATTTCCACCTCTATAGAAGTAATTAGTTTTAACTTATTTTTAGCTGCTGCTTTTGACATATGCCCTGATATATCTAAGTAACCTGCTTACATTGCTATTTCTTGATTTTTCCATTTTAAATATTATCCACTGACTTCTTAGAAGATGAGGATTTAACTTCTTAACCCTCTCCTTCCTCCCTCTTCCCACACACATACACACTCTCGTGTACCCACTTCCACTGTCCCTAGCCTTGCAATTCAGTTAAATTATACCTTTTGGTTATATCAGTATCTTTGTTTTATTACCATGAAATTTAAATATAATTCACAATTTTAAAATTTATTATACCATGTATCTTATCATGTGTTACTTCTTTTCTTGTCCAACTCTGCTTGGAGTAAATTTTAGTTTTTAATTACATAATTTTCTCTGAATCTATCACTCATTAATTCCTGAACTTTTGAACAGAACTTGAAAGTTGTTGTTGATACATTTATACTCATCGAGTGGTGTATCTTTTTTTTTTTTTTTTTTTTTCCTGGAGGGATTCATTCCTGCAACCCTTTATCCTCTTTTTCTACTTTTAACTGGCTAATGTGTAGACTTGCTGCATCTGGGTTACCACCATCACCTTTGCCTGAGAACTCCCTCTCTTCCGGGTTAGTTCTTTGGTTCTTGAATCCCACTTTCTGATTTATATCTCTGTTTTGTGGCAGCATGTTCTTCAGCAGCTTCCCAAGAAGGACGGCAGGAAACATTTTTGAGATATTGTTTATTAGTTAGCATAGGCTATTGTGGTTTCTCAACTTCAGCACCGTTGACCTTGGGGCCAGATAATTCTTCTTTGAGGGAGGCTGTCCTGTGCATTGTAGAATGCTTAGCATCATCCCTGGGCTATACCCACTGGATGCCAGTAGCACTGTCTCAGTTGTGGTAACCAAAAGTATTTCAAGACACTGCTAAATGTTCCCTCGCAGGGCAACATCAACTCTGGTTGAGATCCACCAGGCTTTGTAAGCATATTAACCCTCAAATCTCAGTTGCTTAACCAAACAAATGTTTGTTGCTTGTTCATGTTACATGTGCAGTGGAGGTGGGCACAGTATTCTGTTCCTCATATTAATTTATATAATTGTTCCAGAACCCAAGGTGACAGACATGCTTCCATCTTTTATTGGCACAGTAATTGTATTCTAAGGTCAAAGTTGCTGAGGGGTTAGGGGAGCAGTGGAATTTTCACTCTCTCACCTTAGAACTGATAGGCTTCACTTCTCATGTTCTATTAGCCAGAATTAGTTACATATACATTTTTTAATTTCAAGGAAGAAAAGGAAAAATGATACCTATCACAGCTTACAATTCTGAAAATGTCTTCACCTTACCCTTATCTAATTAATAATTTGGCTGGGTTTAGAATTCTCCACAAGAAAGCAATTTTGTGGTATAAATGTCATTTCACAGATGAAGAAATACCATCAGAAAGTTACAGAACTAGTAAGTAGTAGAACTGAGAATGAACCAGTTGCCTGATTTCAAATCAGAGGCAATGCTTTGTGTTCACTGCACCCATTTTATTTTCCTTCTGGGCACACAGATGAACTGCATTTGCCAACTTCCTTCTGTTAGATTTATCTCTGTGACAGTTTTGGCCAGTGGAATGAAGCAGAAGTGATATATGCCTGGACCATAAAAATGCTCCACGTGCAGTTTTCTATTATTCACTTTCTTTTCTCATGGTGAACCCAGAAACCATGAGTTGAATGGTGGCATCATAAAATGGAAAGAGCTTGATTCTCTGAATGATGTTATAAAGAAGAATCCTGCTCCAACCTCAGTGGACAGTGAATGATTAAATAATAAACTTTTACAATGTTAAGCCCCTGAGGTATTGAAGTTAATTATATTACCAGCTAGTGTTATTTCCCCTGACTAATAGAGGAATGGATACTAGAAGTAGAGTGATGCCATTATAGAAATTTGAAATAAGTATCTTTCATTTAATGGCGAGAAGTAAACGGTAAGGAACTCATGGCAGAGGTGGAAAGATAGTGACCCATGTTATGTGGTGGCAAAACGTTTGGTGAAACTATTTCATGTACTGTATTGAAAGACAGACAATGTACCTCCTATGCCAGCAGCTCTAGGAAAAGTGATTGAAAAGAACTTCTATATTAATGTATAAGTTACAAGAGATGAGAATTTGCCAGTTTGCCAGCAGAAATGAAAGAATATAAAAAGAGTCCAGACATGTGAAATCTTGGAGGATTGGAAAAACCAAATGCTTCTCTATCACATAGAGTAGAAACACGAGATTTAGGAATACTTTGAGCAATTAAATTAAAGATCCAGTTGAGGCAAAGAACAGGTTAAGGATGTGGTCCGTTTTAGCCTGATAGCCTCAAGGCAGAAGCCATTCTATTAAGAGAGAAGCAGGGAGTGACAAGTCAAATAAAAGAGACTTGAGAGCTAGATCTAGAAAAGAGCTTTTGGATTAAAACTCTCAACAAATTAGGGATAGAAGGAAGTAACTCAACATAATAAAGGTCATGTATGATAAACCTACAGCTAACATCATACTCAACTGTGAAAAGCTAAAAAGCTTTTCCTCTAAGATCAGGAACAAGAGAAGGATGCCCACTCATCACTTCTATTCAATATAGTACTGGAAGTCCTAGTCAAAGCAGTTGGACAAGAAAAAGAAAAGACATCTAAGTTGGAAAGGAAGAAATAAAATTATCTCTATTTACAAATGACATGATGTTATATGTAGAAAACTGTAAAGCCTACACAAACACACACACACACACAAAATTGTTAGAACTTATGAACAAATTCAGTAAAGTTACAGGATACAAAATGAACATACAAAAATCAGTTGCATTTCTATACACTAACAACAAACTACCCAAAAAAGAAATAACTTCAAAACAACATCACAAAAATAAAATACTTAGCAATAAATTTAACCAAGGAGGTGAAAGATATGTACATTGAAAACCATAAAACACTGATGACAGAAATTGGAAATACATGAATAAATGAAAAAATATCTTGTGTACATGGATTGAAAGAATTACATTGTTAAGATGTCCATAAAAATCCCTATTTGATCACAATCCCTATCAAAATTCCAGTGGCATTTTTCACAGAATTAGAAAAAGCAATCCTAGAATTCATATGGAACCACAAAAGACAAAAAATAGCCAAAGCAATCTTGAGCAAAGAGAACAAATTTGAAGTCATCATACCACCTGATTTCAAAATATACTATAGAGCTATAGTAGTAAAAGCAGCATGGTACTGGTATTAAAACAGAAACATAGATCTATGTTACAGAATAGAGAGCCCAGAAATAAGTTCACACATTTACGGTCAATTGATCTTTAACAAAGGTGTCAAGAATACACAATGGGAAAGGATGGTATCTTCAGTAAATGTTGTTGGAAAACTTGTTTTCCAACAGAAGAATTAAATTGGACACTCATCTCACTCCATATACAAAAATCAACTCAAAGTGGGTTGAAGACTTAAATGTAAGACCTGAAATCATAAAATGATTACAAGAAAAATCTTCTTGACATTGGTCTGGGCAATGATTTTTTGGATATGACCCCCCCCCCAAGCACAGGCAACAAAACAGAAATAGACAAAAGGGATTGTATCAGACTAAAAAGCTTCTGTACAGCAAAGGAAAGAGTCAACAGACTGAAAAGACTACCTACAGAATGGGGAAAATATCTGCAAACCATACATATGATGGAGGTTAATATCCAAAATATATAAAGAACACAAGCAACTCAATAGCAAGAAAACAAATAACCCAATTTAAAAATGGGCAAAGGCCCTGAATAGATATTTCTGAAAAGATATACAAATGGCCAATATATATATGAAAAGATTCTAAACATCAGTAATCACCAGGGAAATGCAAATCAAAACCACAGTGAGATATTGCCTCACACCTGTTAGAAAGGCTATCATCAGAAAGAAAAAAAATAAGTGTTGGCAAGAATGAGGATATGTGGATATGCCTCAGGTAGATATGGAATGCCTCATTCACTATCATGATGTGTCACACATTACCTTTGCTTTACAGCTTATGAAATGGGGCATTGGCTCATATCTATGGAATTCACTGGCTTTCCATCTACCAAATCATCCAGAAGCAACTACACAGATAGATTGGTGGAATAGAATATTGATTGAAAAGGCTGACAGTGCCTTGAAGACTGGGATTCTGTCCAGTGAGATGTATTCTTGGAGTGTCTGACCAGTTTATGATTCTCCCATATCCAGAATATAAAGGCCTTGGAATTAAAACGGTGGAAAGAAAATGGCCTCTTCTTATTATCCCTAAAGGTCTACTTGTCAAGTTATGCTTCCCATCCCTGCAATGCTTGGATCTGATGGTTTTGAGGTCTTAGTTCATAATGGAGGAAAGTGTCTAGCAGTAACCACTAAAGGTTGCATTGACTAGAAGTTGTGGATATCACTAGTCATTTGGGTTCTTCATACCAGTAAAATGACAGTTAAGAAAGGGAGTTACTATATTGTCTGGGGTGATTGATCCTGATCATCAGGAACAAGTAAGGTTGCTGCTACACAACAGGGTCAGGAGGAGATTTTTGGAACCCAGGGCATTTTATGAGACCTCTCTTAGTCCTTCAGTGCCTAGAGATCAAAGTAAATGGAAGACTAAAGCAACTCAGCACCATCAAGACCGCTGATGTTTCATTCCCTCAGGAATGGAGATTTGGGTTATTCCATCAAGTAAAGAACTATCACCAGCTGAGATTTGGCTGAGCACAGGGAGCGTGGGGCCACCAGTTACGGAACCGAGGATCGTAATAGCTATGCGTTTTCTTTTTTGATTGCTATATATAGAAGTATTTACCAATTTCTTTTTTTCCTCCTCATTGTATTAAGAGTGTTGGTGGTAGTTACCTTATAATGTAGTCTTTAAAATAAATAAGGGAATTGTAACTGAACTACAAGAGTAGTGAACATGACCCAGAGATGGATAGTTACTGATAAGACTGGGTTTCCTGGTTTGGGGAGAGGATGAACATGTCATTTTTCATGTGAGCGATAATTGGATCATATTCAGCAGAAGAAAAACGTTTCTGTCTTACTGCTTTGAAGTTTTAAGTATATGTATAAGGTTATATAGGATCACTGAGTATCCAAAAGAGCAGACAGTGCCACATATTGTTGGATCTCAGTGCTATTCCTGCCCATTTAGGCTGTCCCCCAGATGTAGGATCTAGTTTATAGGATAGATTTAGAAGGTGAGAGGCAAAGGTAAACCATTCTTCTCTGGTAGCAGCTCCTGGCAGGCACATGGCCAGACAGCAGACATGAAATCTGCAGTGGCTTCCTGTGAACTCCTGCAAAACACCTGCTACCATGCTGCAGGCAGTAGGGTCCATCAGTGTCAACTTCTCTGCTTCCCTGCTCTTTCTGAGCTCCTAAAAATCAGGAGCGAGTTTCTTGACGTTTTTCGTCTAGTTCTTCCAAAAGTTTCTAAGCCCTTAATTTACTGTCTTAATTCTCTTCCTATTTAAAATAGCCAGTGATTTCTGGTCTCCTGACCAACTGCTGATAAATACCTGTTTCCTCTTTTTTTTCTCCTCTATACCACACTACACCTATTTTGTGTTTAGCTCTCTGGGATGTGATTTAGGAAAGTCAGTAGAAGAAATGGCATAGCTATATTTGGTAACTACTTCCTATATCGCAAAGCACCCCAAATTTAGTAGCATTCAACACCAAATATTTTATTATACTCACAAATTCCATGGGCCAAGAATTTTGACATGAAAACACCATGGCTTGTTTCTGCCACATCACATTTTGGCCTATCTGGGAAGATGCATAATCTGAAGTTAACTCCACAGCTGGTTACTGAAATCATCTGAAGGTTTGTTTACTCACGTGCCTGGAACCTGGGCTGGGAGGACTTGATGACTAGTATTGCGGGCTGCAAGGAGCACAGGTGGCCTCTCCACAAGGCTTAGCTTCCCCACAACATGGCAGCCTCAGGGTAGCCAGACTTCTCAGGGATGGCTCAGCACTCCAAGCCTGAGCCAGCAAACAAGGTGGGAGCTGCATCCCCTTTCATGACCAAGGTGGGAGCTGCATCCCCTTTTATGACCCAGGTGGGAGCTGCAACCCCTTTTAAGACCCAGCATTAGAGATCACACAGCATTACTTCCACTAAACTGTCTTAGTCAATTAGAGCCAGAAGGCCATCAAGAGCCAAGGGGAGGTGCATAGACTCTCAACTACATGGGACTAATGTCTACACGTTTCAAACCTTCAGTACCATCTGATTGAGAAGACAGAACTGCTACACCTGCAGTTGTAGTTCCTCTTACCTGGATGCTCTCTCATTATCCAGATCTCAATACAAATTTCATCCCTGCAGAGAACCCTGATCTGACACCACAGAGAAGAGTGGTTAAGCACACTGACCATGAAGCCAGCAGCTCACTGAAAGCCCCAGCTCCACTACATATGAGCTGAGTGGCCACAGCAATTATTTACTCTTTCTGTATTGGAGTGTCTACACCTGTAAGAAGATGACAGTGATACCTACTTTAGAAGCTTGGTTGAAGACTTGTAGTGGATTGAATGGTGGCCCTCAACAAAAGATCTTTTCCACCTGGAACATGTGAACGTGACTTTACTTGAAGAAAGGGTTTTAGCAAGTGTATTTAGATTAAGAATCTTGAGATGGGATCGTCCTGGATTAGGGTGGGCTCTTAACCCATTAACAAGTGCCTTTATCAAGAGAACAATTATGTTTGACTTCATAAATAAGTGCTATATGAGAGTTACCTATCTTTACTTATCTCTCCTTCCATCGCTCAATCCCATGACTTTGTTTTATAGTACCTATCAATAGTTCAAATTTTCTTGTTTCTTTACTTATATATAGAATGTAAATATAAGCACCTTGATAGTAGGGTCCTTTTCCATCTTTTTCACTGTTGTATCCTCAGTCTTTTAAAACATGATAGTAGGGCTTCCCTGGTGGCGCAGTGGTTGGGAGTCCGCCTGCCGGTGCAGGGGACACGGGTTCGTGCCCCGGTTCGGGAAGATCCCGCATGCCGCGGAGCGGCTGGGCCCGTGAGCCATGGCCGCTGGGCCTGCGCGTCCGGAGCCTGTGCTCCGCAGCGGGAGAGGCCACGACAGTGAGAGGCCCACGTACCGCAAAAAAAAACAAAACAAAAAAAAAACACATGATAGTAGATATTAGATGATCATTATTTACTGAAAAAAATGAGTAATCAAATGGATCTAAAAAAATCACAGAAAAAAGTAGATGCTAAACTATAGAGTCAAATAGGATTTCAAATGGGAGATACGTAGTGTAGTGGAATAGTTTAAAAGTCTTCACGAAGGAGGTGGAAATTGAGGTGGGATTTAAGGACAGTGAGAGTTCAATGTGGGGAAAGTGTATTGAAGGTTGGAAGCAAGTCTTATTCATCTTTATATTCCCATTTTACAATATGAGTGTCTGGCATATAAAATATACTCATAATATATTTTTAAATGGAATTTAGGAAAGAAACATTCCAGGAAGTGAGTAGTATGAGCACCATATAGAAGGATTCTATGAGGAATAAATATGTAAGTAAAACAGGAACAATTAAATGTTCTGAACCCATTTACTTGACTGAAGTAGGATTGAAAATCCTTTTCTTACATAATCTCCTACAATTTATTTACTACTGATTCCATTTGACTTAGAAGGAGCCTCTGTTGTCCTGGAAATGTGCCCACAAGGAAGAGAAACCCCTAATAGTTACCAAAACCAATGCCTACTCCAATTTGCTGTTCTGAAGATAGATAGCTCTTCTAGCATTCTTAATCTCTGCTTACGAAACTAATGACTTTTCAGTTGGACTGCTCGTCACAACTTTCTTCTTTCCCATGCATTAGAATGAATCTTCCCTTAAGTAAATCAGGCTGTTTTTCCTTTGCTTTCTTTTTTATAGCTCTTTCTGTTGGCTGCACATACGGTTATTGCTTCTTAAGGAAAAACAAACCAAACATGAACTCTTTCTGTATTTTCTGTGGCTCCAAGCTATTCCTTTTCAAAAACAATTTCCTTTTATTAATAGGTGAGTGAATTGAACTGATTTTCCAACTCAATTTCTAAGCATTTTACCACACTTCTAATTTAAATCTTCCTTTATTGTTATGACAGACCAGCAGACCATTTTCCTTTTTTGTCTCAGTTGTGCAATGACCTGTATGAATAAAACTACTTTAAAAAGATGCCATAACAAGTGATCAGAATTGTAAACATTTTAAATCAACGTACACTGAAAAATAACTCTCCAGAAAGGGCAAGGATCTACCAGAAACACAATTGTAAAAATGAAATCATAAAAAGGACACATTACAGTAAAATATAAAAATACAACTATAAATATAAATAATTTTGCTTCCTGAATAATGTTTTTCCTCTGTTTCGTTTTATCTCATCTCTATGATGAAATAGTGTTGAATTTTAATGAGGAAGAGAAAAGTTAAAGCTAGTTTAAATATAGGCTTTTTTTTTTTAACAGTAGCATCTTCTGGGCTTCCCTGGTGGCGCAGTGGTTGAGAGTCCGCCTGCCAATGCAGGGGACACGGGTTCGTGCCCCGGTCCGGGAAGATCCCACGTGCCGCAGAGCAGCTGGGCCTGTGAGCCGTGGCCGCTGAGCCTGTGCGTCCGGAGCCTGTGCTCTGTGGCGGGAGAGGCCACAGCAGTGAGGGGCCCGCGTACCGCAAAAAAACCAAAAAGAAACCCCAAAACAATAGCATCTTCTTTTGGCCTCGGTTTCATCATCTGTAAAATGGAGATAGTTATGTGACTGTCTCTTGGATCAATTCACTGATACATGATTTTGTGGGTTTTGTTTTATTTTATCTCATTCCTTGACACTGTGTTGAGATGGGGATGTTTACTAAAGGGAAATGAATAGACATGACATTGAAATATAGAGCCAGTCTAATGATTTGCTTTTTAAGTTTTTAAAGGACACTAGCTAAGTTTACCTAAATTGGAAAGCAAAGCATGAAACTCATCTTTATAAGAATTAGCAGAGTGGTTCATCCTCAAGAAATGCTCTGTAGAGCACGAGGCTGCAAAATGGGAATAGGTCTTGCAAAGATTCTGCTTTAATTCACGCTAGTGAGCAGTCTCCATAAAGGGCCAGAGTGGATCTGCTTGGGCATGTGGTGCCCAGGCTGGGCTATAGTGACAACCCCTGATCAACAGAGGTGTCACCTGTAGCACACATCTTTTACAAGGTCTGAGCTTATTTCACTCCAGGGCCTTCCTGTATCACTCCCTGGTTCTGTAATTAAGTTAGGCACCTAGAGAGTCATATTATTATTACTTTTTCTACACCTGGGATGTCACTTAGTTGAGTCCTGCAGTGTTTACTTAGATGGAGCAACGGAGAGCAGCAAGTCCAATTTACCATCGTCTAGTCTCCGATGAAATGGTGAATTCTCTTTTGGGTGGTAGGACATCAGCTCAGTGAAATTGTAAATGGCCACTTACCTCTTGGAAGGGACTCATTGCTCGTCTGTTTTCCCTTTGTCTCCCATAATAGGACAGTAAACAATTCAAGGGCAGGGTTATTTGTTCTTTTTTGATTCCTTGGTTCTTCACCAAGCATCTCCCAGCACACACCTACAGGCCTATTTAAATAACAGTTATCCCACACTGAATCAGAGCAAATAAGAAAGCTTACTGTAGATTCATTTCAAACCCCAGTGAACAGGAAAGTCAAAACCTGGGAAATAAAGCTAAAAACTAACTCAGCCTCTCTCAAGCTCCAATAACAACTCGTACAGGCCAATGGCAAGTAGTGTCTGAAATATTAGTATCACTTCAAACTGTCGAATCACTTTTTCATCTTAATTTAGAGATAGATCTCTTATGTACTCAGTCAGTCATTGAGTGATTAAGGAGAGTTAATAAAGTATTATTTCTAAATACTGTACCAAAATTAACTCATTTATCAAAACAGCATGAGGTAGATAATATTACGATCTCCATTTTACAGGTGACGTAACAGACGTGTAAATGTTCGGAACTGCCCAGAGTCACACAGCTAACAGTGAGACCAGAGAGAATTGATCCTAGGCAGTTTAGGTTAGAAACCCCAAACTCTTAGCATGTAGGCTCTTTGGACATCCGCTTATTGAAATATAAATTTAAAGAGCATGTTTTGAAGTGTTCTCCCAATTTTGTTCCCATTGGAACATTATGGGAATTTCTCTATTCCCAGTATGCCCTTTTCCCTATCCCTGCACCTTGTCTAACATTATGTCCTTGGGAAAAGAGCGGGAGTAGGTCTAAGAAGTTATGACATAGGGAGATTGCTTGGCCATAGAGAAGGAAGAGGGAAACCGTATTCTTGTCTCTCTGGGAGATTATGGAGAGATGAAGGAGACAAAATGGGAACAAACAGAGTTGAGCCACTTGTGTGTTAATCTCTGTTCAGACAGAAGTCTGAGATGAGGGGGTAGGTTAGATAAGATGTGGGTAAAGCTAATAGCGGTGGGAATTTGCCCTGCCTCTAGATAAAAACTTTGGGAACCTGAATGTTAGGATCCCCTTGCAACACCCTTAGGAAACCACATGGTTAGATGACTTAGTGTTCTCGAATCATGGAAGGAACCCTGAAGTTCCCACAGGCTTCCCTAAGGTTCACGTTGAGGCCACTGAAAGCGTGATGAAAGTGATTACCAGAACCCAAAATGCAGGTGGACCACCTGAGTCTGGGTCAAAGTGGCAGGGATAGCTGGTCCTTGGGAGTCTGCAGGACCAATGAGCATGACCATGAGGCTGAATCAGCAGCAGGGAGCCCCAGGACCTGATCGGGCTGGGCAAGAAGGACCAAGAGATATACAAATCGCAGACTTCAGTAGCAAATGCCAGTAGTACATCTACAGAGAGGGTCAGATCATGAAAACCCCAGCAGCGCAACTAGGGGCCAGCAAGGCACCCGGGCCCCCCATTTTTACCATTTTTTAAAAGTTAGAAATACTAAGACGAGATTTTTAAAGGCCTTATAGGTTACGTGCAAATGCTACCTTGAAGAGAAGTAGCTGGAAGAGGGCCCAAATCTGAAAAAAAAAAAAGAAAGAAAAGAGTCATTTTAAATAGGGTGAATTACCTTGAGAGACATTTTAAATTATTCCATTATATCCTGATTGAATTAAAATTAAAGTTTTATTTCCTACTACTTATTGCAGTCAGACTCATGAGGAAGATCAATGAAAAGAAATAAATAACTACCTTTTCTTCACCCTGGTAGTGTAGTGTTTAAATTTTGATTTGTCTGCAGAATTTTCTTTAAAACATGCAGGGCTCTGCATCGATCTCTATTGTATGAGCAGAGTGCAGTGTAATGTCACTTTTAAACTTTTTTTTTCTAAGGGTGCACATCAGTTTAGAAATTAGTTCCTACTACAGGTAGAAAGGGCACCATACATTTTCAACCCTCTTGAACGTTCTTAAAAAGTTGGCAAAAATTTCTAAAATATTAAGTAAATGCTAAGCTTATCACATTTGATAAAACCTCTAAACGTTTAGGGATCAAATCTTGCTAAAATTCAATTGACCTTATTATTATATGTTAGTTTGGTTATCTGTTGCTGCATAATAAGCTGCCCTAAAACTAATGGCTTAAAATAACAATGATTTATTCACTCACAGTTCTGCATTTTGATCTGGGTGCAGCTGGGTGGATTTCCTGCTCTTCTTGCCTGGGCTCGTTCATGGGGCTACAGATATCAATGATCTCCCTTGCCATTTGGTCTCCAGTTGGGTTTGGTCAATGGTAGGAACCAGTTCTAGATGGCAGAGAGGGAAGAAAGTAAGGTAGAACCTGTTTTTTGGCCTTCGGCTTTCTCCTTGCAGGACTGCTGTGTGGCCACAGCTCCCACTGAGCAGCCTTCTACAATCACAGCTATCATCTCTGGGTTCTGGGATCTGTCCCCTCTTTGTGTACTTTTCAACTTTGAGGGTGTTAATGGCGCTCTGTTGTAGTAGTCCTGCTTCTTTACCTTTCATGCTGCCCACACTTTTATAAATTGTCCCTTGATTAAATTTGTCATAAACAGCCAGTTTGAATGTGCTCTTTCCTGGCAAGACCTTGACATTTGGAACATGTCTTAGCATTGGAAATGTAGTGAATCAGAAGGATAAACTATCTTCTATTCTCCAGGGCTTTAGTCCATGCTATATCACATAAGTCAGATAAGCAAAGGAGCTTGCATTTTAATGGAGGATGTATAACATAAACAGGATAAATAAACAAAATCCATAGCAGTTTAGATAGTGATTAAGTACTAAGAACAACAACAGACTAATGAAAAATGGATGGGAGTTAGAAACTGCAGGCAGAGGAGTTTCAAAACTTTAAAATATTTATGTAAGCTAGAATTGAAACTCTTTGAGAAGGGAACTTTTTCTAGCTTAGTGTTGTTTCCCTAGCTCCTAGAATAGTGACATAGTGGATCCTCAATAAATATTTGTTGAATGAATGAATGAGTATACATACAAATGCATTCATTCATTCATTCAGTTAATATTTGTTGAATGCCTACTTTGCTAGACACTCAGGATAATGTAAAATGACAGAAGTTCTTGCCTTTGAGTAGACAACTAATATCTTGTCCATCCAATAGTATTATAATTTCCTTATAATGGATTTCATTTCCTGAACTTCTTTTAATTACCAGCACGTGCTGTGGCCCTCTACACATAATGCAATAAGCAGTGAACTTAGTCAAAACTCTTACAAGTGAATGAGTCAATCGATTTTAACAATAACATAGATTTATTGCATTGACTCACAGATAAGACAAATTTAGTTCAGGGTCCGGTTGCAGCCAGGCTCTCAGGAAGCATTAGGTATTGGTCTCTTTCCTTCTCCTGGTACTCTTTTCCTCTTTTACTTGTTGTAAGCTTAATTTTCAGCTGTTCTTTTCAGCTGTTCATGGGTGGTAGAAATTGACTCATGTGCAGCCTCAGGCTTACAACCTCCTACTTTGTAAACGTCTGCAGGAAAACATTTCTTTCCTAAGAGTTTTCGCAAAAGTTCTGGATACATCTTTCATTGGCCCACTGTGAGTCACATGCCAATCTTTGAACAAGCAATTGCAGTCAGAAAAAAGGAAATCTCTGATTAGCCATGTCTGGCTCACACGTTACCCCTGGATTCAGTAGTGAGGTTCAAACCACCCAAATCACTTGGACTTAGAGAAGGTTCTAAGAAAAATTGGGTTTGTATTACCAAAGAGAGGAATGGATGCTGGTCAAACAAAAACAGCAGATGTCCCAAATAGTTTACTAAAAAGCTTTATACTTTATATTTTAATATTCTAGTTAAAGCTTCTAATTTGGACTAACTGGGAGTGGAAATTTTGGCTAAATTCATAGCAACATTTTTTAAAAGTTTCTGTTTATTTTAAATGAATGTAGTGTAACAGAACAAATTCACAAAGCATTGCTTCCACTTCTTTGACGCTAATTGCTCTAAAGAATACATGGAAAGAGTTTATAATTAGCATGTCCTTTATTTCTGTAAAAGAAAGGATCCTTCTAAAGTATTTGGGAATGGTTGAAAATGTGGTTCTTTGAGTGGTTTTAAACACTTTACTGCTTTTCTTCTTACACTATTAATTTATTTAGCCAAATTATCACAGATTCTGAATTAATGAGGTGTTAGTACATATGTAGATGGTGTTATCCGGTTCGCTTTAGATAATCCTCAAGGGGTAGTGTTCCCTCACTGGGAAAGTTGAGCAAATGTTTGCTGAATCTTTTTAGAGCAAAAGCTTTAAAGATTAGCCCACTTATTTATTTAAATCATATAAATTTAGTTTGAAGCATAGACTTTTTTTTTTACTCAAGACAAAGTAGGTCTTGCTTATTTTAGATCTCTTCCTTTACAGCATTTCCTTACTGCCACTTGGAACAGTGTACCTCTAAGTGTCATTAAAGTGTGGGCCCTCTACAACCACAAATGTGCAAGAAACCAAGGTCAGAAATTGAGATTATTTAGAAACTTTTATAGCGATTAAATATTTTTGCAACATCCAAGTGCATACTCAGTGCATTAATCTTGTTGAACATGGTATGGACCAGATCAGGTGGTTCTTGAACTTGTGCCAAGAACTGCATCCTAATAATGCAAAATGGACCATATTGTGTTACCACAATGTCGGACCACATATCATTTGTAAAGGATTGAAAAAAAAAAAGGAAACCTTGTTTTTCACCTCAGATAGTTTGAAAAGAATTGAACAAAAAAATTTTGTTTGAGGGCTTCCCTGGTGGCGCAGTGGTTGAGAGTCCGCCTGCCGATGGGGACACGGGTTCGTGTCCCAGTCCGGGAAGATCCCACATGCTGCGGAGCGGCTGGGCCTGTGAGCCATGGCCGCTGAGCCTGCACGTCCAGAGCCTGTGCTCCGCAACGGGAGAGGCCACAACAGTGAGAGACCCACGTACCGCAAAAAAAAAACCCCAAAAAACAAACAAAAAAAACTACCAAGGCAGTGAAGAATTACTCAGCTCAAATGTGGAAGAAGATAGCATTATGCAAGGCCTCAAATGATTCCAGCAATTTTTTAAAATGCAGTGTTTGGAACCCAAAAAAACATTATACAGGCATATGAGGAACAAGACAATGTGATTAAAGATCAAAATAAACATTATTTAATATAAATAGGTTTACTGATAATCCAGATAATGGATTCCTTAGTTATGGAATTTAAAATAACTATGCTTAATATGCTTTAGAAATAAAAATTGGGAATTCTGTTAGAACTGTAGCGTATTTTATATAAGTACCAAGTGAAAATTATACAACTGAAAGATACAAAAACTGTATTAAGAATTCGACGAATGGATTTATCAGCAGATTAGACTCTGCTCAGAAAGAAAGTTAGTGAAATAGAAAAATAGAAATTGCCTCCGATGAAAACATACAGAATGCAGCAAGGAGTGGCAACATGATAGAGAACACACCACACAAAATATGAAAACATATGAGATACAGTGACAATATCTATGTATGTGTAATTAGTCCCGGAAGGAGAGAGGAGAGATAATGAAGCTGAATAATATTTGAAGATTAAATGGCAGTGAATTTTTCGAAATTCATAAAAGCTTTCAAGCCACAGATTCAAGAGGCACCATGAATCTTAAACTAGAAAAATATAAACAAAACCACACTGAGGCACATCACAGTCAAATTGCTGAAAACCCTCCAAATTAAGAAAATCTTCAAAACAGCTAGAAAAAAATAATGTTACCTTCAAAGATCGACAGCAGATTTCTCAACAGAAGCAACTGATGAAGAAAGTGAATGAAATGAAATTTCAAATTGTAAAAAAACCAGAAAAACTGTCAACCTACAGTTATATACTCTGTGGAAATTGTCTTCAAAAATAACAGTGAAATAGGAATTTCCAGACAAACGAAAACTGGGAGAATTTATCACCAGTATATGACCCCAGAGAAAATAAGGATATTCTGCAGGCAAAAGGGAAATGATCATATTTAGAAGCTGAGAGTTGCAGGAAGAGATGAAGAGCTGCGTAAAAGTAAACATGTGGATAAGTCTAAATAAATACTGGTGGTGTAAAACAATAGAATTCCTTATGGGGTTTGAAATACAAAGAATTAAAATAGCAACAGGTATGGGGCTGAGAGGAGGGGTAAACAGAGATAAATGATGAAAGGCCTTTGCATGTCCAGGAAAAGGGGAAAAAGTCCTTATGTATATTAAAACTTGATGAGTCAAGGGCAATAGTTCTCAACCAAGGGCGATTTTGTCCTCTGAGAAACATTTGGCAATGTCTGGAGACATTTTTCATTGTCTCACAACTGAAAGGATGTGACTAACTTTCCATTGGTAGAAGCCAGAAGTGCTACGAAAATCTTATGATGCACAGGAAAACCTGTCTCGTAACAAAGGATTATCTGGGCCAAATTGTCGATAGTTCTGAGACTGAGAAAGCTAAATATAGAGTTATCACTGAAGGATTGAATAAGAGCATGATACTCAAGCCAATATAGAGGGAAAAATTGATATAAATAATAAATCATATGGGGGCAAAAAAGAGAAAAAAGGAAGATGGAGCAGGTGGGACAAATAGAAAGTAAACCAGATGATGGTAAATTTGAAATCAGTTCTATCAGTAATTGCGTTAAATATAGATGGACAGATTCTCCCACTTAAAATGATTGTATTACTGGATAAAATAAGCAACCGTGTGCCACTTACATTAAATATACCTTAAAATAAAACGAACACGTATAATGCAGAAAGATTTAAAGAATGTCGAATATATTTCTTGCAAAATAAATGAATTAAAAAGAACAATTTCAGCGGTTTCCTATTGCTTTCTACAAGCATTTATACATAGTAATTTTTTCTCTCTCTCCTTATCCAAACACGTTGTTCAAAGCCTTTTTGGGCCATGACAGTCAGCAGTAAGTGTAGATTCAATTTTGTGACAGATTATTGTCTTCATGCCTCAATAGACCATGAACTTCGTGAGGGCAGAGATTAGGTTTGTTTTTTATTTTTCTGCTATAAACATAGCCTACCTGGCATATAGCAAGTATTCTCTATATAGAATGATTGAAAATGTTTGTGCCATTTCCTTACCCCAGTAGTTCTCTAACTTTTGGGTCTCAGATCCTTTTACACTATTAAGAATCATTGAGGATTCCAAAGAGCTTGTGTAGTCATGTCTATTGATAATTTCCATATTCGATAATACAATTGAGAAATTTAAAAATACCTTTATTTATTAATTTAAAAATAGTAACCCTGTTATATGTTAACAAAAGTTACATATTAAACATAACTGTTTTCAAAAAAATGTAATGAGAATAATAACACTTTACCTTTTTTATAAATCTTTTGAATGTCTGGTTTAGTGGAATTCAGCTGGGTTCTTATAACTGCTTATGTATTGAATCTGCTGCAGTACATTATTTTGGTTGAAGTATATAAAGAAAATTCTGTCTTACAGAGACATGTAGTTGGAAAAGTGAAGAGTACTTTAATAGCCTTTTCAGAAATCAGTGGATGTTATTGTTTGATATTACACCAAAACTTGACAAGTAGTATTTTCTTAAAGGTTTATTGCATTATGCAGTTGGAAAACATATCAATTGCCTCTTCATACTCTGTTACTTGAAAATACATGCATCTGTTTTGGATTTTGAATGGATCATTTATCCATAAATCAGTCCTTTGGAAAACATTGATTCATCGAATTGTGGAAGATCTTTCAAATGTTGTTACATTTCATTGTGCAATACAAAAACCACATTCATTAATAACCAATTTCATCAGGAAATATTGTGAAGTGATCAAACTTATATTAAGTGATAGTTTCAAATATTCTAATTTTCATTTGAAAGCTCAAATTTTATCTTTGCAGCAATGGTTAACAGTTGTTTTCTTTAAAGTAACAGACTCACTTCATTCATTTTAAGAATATCTGCCATACACTAAAAAGTCTGAATAGCTGTAGTTTGTAATGTGTCAGTCATTTTTTTCCAAAGAAAAATGTGTTCTGTGGTAAAAAATAAGAAAGCAGCTATTTCAGCTTGCAACTCAAATAACCACACAGATACTTCTCCTGGAGATAAGTACTTTATTTCCCATTTTGTCAAATGGAAGATTAAAAAGGTATGTACTCAATGACCAGAATTTCATAAAATTAAAAATGTTAACTACTTCTTCAGGGACATTCTTAAAGAAACTGGCTTTTTTTTTTTTTTCTTCCTGTGAGTATATGGCAGTGAAGAATAGAATTACTAGCCAATAGTTTGGTCAGTTGGCCTTAATTTCTGCTAAGTAATCAACAGTTTTACTCAACATTGCTTTTGCACCATTAGTAAAAATGCCAACACGGTGTAAGAGGTAAATGATTTTCACCTCATGAGTTCTTTGAGAGTCTTGGGGGCTCCCAGAGGTTCCACAGGCCACACTTTGAGAAGCAGTGCTTTGCACATACATATCCAATGTAACCATTGAACCGGCTAGCTACTTGTCTCCATACACTTCTCACCTCCATGTTTGGGAATATCTCCATTAAAAATGGTCCTTTCTCTCACCTTTGCCTTCTTGAATGTGGTTTTATCCTCCCCAAGGCATGGTGCATTGATTGGCTGACCCTCAAATCAGATTTGATCACACCCACTCTGAGTCCTGACACTGTTTTGAACATGTGATATGATTCACATTGCGTGGGCTCTAATTGTGCCATCACTATTTTACTCTGAATGTTCTAAAGGGAGGGTGCTGTGTGCTATTTATCTTTGAAAACTACTTAGTGCCTAAGAAATGGTTCTGGACCTATTTTATGCCCCACATAAGTATTTATGCATTGAAATGAATCAAATATGATTTCACTAAAACTCATGGAATTAGCTCCAGGGGATTAGATTAATTTTACAAACCTGCATTTGCTTTATTTTAAGATAGCTACTTTTATCATTTACCCTAAAAAATAGCATTAAAATGATTAAACTTAGTGAACTGGGAGATTTAATGCCAAATGTGATGGTTTGGGCAGAGACTGAATATTCATTCCTTCACTCACTTCATTCATTATTCCTTCATTAAGCTTAGTTTTTAAACAAGGATTTATTTAACACTTACTATGTAGTAGCCATGGCAGATACAATGAGGAATAAGACACAGTGCCACATCCAAAGGGCTTACATTCATCAGAAACTGTATTATGATCCCCTACTAAGTGTAAGGATTTCTCTAGTCATTTGCTAGACAGAGTTCCTGCCATCAAAATGTATATATAGTGTAATTGAAGAGACACGTAAATCAGTAAATTAAAATACAGTATGTTGGACACTATTACTGAAACAGGAATAATAGATGGTGACAGTTCTGAAAGGGAGCATATAATTCTGTCTGGAGAAGTGGATGAAAGCATCACCATTGAGGTAACATTTGAACTACTTTAATTAAAAGAATTATGACAGGTGAAAAGGGAGACGAGGACAATTCTTGCAAAAAGTAATGATAGAAGCACGGAATCGTGATAGATCTTATTATGTTCACGGCATGGTTAAAGTCCAGTGGGCCAGGATCAGAGAATATATAGAAGGGACTGTCAGGAGACGAGGTTGGAGTGTAATTTGGACTTAGATTGTTCAAGGCCAAGGAAGTCATACTAAGGAGTTTGAATTTTATGTATGAGCATTAAGGATCCAATGCAAATTTTTTAAAAGAATAGTGATATGAATACCTCTGCTTTTTTTTTTTTTTTTTTTTTTTTTTCCTGTACGCGGGCCTCTCACTGCTGTGGCCTCTCCTGTTGCGGAGCACAGGCTCCAGATGCGCAGGCTCAGCGACCATGGCTCACGGGCCCAGCTGCTCCGCGGCATGTGGAATCTTCCCGGACCGGGGCACGAACCCGTGTCCCCTGCATCGGCAGGCGGACTCTCAACCACTGCGCCACCGGCAAAGCCCCACCTCTGCTTTTTTTGGTAGGTCAGTCTGATGACCAAGTAGAAATAATGAGTGTGGGTAGATAATGCAGACAGAAGGCTACTTAAAGCAACATGGCACAATTGTAAGTCAGAAATAATGGAAACTGAATCTAGCACATTACCAGTAAAGAGTGAAGAGAAAGAGCCAGATTTGGGAGGTATTTCTGAAACAAATAGAATTGATGTGACTTGGCAGTTGTTTGGATTGTGAGCTAGAGGTAGAAGTGGAGGATAGCACGAGTATTTGTACGTTGGGAAATTAGAAAAATGGAGGTGTTATTAGCCAAGATCAAACATGCAAGAAGTGGAACAGGTTAGCAAGATGGGGAGAAAGTTTCTATTTTAGATAGAAGCTGGACCTTAGAAACAAATAGTCCCGTGTCCCAGCCATAGTTGTTCAAACTATTGTGTATGATATTTTTATTTAATCTATAAAATGGATATGCTCATATTGTAGTAAAGAATTTGTCCTTGCCCAAAGAGAGGTCTGGCTTTCGTTTCTGGCCCTGGAAGGTAACTTCTAAACCTTTGGATCTCAAGTGATAGGAGTGTTTTTGTTGTTCATCATGGGCCCCTAGAACCACACCTGATAGTTTTATGTTAAAAAGGTGACTCATGATAGACCCCTTGGACCACATGGTATATCAGTCTATCAGTCAGTCAATCATACCAAGGTAACAAAGCCCCAGTAAAAATTCTGGACAGTGAAGCTCAGGTGATCTTCCCAGGTTGGCAGTATTTCACGTTTTTTGTCAAACATAAATGTTGGGAGGATAAAGCATCCTGAGGATAATGGGAGCTTCACATTTGGAGCCCTCTGAGAGCCCACCCTATACACCTCTTTGGCTGGTTCTAATTCATATTCTTTTTTTCTGTAATAAATCATATCTGTGAGTATAGTAGCTTTCAGTGTGTCCTGTGAAGCTTTCCAGGAATCATCAAACCTGAGGTTGATTTTGAGAAACTCCTGAACTTGCAGTTGGTGTCAGAAGTGAGGGTAGTTTTATATGAACTTCCCCCTCTAACTGTGTGTTTGGGTCCTAACTCCTTATTGTTGGGGTCAGAAGTCTTGGACAGACTTGGCAGTCGGAAAAATGTATCCATATCCTCACAGTTAGCTTAACTCCAGGTACTGACAGACTTGTTGTGAAGAGTAACTCATTTGTTCTACAAATGTTTGCACAAACTATGTAGTAGACATGGTGTATGGTGCTGGAGATAAAGCGATGAAAAGATATGCAGCCTCTGCCCTCATGGAGCATAGAATCCAGGATTAAGTGAGGTCAGGTATGTGCAACCTGACACAATGTTTGTATCCCTCCCCAAATTCATATGTTAAAATCCTAATCCCCAATGTGATGGTATTAGGAGGTTGGGCCTTTGGGAGGTAATTAGGTCATGAGGGTAGAGCCCTCATGAATGGGATTAATACGCTTATAAATGAGACCTCAGAGAGCTGTCTCGGCTTCTTTCTGCCATGGGGGATACAACAAGATAGCACTCTGTAGTCCAAAAGAGGACCCTCGTCAAAACTCAGCCATACTAGCACCCTGATCTCAAACTTCCAGCCGCCAGAACTGTGAGAAACAAAGTTCTATTATATATAAGCCACCCAGTCTATGGTACTTTGTTATAGCAACCTTTTAGTGTATAAGTATAAATACGGGGGTCATCAGCATCTAGATGGTATTTGAATTCATGAATATAGATGAGTGCATATCGAAAGGGTTTTTAGACAAGACCACTTGACTCAAGAAACAAAAAGTCTCTTCAAGCTCAAGGAAAACAGAAGATCTTAGAATAGAAGAGGCAGATTGTTCCATACCTGCTTCTCACCTGTAATTGACAGTGTACTGCTGAAACTCACAATCTGAAGTCATCAAAGTAATTTATTCCCAAGTGACTAGGTAACCGAAACCCATTAAAATATTTGAAGCAAAAAAGAGAAACACATATACAGAAAGAAAACTCTCCATGAAGAGTTAATAGGAAGCTACATCTTATTTTTCTGATAAACTACATATGACTAGATTATAACATGTTGCAAGTGTAAGTACTCCTTTGGCCCCAGTGATCTGGAACGAACATGACCCCATTTTTAACGTTTGTAATGGACATGTTAGCAAGAACACATTTTCTGAATTTTTCAAGTGAGATTTTCTGCTTTGAAAGCACTTTAGCATCCATTTCTGATCACTTTATAAATGTCATGGGCAAAACTAGAAGGAATTATTATATATTTCATGCCCAAATATAGTATGATAAAAAATAAGCCTAGAGAAAGGAAGTCATGGGCAAAACTTCAGGTGAAATTGATTTTTGCAGATGACTTCATGACTGGGAAGAAATTTAATTGTACCCATGTCATTTACTCTGGTTTCCTAGTACCCACATTGCAAAAGCTTATATAATAGGCCTTCGGAGGCCCTTATGTGATAGAGAGAGCTAGCAAGATTTCTCAGGATGATAAAGCATGTTCTCCAAGTGATTGCTGGGGAAAATTGGTAATTGACTAGAGCAACTAGAGTTGGTATTTCCCTTCCCTCCTTGTCTTCATTTGTTCTTCTGTTATTAAGTAATATTTCAGCCCCAGTCAGCAAGTGACCCAAATATGAAAACACTCTTCGATTTTGTCTTATGCACAAAGCTAAACACCTCTTGAAAACTTATTTTTTAGAAAATCAATTGCTGGAGAACAATACCGGGAACAATCTATAAATCACTAGACCAAACATCTCTGTCTTTCTAGTTTTGGAAAAGGTAAGGATAACATATATTTTTGAAAAGAAGACTCGTGCAATGCAGACTAACCACATTTTCAGCAAGCTAAAGCATTACATTACATATGCTAATAAATACGAAAACACTTAGCATTTCCCATTGTATTCAGCGGTCTCTGTCAGACCTAAACATCATAATGAGTGCAGGAAGAGTATAGTGAAATGAAGAGCTCTGCTTTGTTTTACACTTTCTACTGAACTTTTCAATTACAGAAATTATTTTTGTAGGGTTTTCTCTGCTGTGTAAACTTATATATCTCAATGCACAGGTTGGCTGTATTGAAACTGGATGATTAAAAGTAGGCAAATATTTAAAATGCACAGAGTATTATTAATGTGTTTATTCAACAAACATTTATAACAGGGGATTGTATTAAATTCTACATTAGGAAGACAATTCAAAAGTGAAAACCTTAACCACCAAAGAATCAGATCCTCACTGAGGGGTGAATTCCCATGGCCTGATTTCATGCCCATAGTTGGAGAACTAGAATCAAAAGTTGCTCAGAATAGCAGAAGTTTCAGCTTGAGTAGGTACAGTTCACTACATTGCCAACTCATATCTTATAGAATTGCTTTTGGGCTTTATTTAAATATTAAAAACTAAATCAGAAGTCCATGTTTTTCTTCACTTTTCAAAACTTTATTTACACTATCATTTTCAGGTCCTTTATCAGAATAAGGTTCTTCTTTCACCCACATCCATACTCACAAACACCCATAAACAATAGTTTATGTGTTTTCATGTGAGATTTTTTAATGAAGACATTGCAGTAATCATTGATGATCAAACTTAAAATATTAGTAACGCTGATTTTTAATACATTAAGCAAATTTAAAAAGTAATGTTGATACACTGAATCGTTACTTCTTTCCTTTTGATTAATTAGATTCTATTGAAAAGATATATGCAACCTTTTACTGAAAAGGTAAAAAAAAAAAAAGAAAGAAAAAGGTAAGCAATGAAAAGGAGGTATCTGTTTTTCCCCAGAACCTTCAGATCTGTTCACTTTCAGAGGTCACAATATCAATGGTTCATTGTGTCATGAGAAATATTCTATGCTTATAAAACTGTATATAATACTTGTGAGGTCTTTTTAAAGTTTTTTTTTTAAGTTTTTATTTTGAAATAATTTTAGATTTACTGGAAAGTTGCAAATACAGTACAGAACACTCATGCATATCTTAACTGATTTTATCTTATGCTAACAACTTGAAGGAAAATGATACAATTATCATAAGTAAAAATTAACATTACGTTGATAATAATAATAATAAATAACATTTACATTTCATTGATTCCCTGCCCCCAATGCCTTTTTTTCAGGGATCAGTATACAGTCCATAATCCCATATTGCTTTTAGTTGTGTCTCTTTAGCCTTCTCCAAAACAGAGACAATTCCTCAGTTTTTCTGTTATTATTCTTGATGAGTACTAGTCAGTAATTTTAGAGAATGTCTTTCAATTTGAGTTGATCTGATGTTTCCCATGATTAGATTGTATTTATATATTTTTTCAAGAATAGCATGTCTGTCTGCATCGTATCAGAGGTACATGATGTGGATATATCTAAATATTGATGTTCTGCACTGATGTTATAAAAATTTAATACAGATTTTAGTATATTACACACATCACTTTGATATTTATTTAACTTTGAGAGCATTCCATTTCAGCATACTATTTTTCTTTTTCTTTTTTAACTTCTTTATTGGGGTATAATTGCTTTACAATGGTGTGTTAGTTTCTGCTTTATAACGAAGTGAATTAGCTATACATATACGTATATCCCCATATCTCCTCCCTCTTGCATCTCCCTCCCATCCTCCCTATCCCACCCCTCTAGGTGGACACAAAGCACTGAGCTGATGTCCCTGTGCTATGTGGCTGCTTCCCACTAGCTATCTATTTTACATTTGGTAGTGTATATATGTCCATGTTACTCTCTCACTTTGTCCCAGCTTACCCTCCCCTTTCCCCATGTCCTCAAGTCCGTTCTCTACATCTGCGTCTTTATACCTGTCTTGCCCCTAGCTTCTTCAGAACCTTTTTTTTTTCCTTTAGATTCCATATATATGTGTTAGCATACGGTATTTGTTTTTCTCTTTCTGAATTACTTCACTCTGTATGACAGTCTCTATGTCCATTCACCTCACTACAAATAACTCAATTTCGTTTCTTTTTATGGCTAAATAATATTCCACTGTATATATTTGCCACATCTTTATCCATTCATCTGTCAGTGGACGCTTAGGTTGCTTCCATGTCCTGGCTATTGTAAATAGAGCTGCAATGAACATTGTGGTACATGACTCTTTGAATTATGGTTTTCTCAGGGTATATGCCCAGTAGTGGGATTGCTGGGTCATATGGTGGTTCTATTTTTAGTTTTTTAAGGAACCTCCATACTGTTCTCCATAGTGGCTGTATCAATTTACATTCCCACCAATAGTGCAAGAGGGTTCCCTTTTCTCCACACCCTCTCCAGCATTTGTATTTTGTAGATTTTCTGATGATGCCCATTCAAACGGGTGTGAGGTAGTAGTTTTGATTTGCATTTCTCTAATAATAAGTGATGTTGAGCAACTTTTCATGTGCTTCTTAGCCATCCATATGTCTTCTTTGGAGAAATGTCTATTTAGGTCTTCTGCCCATTTTTAGATTGGGTTGTTTGTTTTTTTCTAATATTGTGCTGCATGAGCTGTTTATATACTTTGGAGATTAATCCTTTGTCCATTGATTCGTTTGCAAATATTTTCTCCCATTTTGAGGGTTGTCTTTTTGTCTTGTTTATGGTTTCCTTTGTTGTGCAAAAGCTTTTAAATTTTATTATGCCCCATTTGTTTATTTTTCTTTTTATTTCCATTACTCTAAGAGGTGAATCAAAAAAGATCTTGCTGTGATTTATGTCAAAGAGTGTTCTTCCTATGTTTTCCTGTAAGAGTTTTATAGTGTCCGGTCTTACATTTAGGTCTCTAATCCATTTTGAGTTTATTTTTATGTATGGTGTTAGGGAGTGTTCTAATTTCGTTATTTTACATGTAGCTGTCCAGTTTTCCCAGCACCACTTATTGAAGAGGCTGTCTATTCTCCATTGTATATCCTTGTCTGCTTTATAAAATATAAGGTGACCATATGTGCGTGGGTTTATGTCTGGGCTTTCTATCCTGTTCCATTGGTCTATATTTCTGTTTTTGTGCCAGTACCGTACTGTCTTGATTACTGTAACTTTGTAGTGTAGCCTGGAGTCGGGGAGCCTAATTGCTCCAGCTCCGTTTTTTCTCCTCAAGATTGCTTTGGCTATTCGGGGTCTTTCATGTTTCCATACAAATTGTGAAAGTTTTTGTTCTAGTTCTGTGAAAAATGCCAGTGGTAGTTTGACAGGGATTGCATTGAATCTGTAGATTGCTTTGGGTATAATCATGTTCACAATGTTGATTCTTCCAATGCAACAACATGGTATATGTCTCCATCTGTTTGTATCATCTTTAATTTCTTTCATCAGTGTCTTATAGTTTTCTGCATAGGTGTTTTGTCTCCTTCGGTAGGTTTATTCCTAGGTATTTTATTTTATTTTTGTTGCAGTGGTAAATGGGAGTGTTTCCTTAAACTCTCTTCCAGATTTTTTGTCGTTAGTGTATAGGAATGCAAGAGATTTCTGTGCATTAATTTTGTATCCTCCTACTTTACCAAATTCATTGATTAGCCCTAGTAGTTTTCTGGTAGCATGCTTAGGATTCTGTATGTATAGTATCAAGTCATCTGCAAACAGTAACAGATTTACTTCTTCTTTTCCGATTTGGATTCCTTGCATTTCTTGTTTTTCTCTGATTGCTGTGCCTAGAACTGCCAAAACTATGTTGAATAATAGTTGTGAGAGTGGACAACCTTGTCTTGTCCCTGGTCTTAGAGGAAATGGTTTCAGTTTTTCACCATTGAGAACGATGTTGGCTGTGCGTTTGTCATATATGGCCTTTATTATATTGAGGTAAGTTCCCTCTATGCCTACTTTCTGAAGGGTTTTTATCATAAATGGGTGTTAAATTTTATCAAATGCTTTTTCTGCATCTATTGAGATGATCATATGGTTTTTCTCCTTCAGTTTGTTAATATGTTTTATCATATTGATTGATTTGCATATATTGAAGAATCCTTGCATTCCTGGGATAAACCCCACTTGATCATGGTGTATGATCCTTTTAATATGCTGTTGGATTCTGTTTGCTAGTATTTTGTTGAGGATTTTTGCATCTATGTTCATCAGAGATATTGGCCTGTAGTTTTCTTTCGTTGTGACATCTTTGTCTGGTTTTGGTATCAGGGTGATGTTGGCCTCGCAGAATGAGTTTGGGAGTGTTCCTCCCTCTGCTATATTTTATAAGAGTTTGAGAAGTATAGGTGTTAGCTCCTCTCTAAATGTTTGATAGAATTCGCCTGTGAATCCATCTGGTCCTGGGCTTTTTTTTGTTGGAAGATTCTTCATCACAGTCTCAAATTCAGAGCTTGCGATTGGTCTGTTTATATTTTCTATTTCTTCCTGCTTCCGTCTCAGAAGGTTGTGCTTTTCCAAGAATTTGTCCATTTCTTCCAGGTTGTCCATTTTATTGGCATAGAGTTGCTTTTAGTAATCTCTCATGATCCTTTGTATTTCTGCAGTGTCAGTTGTTACGTCTCCTTTTTCATTTCTAATTCTATTGATTTGAGTCTTCTCCCTTTTTTTCTTGATGAGTCTGGCTAATGGTTTATCAATTTTGTTTATCTTCTCAAAGAACCAGCTTGTAGTTTTATTGATCTTTTCTATTCTTTCCTTCATTTCTTTTTCATTTATTTCTGATCTGATCTTTATGATTTCTTTCCTTCTGCTAACTTTGGGGTTTTTTTGTTCTTCTTTCTCTAATTGCTTTAGGTGTAAGGTTGGGTTGTTTATTTGGGATTTTTCTTGTTTCTTAAATTAGGATTGTAATGCTATAAACTTCCCTCTTAGAACTGCTTTTGCTGCATCCCATAGGTTTTGAGTCGTTGTGTTTTCATTGTTGTTTCTAGGTAATTTTTTATTTCATCTTTGATTTCATTTGATTTGATTTGATTTTGAGTGATCTCTTGGTTATTTAGTAGTGTATTGTTTAACCTCCATATATTTGTATTTTTTACAGATTTTTTTCCTGTAATTGATATCTAGTCTCATAGCGTTGTGCTCAGAAAAGATACTTGGTACGATTTCAGTTTTCTTAAATTTACCAAGGCTTGATTTGTGACCTTGATTTGTGTATTCTGTTGTTTTTCGATGAAATGTCCTATAAATATCAATTAAGTCCATCTTGTTTAATGTATCATTTAAAGCTTGTATTTTCTTTTTTATTTTCATTTTGGATGATCTGTCCACTGGTGAAAGTGGGGTGCTAAAGTCCCCTCCTATGATTGTGTTACTGTCGATTTCCCCTTTTGTGGCTGTTAGCATTCGCCTTATGTACTGAGGGGCTCCTGTGTTGGGTACATCAATATTTACAATTGGTATACCTTCTTCTTGGATTGTTCCCTTGAATATTATGTAATGTCCTTCTTTGTCTCTCATAATAGTCTTTATTTTAAAGTCTATTTTGTCTGATATGAGAATTGCTACTCCAGCTTTCTTTTGATTTCCATTTGCATGGAATATCTTTTTCCATCCCCTCACTTTCAGTCTGTATGTGTCCTTAGGTGTGAAGTGGGTCTCTTGTAGACAGCATATATATGGGTCTTGTTTTTGTATCCATTCCTCCAGTCTATGTCTTTTGGTTGGAGCATTTAATCCATTTACATTAAGGTAGTTATTGATATGTATGTTCCTATTTCCATTTTCTTAATTGTTTTGGGTTTGCTGTTGTAGATCTTTTCCTTCTCTTGTGTTTCTTGCCTAGAGAAGTTACTTTGTTGTAAAGCTGGTTTGGTGGTGCTGAATTCTCTTAGCTTTTGCTTGTCTGTAAAGGTTTTAATTTCTCCGTGGAATCTGAATGAGATCTTTGCTGGGTAGAGTAATCTTTGTTGTAGGATTTTCCCTTTCATCACTTTAAATATGTCCTTCCACTCCCTTCTGTCTTGCAGAGTTTCTGCTGAAAGATCAGCTGTTAACCTTATGGGGATTCCCTTGTATGTTATTTCTTGCTTTTCCCTTGCTGCTTTTAATATTTTTTCTTTGTATTTAATTTTTGATAGTTTGATTCATATGTGTCTTGGCGTGTTTCTCCTTGCATTTGTCCTGTATAGGACTCTCCGCTTCCTGGACTTGATTGACTGTTTCCTTTCCCATGTTAGGGAAGTTTTCAACTATAATCTCTTCAAATATTTTCTCAGTCTCCTTCTTTTTCTCTTCTTCTGGGACCCCTATAATTCAAATGTTGGTGCGTCTAATGTTGTCCCAGTGGTCTCTGAGACTGTCCTCAATTCTTTTCATTCTCTTTTCTTTATTCTGCTTTGCGGTAGTTATTTCCAGTATTTTATCTTCCAGGTCAGTTATCCGTTCTGCCTCAGTTATTCTGCTATTGATTCCTTCTAGAGGATTTTTCGTTTCATTTATTGTGTTCTCTGTCTTCTCATTTTGCTTAACTTACTGTGTTTGGGGTCTTCTTTTCACAGGCTGCAGGTTCGTAGTTCCTGTTGTTTTTGGTGTCTGCCCCCAGTGGCTAGGGAATTTTAGTTTCATTTATTGTGTTCTCTGTCTTCTCATTTTGCTTAACTTACTGTGTTTGGGGTCTCCTTTTCACAGGCTGCAGGTTCGTAGTTCCTGTTGTTTTTGCTGTCTGCCCCCAGTGGCTAAAGTTGGTTCAGTGTGTTGGTAGGCTTCCTGGTGAAGGGGACTGGTGCCTGTGTTCTCATGGATGAGGCTGGATCTTGTGTTTCTGGTGTGCAGGACCGTATCAGGTGGTGTGTTTTGGGGTGTCTGTGACCTTATTATGATTTTAGGCAGCCTCTCTGCTAATGGGTGGGGCTGTGTTCCTGTCTTCCTCGTTGCTTGGCATAGGGTGTCCAGCAGTGTAGCTTGCTGGTCGTTGAGTGGAGCTGGGTCTTAGCATTGAGGTGGAGACCTCTGGGAGAGCTTTCACTGTTTGATATTACGTGGAGCCGGGAGGTCTCTGGTGGACCAACCTCCTGAACTTGGCTCTCCCACCTCTGACGCACAGCCCTGACACCTGGCCACAGCACAAAGACCCTGTCAGCCAGATGGTTGATTTTGGAGGCTGAGAAGTACCTCTGCAAGCTGAAGGTCCAGGAAAGCTGGTGGTGTAGTTCCAGTCCAAGACCCAAGTCTGAAGGCCTGGAGAAACAGGTCGCAAACAAGCTTCCAGTGCAAAGAGGCAGTTACCGGATACCATGACCAACGTGCACGCCTAGACATTTTCCAATTGCACATCGCTGCCTGTCTTGGGATGTGTTGTGGGGAGGCAGAAGATGGCTGTTGTTCCCTCTGGGGTCATAAAAGCTGGTGGCAGAAATATCAGGGAGTGTTCATCTACTTGAACTCTTCTTGGGGGCATACATCTTGCTGGAGGGCATACAGTCTTACAAATTAGGAGCCTCTAAGTGGTTGGCTAAGTGTTGCCCCAGCATACCATTCTTCTTGATGTCTACATAGTATTCAGTTGAACTATAGGTCATGATTTATTTAATTAGTCTACTAATTGTTGAACATCCAGGTTATTTCTGGTTGGTTGTTTTAATTTTAACTAACAATGCTGCAAATGACATTATTTTAAATGTATTTGTGCATGTTTGTGTGTATATATATATAGGGTAAATTTCTAGAAGTGGAATTGCTGGGTCAAAGTTGATGTGCATATTAATTTTGATGATACTGACTAATTTCCTGACAATTTACATGCCCTCCTGAGCCATGTAGCAGAGGGCTTATCATGTGCTGTCTGACACTTTTTGGTCTTTGCCGATAAGAGAAGAGCAGTACTTCATTATGGCTTTCCTTTTACACTTCTATTATGTCTGTCAATAAACTGTTGCAATTTTTGTGAACTTATTATTCTTGGTCTTTGCCCATTTTGCTACTGAGTCATTAGCCTTTTTCGTGTTAAAGAGTTACTTAAATAATGATATAATTAACCCATTGTCATCTAGTTGCCAGTGTTTTCCTCAGTATTTCATTTGTGTTTGGAATGTTTGCAGTTATCTGCTTGTGATGGTTTATTAATTCTTTTATTTTTTTTTACATCTTTATTGGAGCATAATTGCTTTACAATGGTGTCTTTTTTTAACATCTTTATTGGGGTATAATTGCTTTACAATGGTGTGTTAGTTTCTGCTTTATAACAAAGTGAATCAGTTATAACTATACATATGTTCCCTTATCTCTTCCCTCTTGCATCTCACTCCCTCCCACATTCCCTATCCCACGCCTCTAGGTGGTCACAAAGCACCGAGCTGATCTCCCTGTGCTATGCGGCTGCTTCCCACTAGCTATCTATTTTACGCTTGGTAGTGTATATATGTCCATGCCACTCTCTCACTATGTCACAGCTTACCCTTACCCCTCTCCATATCCTCAAGTCCATTCTGTAGTAGGTCTGTGTCTTTATTCCTGTCTTACCGCTAAGTTCTTCATGACATTTTTTTTTTCTTAAATTCCATATATATGTGTTAGCATACGGTATTTGTCTTTCTCTTTCTGACTTACTTCACTCTGTATGACAGACTCTAGGTCCATCCACCTCACTACAAATAACTCAATTTCGTTTCATTTTATGGTTGAGTAATATTTCATTGTATATATGTGCCACATCTTCTTTATCCATTCATCCGATGATGGACACTTAGGTTGTTTCCATCTCTTGGCTATTGTAAATAGAGCTGCAATGAACATTTTGGTACATGACTCTTTTTTTTTTTTTGCGGTACGTGGGCTTCTCACTGTTGTGGCCTCTCCTGTTGCAGAGCACAGGCTCCAGACGTGCAGGCTCAGCGGCATGGCTCACAGGCTCAGCCGCTCCGCGGCACGTGGGATCCTCCCGGACCAGGGCACGAACCTGTGTCCCCTGCATCAGCAGGCAGACTGTCAACCACTGGGCCACCAGGGAAGCCCACATGACTCTTTTTGAATTATGGTTTCCTCAGGGTATACGCCCAGTAGTGGGATTGCTGGGTCATATGGTAGTTCTATTTGTAGTTTTTTAAGGAACCTCCATACTATTCTCCATAGTGGCTGTACCAATTCACATTCCTACCAGCAGTGCAAGAGTGTTCCCTTTTCTCCACACCCTCTCCAGCATTTATTGTTTCTAGATTTTTTGATGATGGCCATTCTGACCGGTGTGAGATGATATCTCATTGTAGTTTTGATTTGCATTTATCTAATGATTAATGATGTTGAGCATTCTTTCATGTGTTTGTTGGCAATCTGTATATCTTCTCTGGAGAAATATCTATTTAGGTCTTCTGCCCATTTTTGGATTGGGTTGTTTGTTTTTTTGTTATTGAGCTGCACGAGCTGCTTGTAAATTTTGGAGATTAATCCTTTGTCAGTTGCTTCATTTGCAAATATTTTCTCCCATTCTGAGGGTTGTCTTTTCGTCTTGTTTATGGATTCCTTTGCTGTGCAAAAGCTTTGAAGTTTCATTAGGTCCCATTTGTTTATTTTTGTTTTTATTTCCATTTCTCTAGGAGGTGGGTCAAAAAGGATCTTGCTGTGATTTATGTCATAGAATGTTCTGCGTATGTTTTCCTCTAAGAGTTTGATAGTTTCTGGCCTTACATCTAGGTCTTTAATCCATTTTGAGTTTATTTTTGTGTATGGTGTTAGGGAGTGTTCTAATCTCATACTTTTACATGTACCTGTCTAGTTTTTCGAGCACCACTTATTGAAGAGGCTGTCCTTTCTCCACTGTACATTCCTGCCTCCTTTATCAAAGATAACGTGACCATGTGTGCGTGGGTTTATCTCTGGGCTTTCTATCCTGTTCCATTGATCTATATTTCTGTTTTTGTGCCAGTACCATACTGTAGCTTTGTAGTATAGTCTGAAGTCAGGGAGCCTGATTCCTCCAGCTCCGTTTTTCTTTCTCAAGATTGCTTTGGCTATTCGGGGTCTTTTGTGTTCCATACAAATTGTGAAATTTTTTTGTTCTAGTTGTGTGAAAAATGCCAGTGGTAGTTTGATAGGGATTGTATTGAATCTGTAAATTGCTTTGGGTAGTACAGTCGTTTTCACAATGTTGATTCTTCCTATCCAAGAACATGGTATATCTATCTCTCCATCTGTTGGTTTCATCTTTAATTTCTTTCATCAGTGTCTTATAGTTTTCTGCATACAGGTCTTTTGTCTCCCTAGGTACTTTTATTCCTAGGTATTTTATTCTTTTTGTTGCAGTAGTAAATGGGAGTGTTTCCTTAATTTCTCTTTCAGATTTTTCATCATTAGTGTATAGGAATGCCAGAGATATCGGTGCATTAATTTTGTATCCTGCTGCTTTACCAAATTCATTGATTAGCTCTAGTAGTTTTCTCGTAGCATCTTTAGGATTCTCTATGTATAGTATCGTGTCATCTGCAAACAGTGACAGCTTTACTGCTTCTTTTCCGATTTGGATTCCTTTTATTTCCTTTTCATCTCTGATTGCTGTGGCTAAAACTTCCAAAACTATGTTGAATAAGAGTGGTGAGAGTGGGCCACATTGTCTTGTTCCTGATCTTAGTGGAAATGCTTTCAGTTTTTCACCATTGAGGACAATTTTGGCTGTGGTTTTGTCATATATGGCCTTTATTATGTTGAGGAAAGTTCCCTCTATGCCCACTTTCTGGAAGGTTTTTATCATAAATGGGTGTTGAATTTTGTTGAATGCTTTCTCTGCGTCTATTGAGATGACCATATGGTTTTTCTCCTTCAATTTGTTAATATGGAGTATCACACTGATTGATTTGCGTATATTGAAGGATCCTTGCATTCCTGGGATAAGCCCCACTTGATCATGGTGTCTGATCCCTTAAATATGCTGTTGGATTCTGCTTGCTAGCTTTGTCTCTTCTAATAGTCTTTATTTTAAAGTCTATTTTGTCTGATATGAGAATTGCTACTCCAGCTTTCTTTGGTTTCCTATTGCATGCAATAACTTTTTCCATCCCCTTACTTTCAGTCTGTATGTGTCTCTAGGTCTGAAGTGGGTCTCTTGTAGACAGCATATATATGGGTCTTGTTTTTGTATCCATTTAGCCAGTCTATGTCTTTTGGTGGGAGCATTTAATTCATTTACATTTAAGGTAATTATTGATGTGTATGTTCCTATTCTCATTTTCTTAATTGTTTGGGGTTTGTTATTGTAGGTCTTTTCCTTCTCTTGTGTTTCTTGCCTAGAGAAGATCCTTTAGAATTTGTTGTAAAGCTGGTTTGTCGGTGCTGAACTCTCTCAGCTTTTGCTTGTCTGTAAAGGTTTTAAATTCTCCATCAAATCTGAATGAGATCCTTGCTGGGTAGAGTAATCTTGGTAATGAAGGTAATCCTTCCTCAGTTTAAATATGTCCTGCCAGTCCCTTCTGGCTTGCAGAATTTCTGCTGAAATATCAGCTGTTAACCTTATGGGGATTCCCTTGTGTGTTATTTGTTGTTTTTCCCTTGCTGCTTTTATTATATATATTTTTTTGTATTTAATTTTTGATAGTTTGATTAATATGTGTCTTGGCGTGTTTCTCCTTGGATTTATCCTGTATGGGACTCTTTGTGCTTCCTGGACTTGATTAACTATTTCCTTTCCCATATTAGGGAAGTTTTCAACTATAAACTCTTCAAATATTTTCTCAGTCCCTTTCTCTTTCTCTTCTTCTTCTGGAATCCCTATAATCGAATGTTGGTGCGTTTAATGTTGTCCCAGAGGTCTCTGAGACTGTCCTCAGTTCTTTTCATTCTTTTTTATTTATTCTTCTCTGCGGTAGTTATTTCCACTATTTTATCTTCCAGGTCACTTATCCGTTCTTCTGCCTCAGTTATTCTGCTATTGATCCCATCTAGAGTATTTTTAATTTCATTTATTGTGTTGTTCTTCGTTGCTTGTTTCATCTTTAGTTTTTCTAGGTCCTTGTTAAATGTTTCTTGCATTTTCTCTATTCCATTTCCAAGATTTTGGATCGTCTTTACTATCATTATTCTGAATTCTTTTTCAGGTAGACTGCCTATTTCCTCTTCATTTGTTAGGTCTGGTGGGTTTTTATGTTGTTCCTTCATCTGCTGTGTGTTTTTTTGTCTTCTCATTTTCCTTATCTTACTGTGTTTGGGGTCTCCTTTTTGCAGGCTGCACGTTAGTAGTTCCCGTTGTTTTTGGTGTCTGTCCCCAGTGGCTAAAGTTGGTTCAGTGGGTTGTGTAGGCTTCCTGGTGGAGGGGACTAGTGCCTGTGTTCTGGTGGATGAGGCTGGATCTTGTCTTTCTGGTGGGCAGGTCCACGTTTGGTGGTGTGTTTTGGGGTGTCTGTGGACTTATGATTTTAGGCAGCCTCTCTGCTAATGGGTGGAGTTGTGTTCCTGTCTTGCTAGTTGTTTGACATAGGGTGTCCAGCACTGTAGCTTTCTGGTTGCTGAGTGAAGTTGGGTGTTTGCATTGAGATGGAGATCTCTGGGAGATTTCCGCTGTTTGATATTACCTGGAGCTCGGAGTTCTCTTTTGGACCAGTGTCCTGAAGTTGGCTCTCCCACCTCAGAGGCACAGCACTGACTCCTGGCTGCAGCACCAAGAGCCTTTCATCCACATGGCTCAGAATAAAAGGGAGAAAAAGTAGAAAGAAGGAAAGAAAGAGGATAAAATAAAATAAAGTAAGATAAAATAAAATAGTTATTAAAATAAAAAACAATTATTAAGAAAAAATTTTTTAGAAAGTGAAAACAAACACAAAAAAAAAACGGACAGATAGAACCCTAGGACACAAATGGTGAAAGCAAAGCTATACAGACAAAATCTCACACAGAAGGATACACATACACACTCTGAAAAAGAGGAAAAGGGGAAAAAATAATAAATCTTGCTCTCAAAGTCCACCTCCTCAATTTGAGATGATTCGTTGTCTATTCAGGTATTCCACAGATGCAGGGTACATCAAGTTGATTGTGGAGATTTAATCCGATGCGTCTGAGGCTGCTGGGAGAGATTTCCCTTTCTCTTCTTTGTTCACACATCTCCCGAGGCTCAGCTTTGGATTTGGCCCCGCCTCTATGTGTAGGTCTCCGGAGTGCGTCTGTTCTTCACTCAGACAGGATGGGGTTAAAGGAGCCGCTGATTTGGGGGCTCTGGCTCACTCAGGCCGGGGGGAGGGAGGGGCACGATGTGGGGTGAGCCTGAGGCAGCAGAGGCCGGCAGGACGTTGCACCAGCCTGAGGCGCGCCATGCGTTCTCCCGGGGAAGTTGTCCCTGGTTCCCGGGACCCTGGTAGTGGCGGGCTGCACAAGCTCCCTGGAAAGGAGGTGTGTATAGTGACCTGTGTTCACACACAGGCTTCTTGGTGGCGGCAGCAGCAGCCTTAGCGTCTCATGCCCGTCTCTGGGGTCCGTGCTGATAGCAGCGGCTCGCACCTGTTTCTGGGGCTCCTTTAAGCAGCGCTCTTAATCCCCTCTCCTCACGCACCAGGAAACAAAGAGGGAAGAAAAAGTCTCTTGCCTCTTTGGCAGGTCCAGACTTTTCCCCGGACTCCCTCTTGGCTAGCCGTGGCGCACTTGCCCCCTTCAGGCTGTGTTCAGGAAGCCAACCCCAGGCCTCTGCCTGTGCTCCTACCAAAGCCCGAGCCTCAGCTCCCAGCCCCCGCCCGCCCAGGCGGGTGAGCAGAGAAGCCTCTCGGGCTGGTGAGTGCCGGTTGGCACCGATCCTCTGTGCGGGAATCTCTCCACTTTGCCCCCTGCACCCCTGTTGCTGTGCTCTCGTCCGCGGCACGGCTCCGAAGCTTTCCCCCTCCGCCACCGGCAGTCTCCGCCCGTGAAGGGGCTTCCTGGTGTGTGGAAACATTTCCTCCTTCACAGCTCCCTCCCACTGGTGTGGGTCCCGTCCCTATTCTTTTGTCTCTGTTTATTCTTTTTTCTTTTGCCCTACCCAGGTACGTGGGGAGTTTTTGCCTTTTGGGAGGTCTGAGGTGTTCTCCCAGCGTTCATGTACGTGTTCTGTAGTTGTTGTTCCACGTGTAGATGTATTTCTGGTGTATCTGTGGGGAGGAAGGTGATCTCCGCGTCTTACTCTTCCGCCATCTTCCCCCTCTCTCTATTAATTCTTATAATGGCTGTTAAGTAACATGTTTCTCAGTAAAAGATCTGAAATTATTGTATAAAGTTACCCATAGTCATAATATCATTCATTCCTTGTTTCTTGTTTAAAGCCCATCGTTCACTTTAAGTGTGTAAGATGATTTTAAATGTGTTTTGTGTCTTACTTGCTTTTTTTTTGCTTTAAGTCTGAATAGTCATAGTAGTAGCAAAAAAGCCAAAAGGTAACAGCTTTTAACTGTCAAACAATTTCACCATCACACGCACATACACTTTGGCTCAATTTATTTACTATTGTACTTGGCCCCAGTCTCAAACCTGTGCTATGGAGTAAAATGGAATAATGACTACCCACTTGTATATGTATGTGTGTACCTACATCTATCTATAAAGTTAAATATAGAGATATTTATGTATTTGTGTTTACATTTAGAAGTACAGAAGTCATAAGCTGACAAATGTGCTCTTATATGGATATCAGATGTTCCCAACCTGAAAAAGACCGATAATTTTCTCTTAGAAAATACATCCTTTAACAAACTAGACTTAGCAATGCTCTCCAGAGTGAAAGTGATAACTGCTCAAAAAGAATTAAAGATGTATCTTTGCTGTTTTTTTTTTGCTTTCTTCTGAGCTTATATGACTTTCCTACATCCTACATTCATCAGAGCTCATTTACTTTTGACGTGACAGGTACCAGATATGGCTGTGCTCGTTTTCTGAACTTGAGGCCAGGAAACATTTGGCTATTGAAAGGAGAGATGTGTTGGAACTGGTTGAATCCTGGACTAGAGTCATTAGATTCAACATTGGACAATGTTTACGTGGCATGGGAATGTCCAGCCTTCCCTCATCACCAGCCTGTCCAGCCTCCCTCACATCTGGAGTCCTTGGCGTGCTCCTGACGAGAGCCCTGGCCCAGGCTCTAGTACAGATTCAGAGCTTAGAAAAGAGAGAGTGCTGTAGCTCTGACTCAGTTGTTCTTAACCTCGTTGCAACCTTGGGGTAAGGGAACTAGTATGTGGTATTAATACTCGGGAGGACAGAGCCTGCAATTTATTCCTTGTATGTAACCCAGAGGGCAGTTGGTACTTCCCAGCCACCTCAGAAATTTGGCTAAATTTGTTTTCAACATAGTGTATGTGGCCTGTGACAGCATATACAATTTCCCTACATTTTCTAGGATTTCCTACAGTTGACATCCTCATGCTTCTCTCTGTTCCTATAGTGCTGGTTCTGCCCTTTGCCCAGGAGTATACATACGCAAAGTCCATTCCCTTCACTGGTTCCAAAAGAAATGCATCAAGCATTTGGTGAGGCTGGGTTATATATGGGGAAAGGAGTATCATTGAGATGGGTCACATTAAAGAGCAGTTAGCCTCCTGATGGACTCATAATAGTCCTATATATTTTATACATTTAAAATTTTCATTTTAGAGGTGAGAACCTTAGACCCAGAAGGGTTAAGTCATAAGACTAGTAAGTGTCAGAGTCAGTATTAAACTCTGATTCTTCTCAGTACCTTATATACTATTACCAATATGTGTCTCTAATTGTCATATTTCACTGTAATGGGATTGAGTAGATATACATTATAAAATTAGTTTTGAATAAATGTACAAATACAATAAGAATATGGTTTATTTCTGCAAGCAACACTGAAACAGACTCTAAACTCTAATGGAAATGTAAAAGACATCATTTTTAAACTATTAATACATATTCCCTAGGCAGTTGTGATAGGTTATGTCTTAAAAATGAAAGGGAAAAACATAAAGATGAATTAGGTCACCATATAAAGAGAGATGTGTTTGAGTATTTTACCAGTCCAAATCCACTTACTTTATGAAACCTAATAATATTCCAGGTTAAGGTAGAAGCTCTGCCTATTTAGTAGGTCAATAAAATATGCCTGTGAATGTCTAGCATCATACTGACTCATACACCTTTCCATGTTAAAATATTTAGAAATTTCATCAGTTTGAGTACTTTGTGTAATATTCCAACCTTTCTGTCCTTAACTAACTTTTTTCTTTGATGAAGTGGTTTTCTCTAGTGTTCCCAAGAAACGTAATTTATGTAGAAATGCACCAGTAAATGGTTCCTGTGCTCATCCTTGCCTAAACAATGTGCTTGTTCTATTATGGAAATTTACTTTTCTAAACAGAAGGCTCCCTGAGTGATAGACAGCTGTTTCTATAGGATGGTAATTAATGTTTTTTCCCGTTAAAAAGAATGCTTTACATACTTAAAAAAGAGGTTAGCACAAGGGTCATGATACATCCTAATTTTAAACCAGCTTTACTGAAACATATTAGATATAGATGAGATAATTACACAATCCAGGAATATCCTTCAGAAAAAAATGTGTGGCTCTAAAGCAGTAGTCTTCACCCTTTGCATGCATCAGAATCACCTAGAAGGTCTGTTAAATTTTTCAGTTTCTATTTTAGTACGTATAGGGTTAGGCCTGATAATTTACATTTTCAGCAATTTCCCGAGTTATTCTGATGCTTTTGGTCCAGGGACCACACTTTGAGGGGCACTGCTCTAAAGTATTGATGCTGTTTTCAAAAAAACATAAGTTATACATCCAAATGAATGTCTTTAAAATCATATACTTCTTCCAGTAATGGTGCTGTGTTCAGTAATCTCTGGAAAATTTCCCGCTTGGAATTGCCTTGAGGGTCAGTTCATGAACCAGATATGAAAGCTATTTCCCTTATTTAACAGTCACACAGTGTCTCCTGCTTTTTTCTCCCTGTCCTCATATTTCTATGGTGGTGGAAGTGTTACTGAAATACACATTCCTGATCTTTCTACCCACTCCCTCCCTCACTCTCCTGGTAGGCCAGCTCAGGTGCTTTACTTGCTCTGAGCTTGAAACTAGCCTGGCACATCTTTAGTTGAAGTAGGAAAGAGTAAGAAATCCCACTTGGGCTCAGGTACCATTCTGATAGCCACCTTTAACATTGGTAAAGCTGATGTTTTTGGTCTCCGTTTAGTTGTAGAACCCTGGAGTGGAACTAGGATGAGTGATTGAATTTAGACATGAAATCCCACCTTCAACCTTGAACCTGGTACTTCACAAGATTTAAATGGCATTTCAATGGAAAACTGAGGAATCGACCTTCAGTTTTATTTTTAAAATTTCCTTTCCCAGTGTCCTATGTCATACTCCCTCTCTACTTTGAGTGAACAGTACTCATGGGGGTGCATATGTTCAGTTCACAAATTACGTGTCCAAGTCCTATCGTGCTAAGGTACCATATCAGATTCTTCAAGAGTTACAAAGGTGAATTTAACACAATGTGTGTAAAACGCTTATGTTAGTTCAGGGAAGAGAATAAGAACAAAGAAAATGCTAAAAATTGGTGCTACTGGCAGTGTGAGCAAAGAAATCTGGGGGGAAAGGTGAGATCACATTCAATTGATAAGTTAAAGAGAAGGTCTCTGTAAGAGGCAATATTTGAGATAGGTGCTGACTGATGATAAGTCATTGAAAGGAAGGAAACTAGTGGGATTCATAATGATCAAAGGAAACTGTATAAACAAAGGTAAAGGGCATGTGATGGATAAGAAGGAGTGGTTTTAGGTGAGTAATTTATGTAAGCCCAGTGTAGGCATTAAGGAGACGAGAGAAAGAAGGCTGGGGAAGTATGTGGTGGTAGACAGGGAAATGCCCCACCCACTGCCTGCCCACATGCCCTGCTGTGAGGAATTGGTAAAAAGCTTCCACCTCTCTCTTCCACCTTCAGAGTCTGCCTCAGCTGCGGAGAATCACCTTGCCCAAGATGATATAGGCCCTAGATAAGTGGATGGGGGTATATGAAAGCGAGATTAAGTTTCATGAGGGACACTCTGATTGGCAGTATTCTCTTGAGAGTTCCCTACTGAGTTGGCTTTGCTTGCTTCACCCTTTGATCTTTCTCTGCTCCACCTTTCTTCCTTATACAGGTGTTGATCCTTAATAAGTATCTTGTGAACTAATGCCTATGTTGTGGAGGACCTTGAATTCCAGAGTGAGGTAGATATTCATACTTAGACTCAGGTCATTCCTGATTGTCTACAGAACTATCTTGACGTCAAGTGACATGCTTAGAGATATATTTTAGGAAAACCAATTGAGCAAGAGTGTGTGTAGAAGAGATTAAAAGGGAGAAAACTGGAGTAGAGACAGGTGAAAATTTTTGCTGTAAACAAAGAGGGTGAAATGAAGGCCTGGAAGAAGATACTAAAGGACTATGGATATGAATGTGAGGGATATTAGAACAGAAGAATTTGTAAAACTCAGGAATTGATTGGACATGAGAGTTAAGGGGTGAGGAAAAGGTGGAACCCAGGTCTTCTCCAAGATTTTCAACTTGGTGGACTATGAAAATGGTAAGGCCATTAACAAAATTAAGGGAGTCAATTAAAGTAGTGTAAGGAATTAGGAATAAAGGTTATCTATGGTTCATGCCTTTTCGTATGTTTTTTAATTTACATTTACAAATGTACATGTGTTGGTTCTTACTGTACAGCAAAGTGAATCAGCCATATGTATACATATATCCCCTTTATTTTGGATTTCCTTCCCATTTAGGTCACCACAGAGCACTGAGTAGAGATCCCTGTGCTATACAGCAGGTTATCATTAGTTATCTATTTTATACATGGTATCAATAGTGTATATATGTAAATCCCAATCTCCCAATACATACCACCACCACCCCTTTCCCCATTGGTATCCATATGTTTATTCTCTACATCTGTGTCTCTATTTCTGATTCACAAATAAGATCATGTATACCATTTTTCTAGATATCACATATATGTGTTAATATACGATATTTGTTTTTCTCTTTCTGACTTACTTCACTCTTTATGACAGTCTTTAGGTCCTTCCACATCTCTACAAATGTCCCAATTTTGTTTCCTTTGATGGCTGAGTAATATTCCATGGTATATATGTACCATATCTTCTTTATCCATTCCTCTGTTGATGGACATTTAGATTGCTTCCGTGTCCTAGCTATTGTAAATAGTGCTGCAATGAACATTGGGGTGCATGTGTCTTTTTGAATTATGGTTTTCTCCCAGTAGTGGGATTGCTGGGTCATATGGTAGTTCTATTTTTAGTTTTTTAAGGAACTTCCATACTGTTCTCCATAGTGGCTATATCAACTCACATTCCCACCAGCAGTGCAAGAGGGTTCCCTTTTCTCCACACCCTCACCAGCACTTATTGTTTGCAGATTTTTTGATGATGGCCATTCTGACCGGTATGAGGTGATACCTCATTGTAGTTTTAATTTGCATTTGTCTAATGATTAGTGATGTTGAGCATCCTTTCATGTGTTTGTTGGCAATCTGTATATCTTCTTTGGAGAAATGTCTATTTAGGTCTTCTGCCCATTTTTGAATTGGGTTGTTTGTTTTTTTGATATTGATCTGCATGAGCTGTTTATATATTTTGGAGATTAATCCTTTGTCCATTGATTCATTTGCAAATATTTTCTCCCATTCTGAGGGCTGTCTTTTCGTCTTGCTTATAGTTTCCTTTTCTGTGAAAATGCTTTTAAGTTTCATTAGGTCCCATTTGTTTATTTTTGTTTTTATTTCCATTACTTTAGGAGGTGGGTGAAAAAAGATATTGCTGTGATTTATTTCAAAGAGTGTTATGCCTATGTTTTCCTCTAAGAATTTTATAGTGTCTGGCCTTACATTTAGATCTTTAATCCATTTTGAGTTTATTTTTGTGTATGGTATTAGGGAGTGCTCTAATTTCATTCTTTTACATGTAGCTGTCCAGTTTTCCCAGCACCACTTATTGAAGAGGCTGTCTATGCTCCATTGTATAGTCTTTGCCTCCTTTTTCATAGATTAGGTGACCCTAGGTGCATGGGTTTATCTCTGGGCTTTCTATCCTGTTCCATTGATCTATATTTCTGTTTTTGTGCCAGTACCATACTGTCTTGATTGTTGTAGCTTTGTAGTATAGTCTGAAGTCAGGAAGCCTGATTCTTCCAGCTCCATTTTTCTTTCTCAAGATAGCTTTGGCTATTCGGGGTCTATTGCATTTCCATACAAATTGTAAAATTTTCTGTTCTAGTTCTGTGAAAAATGCCATTGGTAATTTGATAGGGATTGAATTGAATCTGTAGATTGCTTTGGGAGTATAGTCATTTTTACAATATTGATTCTTCCAATCCAAGAACAGTCTCTCCATCTGTTTGTGTCATCTTTGATTTCTTTCACCGGTATCTTATAGTTTTCTGCGTACAGATTCTTGCCTCCTTAGGTAGGGTTATTCCTAGGTCTTTTGTTCTTTTTGTTGCAGTGGTAAATAGGATTGTTTCCTGAATTTCTCTTTCTGATCTTTCATTTGTGTATAGGAATACAGGAGATTTCTGCATATTAATTTTGTATCCTGTGACTTTACTAAATTCATTGATTAGCTCTAGTAGTTTTCTGGTGGCATCTTTAGGATTTTCTATGTATAGTATCATGTAATCTACAAACAGGGATAGTTTTACTTCTTCTTTTCCAATTTGTATTCCTTTTATTTCTTTTTCTTCTCTGATTGCCATGGATAGGACTTCCAAAACTATGTTGAATAAGAGTGGAGAGAGTGGACATCCTTATTTTGTTCCTGATCTTAGAGGAAGTGCTTTCAGCTTTTCACCTTTTCAGAATGATGTTTCAGAATGATGTTTGCTGTGGGTTTGTCCTATATGGCCTTTGTTGTGTTGAGGCAGGTTCCCTCTGTGCCCACTTTCTGGAGAGGTTTTATCATAAATGGGTGTTGAATTTTGTCAGAAGCTTTTTCTGCATCTATTGAGAGGATCATATGGTTTTCATTCTTCAATTTGTTAATATGGTGTATCACATTGATTGATTTGCATATATTGAAGAATCCATAGGCTCCTTCTTGATATCTGTTCCTCTGTATGTCTCAGACCTAGTTCACAAGGAAGTTGGGGGACAGTGGCTTATTTTGAACCTGCCTTTTTGAACCAGTGAACATTTTGATGCTGCTATTTCAAATTAAGGTAGCTTTAATTTTGCATTTAAGAATACAACTATTTTAAATGACATTTTACATTCATTTGGTATATTTATTTTCTGCCTACTGTAGGAGACCCTTTTTAGCAGTGAGGAAAAAGCAATGAACAAGCTGAAAAAATTCTTGCAATTGTGGAGCTTATAGTCCAGTATGAGACAGAAGATAAACACATGTTTTTAAAAAGCAAGACAATTTTAGGTTGGGGTTATACTAAAAAGAATGATGCATTAGAAAGAAACTGTTAGGTAGCCAGTGAACACCCATCTGAAGTGACTGTTGAAATGCATCTTGAAGGGTGAGAGAGAGTCAGCCATGTGAAGAAAAGGTGATGGAAGGATATTTTGAGGCATGAAGAGCAGCCAAAGCCTTGTCTTTAAGGTAAAAACATCTTGACATGTTTGAGGTACATAAAGGGCAGTGGAGAGAATCACAGTGCACAAGTAAAGAAGCACAAGAAGAGTTAGAGGGACTTGCAAGACTCCATGTAGTATCAAGACTTCAGACTTGACAGCAATTTGGAATTCATTCTCAGGTCAAGTAGGAGGTTTAGAGAGGATGATAACCTAACAGAATTCCAATATGATGTGTGTTATCAGTACTGATTCTTCTGCCTTTATATTCATGGACATGCCAGCCATGCCCATGATGGTCACAGAGTCTGGAACATTCATAAGAGAATATCAGAGGGCTTACTCTGGCTTTTCTCTCCTCTTTTCCTTGAGGACTGGAAGGGTGTTTTAGGGTGTTGTTCCTGGTCTAATGTCTAAAAGCATTGAAAGTTCATGGTCTTAGAGTTCATTGTGTTCTTTTCCAAAAAGATATTTTCCACAGCTCCAGGATGCTAGAATCAAATAGGACCAATCAGATTCTCTTTAACATTAATGTAGAATTGGGATTCAGGACTTGCAGCCAACTAGCTATAAATAGGAATCTGAGGTGGTGGTGGCCCTATGTGGTTAATATATATACATTTTCAGAGAGTGAGAGAGGGAGGGGAGAGAGACGGAGAGAAAAAAGAGGAAGAATGAAATAGGTAGGGCAAAGCAGGTAATGAAGGAAAGATTGGGCCCTTGGCCCAGATTCTCATGTAACTAGCTCCACTTTTCCTTAAAAGTGAGGTGGACTTTCTGCTTTTGCTTTTCATGAGGCATCTCTGCAGCTCACTGATAAATTCTACAGTTTTGCTTAAAGTAGTTTAGTAGGTTCCTTTTACTTACTACCCTAAAGGGAAAGGGGCCAAGGGAAAAGCATGGTTGGAGTGGAATAGGATGGGAGCAGATTTATTTGGGACATTTTTATGCATAAAATTTATGCCTTAGTACACTTAGAATAGGGGGAAGAAAAGGAAAGAATGTCATAAGGCTTCAGCAGGCCCCCATACTTTACATGGCATCCTGGTTAATTTCATCGTCTGCTTGAACTCTCCTTTTTCTGAATGTAAATTAGAAAAAGAGATAGAAAACAAAAGAGGATGAAAACAAAATCTTCTCCCTGGCATTTTGTATGCTCACAGTTAATCCCTTTTAGTGGTAACTGGAGAATTTGCCTTCTCTTCCTATGTGCTACTGTTACGATATCAAATTGCCACCTGGTGTTCAGATTACTACTTTCTGCTCATATCTGGACTTTAAAAGGACTCTACTTTTCAGTTTAGAGTTTGAAATGGTATGATTTACCTCTCTTTGGAAAAGTTAGAGGACAAAACCTTCCATAATCAGATTATAGATTTTGCTTCTCCTGTGAAAGTCCCACATTATTTCATGAGTCATGTAAACTGTTCTGTTTTGTGCGTGGTCATTCTTTTATCATACTTGGTGCCAGAGAAGGAGTCATTGACCCCAGCTCTTGAGACCACATTGTCATGTGAATAATCCAAACTTACTGACAGTTTATATGATCTGGAAACAACATTGATGATAAATGTATACTGTACACTTAAAACTATATAAAGGAGATCTGATTTATGGGGCAATTATGTCTTTCAGAGCACACTTGTCCCCGCTACAAGATAACTTGAGTCTGGGGGGAATTTCATAGTGGACAAGCGGGTTGGAGGAATCTTATACATAGGATACTGCTTCTCCTTTTTAAAGAGTAATTATGTAATATTATATACCACCATCGAGAGAAGAAATATTACTACTATTAGTTTCAATATTGTAACATATTCTTGTTAGTTTCTGTGCTTTCTGCCAGTACACAGTGATACATTTACCAAGTTGTAGTCATTCAGTAAGATTTTGAAGTTTTTTAACTGAATATCATACAGAAAATACTTCTCACTATTAGTGTTGTGTATGTGATTACTTCTTTTTATGTACACAAACTTTGTATTGTATCCAAAGCACAGAGAGGGTACAGTGCAAATTTTCACACAGTGGACACCCCTGTGGTCTCCACCCAGATCAAGAATCCGGATGTTACCAGCACTCTAGATTTCCCTCTGTGTCCCTTCCAGGCCCCATGCATGCCCCCAAAGGGTAACCGATATTCTGACTGCTACCTTCTTTGATTAGCTTTGCTTGTATGAATATTTGAACTTTGTATAAGTGAAACTGCATAGCACAGCCCCTTTGGTGTTTGGCTTCTTTCACTCAATGTTATTTTTGTGAGGGTCATATGGAGGATTGCATGTCCTTGAGATCTGCTCATTTTCATTGTTGTATAGTATTTCATTGTTTGAATAAACCATATTCTATCCATTCTGATGTTATTAATTGGACCTATTTTGAGCAATGCTGCTATGAACACTCTTGTACGTTGTGTGTGAACATAGAATTCTTTTCTCTGTGTATCTACCTACATGTGGTTACTTCTAAATCAATTGTGACTGATTGAAAAATAATGAGATGGTGGAACATATTCCCAATTTAAGTGCTTTTTTAGAAGATGTATTAAAAACCCATTATGTGTTGTTGTAACGTTAAATGCGATCACACACACACATCACTTAACGCAATGACTGCCACACAGTAGACACTTAATAAAGGTTAATTGCATGGATGGACATATTGAGCTTAACAAAAGGTGGTTTTAAAGGCAATAATGAAGATTAGCATTTATCTACTGAAATATATGACTTTGAAAACTCTCTGCTAACTATAATTCTGAAAATTTGGTTGTTTTATCATGAATCCTTTGCAAGTTTCTTCTTTCCCTTTGAACAGTAAATTTGAGAATTGGACAATAGTAGGGGTCTGATAACACTAGATGTGATTCTTCTTTAGTAAATTTCCCTTTACTACCTTTGCTTAAGTGGTGCCAGTTTGCTCTAATCCTCCACTGCTGTATGGACTCCCTCTCAACCCAGTCAGCATTTGCAAAACAATTTCATTGCTCTTGAATTTGCAGACAGAGTTTTTTTGTTAACATCATTATTGGAGTATAATTGCTGTAAACTGTTGTGTTACTTTCAGCTCTATAAAAAAGTGAATCAGCTATATGTATACATATATCCCCATATCCCCTCTCTCTTGTGTCTCCCTCCCACCCTCCCTATCCCACCCCTCTAGGTGGTCACAAAGCACCGAGCTGATCTCCCTGTGCTATGCAGCTGCTTCCCACTAGCTATCTATTTTACATTTGGTAGTGTATATATGTTAATGCTACTCTCCCACTTCTTCCCAGCTTACCTTTGCCCCTCCCCGTGTCCTCAAGTCCATTCTCTATGTGTGAGTCTTTATTCCTGCAGACAGAGTTTTGATTTTAGTAACCAGCCCGTGAAACAGTACTTGTGCATCTGTCCATTTGGAAAGCTTTCAACAGGAGACCAAATGCCTAAAGCTGGCAAGAAGGGACTGCCGACATTCCATGTTTTGTGTATGGATAGCTGACTGAGGCATCCAAATTTAAAAACTGGCTCCTATCTTCCTGTGATGTATCATTTTATAAATGGCTCAAAGTGAAGCAAAAAAAAGAAACCTTAGGTTCTGTCCTTTTGCTCTTCTCTTTCTTTTGCCATGCTCTTCAAGCAAAAGCAAAATGTGGGGAAAGACCATTTCACATGAGCTTGTTTCTGCAAGTTCTAATGTGCAGAATTTGAGCTCCCTCAAGAAGAGGTCCTGTCTTTCTCTTTAGTTTGATCAGAACATGGGCTGATAGCTGTCATTTTTGTCCTCTACACCCAAGTTTGTGCCTACTCATTGGCCTCCCTCATGTTTTTAACTGTGCTCAGGGTATCTGGGAGACCACTGTAGAGCAGGGCAGTTGAGCAGAGGTATGAAGTCTAATGTCTTTTGGGGTCAGGCAGGTGAGAGGAAGGGTGAAGCTTTAGATAGAAGCTAAAAGGAAGGGCAGGGGCTGGTTATTATTTTGTCTTTTTTTTTCTTATTGGGATGTAGTTGCTTTCCAATGTTGTGTTAGTTTCTGCTGTACAATGAAGTGCATCAGCTATATGTACACATATATCCCCTCCCTCTTGGAGCTCCCTCCCACACCTCCCCATCTCATCCACCTAGGTCACCACAGAGCACCGAGCTGAGCTCAGGCAGGGGCTGTTTTAAGTAGAGAGTGCATGCTTCCCTGAAAGTATGCAGATATGTTAGAAAAAAAATTCTGATAGGAGTTGGTTTTCACCTCTCCTTCATCCACATACACTTTGTGCATGCAGGCATATGCACACACACATCCACACATGTATACCACACACACCCTTTCTCACTCATGCATAAACATATTTCCTCCAGAACTGCTTGGACTGGAGGAATAAAACAGTTTGCTGCTAGATTGTATGTGTTGGGTGCCATTCTGTTACTCTATTTAGACTATATGTGTATGATGAAGATTTAGCATAGTATTGTTCAGTGGACGGGGATGTTCAGTGAGAGTGTGTGTGTGTGTGTGTGTGTGTGTGTGTGTGTGTGTGTAAGAGGGGGAGAAGGAGAGAAATTATCTCATCACACACACGCTTACAGCTTACATACATATGCAAAAATGACTGATCTGAGGAACTGATCTTAGCAGAGATAGTGACCATTTTTCAGAACTTGAACTAGAGTGAAAGGGAAAACTAGAGGCTTAAATTAAGGAATAAAAATGCATGTAAATGAGTGAGAAACTAAGAAGTTCGCAGAAAGTCCAGATTTTTTAAATCTTACTCTGTTGACTGGTCAAGTCCCAACTAAAAATTATACACTAGCTAACATGAATAGTGATGACAATGAAAAATATCATTATTTAAGGGAAAAGAATGAACTAATCTAAGTTTTATTATAACCGTTAGGATTGTTCTAGGAAGAGAACTGGATTTTTATGATGATGTTATGATGCTATTACTTGGTTTCTATCCTGTCCCATTTCCATCCACATATACTTTGCATACACACTTTCTCTGCCCTTCCCCTTCTGTTTCTCTCGCTCTCTCTCTCCCCCATGAACACTTTTCCTCCAAAACTGCTGAGGTTGGAGAAATAGAGTTAAGAGAGAGATTTTAGAGGAGAGTGAGAAAAATTTCAAAGTGCTTTAGCTTTCTGGACCTGATATCATCTTTTGTACATACAGCTTATTTCATTATAGGGATTGCATTTTTAAAAATCTCATATCCCCATAAGCAGGTATTTTAATGTGTTTAAAGTATATCCTTTAATATGGATGTATTCTTGCCAAGTGTTATATGTAGGTATATTTGAATTTATATAGATGATGTTATACTGTAGGTCTCTAATTGTTTCTTACTTTTTTCCACTAGACATCACATTTTTTAAGATCAATCTATGTTGACAAGTTTATATAACTAATTTGTATCTTTATAAAAAATTGAGGCATAATTGACATATACTAACTTGTACCTTCTGGATAATTCTTTGTGATGGGCAACAACCTTTCCTTTCTCCTCATTGTGGACACTCAGCTTACTTCTAACTCTTTACCAACCCAAACAGTGCTTTGAACCAATCTTTTTTTTTAATTTTTTTTTTTTTTTTTTTTTTTTTGCAGTACGTGGGCCTCTCACCGCTGTGGCCTCTCCCGTTGCGGAGCACAGGCTCCGGACGCGCAGGCTCAGGGGCCATGGCTCACGGGCCCAGCCGCTCCGCGGCATGTCGGATCTTCCCGGACCGGGGCACGAACCCGTGTCCCCGCATCTGCAGGCAGACTCTCAACCACTGCACCACCAGGGAAGCACTTGAACCAATCTTTATGGGGCTCTGTGAGAATTTTCCTGGTATATACATCCTAGACTTGTATACTTATATTTATATTAACGTCTGGCAAGATAGTGCTGGATTGCTTTCCAGAAGGCCGACACCAGCCATCACTCATTAGCAATTCGTGACAGTCTCCACATCCCATGAATACTGGGCAATATCTGACTTTCTAACTGTTGCCAATTTAAAAGGTATAATGTGATATCTTATTGGTGTCTTTGCTTGCCTTTTCCTGATTGCCAGTAATTTTGAATGTCCTTTCACATTCTCATGAGCATTTGAGTTTCTTCCTCTGTGTACTGCTCATCTGTTTCCTTTGCCCATTTTCTACAGTCTTTCTCCAGCTGATCGTAGGAGTTCTCTGCCGGTGCTAGATATTGACACCTTAATTTTTTTTTTTTTTTTGAGATTAATCTGCAAAAGCTTCCTGTGGGTGAATTTTTTTTTAACATCTTTATTGGAGTGTAATTGCTTTACAATGTTCTGTTAGTTGCTGCTGTATAACAAAGTGAATCAGCTATACGTATACATATATCCCCATATCTCCTCCCTCTTGCTTCTCCCTCCCACCCTCTCTATCCCACCCCTTTAGGTGGACACAAAGCACCTAGCTGATCTCCCTGTTCTATGCAGCTGCTTCCCACTAGCTATCTATTTTACATTTGGTAGTGTATATATGTCCATGCCACTCTCTCACTTCGTCCCAGCTTCCCCTTCCCCTTCCCATGTCCTCAAGTCCATTCTCTAGTAGGTCTGTGTCTTTATTCCTGTCCTGCCCCTAGGTTCTTCAGAACCATCTTTTTTTTAGATTCCATATTTGTGTGTTAGCATATGGTATTTATTTTTCTCTTTCTGACTACTTCACTGTATGACAGTCTCTAGGTCCATCCACTTCACTACAAATAACTCACTTTCATTTCTTTTTATGGCTGAGTAATATTCTATTGTATATATGTGCCACATCTTCTTTATCCATTCATCTGTTGATGGACACTTAGGTTGCTTCCATGTCCTGGCTATTGTAAATAGAGCTGCAATGAACATTGTGGTACATGTCTCCTTTTGAATTATGGTTTTCTCAGGCTATATGCCCAGTAGTGGGATTGCTGGGTCATACGGTAGTTCTGTTTTTAGTTTTTTAAGGAATCTCCATACTGTTCTCCATAGTGGCTGTACCAATTTACATTCCCACCAACAGTGCAAGAGGGTTCCCTTTTCTCCACACCCTCACCAGCATTTATTGTTTGCAGATTTTTTGATGATGGCCATTCTGACCAGTGTGAGGTGATACCTCATTGTAGTTTTGATTTGCATTTATCTAATGATTAGTGATGTTGAGCATCCTTTCATGTGTTTGTTGGCAATCTGTATATCTTCTCTGGAGAAATGTCTATTTAGGTCTTCTGCCCATTTTTGAATTGGGTTGTTTGTTTTTTTGTTATTGAGCTGCATGAGCTGCTTGTATATTTTGGAGATTAATTCTTTGTCAGTTGCTTCATTTGCAAATATCTTCTCCCATTCTGAGGGTTGTCTTTTAGTCTTGTTTATGGTTTCCTTTGCTGTGCAAAAGCTTTTAAGTTTCACTAGGTCTCATTTGTTTATTTTTATTTCTATTTCCATTTCTCTAGGAGGTGGGTCAAAAGGATCTTGCTGTGATTTATGTCATAGAGTGTTCTGCCTATGTTTTCCTCTAAGAGTGTTATAGTGTCTGGCCTTACATTTAGGTCTTTAATCCATTTTGAGTTTATTTTTGTGTATGGTGTTAGGGAGTGTTCTAATTTCATTCTTTTACATGTTGCTGTCCTGTTTTCCCAGCACCAGTTATTGAATAGGCTGTCTTTTCTCCACTGTATATTCTTGCCTCCTTTATCAAAGATAAGGTGACCATAGGTGTGTGAGTTTATCTCTGGGCTTTTTTTTTTTTAAAACATCTTTATTAGAGTATAATTGCTTTACAATTTCTGCTTTATAACAAAGTGAATCAGTTATACATATACATATGTCCCCATATCTCCTCCCTCTTGCATCTCCCTCCCTCCCACCCTCCCTATCCCACCCATCTAAGTGGTCACAAAGCACCGAGCTGATCTCTCTGTGCTATGTGGCTGCTTCCCATTAGCTATCTATTTTACATTTGGTAGTGTATATATGTCCATGCCACTCTCTCACTTTGTCCCAGCTTACCCTCCCCCCGCCCCGTAATATCTCTGGGCTTTCTATCCTGTTCCATTAATCTAATTTCTGTTTTTGTGCCAGTACCATACTGTCTTGATTACTGTAGCTTTGTAGTATAGTCTGAATTGACACCTTAATTAATACACTGTGCGTACCGTCTCTATTTCTTTCACCCACTAACTCCTTTGTAAATTTCCTTAATTTTGTTGAAATTGGAGTAATGTTCTTTTGCTCCATAGACTGTGCTTCTGAAGTTTCATTGAAGAATTCCTTTAACCCAGTATGTCGTGAAGAAGGGACAGGTTTTATCTATGCCCCTCGGCAGAGACCTGGAGATGTTCTTAGAAATCACCTGTAGTAACAACCTCACAGCCAGTTCTTCAGTCCATGTAGATGCCTCACAAAAATCTATGCCCTGTCCTCCCTAGTAGTAAATATGCTTGAATATGGGACCACGAGCCAAATAAGTCATTTCTTTTTGTGAATGAAATATTAAGGGCTTGTCTAGTGGAATTGCACTTGTGCTGTGGCTCCCTCCATCAGATGTCTCTCCAGGAGCCCTTGAGCTGTATTGCTACACAACACTCTCATTCACTGACAAGAACCTTGACGAGGAATGAAGATCCTTCTGCTTCCCATGTCCTCTAGGAAATATTTAAAACTGAAAGACAAGCAAAGGGTATTTGATCACTGTTATTTTTTGCATGTATTGCTCATTTTATATTTATAGGTATAATCTTGGCATAATGCAAAAGAGAATCAAATATTTGAATGTTCTACTTCGAAATGAAAATTGGAACAACATAAGCTCATGATGTTGTTTCTGAAACTTGAGACTATCTTTAGCTGATTTTTTTGGAGACCAAGATAGCATTACTCTCCTAAGGCCGGCATGAAATGACTCCTTCAGTTAAGTTCTCATTTGGCATTTGGGCATCCCAAGTCAGCTAAGGAAAAGATATCCCCCATGAGAGCCCTACAGTTGATCAGTGAGTCACTAAGATGTGAGATAACATAATTGAATGAAAAATACAGTAATGTAGGTTTGAGGGAGTCTTGTGGTTGCCAGTAATATATTTAAATATACAGAAGTTGCTTCTGGATGAATGTTTCACTGTTTCATCTGGTAGAGATGATTCCTCACACATGTATTACTGTGCAGGTTTTTGGAAGCCTTTTAGCTTGTACAACTTGAGCTATTTTTCTTGCATTCATTTTCCAACTCCTGGACATCCACATTTTACATCTATTTCCTTTTGACTAAGCCTGTTGTAGGAAGTCACCGTAATCTACTGCCTGTCAGGGATACTGGATTGCATTGCTTTGTAACTTTGCCTTCCTTTAGAGTTACTATGTAACATATCTTTTCAAGAGTGTCAAAAACACTTAAAAGTAATGTTTTTCATTGCATTTCCTAGTAACTGTCATGGTTAAAGTATTAGAATGTAAATGTAGAGTTATCAGTTTTACTCAAAATAATTTGGGGATATTAAAATCCTAAGTGTAGGTTTGAATCTATGAGTAATTTTTAAACTTTTCTAACTGTTTTAGGATTTTAATCATTGATCTAAAAGTAGAGATAGCACATTAATAGATGCAATGAGTATTTAGAAATTGGACTCTGTTTCTTCTGCAAAATGAATATCTTCAACGGACAGGAACACTTGCTAATGTGATATCAAAATTTAAAATGTATTTTATCCCAGTTGACCCTAACCAGCTGAACTCATAAACTGTCATGAGTTTTAAGTGGCTCAGTACACCAGACTATTACTAGACCATACTGAGGATCCTTTCTTGACCAGTGAACAATGGGAATTGTTTAGCCAAACACTGTAGACTTCTAGACTCATTCTGTGCCAAACAAGTGAAAGTTTTCGATGCTTAATGAGTATAACCACCATGAAAACCCCTTCCTAATTCTTGAAATTTCCCTCTCTGCAAACTGTACAGTGATTTTCTTCACTAATGTTCTGTTGCTTGGGAAACATTTTTTTTGTTTGTTTTTTGTTTTTAGCTCTAGAGTTGTTTGTTTTATTCCTTGATGCTGCTAAGTTATTTTTACAATAATATGACACAAAAAAGCAATATAATTATCTTAAAATGTCTTATTTTGATCATAAATACTTCAATTCCTTTTCCAATATTTTTAACCATAATTTTTATCCAAATGTTAGTGGACCGTTTATATTGGAGAATCTTGGATTGTCGTATACTCTGCCCCCCTCCCAATTTCTCTCCCTTTTCTCGCAGGAAACTTATTAGCAATGAAATTCAGCAGGGCAGCCAGTACATTGGCACCATTGGCAATGAGGAAATCATAAGTTGTGCCTTTAAGTAATACCACTAAATAATTATAAAAAGTCAGCTGGTGGGATTATAAAACTGGTCAAAATAAGAAAGAGAAAGTAAGCATTATGGTAATAAGAGGAATTATTTTATTGAGTGCTTGCTATTGACTCATTATACTGACTAAAAAAAAGCTCCTGAAATCAGTTCTAACAATACTCAGAGGTAGATAAGGAGACTGAGGATCATGGAAATAAAGACTAAATCTCTATTCTGAATCATTCTGTGAACCAGTTTGGGAGAAGGCCTGATTCCCAAAGCACTCACTGAACGGCTGCATTTAAAGGTGTAGTGTTGTGTTGACCTTGATCCAGGACAGGGATGGCTAATTCCTGATGATGGATTACACAGGTTTTTACACTCTACCACTTCAAACTGCTTATCTCTTTGAGAGCTATAAACCTCACAGAGTTCTGAATGAGAGGAGCAGTACTGTGGAGTGCATGAGAAAGCCTAACGAATGAAGAAGGGTAGGATGAATTATGGTCCATATACATTACAGAATATTATAATGCTCTAAAAAGAAATGATCAAGTTATACCAGTTGAGTTGAGTAAGCCTCTGTGATGACTGGTACCGTTAAGTGAGAAAGATAAGAATAATGTTTATAATGTTACTCATATTTTATAAAGCACAAAAATCTCTCTATACGTGCGCGTGTGCGTGTGTGCATAGATAAAAAAGTCATGAACCAGGTGCTAACACAGGTTACCTTAGAGAGATGGTCGTGGCTGTCATGGTGGAGAATGTAGTCTATACTTTTCATTTCCCTTGAACATTGCAAACACATTGGGGTCTACTTATAATGTTGTTTTGGTGGTTTATGCAGCTGAGACCATCTTTATGGGGAAACCATCTTACATTTGGTGTTTTGGTATAAAATTACTTTTGAATGGGTCCCAAGATGGGTCTATCATTGTTCTACGTTCTGTGTATTACACACAGTGATTGTGATTTTAAATTTTGTGTCTTGCGCTGTACTGTGCCCTGCAATAACTAGAAAAGCACATGAACACAGTCCATTAGCAGAAGGAAGCCAGTTTATTTGGACCTCAGAGGATCTTATGAAACATATCTTTACTGTTCCCACGCATCTGTCTCTTTCTGCATGTATCAGGAATGGACACAGGAGGTCCACTGCTACTTGTTCTCCTTCTTGCTTCCTTTTTGACCTTTTCCTCCTTCCTTCTGGTTTTTGGCATCTGCTTAATCTACTGTGTCTACTCAGGTCAGGAGGATTCATTTATCCTCATGCTCAAAGCCAGCAATGCCATTAATATTGAAATTTTACATACCGTCCTGTGTCCTGATGTGTTTGAGATACACTCATTCATTAGGTTCTCATGTGCTCAAAGGCTGCTTTAATATCTTTTTGAGTATGAGAGCATTCTGTCTCACTGAGGCATTACTAGGCTAAAAGACTACCTTTAATCTTTGATAAGATTGTGTAGAAATAAGGGGATGAAGGAATCAGAAATTTGTTCTGAAGTATATAGTAATGTTAATGGTTAAATTTAGTAAATATTGATATATGTTTTTTATTTTATATATATATATATATATATATATGTATATATATATATATATATATATATATATATACCTCCAGTTTCCCAGGACTGTGGAAAGAATTGTTTGTACATGTAGTTAAGAGCAACTTAACTCATACGCATAACTGCAGTCAGGATCCATCTATTCCCATCACTCTCACCATCAGTCTTGCAACTAGAACTAAGGTGATTAACTGTCTCAGTTTGCCCAGGCCTTGGGAAGAGAGGGTCCTGGGACATAGAACTTCCATTACTAAAATGTGGGAAGTCCTGGGAAATCCCCGTTTCACTGAGACTGAGAAGGTTCCCAGGAAGTGGGATTTTTAAAACTGAGAAAATCCCGGGGAACAAGTGGGTCACGTCACTTGCCACCAACTTCTGACTTCATCATGAAGGATTTGAGTGAATTTATGCTCTAGGACTAGTTGAATCAGTTCTTGCTTCAGATTATAGTGGACGGCAAAAGTCTCTGTTATTTTTCAGAGAAAAAATGTCCTGTTATGTTACTCCTGGTTGTCATAATGTATATCATCTCCCCATTTTCCTGTGGAAAAATTCCCAGTTTCTCAACACAGCATATTAAACACTTCACAACCTGGCCTGTACCTTCTCCTCTGTCTTTACCACACCCTGGCTTCCTATATGCTCCAGCTCACTGAACTTTGAGTCATTCGTCTTCAAGCCTTGGGACCTAAGCATACATTTTTGTTTCTTCCCAGTCTCCCTTTTCCCCTTCTCTCCTACTTCCTCCCTCCATTAGGTATACTCATTTTGTAAGACAGCTCAAATGTCTTTGCCTCTGAATAGCTGTTTCCATCTTTGCCAAGAAGAGTTATCCCCTATCTTTTGTCAACTGAAATTTAAAAATAATAACAACAAACTATACAGTGTGAGAGCTGTGAGTTTGTTTTATTCAGGGACCTTACTGAGGACTATAGCCTGAAAGACAGCCTCTCAGGTAGCTCTGAGGAACTGCTCTGAAGAGGTAGGGAGAGAAGCCTCTGTGTGTGTGTGTATGTGTGTGTGTGTGTGTGTGTGTGTGTGTGTGTGTGTGTGTGTGGTGAGGTATGTGTGTGTATGTCTTTATTTTGACTAAGGAGTACTTGCAACCAAGCATGGGTAGAAGGTTATTGCTAGTCACAAGGAACAGATACTTCAGTTAATAATTTTAGTGCTTTTCTAAGTATGGGAAGATGCAAGAATTGGGTTCATAAAATTTTTCCCTGAAAAATATCTAACTATCTAAGGGCCTGTTTTGCCTGTTTTCCCAAAGCACAGAGTGCCTCATCCTGTTATTCCTGAAGCCCTTTCAGGGTGCACCGTAGGTCAGTGACTACGATGGCTAGTGCCTTGATCCTTGTAGAACTGGTTGGTGGGCAACATTCTTTGTTTTATACCTCTAGTTCTGTTTATATCTTAATAATATACTTTATCATTTAGTATTCCAAATATATAATCAAGACCCGTCTTCTTTACTAGACTATTTCTCAAAAGCAGTGATAGACTTATTTTTCTTTTTGTCTCTGATCTCGGAGAGGCAGCAACGAGTGGTGGCGTGAAGCAAGATCTTAATTCCCTGCCCAGGAATTGAACCTGGGTAGCCTGGATGAAAACCAGGAATCCTGGCCACTAGACCCCCTGGCTCTTGCCCCCAGTGAAAAATGCATTTCTCTCGGAGGCAAAAACTGTAAAAACTGGCGCAAAGTTTATTATTAGAGACATAGCACAACAACAAGTGGGAGAGCACACAGAGAAACAGTTTGTTTAGTTAAGATAGAAGCGAGGCAGAGATGCACACCTGGAGAGGAAGGGTGTGGGCATCCTCCCGGATGAGGAGTGCAGTAGAGAGGCGGTGAAGTCATTTATATAGGGCAGTTCTTCCGGGTCTCTGTTTACCTTTGGCCAATTACCTGGTTTCTTTCTCCACACCTGACCTGCCCTATGAACCGCCCCAACATGGGTGCACAATTTTTTTCCAAGCTGGATTTCAGCCCAGAGTCCTATGGGACGACCTTAGCATCACATATTATGTAGTGGTGCCCCCTCCTTTTTGACCCCCAAGGAGCCTTTCTTTGCATGTGCAGTGTCTCCCTTGCCCCAAGGATGGTTTATATGACCTCTTGAGCCTTTACTCAAACAACGTTTAGCCCCTCTCTGTCCCTGCCATGACTGTTATCTTAAGGTGTCCACAGGAGACAAAACCTGGCTGTTTACCCTGTTCCTGCTGTTACTTCCATTTCAGAGAGCAAACAGGAGGTTGATTTTAAATGTCTAACCTGGAGCCCATCTATCTCCTGTCTCAGGAAATGCAAACAGGAGACTAGTTCTAAGTGTCCTGCCTGAAGCCCACTTTTTCCTGTCCCATGAAAAGTCAATGGGAGGCCAGTTGTAAATGCCTAGCTTGGGGTCCACCTATCTCCTGCCTCATCTCCCGTGCTTAAACTCTTGCCTGGTGCACAGTGAAATTTGTTGAGTCAACATCTTAGATGGATATGTTTTCAGTTCTTTTAAACAGATGAGAAAACTGAGATTTAGAGAAGTAAAATGATTTCACCTATATCAAGAGCGAAAAAGTGGCAGAAGCAGGGCAAGAACCTAAGTTTTCTAACTCTAAAGACCATGCATTCATTACCACTTCAATTGTATGTATTCATTGCCAATAACCTACACTCCCAACTTGAAAATAGAGAACTCTTGAAAGGGTCAGGAGAAATAAGTTTCAGGAGAGTGAGAAAGGAATTCCATATTTGAGGCAATGATCTGCATGCCACACAGGAGAATTTCTCCAAGGGAAAATGGTGCATTTGGATTAGCATGGCCTTACATTAAAAAGAGTCCTTATTGTCTGTCTTGCATATTTCAGTTAAACTCATACTAGACTTGTTAATTTAGGTCAGCTTGCTGTGCCTTAGATGACTTTAACTAGTATATGATATTTCTAAAACAAGTCTTAGAATAAACTGAAATAGGATTTTGTTTATAATGTCTTTTGTGCATTTAAGAGAGAGGTTACTCTTCTGTTAAATCAAGCCATTTAGTTAGCATTAATTTGAATTAAACTCCGTGATTTTGTCACATTTCTATCAGGTTCAGTGTGAAAACATTGCCTAGTTCCCTCAATCAATTTAATTTTCAAAAATTAAGGTGGAGATAAAGGTTGTGGATGTGTAGAGTAACGTGCCTCTCAAGCCAAACTTAAGAGCTAACATCTTGTCTAAAACAATCTAGAGAATTTTAAGGAATAGTCACTTTAGGGCTTCCCTGGTGGCGCAGTGGTTGAGAATCCGCTTGCCGATGCAGAGGACACGGGTTCGTGCCCCGGTCCGGGAAGATCCCACATGCCGCGGAGTGGCTGGGCCCGTGAGCCATGGCCGCTGAGCCTGTGCTCCGCAACGGGAGAGGCCATAACAGTGAGAGGCCCACGTACCGCCAAAAAAAGAAAAAGAAATAAAGAAATAGTCACTTTCTAAATATTGAGTTAAAATAAAAGGTCTGGTGGTGAATTTTCACTGCTTTTAATGAAACACCAGTGTTCCTAGTTTAGCTGGGATTTATTCTGTGTGCCTGGAACATATTTCCTGAGTTTTTAGATGCTCTGTTTCTCCTGCAATTAGAATAACTAAGTACTCAGTTGTCATGGAAATACTCCCGTCTATAAAAATTCTTGAAACAGAAGCTTTCTTGATTTGTCTCTCTTAGCAGAGAAAGCAGTTACTATTATCTTATCCTCCTTTCTTTGTGCTTCTTTTTCTATCTCTCCATACCTTCCAATTCATATTGTTTTGTAGCACTTTTGTGGTGCTTGATCCCTAGTTGAAAATGCCTGTTCATTCATGAGAAGCAGTAATAATATTCAGATGGTGTTCCAATCTTTTAGTAGTTGACAGTAATCACTGAAAAGGTGCATATATGTAGCTGAGGCATTGTTATGTTGGCTGCTTTTAGTTTAACCCAATTTCAGAATATTCTAGTAGTTACTTGGAAATAGAAGATTGTGTTTTCAGAGGAAAATGATGGTGGGCCTCTGCAGCTGACACAACTAGGCGAGAACCATATCTGACTCATCTCAATGAGACTTCATCCTACACTATTTGGGAGGTCAGTTAATATTATCACCAGTGGGGCTTCCCTGGTGGCACAGTGGTTGAGAGTCTGCCTGCTGATGCAGGGGACACAGGTTCGTGCCCCGGTCCGGGAAGATCCCACGTGCTGCGGAGTGGCTGGGCCCGTGAGCCATGGCCGCTGAGCCTGCGCGTCCGGAGCCTGTGTTCTGCAACGGGAGAGGCCACAACACTGAGAGGCCCGCGTACTGCCAAAAAAAATAAAAAATAAAAATAAAAATAAAATATATATATATATATATATCACCAGTGTATTTATCAGGACAGGCATATAATAATTATATGTTCTATGAAAGGAAACACTAAAGAGGTTCTGACATTAGATCCTTTTTTTCTCGGGGGTGAAGTAGGTGAGATGTGGATTTTTGAGAACTGGTGGTTTAGTGATACAGAGCATGGAAATAGAGCCTATTATTTTCCTCTATCATTTAGTTATATATATATATATTTTGCATCTACAGTATGTGGACACTGTGCCTGGTGCCTGAAAGTTCTATAGTGACATCATAGTGTTAGGCAGCAGCCCAGCATAATGGTAACAGGCACAAGATTTGAAGCCAGACTGCCTGGGTTCACATCTAAATGTTTTTATTCATTACCTCTGTGGCCTCAGTCTTCAATTTTCTCACTTGAAAAATTATGATTGCACTTCTTTGTAGGGTTGCTTTTGGTGTTGAATGATTTCATATTTGTAAATATTTCAGACTAGTACCAGGGACATAATAAGCACTCTGTTTGTAAAATGTAAATAAGACAAAATGTTGAGCAAGAGACAAAGTTTCTACACTCAGGGAGTTAACTGCCGTGTCAATAATTCTTCATTCGTTGATATCACTCCCCAGGCACAGTGTCAGCACCAAATAAAACATGTCCCCAAGGCAGCTTTTGATAGAATAAATAAGAGAACAACAAGGGAAAAATTGAACAGGGGAGAGAGTTCACCAGCATTGAGATGCTCTTCAGTTAAGCACCCACACAATTTCCCCTTATATCTACCAATGCCCTTGAAGGAAGGGTGATAGGAGAAGTAGATTATAATGAATGCACATAAATATATGTATGAATCACAGGGCTGACTTGGCAGAGACCAATACATCTTTCTCAACATAATGGATATCTTCCTAAAGAGTTGTAGATACACTGAGGGTCTTTAAATCCAATTATATTTCATATACTCCAGGAGAGCCTGTTTAAAAGTACCTATGGTGGACCCTTATAAGGGAACTAGCCATTACCTAATTCACTTAGTTTTTATATTTTGGCTTTTGCATTGGATTTTTAAGTCACATACTAGTGACTAGTTTTTCCTGAAGTATAGATTAATTTAAAATAATTGAATTTGTTTAAACTTTCTGAGAGCAGGTACTCAGTTTTTCTTAACAATATGAGCACTTGGCATATGAAGGCATTCAAAAGGAAATCGTTAAAATGAGTAAATGAATGCAGTATCATCTAAAATATGAAACATGTGAAATTTTAGGTTGGATTATTAAGCAGTAAATTTCTCTTCAAATTAACAATGACTAAATACTTCATTAAATGTTGTAGAAAGAGTCAGAAATAGAAAATATTTAAAAAACTAGGGCTTCCCTGGTGGCGCAGTGGTTGAGAGTCCGCCTGCTGATGCAGGGGACATGGGTTCGTGCCCCGCTCCGGGAAGATCCCACATGCCGCGGAGCGGCTGGGCCCGTGAGCCATGGCCGCTGAGCCTGTGCGTCCGGAGCCTGTGCTCCGCAACGGGAGAGGCCACAACAGTGAGACGCCCGAGTACCGCAAAAAAAAAAAAAAAAAAAACTGACAAGCACAAATACAGCATCTCTAAATGATGTGAAGAGATGAATCTAGGCAGGAAAGGCTCAAGATTCACAGCTATCCCTGATTTTATTCCCTTCCTCCCTTCTTGGATTGCTAATTTCCATCATTTCACAGCACCCCTTGGTTATTTAATATCCTAGAGTTAAGGCAGGGGCATAGAATATGGATCCAGATTCCCTTCATGTTGAAGCACGACCCTAGGAAAAGACTCGAGTCCTCATGGAAAGGGAGGCCAAGAGCCCTACAGATTGTCGGGACCCTGGTGGACATTCTGGAGTTGAATGTAGTTTTCAATCCATCAGAATATTCAGTTCTACTCAGTATTTCTCAATTTCCTAATCCAGCTCCCTTTCCTAAGATTCTCATGGCAACTTAAACCTTCTCCAGGATTACTGGAACCTATTTCCCAGCTCCTGCCACACTCAAGGTCAATAGATGAGCTCACTCCTACTTCCCAGGAAAAAAGTAGGAGCCTTCATCTAGAAATCCCCTCTACCAAAACCCAGTGCATGGACACCCATCCGTAACTGGGTTATGGATTATATCTTGTTCGTGATGATTCCTTCTCTTTTCCATATCTTTAAGTTATTCTTCTCTGCTGGTTTCTTCTCATCAACAGTTAAAGTGATTAAACCTCACCCATAAAAAAAAAAAAAAGGCAAAGTTTTCTGGATTCCATGTCTCATTTAGCTACAACTGGAGTCATCATTCATTTCCAACATAGCCAAGATTCTTTGAATAGTTATATATTCTGTCTCTGCTCTCTCTTCCTCTTTTCCTCAGTTGGAGGTAAGTATTTTGCCCAGCTGCTCTATCAAAATGTTCTTCCAAGGACACCTATGATGTCCTTGTCACAAATCCAGTGGAAAATTTTCAGTTTTTTCCTTGCTTGATATCCTTGCAGCATGGGACATCGTTGACCTCACCTAGGCACTTCTGTTCTTTTTCTCCTTTCTCCTAAACACTCCTTAAATGTTGATATTTCTCTGTTTTTGCCCTTGGCTCTTATTCATTAATGGTATATATTGGCTGTCTTTTGTGTGCCAGGTACCATCTAGAACCTGCTTCACTTCTTACTCTGTTCGCTATCCTTGCTAATGCCATCCAGTCCCCTGAATTAAATTATCAACTGTATCCAGTGTTGGCAGATTTTATCAAATAAAAATATGACATACTGAAAAAATTATTCATTGTTCGCCTGAAATCTAAATTTAATTGGATGTCATATGTTTTATTTGGCAGCACTAACTACATCAAGACATCAAACTCAAATGCCTTCAGGAACCAGTTAGCTAACAAAAGGTATAAAAAAATAATAGTGAGGACTAGGGCAAACTGAAGAGCACACATCCCATCAGAAGACCTTGAAATTCAATTTCTTTCACACCCTTGTAGGCAAATACATTGGGTCAAGGGCCACAGGTGATCCAAGATTACACATTTGAAACTTCTAAAGTCTTTATACTAATGATTCCTTCTAGTTCTGTGTGTATAACTGTTTCCTAAATATCTTTACTTGGATATTCTCCTGGTAACTCAAGATGCACAAAAATAAAGTCCCTATGTTACAGCCAGAGTTATCACTCTATAATACAGATTGGATCATGCCACTTTCCAATTTAAATCTTTACCCGATTCTTCATTGCTTTCAAGATAAAATTCAGGAGTTTTATGTGTCCTTAGGTTTCTAGTCTCACCAGCTCCATTTTTATTTAGGATTCAGGCCTGAAATAGTCTTACGAAGAAGATGTATTTATAAATCAGTGACTTTAATACAAAATAATAAGCCCTATTGTAGCAGAATACATTAGAGCTAAAAGATGAGATGAGGAGCATCTAACTCTGTCACTCACAAGGGGAATGTCATCAAATAACTTATGGAAGCTCAGGTGTACTTTAAACTTGTAATAGGCAGAATAATGGCCCTCCCAAAGGTATGCATGTCTTAATCCCTGTAACTTGTAAATATATTAATTTATATAGCAAGGAGAATTAAGGTTGCAGATGGAATTAAGGTTGTCAGTTAGCTGACGTTGAAATTGTGAAATTATGCTGGATTATCTGGGTGGGCCTAGTGTAATCACAAGGATCCTTAAACATGTAAGAAGGAAGCAGGAAAGTCAGAGTCAAAGTGATGCAATGTGAGGAAGACTCAACTGCCCGTTCTTGGCTTCAGATGGAAGGAGGCCACAAGCCAAGGAAAGCAGGTGGTCTCCAGAAGCTGGAAAAGGTAAGAAAATAGATTCTTCCCTAGAGCCTTCAGAAAGGAATGCAGCTTTGCTGACACATTGATTTTAACTCAGTGGAACCCATTTCAGTCTTCTGACCCCCTCAGAGGTATAAGATAATACATTTGTGTTGGTTTAAGTCATTCGTTTGTGGTAATTTGTTACAGCAGCAGTACAAAACTAATGCAGAACTAAAGTGAACAAGTGATCAAGATGGGGACTGGCCCTCCCTACTTGGGCTTGACACATACAAGGGCCTGGAGTTGTAGGAGACTGTGGCTAATGGGAAGCACAGTATTTCTGTGTGTTTAGAGGGTAAGGGCCAGTGGATGAATGTTTCGATGTGACTCCAAAGGAAAGGGAGGGGATGAATTGTGGAAGGCCACACACATATCCTTCAGAGGAAGTTGGGCTTTATCCTGAAGGCACTAGGGAATCCTTGAAGGGCTTTCATGATGAATAAGATGATACTTCATAAATGAGGACAAACTATTGAGAGTGGAAAACTTTAATTCGCCTTTTTTTTTTTTTTTTTTTTTGCTGTACGCGGGCCTCTCACCGTTGTGGCCTCTCCCGTTGCGGAGCACAGGCTCCAGACATGGCTCACGGGCCCAGCCGCTCCGCGGCATGTGGGATCCTCCCGGACCGGGGCACGAACCCATGTCCCCTGCATTGGCAGGCGGACTCTCAACCACTGCGCCACCAGGGAAGCCCTCGCCTTATTTAATGTACCCAAAATAGATCATTATTTGTTTTTGAGGTGTGATCTGAACTGTAAACTTGTCATATTTCCTAATTCCAAGTTTTTTCCTCTGCTGTTTTCTGGAGTGTGTACTCAAATGTTCATTTGTATTATTTCAATACTCTTGCTCCCTTGTTTACCCTCATTGGAGAAAGCATCATCCTAAGGTAACAGATGCAATGCCATGGTATTTTGATTCTCCCTTTAATTCCCTCCTTTGATGATTAGTTGTCCAGTTGTTGTATTTAGAAATGGAGTCTTCAGACTAAACTACGCCCTGTATAATGCCAAAATGATTCAGAAAAATCAGCCGATGAGGTGACTGTATCATCAGTTATCTTATTGAAGGGAGACAACTGTGCATTCTGGTGCAGAAGAAAGAATAACAGCAGACACAGGTCTTTTTACTCAAAAGTTTTTTATTGAGTAGCTATTTTGTGGTAGGCGCTGAGCCTGGCACTGGATATCTGTTGGGGAAAAAAAACAAATGTGATTCTTGTCCTCCAAGAGACTACAGTTGAGGGACAGAGAGAGAGAGGGAGAAAGAGTTGGAAAATAGATATTAAGCAAGTAAATACACACAAAAATATGGATTTAACATTTGTGGTAAATGCTGGGAAAGAAAGGAACAAGGTAATTAGAGAGAGAGAAATAGATAGGAGGATGGGATATGTCTTTTATCCTGGGCAGTCAAGAACTTTCTAAGGAAGTGAGATTTGCAATGAAAGTTGAAGGATAGGAGGGAACAACTTAGAAGCAGTGAGCAGAAGTTCCTGGTAGAGAGAATATGGTACAGAAGGTCCTGAGGGTGGAAAGAAGGCCAGTGAACTAGGGCAAGTTGGGGGCAAGGGGCACAGACCTTGAGGAGGCAGAGGGTCAAGTGCCCACAGGTGCCTAGAGTCTTGGTTGCAACTGGAACTGACTGGGCAATTGTAGTCAAGCTGCTCAGTCTCTGGACTTTTCTGTACCCTGTGAAAGGCACTGAGTGAACTTGATGCTCTCGCCTACCCTGCAAAAGAATAAGACATCAGGGCTTCCCTTGTGGCGCAGTGGTTGAGAGTCCACCTGCCGATGCAGGGGACACGGGTTCGTGCCCCGGTCCGGGAGGATCCGGCTGGGCCCGTGAGCCATGGCCGCTGAGCCTGCGCGTCCGGAGCCTGTGCTCCGCAACAGGAGAGGCCACAGCAGTGAGAGGCCCATGTACTGCAAAAAAAAAAAAAAAAAAAAAAAAAGACATCAATTCCATTGTCACATAAGGAAGATGAAGGAAAAGCTATTTAGATTACTGAAAAAGCCTTGGTTCTTAGCAAATACTTACTGAGGACTTAATTTATGCAGAGTGCCGGGGGAGCAGGAGAAGAGAAATGCACCAGCATCTGCTGTCTAGCTGAGGCTGTTACTTCTGTTCTGTCTTTCATGCCTCTGTAGGCTGGTCTGTGGGAAGGATCCCCAAATACCACCACCCACAGATAACTTTGAAAGGATCATGAGAAGCTCTGTGTAGCTTCTGAATATCTCAAACTTACCCCAAGACCTGAAGATGCTACTTCTGACTTCTGAACCTTCCTACACACAGGCTAGATACCATTAGCTTCATGATGTCACACGGAGCTGGTGCTCGACTTCCCTTCCCAGATCACATCTGCAGAGCAGGAAAGGTGAAGAGCGGGGGGACCCGGTCAGTGCAGGCTGCACACACTCGGAGAGTTTCCTGCAATGTCTGCTGTGGGTAAATGATTCAAAATAACTCGATTTGCCTGAGGATGATTTCTGGAGAAAATCACGTGATTCTCTCCAACATCTAAACATATCTCAGAAAAAGAGAATCTGGGTAGTGGGTGGAGAGACTGCTAACCAAAATGCCTAGAGAGTGTGTGTTCCTTGACATCGAGCGGGAGAATTTAGCTCAGGATTATTCATATAGGAATGTCAGGATCTAAAGTTAATCTTTGCCATTCCAATTTGCGTTGTTCATCCCAGTCGTCGTGTGGCAGGAGGGGGCACTTTTGTCTGCCTCTGTTGGTTAACTTCTGTTAGAAGCAACATTTTAAATGGAATCTCTATTCTCGCAATTCCTTGTGAAAGGATTGCCACATATGGGGAAATTAAGAATATCATTTCTGTAGTAGTCCTTGTGTTCTTATCACCAAGCCAAAAAAAGCTGTTGTTAAATGGGTATGAGGTGACATAAGGCGAGATAAGATTAGCCTTCTGGCTAATGTCTAAACTCTTAGTTCCTATGTGCTTTTCTTTGCCTTTATAATTTTATTTACCAAACTGTAAAATTTCTTATTTTAATTTCTTAATTACAAATAAATATGCTTCCAGGGAGGAAAACAGTATTATGAGTGAAATTAAAAGTAAATATATTAGACCTATCAGAGCAAATGAATGTTAATGAAGGCAATTCCTTTAATTATATATATATAATATAATTACATATGTATATATACAGTATTTATGTGTGTATAAAACAAGATTTATTTATTTTTATCCTGTTTTTTTTTACATCTTTATTGGAGTATAATTGCTTTACAATGGTGTGTTAGTTTCTGCTTTAGAACAAAGTGAATCAGTTATACATATACATATGTTCCCATATCTCTTCCCTCTTGCGTCTCCCTCCCTCCCACCCTCCCTATCCCACCCCTCTAGGTGGTCACAAAGCACCGAGCTGATCTCCTTGTGCTATGAGGCTGCTTCCCACTAGCTATCTACCTTACGTTGATTTATTTTTAATAAGAACCAGGACTAAAAATTTACAAAGGCTTCATGTTGCTATTTTGAAGTTTCAAGACTTTGACCTCTGAAAATTTTATCAGCCAGATCGATAACTCTGTTAATCTTATATGTTTTTTAATGATATTTTCCTAGGCTTTAAAACTAGTTGTTAAAACTCAGGTGAACTTGTCCACAGTAAGTTCAGAACCTTAGTGCAGAACAAGTAGAACCTCAGTGCAGAATTAAAGAAGGGAGAAAAGCTAGGATGAAGCAAGTGTGTGTCTTAGAAAACAGAGCTTCAGTTCTGATTCCTAAAACAGTGTTAGAAAATCCACCTCATCATGTCTAGTGGGACACTGGCAGCTGGGCCTTGAATTGGCTTTCGGCATGCCCATGAGAGATTTTAGAGTGGATCGATACAAAACACCAGGCAAATAGGAAGATTTGATAAATCATAGAGTGGATGTTAATTGTTCTCTTTTTATAAGTATTCCTGAGATGAGCCTGGTCCCCAAGAAATACAGATTTGTATTTAGCCCTGAAGATCATCTGATCTTTTATACCTTTTGATGATAGTTTGAGTTACTGTTCCCTCATCTGAGAGGTAAATGAAAATATGGGAAGCATAATGGAATTTGCAGCTAGCTTTTTCCTTCCCGTCTTCCTCCCTCCCTCCCTCCCTTCCTTCCTTCTGTTATTTTTTATTTATTTAATTTTTTTTAGTGCATCATAGTCATTTGGCCTGTTGGGTTGAGGATGGGGCACTGACCTTCCCTGGTAGATAACACAGACATTTTCATTATCATCTAATTTCACAGAATACTGAGAGCATGACTGTGCTTCAGAAGACAAAATCTTTTGTCTTTCTCTTGAGGAACAACGACCCAGTTGTCCTGCTGCTCATAATTCGGGCCAACTGTGATCAGAACTTTTGTGATTGTCCATCAAATTTCAGTGTTAGATTCAAGAAGATAATAAGGGCAGGGATATAAGACATATCCTGAGCTGGAACCTGGAGGAAGGGATTACAGAGGGAGAATTATTAGAGTCCTAGAAAGTGGTCTGAACATATCAGGTGAACTAAGACAGGTGTTGAGGGCATTGTTCATGAGGTCAAGGTCAGATTCACCTTCTGAACTTCACCCAGAGTCTTTGCCCTTCATCCATCTGGGCTTATGAGTGAGAACTTTTATTGTGTGTGTCTAAACCAACTGGGCAGCCACCGCAGGGGAGAGAGTGGCCACCAATGGCTGTCTAGAGAGGACAGTCTGCAGTGTCTACCAGACAACAGTAAGACCAAAGGGAACCCTGGAACTTAGTGGGGTGTTAGGGAGAGTCACCTGCGCTTCCAGGTTGAACTGAGGATGCCTCAGCGGGGGCACTGGGGTTGGAACACCCCCGTTAATGCTGTTTTCTCCTTCCCGAATAGTTTCAGAGGCCAGCACCTCTTCAGAGGCAGCCCCCCTGCTACACCCACAGGTAGTATGCACATCAGCCTCAGTAATGCTCCAGCGAAGCTTACAAAGTGCAGTACTTTCACTGTGTGAAAATAATGAGGTGTTCTTGACTGTGCATTGTGCCTTGAGGTGTAGCAGAAAGGATAACTCAGAACCAACAACGAACCATTCGTCCTTTTATCCAACAGATTTTTTTTTTTATTGAGTGTCTATTTTGTGCTTGGCACTGGGGCTGGCATCAAATATCCACTTGTCCAAAAACCAGTGATTACAGTAATTCCAGTCCTTCTGGAGACTATAATTATGTGTGTGTGTTGGGAGATGGTCGCTGAACAGTTAAATGCACACAAATTATTTATTTACAATTTATGATAAATCCTATTTAAGAAAGGAACAAAGTGCTTTGAGAGAGAGAAAGAAATGAGGCAAAAGGAAGGTTTCATCTGCCTAACTTTGCTCTGGGCCATCAGGAACTTTACACCTTTTCCTGTTAGAACACTCACATCACGCTTTCAGCTCTATTATAATTTTGTGCACTGCTGTTCATGATCAGAAAATGACCTTTAATCCCAAGCATGATTTGTACTCAGTTCTAACAATGTAAAACCATTGCATTCGGCTTGGTAACCAAAAACAATGATTATGTTTTACATTTACCATCTGCTTAGTTATTGATCCATGATGATGTACCATCAGCTCAATTTCTATTAATTAAAAAAATAATGTTCTCATGCTCACCTAGCATCCCAGATTGTCTCGTTAACTTTTATTCTTTTGATGATACTTACTGTAAGACCCCCTGGGCTTTTAAGTCATTGGACAGATGGATAATTCTAAATTGTTCTAAGATCTAACATATAAAATATGCAAATTACTAGGGTCTTTTTCACACACCATCACATTTAAAACTCACTTCACTGCAGAGAAGACTTGCAACTCTCATCTTACAGATGAGAAAACTAATGGTAAGAGAAGTTAAACATCCACTGAAACTCATATACATATAACTGACAGATGTAAACATCCACTTCATCTCACTCTAGAGTTAGTGATGTTTCCCTGTTGGCCCAGTTTTCTCTGCTACCCCTGTGGATTTCTTTTCAGACCCAGCAGCCTTCTCGTTTCATACTTTGATTATTCTTGCCCTGATATGTTTTATTAATGATCTTTAGACTTTTCTTTTTGGACTCATTTTTATTTATCCTCCTTAGCTGGTAGTCCAGATTATCAACTACCCGGAGAAGCTAGTGGCATTGGTAAGATGCTTCATCTCTCTTTACCTCAGTCTTTTCTTCTGTAAAATGGGCAATTGGTAGTACCTTCCTCATACGAGTATTAAATGACATAATTCATGATACATATGATATATATATGTGTATAATATATATGCTTATTTTTTTAAGTGTCTGCTACATAAGAAGTGTCAAACAAAGGCTAGTTTTTAATGTCTAAATAGCTTTAAAAATTCTGTTATTCAAGAAGGAATGCTCCATGTTATGGGTTATCTTTTATTCACTACAGACCCTTCACCCTTTAGATGCCATCAAAATGCCTACACCTACAAGCACAAGAACTAGGTTAAAATGAGCTGAGTCATGGGATCTTGAGGTCCAAAAAAAGCCCAAGACTCCACGTGCCAAAGTCCACTTCAAAACTCCTCTTTGGAGGGTTTTCTCAGTCCTTTATTTACCTGTATAAATGAACTTACTCCACTCTGAGTAGTTTCAGATGGAGGCTGGGTTTGGACTGTTGAACTGGTCCCATTGTCAAATGCTGGCTTCAGTAACTGCCCTGGCTTGGAAACCACAGGGAAGAGGCACTACCCACCATCCATCTTACCTTTTCCAGAAAAAAAGAGATAAGATATCAGAACCTTTTTTTTATCCTCATCCTGTCTTCAGCTTCTGACCCTCTTATTACTTATTAAAACATCTCCCCCAGTGAAGCTAGAGGATGCTTGAATTGGTATGGTTTAGAATTGCCAGCCAAAATTGTGAAGGGAGACAGAGTTGGAACAATTGATTAAAAGGAGATCCTTAAAAAAAAAAAAAAAAAAAAAAAAAAAAGGAGATCCTTAAATCAGCAGATACCATTTATGCATTCCTACCCTCTTGTGTCACAGGAACTCAACAGAGATTCTACAGTGTAGTGAAAAACACAAGGTCTGTGAACTTGCGATTTCTGACGTGGCATGTTGGTTTTACTAATGATCAGACTTGTGATCTCAGATCATTGCTCTAAACCTGGGTATCCTCATTTGTCAAATGGAAGGGAAATCTGCTACCTTGTAGGTAGTTGTTAGACATAATAACAAGTGCCAATTTCAGAACTTGACATAAGATAGGTGCTCAAAAATGGTAGCTCTTCCTACAGTATTACTTGGAAATACCAATCGTGCATAACTTTAGCCTGAAAAATAAAATGATGTTAATTTTCAAAGAGCAGCCTGAAACATATGAACAAGGAGTTGCTTGTTAACTCTTGTAAGAAGGTCACTAATGATCCTTAGTCCTAAATACAATGGATAAGTTGTTTCAGGTCTCTGTGGGCTTGACATCTTGTTATCTTTTGTTACTGTAGTCACTGCCTCTTTGGGACATTCTTTTCTTGGTTTCCACGGCACAGGGCTGGCCAGAATTCTGATAAAATGCATTTGAAAATTGACTCCAATCCTGTGCCCAGTCCCAGTTTTTCAGTGGGGCAAACTAACGTGATGATCTTCTACGAGAGGAGTGATGGGGTGGAGTGAGATGGAATTAGAAAATGCTTCCTGTCCCCACTCCCTCCACTTTGTGATTATTTGGGACTTTTTCAGTTCGTTGTATGATCACTTGGTACAGTTTTCACTATCTGTCTTTAGTAATGCGCTTTTTTGTGTGATTGTGCATAACGATTGAGACATATTTTTTCCCATCTACCTCAGAATGATACAACTCCACATTTATTAAGAATCTACATTTTTCAAGATTGGAATTTTATTCCCCACTCACCGTGTTAAGCCAGAGTTTAACACTATTTGTATTGTTCAGGATCTTGCACTAGAATTTTGCCTCGTTCTGCATAGAGGAGCAGTGTAACTTTATGATTAGCAGCATGGGTTCTGGTACCAGACTGCCCAGGTTTGAATGCTGGCTTTAACCCCTTATAGCTGTGTTCCTTAATTTTCTCATCTGTAAAATGGGTACAATAAGAATATCACCTCAGTGGTTTGTTGTGAGAATTAAACTTGTTAAATAATGTGAAGTGTTTTAAAATTGTTCCCAGTCCAGAACAAAATGGTAATAAATGCTATATATTATTAACGTTTTCTTACATTATTCTCCCTGGACAGTCATTTCCATATACAGATGACTGTCATTTATAGATCTGTTTCTCCATCCCCATCCCTCTCTGGAATTCAAGGCTCATTCCCACCTCACAGTGGATATGCTCATTTGGATGGAGTCCTGTAGACATCTCAAACTCAACACATGCAAATCAAAAGACATCCTTTCCTTCCATGAAATGCTTTTTTCACTTTGTGACTTCCTGGTTCAGGTAATGGTACCATCATCCAAGCAGCATCTAAACCAAAAACTGGGTGTCATCATGACATCTTCATCACATTTTCTAGTCATCATGTCCTGTCCTCTAAATATCTTCCCGATGTGTCTTTTTCTCATCCACACTACCGTCTTAGTCCAGGCCTTCGTACTTTATTGTCTGGTCACTGAAGGATCTTTGCAAATAATCTTCCTACTTGCAGTGTTGCCTGGTCTAATCCTTTCTCTTCATGGCCACCAGAGTGGTGACTATAAAAGGATTGAACCTTTCAATGGGCTGCTAATGTCTCTGATCAAAGCCTAAACCATAACTCGGTTTTAAGAACTTCACAGTCCGGCCAAAGTTCCCCTCTCCTGCCACAGAGCTTGGCAGCTCTCTGTACCATTAACTTTCCCAATCTCTAGTGCTTTGCATATGTGGTCTCTTTAACAGGAAATGTTCCTGTCCTTTCCTCCTGTTCAGATGGTTAATCCATCCTTGTCCGTTAGGATTTCGATTCGACATTAGCTCTTCTGTGAAAGCTTCTCTAATACCCAAGATTGAGTTAGGGCCCCTTCCTGAATCTTCCCACAGCACATGAATCAGCCTTGTGTGGCACTTGTACTGTGGTGTAGAGGATACACTCATTGGTTATTGAGCTAGACTGCCTGGTTTGAATCCTGGCTCTGTCACTAGCCTGATAAGCTTGGAATAGTCACTTAAACTTGCTGTGCCTCACGGAGATACTAACAGTACCTCCCTAGAGTAGATTGAGAAGGTGGTCACAATTCTTCCCCTCCCTGTACATAGCCTTTTGTAATATGACTTTATAATTTCTGCCATCAAAGGTACATTCTTATTTCATCCCTTGAATCTTGGCTGGCTTTGTGACTTGATACAGCCAATGGGACAGTACCAAGTGTGTCCCAAGCAGATACTTAAAAAGTGCTGTACGGTGGCACCTACTCTCTGCTGCTGCTCTTAAGAATCCGGCAACCATCACCAAATGAAGAAATCCAGGCCAGTCTGCTAGATGATGAGGGAGACAGGGTCCAGTTATCCCCACAGCTCCAGCCAACTTCATGACATGTGAGATGGCTATATCACTACCAGCTGACCACAGAGGCATGAGTAAGCCCAGCTGAGCACCACCTAAATGGGCAGACCACAGAATTGCAAGCTAAATAAATAAATAATTGTTATGTTAAGCCACTAAGTTTGGGGGAGGTTTCTTATATGACAAAACTAACTGATATATGCTCTTATGGAGCTCTGAGGATTACATAGGTTAACACTTGCCTGTGCTTTCACCAAGTGCACAGTAGACGTTTTGTAAGAATTCAGTCTTCTTACTGCAGTTGTTACTTATGTGCAGATCCACTCCGATATTGTCACCTCCTTGAAGGCAAGCAACTCAGCCTTTTCTTACATTATAACCTCTGTATATCACACAGTGCCTGGCTTGATACGTGTTGAATGAAGGAACACACAATTTTGAGATTTAGTTGATAAGCAGAGCACCTGCTTATAGACAAAGAAATCAAGGTTCAGAGATGATGAAAGATGCCTAGTCACTTGTGCATCTCTATCAGTCTGACCCTTGTATATTATTTTATTGTACCAAACTTTTATTTACTAAGAATATTGGAGTTGGTAATACCAAATTTAATCTACTACCAACATTTTCCCAGTATAATCTTTTGCTGCTTATGCAGTTATGCTGATTTACCCATCCAAGTATTCCTTTTCCTAGGGGGAGAAAACGATTGCTCAAATAATTTATGAATTTTGTTTTATTAAACTTTGGTAATGTGTGAATGAATGGAAGAGAGTATTTTGATAGCTATTCTAATCACTGTGGATAAAATTTAGGTACTTGCCAAAAATCAATAAAGGAAGCAAAATATAAATGACGTGTCTGATAACCTTGTTTCTCTGTAGTCCAGTCACAGTGCCGTCTTATCTCTTTATCCCCACATCCTCCACCTGTGCCCTGAATTCTCGCTGACGACTGAGTCTGCCTCCATGTACCTTTCACTGCATTTCCACAAACGCCCCAAATCTTAGAGTGCTTGTTTTTTTTTTTTTTTTTTTTTTTTTTTCCGTACGCGGGCCTCTCCCTGTTGTGGCCTCTCCCATTGCGGAGCACAGGCTCCGGACGCGCAGGCTCAGTGGCCATGGCTCACGGGCCTAGCCGCTCCCCGGCATGTGGGATCTTCCCGGACCGGGGCACGAACCCGTGTCCCCTGCATTGGCAGGCGGACTCTCAACCACTGCGCCACCAGGGAAGCCTAGAGTGCTTGTTTTATAAGTACTCACCATCCCAACATAGATTTTCATTCTTTGATACCATTTGTTAACATCACCCATCTAAAAGATTCTGGGCTTCTGAAAACCTAATGGCACTGAGACCTTGAAGGTCCCAGTCTTCCTTGTCCTCTCCTTTGTCCATTTGTTGACAGGTTGTTAACTAACACCTGAGCTGGAGCATCAACTACTTCATCTATTTTGACAAGTATTACGCAGCCCTTTCATTATTCAATTCTGACAGGTTGTCAAACGTACTTTTGAGTTATCCATGCTCAGAATTGTGGCCTTTTTTTTTTAACCTTAATCTGAAAAAAATAGATTCTTGTTTTCCCTATAACATTTCTAATTTAAGAAAGGATTTTAATTTTCCTAATACATTTTTTTTTTTTTTTTTTTTTTTTTTTTTTGGGGTATGCGGGCCTCTCACTGCTGTGGCCTCTCCCATTGTGGAGCACAGGCTCCGGATGCGCAGGCTCAGCGGCCATGGCTCACGGGCCCAGCCGCTCCACGGCATGTGGGGTCTGCCCGGACAGAGGCACGAACCCATGTCCCCTGTATCGGCAGGCGGACTCAACCACTGCGCCACCAGGGAAACCCTCCTAATACATTTTAAAACAAAAAAAATTGAATCTGTTTCCTCAGAGGGTCAATTTATTGAAAAGTCTTCAATGTAGCAATTCAAATTTCTTATCAGCAATATAATACAGTACTTTGAACCACAGGCACAAACACACACACACACACACACACACACACACACAGAAAGAAATGCATTTTCCTCTTTTTTAAGGACATAATCTGTTTGATTCAGATATTTGAAGAAAATAAGTGATTTAGAATGAAATTCAGTTTTCAGCTAATTCCAACTTTTGATTAAAAAGAACACCCTAGAAACAGGTTCATTTAGTCACAGTGAAATCATTTTTGGATAGTTTCATTCAAACTGCTAATAGATAAACTAGCAGATTCTTACTCCCCAAGAACCTGGTTTTAGTATAAAGGCAGTACAATGAGCAATTAAAGAAAATACAAGGATAAAAGGTACAAAGTGGTTTGGAATTTAATGAACATATCCCCCAATAAGAACATACAGTTCAAATATAGAACCTAGAGATATGGAATTTAGTTAAAACCTTTTCAGCATTAACTTCATTAATGATTTAACTTTCAGTTCTTACAGGGCTCCCAGGCCACACTAAATTTCTGTTCCGCAGCAAATCCCCTAATCACCTTTCCTGCCACATGGAGAATGTCGTTAGTGGATTGCCTGAAGTTCAGAAGTCAGGAGAAATGCAGCTAAGCGATATAATAATTTTACATTTATAATATGGACTTATCCTAAAGACGAAGTTGCAAGGCAAATCTGAATTTTGCTGCTTAGAGAATTGCAGTTCATTTGGCAGTGCTCCAGCTTATATAAAGATGTCAGATGATGAAGGTTTGTGTCCTGGCTGTACCCCATGCTCCTTGTGAAAATGCGAGTAAGTCGCATACTTTGCATGGGCCCTCGTTTCTTCATCTGCAAAATGGGGATAATAAAATCTGACCTACCTTTCAGAGCTCTAAAGACCACTTCAGCTACGAAATATAGAAACCCTACAGGAATGTCAGAATTCAGCTTGCTGCCCTAAAACTTTTACCTCATTTTTGTCTCATCGTGGCATATTCATATTCCCTTTAATGTGAGGATCTCAAAGTAGATTATTTTTGCTGATTATTATAATCACAAGAGAGATCAAGAGTCACAAAGCAATTTGCAAGTGTAGTCAGATGATCAAGGTTGTGAGTATTTGCTGCTTGAAACCTAATGAGGCAATAAACAATTATATCCATCTGAGTAGGGACTGCCACGAAAATTAAACAGGGTCGTCTCACTTGGGGGAAAATGCTATAAATTGGTTGTGATTATAGCACCAGCCCCTTCTCATGTCCATTGAGCTCTGGGTGCCTCCAAGGAGGCAGTACACATATCAGTGTCTTGATGAGCAGTGTCTCACTTTCATCTGCATACCTAGTACCACTCGATAATGTTGTTAAAATAAGAATACTGCCTCAGGAGGTCTGGAATGGGGCCCCAGATTCTGAATTTCTGACAAGCTCCCAGATGCTACAGGTGCCTTAGTTACCTCTGCTGTAGAGTAGTGATTTCTCAAAGTATGGTCTTGAGGTGTGTATTAGTCTGCTCAGGCTGCCATAACAAAATTCCATAGACTGCGTGGCTTGAACAATAGGAATTCATTGTCTCACAGTTCTAGAGACTGGAAATCCAAGATCAAGGTTGGGGCAGGTTTTGGTTTCTGGGGAATGTTCTCCTCCTGGCTTGCAGACGGTTGCTTTGTCCTCACGTGGCCTTTCCTCCAAGCTACCTCTCTTTCTCCTCCTCTTCATAAGGCTACCAGTTCTATCTTAAATTGTGGACTTTAGTTAATAATGATGCATGATTGGTTCATTTGTAACAAATGTACTGCACCAATGCAAGATGTTAATAATAGGGAAAACTGGGCAGGAGGAGAGGAGGTATATGGGAACTCTCTACTTTTTGACCAATTTTTCTGTAAACCTAAAGCTGCTTTAAAAAAAATAAAATTTATTAATTAAAAAATAATTAGATTCCAAGACCTTTACCCCAAATTCAGTGAATCCATCATGGGGGATGGAGCACAGGTGTTTTCAAACCTACCCTTTTGGCGATTCTCATGTACGCTGCTGTTTCAGAACCATCAGTAGAAACTGAAAGCTCTAGTTTTGTAATCAGATAAATGTGGGTTCAAATCTCAGCTGTAGCTCTTCAGAGCTGACCGATCTCGGACTACTTACTCTCTGAATCTCAGTCTCATTTTAAAATCAGGGTAAAAATAACTCTATAAAGTGATTCTTCTGAGTGTTAAGTGATATCTGAGTGTTAAGTGATATACTGATGTAGAGTTTTCAACCCGGGTCATCATAGTAAGCACTCAAAAAGATTAAATACTAGAAGTTTTTCCATTATTGTTATTAAGTCCTGATGAGCAAGGGAGAATTGTGCTGAAATGTGAGGGGCTTTCAGAAAAGACTAGACAATAAAAGTAATAGGCAATAAAAGATCAGGACAATAATAAAAGCAATCCTGGATGCTTCTGCAACACTCCAAGGTTTATATATAGCTTTCACTTTCATCACCTGACTTAATCCTGACAACGACCTTGCAACGCAGAAATTCCTCTTTTAACAGATGAGGAACAGAAGCTTAGAAACAGTCAGTGTTTCTGAAGGACACAGAGCTGGGAAATGTCAGAATCCACAATTTCTAAATCCTAGACCAGAGTAGTAGTCCAGTGTGGTAATTAAGTTTGAGGCTTCTTAAGTCAGACTGGGGGGTTCAAATCCTAGAAATATTGATTAGTACTGGTGAAAAATTGGCAAACCAGTTCACCTGAGTTGTAATGTCTTCGCTAGTTAAATAGGGATGACAACAGTGCTTTCCTCTTAGTGTTTTGTAAAGATTCAGGAAATCTGGGATTAAAGGCTGGCATGTGGTGAGTTTACTATATCTGCACCCATTTTACTATGTCTGGACCATTTAATATGGCTCCTTGAGGGGACAGTGTGTATCCATGTTACGCAACGAATAATCTAAGGTTAGTCAAAGAAGTTGTGGGAATCTTTGTGCTTATCTTGGGGGAATGAAGCAGGGGAGGGGGGCTGGGATTGCTACAGCTTTTAAGGAGGAGCAGTGGGCTGGCACAACATGCTGTGGCATATGAAGCTCTTTTCTATAACCGTTGCGACATCTGAAGCGCCAATAAGATGCTGTAAGCAAGGCAGTGTCACCCTGGCCCTTCAGTCCCAAATACCAGAAATGACAGTAAAGGTGGCAACAAAAAGATGATGTTCCCTGTGATATTTGGCAATGACAGGATCCACATGAAGAGAAAGAATTCTGTATAAAGAAGAAATTAATTCCATGGTACCCAAGATCCCAAACAAGTATTCTGGGAACAATTTATTGCAAAGATCTTGAGCACAGTGTCTACTTTACCGGATTGTGTTGCCTTCTTTACAGCTAGTCTAGGGATAAACACATAGTAGGATCAAAATAGACAAATACTCATTGGATAAAATTTGAAAAGTGGGTTGGTCCAACAAAGTATTCTATGTATTTTGCAGATGGAAGTGGAGTTGTATATTACTTCCCACACTGTGAGGGAAGGTTGGGTATATTTGTCGTGGAAAAGGCGATGACGCCTTTTCTCCTTTGAGTTCATCATGACAAAATAAGATGATGATAATGATGATAGCTAAGTATCAGGATAGTGATAATAGTGGCAGCTCTTACTGAACTCTGCCCATGTGCCAAGAACCTTTCTAAACACTTCACAGATGTTGCTTCATTTAATCTTTCCAACAGTTCATGGAAGCAGACACCTTTACTTTCTACATTTTAGAGATGAGAAAGGGAGGTTATTAGCCCTTGGACACACCACTAGTATCAGCTGGAACTGGGATTCTGACCCAGTCTGCTGGACCCAAATCAACACAGCTTTAGAAGCTATCTGATAGAAAATGATGGAATTTAGAGCTGGACAGGTGTTAGTGATCATCTGTAGAGTAAAAGTTGTGAGAGTGGTTTCTGGAAAGAGTTTCTGCAGAATTAGAGATTCCCGTGTGCCAGGCACTGCCCTAAGCCCTTTACATCCACCGATTCCCTTAAATCCTCACAAAAGACCAATAAAATAGGCGCTGTTATTATCCCGTTGTTACAACTGATGTAAATAATTTGCACCAGGTCACAAAATTAGTAAGCAGTAGACTTGAACCCAGGTAATGGTGGTGTCAGTACCACTCCCGTTAACCATGAACTGAAACGAAAGTCAGAGGCATCGCAAGAGATCAAGTATGTCTCTCCAGGGGTTGGGGGTGGGAAGAAGGACGAGAACGTGGCAGTTGAGACAGTCTCAGAGTAAGGGGCACGATTTCAGCTGGTGAAATTGTCTAAGGGTGGGTGTGGGTGCTGCACAGGAAGAGCCGGTGATTTTGCAAAAAACAATCATAAATGGCTTCCACCCAAATCATGGCCAGTTGAGAGAGGGAGGGAATTTTATTTCAGTTAGCCCAGAGAACTGGTCAACTTGACCTTTCTTCTCAAAAGATGCTTCATGCTCTTGACTTTTGGGGACACAGAAATCAGCATTTTGATTTTGGTTTTCTCCAGTAGCAACCGTGGCTACAAGTGGTTTATTGATTTGTCTTTATCTTCCCAAACATCCCTGGCCTTGGTTTGCTTAAGAGGGCAAGTGACACTGCGTGATGAACTCCCCGGGGCGGTGAGCGCCACCTCCCCGCAGAGCTGCCAGGGAGCCCTCAAGTGAAACCTTCCCTATGGATGCTTGTCCGAAACGCCTCCCCAGTCTCCTCCACTCCCTCTCTCCAAGGTGCCATTCTCATCTCGGCCTTGCCCGCGCCCCTGGGTGGGAAGAGCCCGCCTTGCCTTTCCCAACACCTAGCCAAGTCGCATGACTGGGTCTAACTTCAATTGGGAAAGTTTCCAGTCTAGGAGTTCCAGGACTTTCTGGCGCTCTGCCCGGTTCTGGAGAAGGCATCTCCTTGCTCTTCCCTTCTGGTGTCCTTCGAATTCAGCCTAACTTTGCGCAGCAACATCGCGAGCTCTAGCCTTGACTTGGAGCCCCTGGGGGATCCGGCAGCGCGTTCTCTGCGAAGGCGCGGTGCCCTCGAGCCCCTCTGCAGAGCCGGCGCTGCGCGCACCAAGAAGGGGTCCGGGAGGCGCCGCTCACAACCCGCTGGCAACTCTCGGAGTCGCCTCCGGTCTCCTTAGGGTCTGGCTACTCGGTGGCCAGACCCCCGCGCCAGCACCCCCTCCCCCATCCGGTGACTCGGCCGCAGGTGGCAGAGGCGGCGCGCGGAGCGGGAGAGGGGAGGGGCGCCTCGCTCCCGGGCTCTCGGTTGGCGGCTCCCGCTTCCAGCCCGCCGCCCGCGCGGCTCCGCCGCCCAGCTCCGCGCAGCGCCCCCGGCGCCCCCCTCCGGCCTCCGCCCGCACCTGCACGCCGCTCCGCGCGCTTCGCAGCCGCCGCCGCTGCCGTCGCCTCTCTCTCTCCCAGCGCGGCGGACGCCCCCCGGCTGAGCGGCGAGGGCGCTCTGGTGCTAGACCCATCGCCAGACACCCCTGGGCCGGTTGACTCCCGAGTCCCGCTCCTGCACCCCGCGTCCCCAAAGATGAATGTGAGGAGGGTGGAAAGCATCTCGGCTCAGCTGGAGGAGGCGAGCTCCACAGGCGGTAGGATGCAATAAGCATTGGAGCGGGCGCCCGCTTCTACCCTCCTTCCCTTGCAATCTCAGACGGGAACCCCTTCCCGGGCTGGGGACGCTTGTTGCCTCTGCTGCATGAGAAACAGTCACCGGGGTGGGACTGGGAAGGGGAGGCGGCCGCGGCGGGAATGGGGGTGCGAAGGAGAGGGGGTGCATGCGAGGTCCAGGTCGGGGAAGAAGAGGTGTTTGTAGTGTGTGTGAAACTCGCCGGTGGCAGGGTCTCCTGCGATCCTGTGCCTACTTTTGCCTTCTCTGAAAATTTCCCATGTTGTTGGTGCATCTGCCAGGTGACTTTAGACCACACACTTCCTTCTCCTAACACCTGGGGATAAATGAGCTGAAATAGTATTGATCCTCTCCCTCCACGTTGCCTTTATGCTCCCAAACATTTCTTCATTAAAACTCTGTTTTGGTCCCCTGGTAATATACAGGCGGAATGTTTCCCAGGTCAGATGCTTCAGCAGAACCGTTTATGTCTTGTTTTTGCCAGCTTCAGTTTGGTGTGTTCGGAGAAAATGGTCCTCAGTGACCCTTGGAAATAATTTATACATAGTACAGCCTTGGAAAGGTACTGGGCACTCTGTGCAAGGAGCTTGGTTTCAGAGTATTGTGCATTCTGCGAAAGCAGGGAAAGGGCACGTTTTAATCAGTTTAGTGGTATCCGTAGCGAAATACGGGACGATATCTCCCACCCCCCTCAACCCAATAAAGCCTCTTCGGTTGAATCGATTTGTTTTTAGATAGCTTCAATGTGTATAGTTTTTTAGAGGAGCCGTAAATCGAATGAAGGGTGTTGTAGGGAAGCTGAGAGTGATTGAGAGCTGGACATTTCCCAGATTATATAAGATGAGGAGTCACACATGGCTATGAAAAACTTGCACTTGATGTAAAGTTGCAACGAAAGAGGCATTTCCACATTCTACCTGTTTATATCCAGGGAAATGGGGCCACTTCAACTTGAGTCTATCACCCTAATTTATGGACATTGAGATTTGGACACATTCCCTTTCTTCCCTTCCCTCCATTAGTTCAGGTGATTGTAACTGGGAGGACTCTAGTCTTCTTAGTATGTGAAATTTTAAAGAAAATGTCCTTGTAGGCTGGAAAAAATAATATGATGGTCACCTTTGAAGCCCCAAATTTGACTTGTAATGATGTTTAGTTTAGGTCTTCCTTGTGACAATAGCTGCCACTCATTGCAAACTAAGTATGTCTAGGATATATTTTATGAGCGATACTCATAATCTTGAAGAGACTGAATTTTTCAGAATGGCAGTTTAAGTGTAGAGCGCTCAGTAGTTGTTGAGTTCATAGGCTCTCTGTCTTTGCAGTTCCTTTGACTCAGAATAGGGTAGGGAGCTAGCTATCCTTTCAGGGACTTACTCATGCACAAGGCAATAGTAGGTACTCAAAGATAGAGAGGGTTGTAGGATCAGAAGTCCGGGCAACTGGGTGGCTTGCATCGTCCGGCCGCTCAGCGGTAACAGCTTTTTGGCTGGGCCTAGTCTTTAATTGGCCAGATGGGGATTGAATCAGCACGTCTGGTCTATTCACAGTGCCATAGGTGGCCATAATCTCTACTGGATAAAATGAGAAAGAAGAAATCACATCTGGGGAGTATGATGTATTAAAAATAACTTTCAGTACCATCTCTAGACTCAACATGTGTTCATTGTTCCTTTGGAGAATAGAAAGATGTTGATTTATGTCTCGGCTCAGGTGGACCAAAAGGGAAGTGTTTTCTGGCTTGAATTGATTTGACACCTGTTTCTTGAATTGTACTCACACGTTTTTAGAGTTAATTGTTATAGAAGAAAAAAAATGTTTGAAGCACCTTTTTTAAGCACCGTTTTTTTTCGTTCTTAGTGTAATTGTTTCAAGTTTATATTAGAGAATGATCCCCAGATATGTAGTCTATATTATTTTCAGCAAACATAAGCTTTAGTACGTTGGTGATTTGTGCTCAAATATAGGGTAGTCTTGACAATCCTGGGACGAGAAAAGTGTCATTTTTGAAGGTTTCAACTTTAGTTTCAATTCTTGTTTTAAAACAGTAGTCCCTGACCTCTTGTTTCCTTTCAAATAAGTGGGACATTAGCATAACTTCTTATGTGACCATGATGCTTTTCTCTTGAATATGTGCCTCTTGGATGGAGGTTTATAAAATGATTTAATTGAAATTTAAACAAAATTTAACTGGAGGATCAGACTGAGAGGAATGTATGAAGATGAGAGGGAAATCAGGAGTTGGAGAAGTGTGTGTGTGTGTGTGTGTGTGTGTGTGTGTGTGTGTGTGTGTGTGTGTGTGTGTGTGTGTGTGTGTGTGTGTGTGTGTGTGTGTTTTATGACCTGACTCTAGAGCCAGAATACTGTGGAAAACAGTTTGTTGAGAAACACAGGTGAAAACTACACTAAAGTGAAAGTAGGGAGGGAAATGCAGGAAAGATGGGAGCAGGGTTGTGTTGCGTTGCTAAAAGTTGAAAATAAAATAACTAAAAAAAGCTCATTCCTCACTCTTTTCAACAGGTAGTACGTTTAATATGCTAACTGATTAATACCATTTCTAAGTCACTGTAGTTGACACTTAATACTGTGCAGAACAGAAAGTGGACGCTTGTCAGTGACTTCATACAAGTAGAGAAGCTTTCTTTGGAATCATACTGCCCACTTTTACCCTCCCTCTCATCAGCTTCCACATTAACCCAAAAGCTTGCCCCAAATATATTTTTCATGTCATTGTCCACTCCCATTATTTTGCTCCCCTGCTGTAAAATCAAACATAATCCTGCTACTGGTGGAGAGGGAGATGCCAATTCACTGGTGTACTTGAAAGAGAATCAGAAAGAAGGTCAGAGGAAATAGCCCCATAAAATTGTTCATCAGTGTCCTTAATTTGTGCCCTGTAACGTAGGGATGGCAGGTGTTATGTGATGTAGTCTACAGCTAAAAGTGGGGAGGGAAGTGGGTGTTTCAGCAGTTGCTGGAGGAGGTAGTAGAGTGGGCGTGGCCCGCAAATTGACCCAGAGCTGGACCTGGGTAATCAGAGGCCCCTCCCCCAGTCCCCTGTCCTTGGAATGTACATTCTGCCCACTCTTCTCACAGCCCAAGCCATTTTCAAGGACACAGCCTTGAGAGAGTAACTTGTTGAGATCATCTGGGTGGTATACGTGACTGAACCTAGTTAAAGCCTCTATGTAAACCTTTGAGAATCTGGTGGGCAGGTGTGGAGATCTCCTCGTCTTGCTTTGCCCAAGACAAGCCTTGTATTTAAGGTCACTTGCTTAGTAAACCTGCCACCAGCCAATCTGGAGTGGTCCGCCTCTTTCTTTGGTCTCTTTTTGTCCTCTGTGTATGGGGCCCAGTATCAAATTTCACCTGGGAAGCCCCTGAGTTTGGGAATCAACAACAGTACAGTGAATAATCCTCTTCATTTTTGTATTGTGTGATGGATGTATCATGGCTCCAGCTTAAGTTTGGGGTTTATTAAGGATAAGGCAAACTCGCAGTAGTAACTCCACAAGGGTAGTAGTGAAAAGCCTATTCTGAACCAAGGAGAAGCTTTTTATGGCAGAAGACATTATTCTGTTTTCTCTGTGTTGTTGAATGTAAGAAGGTTCTAATCAAATGATATGGTGAAGTGTTAAAATTCAACAACCCTCTTCCCCTTGCTCCACTTCTTTTTTTCCTGGCCAATGCTTATGCAGAGTTTCATAAAATAAGTCTATAGATGGTTTGGAAATTAATGATCCATGCAGTATAAAACGTGTGCAAGATTTCTGTGGAATCATAGACTGTGTGTGTGTGTGTGTGTGTGTGTGTGTGTGTGAGTGTGAGAGAGAGAGAGAGAGAGAGAGAGAAGGAGAAATGGAGGTAAGGAGGGAAAATGAATGTTTAATTTGTTCAATGGGCCTTTACCTTCCTTAAACATATTTTAAAGTTGTGTAACTACATCTGCCACTACACATTTATTCACCCTTGGGCATTAAATCACTCACTTCTTTTTCACAACTGTTCATTGCTTAAAGGTCCTCGTGGTCTTTTCTCCATTCACATCGTCCTGAACTCACTGCAATGCTTCATGCTGTTCATCCACACTCCTTAGAAGACTGTGAACCCTGAGAGCAGAGCTGTTGTGTTGTGCCCACCACTGTGTCCCAGCATCTGGACTGAAGCCTGACATACAATATTTGCTCAATAACAGATATTTGTTGAACGGAGTCTCCTCCCTTGCATTTTGTGACACTGCATTATTCTCTTTCCTCCTACTTCTCTCACATCTCCTTTTCTGACCCTTATTTCTTCCTTTGCTCATTTTGTGCAACTTTGCGCAAAGTTCTTTCTTCATTCTCTTCTCTCTCTCTCCTCCCTCCCTAATCTGATTGTGATTTTGATGCATCTTACCTGGATGCAGAGGACTCCTTAGTCTATAGCTCTGGCCCGACCCCTTTCCACATTACCAGATGGACGTTTCCATGCCCTGTTGGTCAGACCTATGAGCAAGTTTTACCAGCGCCTCGAAATCAGTATGTCAGAAAAGACATATCCTCTCTTCTAAGAATAATTTGTCCAAATTTTGATAATGGTGACATCATTTTCTGAGGCGTGCAGTTATAAAATAAAGCAAAGTGTTTCCTTCTGTATGGTACTTCCTACCGTGATTCTTTCCTCCCCTTCCACATGGAATCAGTCACCAAGCCTTACTCATTCTCTTCTGATTCTCTTCTAGCTTTTATGTCCAGCTCCCCGCCTCCAACTCCCATTGCATCACTCAAGATTATATTATTTCCCAGGCCATCATGGCTGTCTCCTATTTGCACTAAGTGCCGCTCCCCGCTCACAACCAAATAAATTTACTGAAACCTGATTTGAGTCAGGTCCTTCTCTTTGTATGCAAAATCCTTGCCATTACTTATGGAACTAAAAATACTGTTTTCTTAGCTTGATAATCAAGGTTTCCATGGTGACAGGCCTGTATCCCAACATTTTCTTTTCATGACTCTTCTAGGGCTACACCTTGACCTGCTAAACTGAATTGTTCCCTAGTCCCTACACCTATCTCATGTTGTACCTCCTTCTTAGAATGAACTTCCTGCCCCAGCATTACCCACTGAACATTGTTGAATGCTCAACATCGAACACGTCCTTCAAGACTCATCTCAAATCCCGTGTCCTTTTCAATGCAGCCTTACTGATTTCTCCCTGTCTCCTCCCCGAAGAATTACACTTTGAATTTTTGTCGGTCATTCTCCTTTCATTTTGACTGATATCTGAATGACAAGGCAGAATAAGCTGTGTATATTTGTTTGGTGTGCAGTCTTAAGTTGTAACTCCTTGATGGCGAGTACCATACATGAATTGCTAAGTTCTGTACCCCTGCGGATGACCGGCACAGTGCTTCAAAAAATAATAGGTGCTTCAAATGTAGTTACGGAATTTAAACCACACTGCCCAGTGGTAGACCCATCAAAGACCCCAAATTACAATCCACGTTTGATTGCTTGTTCAGCCGTCTACCGGAAGTGGAGTTGTTTTGTGGTTCTGTCTTTTCCATTCAGTGGGCCAGGTCTATGAGCAGAGTCATCGACACCAAGATAGTGCTGTTCTGAACCGTGCATGTTGTTGCATCTGTAATGCACGGCTGTGAGAGTTTACATCATTTCCAAAGAAGAGCTTAATAAGTAACCAGTGTTTTCTGTGTATTTAGAGCAATAGACAGTGTCATCTTTGGATACTGTTGCTATGACTGTCCCTCATCCTTAATACCTTCCAGACTTATCACCCCTAGGATTGGTAGTTCAGGGGACCCCCAGTTAGTGATTATCACCTCTCCTGGTTCCCCTTCCAATAAAAGAGTGGAAACATGAGTTAAGTACTCACTCTGAATCATGACCGTGATTGTCGATACTAGTCTGAGTTAGTGTTACAGAGAATAGGCCTTAACATTTCCCAACCCAGAGCCTAACTGGCTACACCACCATGTCTGCCATTATTATTACCATCATCATTATCTTCATCAGATGATAAATCCTTTCATTATAGCAGTGGCTGTAGAAAGGAATGGAAAAATTAAAAAACTGAAACATCATTCAGCATATACACATCCACTTCCTCTGGCGCATTTTCTTTCATATCAGACTTCACAGAATCAGGCCGTGTTGGGAGGGAATTGGCAGAGCTGCAGAAACCATGGCAGGGCTGAGATGAGATGAGGTTCAGTATTTTTTACTCTCACCACTGGGGCTGTCTCCCTTCTTGCCTAGTTTCTTTGCTGTAGGCTGCTCTATACACATACATATCCCCATATTATTAGAAAGTCTGAAAAACAGAGAGACTCTCAGCGTTTACACATGTAACTTCTTTGTACACTCTGACCATCTAATGAATAATGTGAACATGGATATAAATGTAAAATTTGCCATATTGAGCACTTGGCCTTCATGCTGATATGTTAAGCGCTGATTTTTCTTCTCTAATGGGCACAGCCAGTGTGGTTGAATGACTGTCCCATTGGAAATAAGTTGTCCCTTTGGATATATTATTGACCTTTTGGAAACTTCTCTCTCCTACATATTCTACCCTAATTATTTATTTAGGTAAAAATAAGTAGTCAACCCATTTTACAGTCACAGTGCATAACTTTTTGGTTACCTGGAATTTGGACTAGCTAGTTGGAAAGTGTCCCCCCAGGTATTCAGGCAGCATCTGCTCATGAACAGTGAATAAAAAGTCTTCAGGGAATTCGAACTGGCAATTTTTTATAGATCTTTACTCTAAAAAGGTTTTGGAGAAGAAGTAGACTTCATGCCCAGATGTCAACACTTCTTAATATTTGAAGGATCTTTTGAGTGAAGCAGTTTATTTAAGAAATGACATTATCTGCAGCCCAAATAGGAATCAAAATCAGATTTGACTGATATAGTAACTACTGCAGTCTAGTGACTATGCATGCTCCCTCCCTTCCTCCCCCTCTCCCTCCCTCTCTCTTTCTCTCTCTCTCTCTCATGTCTTCACCATAATAGCATCTGCACACTGTGTTACAGATGCCCGGGTGCCCTGAAGAATGTCCCCAAATATGATTTTTTTTTAAACCAGAGAAGATGTGACTTCCAAAAGTCTTCATGAGCTTCATAATAAAATTGGGTGAAAATAGCACATGTAGCTATTAAACTGATCTACATCTCAGAATAGATATCCTGCCAGGGGCTTTATTTTGGGTTGTAACTTTTTTGTACTTTAATTAAATTTTCATTAGAATACCATGAGAAACTACTCACAAAAAAAATTGATCTAGCCCATACCTTTTATCCATGTTTTGTATGTGGTAAGTGCTCCAGGGATGTGTTGAATGAATAAAAGCATTTTATATTATGGTTATACCCTAAAGGTGGAGATACCCTCTCGTACTCCATTCCATTCCATCACTGTGGAAATGGGATCATTAGGTCTTCTTGTTGTGTCTGCAGAGAGTTTGGAAAAAAACCCAAACAATAATATAGAAATAACAAACAGACATTTCAAAAATAACCCTGTCAAATCCAGTCCCGAGAACAAGTTTGATTTAGAGCAATTTTATTTAATTCAGAAAGGTGGGAACATGGGAACATATAAAATAGCTACTGAGTATCATGTTGCTGTTCCTCTTTCTTCACCTATAAGATGGTGGTAATTATATCCATTTGTAGGTTACAGGGATGCATTCCGTAATGATGAAATGAGATTAATCAGCAAAAGTATGTATTTACAATGAAACTACTTGGTGCTGGGATGAGTGAGATGTAGAGACTGCCTTTAGAGACCTTACGGTTTATTCAAGAGATATTTACTGAGTATGCACCAGGTATTTAGAGTCGAGTAGGGGAGAAATAAATAAACATGTATATTTTAAAATACTCATTGCCATACAGACATAAAGATGAAGTGAGATGGATGTTGAAAAGCAAGATTACCTCCAGTTGATATAAGTGCCATTCCTTTCCAAGTGGATGCAGTGAAAGCAGTGATATTGAACTTGATTTTTCTCTCTTTGGGATCTTACAGAATAAAGCTATCAAAAGAACTGAGCTCAAAATTCTATATTTGTTCTATCGTCCAATATTTTCCTGCCTTCCATTCTCCTGTAATATGGGTTTATGTGTCCACCACTTAAATACATTGTGACGTTAAGCCATTTTAAAGATTTTTAAAACCTATGATGCTGGGAGTCTGTGAAGAAGTGCACTTTTTTCATAAAACAAACATGATTTTGATGCTTGGAGAATACAAAATGAGTAATAACTTCTATTTAAAGGTAGTCACAAAGGAACTGAAAATGCCTAGCTCTTTATTTGCCAGTTTAAATAATGTTCTGGTAAAGGCAGAGGCATTTCAAGTTAGTGTAGGATTTTAAAAAATTAAGTAGAGGCATGGACATATATACACTCCCAAACGTAAGGTAGATAGCTAGTGGGAAGCAGCCACATAGCACAGGGAGATCAGCTCGGTGCTTTGTGACCGCCTGGAGGGGTGGGAGAGGGAGGGTGGGAGGGAGGGAGACGCAAGAGGGAAGAGATGTGGGAACATATGTATATATGTAACTGATTCATTTTGTTGTAAAGCAGAAACTAACACACCATTGTAAAGCAATTATACTCCAATAAAGATGTTAAAAAATTAAGTAGACTATCACTCTAATTCTTAAATGTGACTTTATAGAATCAATCATTTATCATAAGGATATTATTATACCTGATTTAATATTGTGAGCACTTGTGAACATCAGATTCGCTAAGTCTTTCTTGCATCTTTTCCAAGAATTCCTCAAATACTCTTTTTGTATCATCTATTTCCCCAAACGCCCTTTAATTTGAGGCTTCCTTCTGGGCTGCGTGGTATTATTGCAATCTGTTTCCTATTTCCTTTTCTCGCTTGGTCCGGTTTCATCATAGTTTCCTGCTGAAGTTGTGATTTCTGAGAGAGTTGGTGCAGGTTCTGAAACACAGGTGCCTCGCGTTAATTTGAAGGTTGTGGGGAGGGAAATCTTGGGAAACAAGAATAAAATAATGAGAGTTCAGAACCAGGCATTGGGAAATGTGGAAAAAGAAAGGTGGAACCTGTAAAATACAGCCATATGTGGGGACACAGAGGGAGAGAATTCTCCTGCTATTTATTTAAAGAATAAACCCCATTTTTGATGGTGGTTTTATAAGATAGTTTTTAAAAAGGCAGCACATCCTAAACTGCAAAACTCAAAGGTGATATAAATACTAGTGCTTCTGACATAAGTACCAGATTTGCAGTTAAACCGTATAAAACCTCCTAGTTCAATTAAAGTTGTGGGTATAGATTCTGAATGAAAATTAGTCACTACAAAACCTAATACTTTAAGATTTTTGTTCACTTCTCAGGATAAATACAATGCAAAATCTACAAACACTACACTGGGAAGATTGAACTGTAGAAATACTTTGTTAGAAACATTGCAATTTAAAGCACAGTTACATTTATCTTGGATCCCTGATCATGAGATTGTGGCTTTTCATAAATATCATTAGAATAGAATTTCAGATCTCAAGCAGTGACAGTTATAACTTCTTAATGCAATTTATGTTCTGGTAGTTTCAAAATAGTTTTGAGGATGCTATTCGACAGTCCTTTGAAACACATTGATCAATTACCTACTATAGGAGGGACACTGCAAGTCAATATTTCAGAAAATAAAAAAGCATGTTAGTTGTTTAGGAATTAAGCTTTTAAATCATATCTTCCTTCTCCACCCCAGAATTCTACTTGATCTGAATTGTATATTGATTAGGTAGAGCATGTTGGCTTATCTCATTTTCACAGACACGTGCTAACTAAATACTTTCCTAGGACCCTGGGGTAAGTCCTTGATGGAGGATATCAGAAGCTGCAGTCCTTGTCTTCTATGAAATAACAAGCTGAAGGGGCACAGAGTACACCTTTCATAATCACACGGTTTGTTACTAAGTGACATGGGTTTCAGAGTCACATAAAATACAAAACAAGTCCTATGTGGAAAAACTAGCATTAAACTGTAGACTAGATAATATTGCTACTCCACCTGTCAGTGGGGGATTCTCCAAATGGGAGGCAATTTATTCTTTTGTAAAACGTATTAAAATACCTATTATTTTTCAAGTATTGTTCTAAGTACTAGAATACAGAGATGAAAAATATCCCATGGGAAACCCTGAATCTAGTTAAAGAGATAGACATGTGAGATGGTAATTGGAATGTCAAAGTCTTAGGACAGCACTAAGCACAGAGTGCTTTGGAAAGACATATATGAGTCACCTCATTCAGGTAGGTAGGATCACAGTAAGCTCCCTAGACTGTATGGGAATGGAGGATGAGAATGAGTTTTCCAGATAAAGACAGCAGGTGGGATGATGGATGTTTTAGGCAGGGAACGCTGTGGTTCTGAGGCTGGTTCTAAGGAAACGTGGTGGTACGATCAGGGGGCAGTGAGAAGTCCCGTGTGCAGTGAAGGTTGGGGTAGAAGGAAAATGGAGAGCTGGAGCAGTAGTCAGCATCAGGATGTGAAGGCATCAGGGAGCTACTGATACATTTCAGTCAAGAGCACAGCATGATCACATTTGCACATTGGGAAGATTACTGCAGTGATGTGGCAAATGGACCGAAGGGGAATTAAACAGTGGGCATGGAGACCTGCTGAGGTAGAATTGCAGGTGAGACACACTGGGATCGTAGTAAAGCACTGGTGATGTGGTGGAGGATGGAGGGTACACATGAGATAAGCAGAGGATAAGACCAAGAAGACTTGATGATAGGTTGTAATTGGGGTTGGGGGGAGAAGTAGCAGCCTGGGTCATCTTCTAGATTTCTGGTTTGGGTGACTGGTGGGTGACATATGTTTATGAAGATGGGAAATACAGAAGGAGGTTTAGTTGAAAGAAAATGAGATCAGTTTGGGACTGTAACATTTAAGACCTTTTGGGATATCAAAATGGAGATGTCCAGTAGGTACTGGGCTGTAGAAATCTGGTACATAAGAGTGAGATTTGATTCTGTAGACAGTGGGGAGCCAGTTGAATTTAGGAGTGACAGAATGAGGAATATTAATTTTGCATAGCTGTGTAGGCTGCACCGTTGACAAAGATGTCATTAGGAGGCTGTCGTATTAGTCTAAATGAGGGAAAATAAATGTTTGAACAATGGTAAAGGCAGTGGGAATGGAAGGGTGGGATGACTGGGAAGGAGAAAGATGGGGAGATTGGTGACAAGTGACGAGTGGTGTCATGATGGAGGAGCAAGGAAGACAACAGGTTTTGGGGGGGAAGATAACGTGTTCATTTTTAGAAATATTGATTTTGACGTGCTAGGTGAGCATCCAGGTCAAACTGTTCCAAAGGCAGTTGGAAACGTGGAGTTCAAGATCAGTTGATTTTAGAGAAGCACACGTTTATTAAGCATCCAGTGTTGCGATGGGTATTGGGAATAGAGAGAGAAATGAGCGATGGCCTTACTCCCAAGATGCTGGCTATCAAACTAAGCTGGAGAGTCAAATTTGGGAGCCAGTTGCAAATAGATAAAGGTAATTGAAGACATGAAGGTGAGTAGGGGACAAAGTTTAGGATTAGAGCTATGAAGAATAAGGGTGGAAGATGGGTGTAAAATCAGGAAAATGTGTGGAGAAGAAATTGGAGAGGAGAATGTTATGGAAGTCAGTGCCCCACACACGGATGGCCCATACTTGTCAACTAATGGGGAATAAAAGAGTTTCAAAAAGCCAGAGCTAGTTAACAGAGTGAATTGCTGCAGAACATTAATGGTAGATAAAGAATGGGGTCTAAGGATAAGACTCTGGGGTCAGAGCTAGGGTTCAGATACGGTGTCTGCTACCCTTGGAAGCCGCATGGCCTCTTTGTAACTTAGCCTCTTTATGTGTGCCTGGAACATTCTTGCCCCATATACTCCATTGTTTTGCTTCCTCACTTTTTCAGGTTCCCATTAAAATATTACTTCTGATGACTTCATCTAATATAACAATTCAGCTGTGTCTCCCTATTCCCTGACCCTACATTCCTTCATAGCTTTTATACTATATTTTTTCAAAGAAAAAAAATTACATATACTATACGACTATGATATTATTTATATATACTATAATGATATTTATATATACTATATTTTTGTGTCTATTTATTTTTTTACTATCTTCCCTATTAAAATTCACTCAAATGTATGTTGAATGGTAAATCAATGAAAAGAACCCATTTCGACAGGTTGCATTGAGGATGAACTGAACTAATGTGTACATCAAGTGCTCAGTGTAGTGCCTGGCAAATAGTTAGGACCTGATCAATGTGAGTTGTGGTCATTTTTGTAATTATTTTGGACTGAGAAAAAACCCTTTAATCGTGAGGATGGGCGGTCAGGAGAGTGGTGAGATTGGGAGCATGGGGGCAGTTATGGAGGGAGGGAGTTGTGAGGAAGGGCACTTGCTCCCTGGAAGGGGTCAATCTTGTCCTCTAAGGCAGAAGGGAAGGAGAGGCAGTCCTGGAGGGGTCTGCTGCGGAGCACCCTGTGAGGAGCTGGGCTGTGAGTGGCCAGGGGGGTTTAGAGAGGTTTCGAGGAAGCATTTAATGCGTGGCATGCAGGACTTTGCGGGGACAGCAGTTTGCAGTCGGTAATGGTCTGAGAGGTATTGAGGCTGAGAAATGAGATTGGGGAGAGTCTCAGAATGGTGGATTTCATCCAGTGGACAAGGAGTCAAGGTTTCTGAGAAGGATGATGGCATAATAAAAGCGACGCCGTAGGAAGAGTTGTCTTGTTTTGCTGTGAAGGAAGGATGAAAGGAGGAGAGGGTTCAGGTGGACAGGTGAGCTGAGGAGACATTGCTGTTATCCAGATTTTAAAAAGGATTGGCCACTTGGGGAGGGGTGTTAGAAGGGAAGAAGATGAATTTGGCAGAATTCTTGTGGCATTATGGGTGGTCTTTGTAACTGATTGAATGTGGGTGTGGAGTTGGGTGGGAGATCAAGGAGCAGCGGGGTCAAAGATGTGCACATAAGCAGACCCCATACTCGACTTAGGGGTCTGAGTAAAGGCCTTTGCTTATGATGATGGGCAGCTATTATCTGGAAGACAGAGGAAGGAAATTGTGTGTGTCTGGTGTGTGTGTGTGTGTATATGTAGGACCAAAAGTACTATGTTCAACATTATATTTGGGGCACTAGAAGTGTACCCTGGTAAGGGGAACACCAGGTAGTTTTGAATATCCCTTTTATTGACAAATTAATTGAGGCTCAAAGGGGTTAAGCAGCGCACCCATCGCCACACAGCTAGTGATGGGAGAACAGGGATATCAACTAAGGCAATATTCATTGAGGCATTCTGGCTACACAGAATATGCCTGGATGGGGCAGGGCTGTGGGTGAGTGAGGAGTGGCACTCTGGGCTGACCTGATATTGTTCTGGAAGGGCTGGGCTCAGCTCAGCAGATACAGAGCTTATTACCCTGGTTTGTGGTACATGGAGTTAAAGGGCAAGTGACCTGACACAGTTCCATATGGATTTCTAGATCATGTCCAAGGTAAAGATCCAAAGCCAGTACCCAATTCAAGTGATGCTGCGTGGGAAACGCCTTGATACCCAGCTTTGTGGGTTGGGAAAAAGAACCATTCATGCTTGAAGGGTTTGAATGAAAACAGCCTGCAGGGCCTCCCTGAGCCTGAGTTGAAGGGCTGATGGAAGTGATTGATGTGGGCAAGCTAGTGGCAGGTGAGGGTCTGGGCAAACTGGGCATTGGAAGTGCCGTACACAGGGAATCTTTGGAAGGATGTGTATTATCCCATGAAAAGATATGATTTTGCTTCGGAGAGCATTCTACTTGCATAGCTGCCCTCGCTCCATTGCCTCCCCTTCCTGGACTGCTTGATGCTGCATCACGTCTCCCACCCACCCTGTGGACACTGGGCACAGGCAATCTTGCTGAGACTAACCAAATGAGAATATACAGCATTACTGCAAGCCATGGACTCCAGCCATCATCCTCCATCCTGCCACAATAAGTCATGAATCCTATTACTACTGTTCCTTAAGGAATACAGTTTTAATTAATTGTTTGGTATCTGCCAAGCCAGAGTAAAGAGGCTGTGCACACTTCCAGGACCCCCAGGGGCGTTCAAATGTTTGTTGACCAATGGATAATGAAGTGCCTCTAAATGTACCGACAGAAAAGCAGTCAAATATCGTTATAACTGTTAGGTTGAACCTCAAAATTCTGCCATCATGAAATGCAATAAGCAAGCCCTTAGGGAGCTCAAAGAAATTTTTTTCCTTCTCTTTCTCTCCCTCTCTCCCTGAGTCTCAGGACACACTTCACTCAAGTTCACTCTAGTCAGCACATTTATTTAGCATGTATTGTAAATCAAACATTGTGCTGGGTGCTTGGGGGATACAGATACCTCCTCTGTCTTCACAAATGGCTAGCAAGGAGTAGAGACCTTCAACAATGCATTAGAATGATGAGAATTTCAGAACAGTGAGCAAAAGGTGCTATAGGAACACATGGGAAAAAACTGAATACGTTTTAGGGGTCAGAAAACAACTCCTAAAGAGAGTGTAAATTAAGTTGACACCTGAATGATACTTAGAGTAGAAACAAGATTGGAGAACATACTTGAACTAAAAATGTCCAAAAAAAAAAAAGAGTGAGAGACTGGAGATAAATGCTGAAGAGGCAGGTAGGGCCAGATGGTTGAGTTTGAGTTTTATTAAGGATTTGGACTTTATCCTAAGGGCAATGAGAAGTGATCAGAGGTGTTAAGCAGGGGAACGAAATAACCAAATAACTACATCGCATCTTCTGGCCTTGGGCCGTACACTCAGCAAAAAGTGTAATGCGGTTATCCCAGTGACCAGCAAACTGTTGATCTTGCCTTTCTGGCATCTGAAATTATTTTCTTGTTCTGTCTTGTTTTTTGTTTGTTTGTTTTTCCATTTACCTTTTCTCTTCTGCCTTGCCTACCATCTGAAATCTGATACTTGTCTGTGATTTAGAACTCTTTGCTAGCCATGTAGTGTCTAGGTCAGCAGTCTCCAAGGTGTTCTGAACTTGTACCCTATCTGTAAAAATATTTTGAGCATGTACTTTCATTTTTATAGGTTTCATCATAAATTATACACATACTTCAAGAAGTGTGTGTACTAATTATTAGTAAAGCTTAACTTCTTTCTTTTCTTAGGTAATAATAAGCATGCTGGAAAGAGTAATGTCAAACCCAAAAGGTTTGATCCTGATAACCTCTCATGGAGGCATTTCTATCTATTCTTGACTAGTATAAAGAGAATAGTGTAATATACTCGAGTTTATAGCCTAGGACAAAACCGTGAGTGGCAAAGAACTATAAATGATGTGCAGTTATCAATGGTTAACTTCCATAAGTATTTATGTGTTTACTTTTACAGACATCAAGTGTTGCAGAGGTAATGCTACCTTGCAACGCTGTTATTAACTATTCACCCTTCCTCAGTGCTTCGGGCCAGTTGCAGCCATCCCCATCCCAACTGAGAACTTTTCTGCACTGTTCAGACTCATCTTTGTCCTGATTTGTTTCTGGCATATTCTTTCTGCATTCTGAGTTTTCCACTGCTTCATGCATGATGGATGTTACAATTCCAGAGAAGGCTCAACCTCTGTCTACATATACCCCAAGTTTACACGAGACACACATGAGCTAGTGTCCGATAAATTGAAAAAAATAAAGTGGAAAACTCAATGCAGAAAGAGTATGTTACAACAGTATAGGTTATCAGCACTAACATATGGACATTTCCTGACTCAACCACAGAGAGCTCACCTGTTATTATTTCTATTTCATGAACCCATGCAGTGTGGGTCTGATGCCTGCTGATTTGCGGGGAACCTGAGTCAACAGTGTCTACCCAATTACAATGTGTAATTGCAAACCCTTTAATGGAAAGGTTCCTTCAGGCCTTCATGGGAAGGGATAATTTCCATCAAGAAAGGGCTGAGCCTTAAATTTTAAAGAGTCTATAGGATGTGCACATGTGTGTAACTGGTACTCATGGGGTTGCAAAGAAGTGAAAGATAAGATCTAGTTGCAGAGGATGAGCTACAATGACCTGCAAAAGCCACCACAGTCATATGTGTTAACATTCTCATTTCGTGTTAGACTTACTAATGATTTAAACGAACACCTCCAAATCATGCCTCAGATTTGCTGACTGCAATTCAATCCTCTGGAATTTAGGCTCCATGAACGTAGAGATGGGCTATTTTGTTCACTGTATATCCCATGCTCCTTGAACAGGGCCCTCCCGTAGTAGGTTCCAAATGCTTGTTGAATGAATCAACTATCACAAAAACCAGCGGAAGAGAGGGAAAGGGATTCCGAAGTAGTTAGAACAGCCTGTGCCAAGGCTCAGATTTTTATGAAAACTCAAACTACGTCCAGGGGATGGTGAGAGGATCCAGGTGGACTGAATATTGGCAGTGTGGGGAGATATACCCCAAAGTGAGGCTGGAAGGGTGGATGGTGGTAGATTGTTTCAAGCCATTGCATTTATGCCTGGGGAGTTAAAATTAAAATACGCAGGCAGTGGGGAGCTATTGAAGGATGTTAAGCAAGGGAATGACACTTATTTGTGTTTTAGGGAGAAATGATGGATGTAATTCCATAGACGTCAAGGGGGCTGGTTAGAAAAGTAGGGCAGACAGTTTGGAGTGGGAGACCTGAATTAAAGCAATGTGGCAGGTGGAGACAAGGTGATGGGTTCAAGAGTTGTGTTGCAGTAAGTCAGTAAACATTGGAATGCGGATAAGAAAAGTAGGAGTCCAGAAGCTGTCCACGTTCTTAGCTTTAACCTTCAGTGAGAATTCTTGAGGATATGGTTGTCTTGGATTGAGATACAGGTAGAGAATGTAGGAAAAAGCCAGCTAGCAATTGAAGGTATGTGTCTAGATCTCAGAAGGGGCTAGAAATACAGATTTAGGAGCTGGTGGATTGCAGGGAAAGTCATGAGAATGGAGGGAATCATTTAGGGAGAGAACAGAGCTCAGCTTGGCATCTTAGGAGACAGACTAGAATCAAGTGGCTGTCCCCGGAGAAGGCACCAGCAAAAGGAGTCAGAGATGGATCATAAAGGGAGGTAGAAGCAGTGGCAGCCATGGGAAGGAAACTTTTCCAGTACTTGGTCAATTATCTTAAGTGCTTTGCGTGGTTAGGTAAAATGAGAACCGAAAGGATTTGGCAGTTAGGAGGTTGAAGCAATTTTAAGTGGGGCAGAAGCCAGATTGCAGTGGGTGTGGGTGTGAGCGAGGAAACAAAGGAGAGCAAGTGTAGGCAACTCTTCTAAGAAGTTTAGTTGTGAAGGAAAGTGGGGGAGGTGGAGCAGTTGCTTGAGGGAATAACTGCTCACAGATTCATTTAGTTAAACGAGAAATTTGGGCATGTGTGTAGGCATTGACCCGGCAGTGGAGAGCTGTGGCCTGAAAACACAAGAGAGAGAATCATTCTTCTATTATATCACCATTGTGCCTTGTATATGGCACATAAAGCCCTTCTGCAATTGTCTATTGACATTTGAACTACTTGTAAAAATACAGAAAAGTATAGAGATTAATAAAAGTATAGATATTAATAAATATCCAAAACTGATATTAATAATTTTACAAGATTATTTGCTTCCAGCCTTCTTTACATGACAGCAACAAAATGTTAACAATAAAGTTGACAACCATTTTGTCACCTTCCGTGTTCCCCTTCCTGTCCCCTCTTTCCTGCAGCTACAACCATTACCATAGATTTGGTGTGCATCCTTCCAATTTACCTTAATATCCTTTTATCTGCAGATGTAGGTGTGCATGAACTGCGTGTCCTATGTTTCACATTTGCCTTATTCCCTTTGGGCTGCTGTAATAAAATACCACAGACTGGGTAGCTTATAAACAGAAATTTGTTGCTCATGGCTCTGGAGGCTGCAAGTCTGAGATCAGAGTGCCAGCGTGGTCTTGCGGGGGCACTCTTCTGGGCCACAGACTTCTCCTTGTATCTTCACGTGGCTGAAGTGGGCTAGGGAGCTCTGTGGGGTCTCTCTCATAAGAGCACTAATCCCATTCATGAGGCCTCCACCCTTATGGCCTAATCGTGTCCCCCAAACCCCACCTACTAATACCATCACACTGGGAGGTTAGGATTTCAACGTATGAATTTGAGGAGGGAGGGACACGGACACAGACACAGACATTCAGACTACAGCAATGTGCGTGTTTTAAAATTTGCACAAATAGTGTATTTTAAGGCTTTTTCAGTTATGATGTCTTATCAGGAGATCTAGCTGCATTGATGGATATAGTTCACTCTTCCTGAGTGCTGTTATTTGTGCACTATTTTATTGCTATGTCTGTCTCCCCTAAGAGACTGAGTTCTTCTGGGCCAGGGATAGTTTGTTGTCATATTCGTATCCCCAGTGCCTAAATATCTCTTGTCTAAACGAATAAGTGGGCAGGTGGACAGGTGGGGCTTGAGAAGGAGTATAGGGTGGTGAGGCTCTTCTCTGAGACAGCAGGAAAGAAGTCAGGTTTTGGGAGGACTTCATACTCTACAGGTTATTCTGTGAAACAGAAGGGATTGTCATTTTCTGAGAAGTGAGCGGAGATAAGGGTTTGAGCAGTGTGGTATAGATTTGTGATCTTTAGCTTAATTGGGGGGAAGATTATCCCTAATAGTTACTATTTCACCAAGAGCCATACACTTTCGGCTCACTTTATTTTGCATTTCTGAATGACCAGAACTAAGAAGACACCAACTAGCCTCTGAAATATTGATTTGTCAGACATTCTTCTTTGCTAATTTATATGTTCCTTTAGCATTGGGTGGAATTGGTGGCTTGTTTTTTGGCTACAGAGTATTTGGTGATTTAATTCAATGTGAAGATTAAACAGCAATTCCAGGAGGTACGGAAATAACTCTAAATAATCAGCAAAGGTAGTGAATGCTGCAGGTAGTCAGAGAAGGATGAGCTCACAGAGGGCTAGAACTACCGGAGAGGAAGGCTTAAGGGATGGGCCTCTTGAGTTTGAGAATTGTGGCATTTGGGTAATAGAAGCAGAAGGGAAAAGTATATCAAGTGGGTTGGCAGGTTGAGAAAGGGGAGTAGATAAGGCACCTTTGAGGGCCGGTGAGCAGGCTATTCTGTTGGTAGAGGATTAGTAGAATTTCCTTTGTATCTGAGATCAGAGAGTAATGGGAAATCGTGGCCCACAGGCAATGGGTGTTGATGGAGAGGGTGGGGTGGAGGCTGGCAGAGAGTAGGGGAACAGCTGTCAGAGGAAGAGGGAATTAGGAGAGCATCTATTTCATTGCAGTTGTACTTAATCTTCACCTTGCGTGATGATAAAAAATAGAATTGAGTGTGATTGAATCACATGAGGCATTTGGAAGTAGTGTCCTTAAATTTAGTAAAACGACTTTCGGGTTGTAATAACATTATGACATACAAAAAACAAATCCCTCCTTCTGTCTTTGTCATGTTTTGGGGCGTCATTACATGGGATTGAGAAGGAAACCAATGCAATATTTTCCTCTTTTAGTTTATAGGACTCAACCTCTGACTCACTGGCATATAGCAAATGTCACCTTCCCTCGGTATTCACCATTAATTTTGTTTCTCTCTATTCCTGATCCCTTTTGCACTAGCCAACATTAGTAGGTCTCTTAGTAGTTTGATCAGTCATTATTTATATTATACTATTCATTTTCATGTCATTCTCTACCACTAGATTATGAATCTGCTGTCTCATTTTTCTTTGTATAGCAAAAACGTTTGGCACAGTAAATATTTCTTGATTGAATGAAGGGAAAATTGGCTTCAAAATGTATTTCCTGATTAATCTTAAAACCATGAAGAATATAACAGAAAGTACCTCTTTAAAGATGCCGAATGGAATGTTAGGAAGAGTTTCCCTGGTACCAGTAAACTTCACTGATTCACCAAATATTTATTGAGCATCTGTGGAGTGTCTAGGGACACAGTAATGAGAGAGTCAGACGAGGTCCCTGCTTTCAAGCAGTGTAGAATGTTTTGGAGGAAGCCAGGTAATAAATAGGTAAGAAAATATCAGATAACAATACTTGCTGTGAAGGAAGGAAAACAGCATGATGGACCAAGAGTAATAGGGTGGCTACTTGCAGCTTATTAGCCAGGGAGTGCTTCTCTGAAGAGGTGAGCTATGAGAAGAGTCCTGGATCAGAAGACAGAGTCGTTTATGTGACTACCTGGGAGGGAAAGCTTTCCAGACAGAAGACACAGCTTTTACAAAGACCCAAAAACATAATAAACAGTGATTGTACAAAGGGCAGATAGGAGGACAGAGAAGTTGGAGTGTAGGAAGTAAGGTGGAGAGATTTAAGATGAGTCAGAAATGTGGGTGGGAGCCAGATCATGTGGGGAGGACCTTGGAGGCTAGAAGAAGGCATTTGGATCTGACTCTAAATGTGATAGGACACAAATATGAGGGCTTTATGAAGAGAAGCGGCAGGAATATAATTTACATTTTAAAAAAGAGCACTCTGGCCAATTTATGGGAAAAGAATGGTGAGGTAGAGAGAATGGAAGCAGGGAGCTGAGTTAGGAGGTAGGGATGGTATCCCAGGCAGGAGATGTACTGGGTTTGGGACGTCAGTGGAGAGAAGTAGGAGGAGTCAAGATCTACTGTGCACATAGAGTTGACCAGACTTGCTGATGAGTTGCATGTGGGAAATGAAGGACACAGAGGCAACAAGGATGACATTTGGCCTGAGCTACTGCATGGGTGGTGGTATTACTTATTGACGTGAGGAAAACTGGGGGAGAAGATTGAGAGAGGATTGAAAAACTAGGAGTTCAGTTTTGGATATGTTAGGGTTAAGGTACCTCTTAGACATGAGTGGAGATTTTTAGTAGGCAGTTGGATATACGATAGGTTTTAGGGTGAAGGTTAGGGCTGAAGATATAAATGTTTGAGTCTTATAATATACATTTTATTTAACATTGAACCAAAATGAGATCATTCATGGCAAAAACATGCATAGGAAAGAGAAGGAGGTGAGAACTATATCCTGGGACTCCCACTATTTAGAGGGAGAGAAAGGAAGGGGCCAGCAAATGACACCAAAGAGGTCAGAGATGGAGGAGACAGATAGGAGCGTGTGATATCACAGAAGCCAAATAGGAGGGAGTGATCAACTGATTCACATGCAACTGAGAGTTTGAATTAGAGAAGTAACAAATAATTTGTTGAATAAAAGAATGAATGAATAGAAATGAATGAGTATAGTATTAAGGGTAAATGAAGTAACATCAGAGAGACTAAACAAACAATACTGAAAGCCCTTAAAGGTAAGTATCTTTCAAGAGGACTTTAAAAGTTCATTTATTGGAGAGGCAACATTTATGTGGTCTGAGTTTATAAAATTCCATAAGATGTGAAAAGATTAACCTGGGGTAGAATTAGACAGTTTCTAGGAAGCTGCTTTTAAATGAAGAAGAGGAAAGGTATGGTAAAATGCTTGGCAGATTTTCAACTGTAAATTTCTGTCGGCATCTACAGCCCACTGGTAACTAGTCAGTTAATGCTCATTTAGTTTTAGTGCCATGATAGTTGTTTCGCCTATTTTGGTGTAGTTTTGGCCATTTGTGTATTCATTAAAAGTTCTACATACTACATAAATTGAGAATCAATTTAAAGAAAAGTTACTACTGTGTTAAAAGAACAGTTTCAAGAAGGAGAGATAACAATCTTAAGTCAGGATTCAGTGAGAATTTATTTTCATCCTTTCTTTCTGTTCTTCGAATGTGTGTCCTTCTTCTGTATCCTACATGTATGATCAGTTTGTGAATTCGGCATGTTTTTAACAATAACGGAAATCTCAGTTATGACATCACTTATAAAGTTGACTTACTTGTTTATATAACAAGAAATATGGCTCCAGATTCTCCCATTCTTCTACCATCCCTGGCATGTGGGTTGTTTATCCTTGCATTCATTGCTTCATGGTCACAAAACGACTTACACATTTTTAAATTTACTTTTTATTTTATATTGGGGTATAGTTGATCTACAATGTTGTGTTAGTTTCAGGGGTACAGTAAAGTGTTTCAGTTGTACATATCCATATATCCATTCTTTTTCAGATTCTTTTCCCATGTAGGTTATTACAGAATATTGAGTAGAGTTCCCTGTGCTATCCAGTAGGTCCTTGTTGGTTATCTATCTTATATATAGTAACGTGTATATGTTCATCCCAACCTCCTAATTTACCCTCTCCCCCACCTGTCCCCACTGGTAACCATAAGTTTTTTTTCGAAGTCTGTGAGTCTGTTTCTGTTTGACTTAACACGTTTTGAGGTAGAGGTAGAAATAAAGGAAAATACTTTCTTTTATTAAAGTATAAGGCTTCACATATACCCACCCCAGTGAATTCACTCTTTAGGTCTCATTTGGCTAACTGGAGCTACAAGGATGATTGGGAAAGTGAGTTTTTGGCAAAAGCCTCATGGTTTATCTAGATAGACCAGTCATGATTCATTCCCAGAGCTGGGAATAGTGCCATCTTAAATGTAATCATATTTCTGTTAGCAAGGAAGAAAGGGCAAATGGCTGTTGGGTAGGCTAGTGATGCTGAGTGCTGTGGTTCATTCATGTGACTATCCCACATTCATATCAAAGCTTCTTCCCAAACATAGGTTTAACATTCCTCAAGCTACATGGCCATCCTGTCCTTGAGAGTGACCACACCAAGATTCATCCAGTTATCCATCTGAGAAATCCAAGATCTCTGGGTTACTGATGGTCTTCTCAATCATATCTGGATATGGATTTTTATAATTGAGCAATCTAGTAAAAAGTTAACAGGCCCCCATTATTCTGATACAATCGTACACACAATTAGCCTCCCACTTAGCGAAGGAGAGGATGGGAAGAACACAGTCATCCACAGTCAGCAGCACACACATCTTGCTGAACAAGGATAGAAGTGTTAAGACAAAACTCTCTACTGTAACAGTGGACTAAGTTCTTTAGTCATCCATTGGACAGTTTAGGTGATCTGCTCTCTGGAAGGATCTCTTTTGTCCATCATTCCCCTTGGCCACTGGTTCTGCCTTATAGGTTTTTGTTGGTATTTCTTCATGGTTCCAAATGACGTAAATTGTAGGTAAGGTTGCCCTTTATGGGACTGCACAGATATAGCAATACAGGTCCCACGAAGTGAAGTCAAAAGATTGCAGAATCGGCTTAGGGGTGGGTGGCTAGTTTTTGGATTTCCTTGGCAATATCCTTTCCTCAAATACTTAGTAGGCTTCCAGTCTAGTTTGTTTTTTGTTTTTTGTTTTTTTCCTGAAAATTTCATGCTCTGATTACACAGTCAGTTATCTTTCCTGGAAATAGTGTTAAAGTCAGAGGTTCCTTATCTTTTACCTTAATGGCCTCTACCCTAAGAAAGTGAAGCTAATTTTAAATGAGAAGTACCAGTACTGCTTCTCTCTTGGCTGGCAGAACACCTTACCATGGAAGTGCATGAGAAAGGACTCATTCCCCCATCTTATAAGCCCTATCTCCTGCTAAGCTCCAGTTTCCCCAAACCCCTAACTTTATCATGATGTACGAAAATATATTTTTCTTCCAGCACAACTCCAAATTATAGGACTCAGAGTGTCCAAAATACTTCTTTTATCATTGGTATCTTCCCTTGATTTTTAGTTCTTCTACTCTGATGTAAGTTCATTTCTCTTATGGGACAATTCTGAAGGCTGCAGTATCTAGCCACCCTCCTTACTTTTTCCTAACATTACCACCTCAGTGGGCATAAGATCTGTAAACCAAGGTACATCAGGTGACAATTTGGCCAAACATTCTGCCACCACCTGATGAAGGTGTCACATGTCCTAGCCTAGACCTCCTGGCTCTTCCCTGTTCTTAAACCAACTCCATTCAGCTAATTTACATTTTAGTGTCTATACTTGTAGCACTCTATTTATAAGAACCAAATTCTTTGTAAGTTAGTGATATTTTCCACCTGCAAGGAATAGTGTCTGCTGTATCCTATTAACAGAATTTGAGGTCATTTCTGGGTGAGGGTTTTATAGTTGACTATTAAGAGAAGCTATCGTAAGACCTCTTGTTTTTGCCAACCCAGTACACATTCACTCTCCTTGTCATTGCAACTTGATTTTATTTGGGGATCTACCCTTCTCTTATTGGATATAGTTTTAATAAAACTGTCCCTAATGGTGCTTCACCCTCCCTGGCAAAAGGTGACAGCTGGCTTAAACTCTACCCAATCAGATGTTGCATCTATGGAACAGGAATTTTGAATAGAATGATACATCAAGATCACATATGTGGGTTTAAATCTTAGCTCTGTACCTTAGTAGCTCTTTGAAGTGGGTCAAATTCTTCACTTCACTAAGCCTTGGTTTCCTCATGTGAAAAATGGGAGTGATACTGGTTTGGGGTATATGTGTGTGTGTTTCTATTTGAATTAAATGAGTAATACATATAAAGTACCAATACACAGCAGTCATTACTATCATGAATGTCCTGACCACTCTAGTTGGCATGTAGAGGATGGACCACAGGGGCACAAACCTGAAGGAAAGAAGCCATATGAAGAGTCTGTTCACCCATGGAGGTGAGAAATAGCAGAGGGCTCGGTTGATAGAGGTGGACGAGGAGATGACACAGGGGTAATTTCCGACGTAGGAAAGAGAATCCATAGTATTTAGTCGACTACTTTGACTCAAAGATGAAAGAGAGGGGAGAGCTTTGATATTGATAACAAGAAGGAAAATCCTGACTCCTGATTGGTTCCAGTTCCACTCCAGACAGAACTCTGGTCAGGACAAGCTGGGTAACAAATAGGTCATTTGGGTTGTTATTTGTGGATTCTCAAAGCTCAGCTTTCCCTAAAATAGCTTTCACTTTGATTTCCAACACTGTGATCCATGCTAAATGCTGAAAGGTGGTGGGGCTTTGAAAATAATAGACTACATATTCTGTATATGACTTTTTCTTTTTATAGGTAGAATAAGATGTTGATGGACACTACACAGATGCTGTGAAATATTGATTCTATTTAAAGAAAAAGTGTAATGGGTTAGGGAAACATGTAATCATTGAGAATCCCTGCTAAATGAACCCATACTTTAAATTGGCTAGGTACAGGCTGACAAGGAAATAAAGGCAGTGGTTCCTGGGAAAAGAAGTCTGAGATTGCTGATGACAGCGAGACTTTTCTTTTCCTCAAACATTTTTCTCCAATATTGATGTTTTCCAGTTACTTTCTATACAATAACAAAAGCTGGACCGTAGCATTTTTCTGAGATATAATTTTCATAACTAGATAAGAAATATAGGGGGTTTCTATTGGTTAAGCTGGAAGTCCCACAAGGCAGTGCTGCGGGGAAGCAGATATTTTCGAAATTAGATGCAAGTGCTATCTCCATGCACATCTTGACTCCTGAATCCATCGAAAACCCAGAAATAACACTCTGGTTACTGGCCCTGTGAGGATGGAAGGGTGTTTAACCCAGACATATGGAACCAATGCTTCAAGGACACAGTGAATCACACCATCTGAGTCAACTGGTAACAGAAAGCTGTGTAGCTCGGAACTGTCAGTGTAGAACAGCAGCCGGTGCTGTGGGCAGCGGTCTAATGGGGAAACTTCTCTGCGGGGAGACAGATAAGTGGAAAGCCTTGCACACAGACAAAACAAAATCCACACCTGTGGTTGTTTACAGAGGGCAGAAAGGCCCACAGAAAAGATACCATTCACATGGTGGAAAGCACCCGTAGTAATTTTAGCAAAATAGAAGAGCATATAATATAGGAATGCCAACTGGTAGGCTTTGAAATTCAGTATTGGATATTAACAAGCTGCAGTTTAGACAAATCATAGAGATGGTCTACAAGTCAAATACCATATGATGTCACTTACATGTAGAATCTAAAATATGATACAAATGAACTTATTTACAAAATGGAAACAGACACGTAGAAAACAAACTTCATTGCTGAAGGGTAGAGGGGGTGGGAGAGGGATAAATTAGGAGTTTGGGATTAGCAGATACAAACTATGTGTGAAATAGATAAACAATAAGATCCTACTGTCTAGCACAGGGAACTATATTCAATATCTTATAATAAACCATAATGGAAAAGATTATGAATGAATCACATATATATATTATCAATGAATCACTTTGCCCTACACCAGAAACTAACACAACATTGTAAATCAACTATAATTGAAAAAGAAAAGAGATGGTCTGCAAGTTGTGTATCCTAGCACCTGTCACACTGCGTGGCACCCTATGTATTCCTTGGTGTTCGTGGAATTGAAATCAATGTATTCATGTCATGTGGACAAATTTTTATACCTCTTTCCAGAAAGAGGTAGGAAGGCAGTTTGAGGCTGTAAGAGGATAATTGATAAAAGGGTAAAAAACAAGGCTGAGAGTCAGAAAGACTTCCTGGATTTAAATCCTGGCTCCTTTAACTGTATGACCTGAGCAAGTTATTTCTCCTCTTTGAACTCTTAATTATTGCCAAATAGCTGTATTAATGCTTACCTACCAGAACCGTTAAAAACATCAGATGAGGTACATATGCAGAGAGTCTTGCACACCATCTGGCACATAGTAGAATCTCAATAAAGGTGAGTTTTGTCCTCCTTATGTGTTTCAATTATATGCTACCCTTTTGGAATGTACCTATTTTGGATTAGTCTAAAGCCAGAGTCGGCAGCTATGCCTCTCTGGCCAGTTTTGTCCTGTTTTTGTAAATAAGATTTTACTGCACCACAGCTATGCTCATTGGTTTATGCATTGTCTCCGTCTGCTTTCGTGTTACCCCGGCAGAGTCAAGTAGTGGCAACAGCATCCTTACAGCCTTGCAAAGCCCAAAATACTTACTGTCTGGGCCTTTATAGAAGACGTTCACCGGTCCCTGGATTCAAGATTCAACTGGACTTCTTTCCTTTCCTCTGCATTTTTTTCATAGGTGTACCTTTCAATCTGTTTTCTATTTGAATCTTCTAAAACAGGAACCTTTTTGTTTTGGCAGCTTTACCACTCAGCTTTAAGCTCTGTATGTAATTTGTTACGCAGTTCCTAAACTTCCATTCATTCATTCAAAAGAGTGCTATCAAGGCCCTGGAGGCAGTGCTGGACGAGGAAGGTGAGGCCACTGCTGTTGTGGAGCTCAGCTGGAACCCTGCCCATTACGTAAACAGACACGTAAACAGCAGTGTGAATAAACAAACCTCTGAGAAAATTAACACATGAATAATTTAAAAGGAAGCTGATTTTAGAGAGGAGTGTGATGAACATGTGAAATCAAGGTTGGCTGAGGAGGATGGCGGAAGCCCTCTCTAGGGAAATGACGTGATCAGAGGCTTGAATGAGAAGGGACAGCTTGGCAAAGACCCAGGGAGAGAGCCTTCCAGGCCAGAAGGAGAGGGTGGAGCAGAGGCCATGAGCTGAAAAGGAGCTTGGTAGGTTCAAGGGCTGAAAGAAAGCCGGTGATGCCAAAGGTGTGCGAGAATGCTGGTATACGGGAGGTCAGAGAGTATATAAAGGGCATGTTTTAAAGGATTTTGCATATCATGTTGTAGCAGACTGGAGGGTTGTCTCCCCACCCCTACCCTTGTGCACACATCTAAGTAGTGATCAAGTTCTGACCATTCCACATCCTTGGCATCTTTCAGATCCACCCTGTTTTATCACCATCTTCGCAGCCACCAGCATCTTAACCCCTGGATTGCACCCAGTGTTTGCTAATGGACCACCATGGCTAGCCTCCCTCCAACCGTCCTCCACAATGCCCAGTGCTTGAGAGTTGGAATTCATTCCCCTGCTTAAATCCCTTCCTTAGCTTTGCCCGGGCCTCTGCTGCAAGCTCTGGCCTCTGCTGGCTCCTCTTGTCTTGTCTTCCTTTTCTCTCCACGTGGAACCCTTCAATCAAGCCTTCAGGATCTAGTCCTTAAACCTTTCCTACATCTCATTCTTCCATTCTCCCCCTTTGCCCCCTCCTTATATTATTAGGCCAATTCTTACTCGTGCTTCGGTTTAAGCCCACGTGTTTTCTCTCCTGAGAAGCCTCCCCCGACTCCCCAGGCTGACGTGGAACACTTTCTGAGCCTCTGTTATACTCCGAGCATAACCCATCAATACTCCTGACTTCTCTAATCCCTCACCCCACCTTCCTGGTCTTTGTAGCCCTTATTGCCCCGTGACATGTAATGTTTATCTGATTACTTCTATTATCTCTCATCTCTCTTCCTAGAATTATGGCTCTTTGATAGGTAGGACTTTGATGTTTTCAGTGCTAAATCCCTGTTACAGTTCTTGGCAGAATAAACAGCTCCATAATTTTTTTGCTGAATGGATGGTCTAAGTCGCCATCATCTCCTGGACTACTGCAGAGCCCCCGCTCTTGTTTTCTCTAATCTAGTCCCTACATGGTATTCAGAGGGGAATTTAAAAATAGATAGATAGATAGGCAGGCTATGGACTATATCAAAAGAAGTCAGTGTTTCTTATTGTAATTAAGGGAGTATATATTATGTCATCATATAATACGTACAGCACAATATACAAGTATCTCTCTAAAATCATCTGTTCACAGTCTGTTGCCCTCTCCATCTTTTTTCACCTCTGCTTTTTCTCTAGGCTCTAGTCACATGAGGTGTATGACTAGTCCCTCTAGTCCTTGGCTGTGTCAGGCTCCTTTTGGCCTCAGGGTCTTTGCACGTGCAGCTCCTTTGGGCTGCACATGGATGGCTGGTCTTGGCATGGCCAGCAACTTCTGTGCTTCCAGTGTCAGGTTATAGCCCACTTTCTCAGAGCCCCCTTTCTGTAGAGCCGTGCTCCTCCCAGCGTACTCTGTTCTTTCACCTGCTTTATTTCCTTGACTTTTAGATTGTGTTTACGTGAGTGTTTATTGTCTGTTCCCTACACTAGATTGTAACCTCTGTGAGCACATGGGCAGAAACCAGAAATGATTTCTTCACCCTTGTATAACCCAATGCTTAGTGCAGTGACTGGTGCCTAGGAGGTGTTCAAATATTTGCTGAGTATATTAGTGACTGGAGCTCCTCACACTACCATAAAAATCAATCAGATTCTCCATTCCCCGGGCTAGATAATAAACACCTGGACTGCAGGGACAATACCATAATCACCTGGTGTCCCCAAAACCCATAACAATATTCAGCACATAGTAGGGACCCAATAAATATTCATTATAGATCATAAAACATGACAATGTTGAAAAGTCAGGTATGTGCTAGATGAGCGATAACAGAAGTAATGCTGCTGTTGTAGTTACAGCACAAGTCAGCTGCTGGATGGAAAAGGGATAAAAAAAATGGTACCACCTCATTTTTTGTACTCTAGGAGATCTTTGGGGGTGAGGTGGTGCTTTGCAGAGGTTGCAGAATTACTGAGAGGAAAATATGCAACTGCAGATGTAAAGAGAATTATTATTTGAAAGAGCAGGGACTAAAAAGATAGCATTTGGGTCAAACAGATAATAACAATAAGGAATCCTTGTCTGTACCAGTGGGGGACTAGAAGCCTGTGATTGAATTGGGAACCATGACGATGATATCATTGAATTAAAAGATAGACCCAGCACCAAGTACTAAGGAACCTAACTGTTGCTTATGATATTAGGCAGGGATCTGGCAGACATACATGTGCTACAGATTCCAGACTCAAGATGTGGTGTGTGTGTGTGTGTGTGTGTGTGTGTGTGTGTGTGTGTGTGTGTGTGTGTGTGTGTGTGTGTGTGTGTGTGTGATGTGTTTTAACACCAAAACTGTCACCTACTTTCAGGACTTAGGAAAGCTTTTAGAAAGCCCACATCAAAAAGTCAACTTGGTGTATCTCAGGATTGGAGCTGTTAAAAAAAAAAAATCTATTCTTTCAAGCTCAGATGGTTTCGTTGTATGGGTAGAGATGCTAGGAAATACTTAGTCAGTTAAAATGAGAGAATCCTATAACCAATTTTCCTTTTCTCCTTTAAGCCATTAAAACTTCATAGACTATGTAAATAGATGCCACCCTGTGTAGAGAAAACCAGCATCTTGTCTAATTGTCAAGTACAGGAGCATTTGCAGTAGATGTTAAGGGCTGGATATCTTTTTATAAGCCTACCTTATTTTAAATCTTAATTTAAAAAGCAATAACACCTTAGGAGAGACTATATTTTGAGCTACTTTAAAAAAGAAGCCCTTTCAATGTGAAAGATACAAAAACTGATTCTTTAAAAAAAAAAAAATCAGTTCTTTGTTTAGTCAAAGCTGTCAGCTCATTGCATGCACCAAGAAAACTCTAAACAGTCGATAAATAATAAGGTTGCTTTTCACTTTTATTTTGAATATGTTTTAAAAAAATGGATAGCAGATTTCAGCTAGTCTTTAATTAAGCCTCTTATTGGCCAAGCAAGGGTAAATCATAAAAAATGAAGGGCTTCTGCTCTTTAAAAACATTAATCACTTAACGAATGAGCTTAAAAAGAACAAAGTCAAGTTCAAATCTACATGTAAAAATAGTTCATAGGACATTTTCCAATCTTCTGAGGAAAAGTAAATTAAATGCAGAAGCTCTAAAGTAACTGGCTGGATAATCAAATTTCATTTGCCTCTTAACTCAGAGTGAGCTAGATTAGAGAGTAATGAAAAGCCTCCCCTAGATAATTTAGTTCCTTATGGCTTTGATTTTTCCCAAATTGCAGCTTTACTGAAGAGCAGGCATCTGTAGATGCCATGCTTAATCATGGTTGTTTTTAGAAATAAAATCTGTAATTTCAGAATGAATTCTGGGGGCATCTCTGGGGCTTCACAAACAGTTCCTAAATAAGACGTATTTAATTCTGTGATGAAACTAGGAGACTTGATCGTAGAAGCATCCATTCTGCTTTGGCTTTATTTTTGGACGATCTCGAAGAGATCCAGATTTTCATGAGAAATCATTTAAGCCACTTGAAATAAAACACTCTTCTACATGTTGCTTGTGTGTTCTTCTCTTTAAAAGTTATTTTTTGAGTGTTAGTCTTGAGCGTAAGCTGACATCATGTGGACTTTACAGATAGCACCACTCGCACAGATGTTGGGGACTGGAGCTGTCTGCTCTGCTAGTCATAAGGGAAGATGCGGCCCCACATCTCATCCTTGCCTTCTCGTCCTGGGTGGCGTGGATCGGTGTCTGAGCAGTGTGTTGCCGGGAATGCTGAGGCTCCTCTGAGCTCTCCTGGAGGCTCTGTGCCCTCCCTCTGCACTGCTTTATGCTGTCAGAGTAGAGACATCTTCATTTCTTTATTCACCGAATATTTACTGAGTCCCTACTCAGGGGTAAACATTGTAATAGGAGTTGGAAATACAGAGAGGTAAGCCTTTATGCAGGTTCCATAGGGAAATGAGTCAAGATCTGAAAAACAAAGCAGATTATAAAACAACAGGTCTTCAGCCTGGAAGGAGGTCTATGAGATAAACAAGCAGGAGAAGGTAACTGAGTTGGAGGGGGATGGGATTGGCTTTAATAGGCTCTTCAGATGGGGTTTCTCTCAGGAGATGACATTCAAGCCAACATGAGAAAGATGAGGAGTTAGTCAAGTAAAGAGCTGGGAGAAGAAAGTTTTAGGCAGAGGAAGTTTGGTGTGATCTGAGGAACTTAGAGAAACTTACTTGGAGGATGGCAAGGGACGGGGAGGATGATGTGAGGTTGGAGAGGGTGTAGGGAATCATTCAGTGCCTTTTAGGGCTTAGCAGGGACTTTGGAGCTTATTCTAAATTTAATAGGAAACTATTTCATTTCTATGTGTCTGATTCTCTTTTTTCCCCAGTCCTAAAGTACTTTTATCGTCCTTTCTTCTGTTCATTTCCTTTCCACAAATAATTACTGAGCATTTACCCTATATTATGCAGAATTCAGCCCTCGTGAAGTTTAAGGTCCAGGTGGGTCGATGGACATCGACCTGGATGGTACGTAATCTAGAGTTTACGTGGAATAAAACTCAAGGAAACACGTCCCCAGTACACAAACTTGGAAATAACATGGCATCAGTACAAACAGTTGACTTTCATGGTTTGCCCAATCTTTATTCTGTGTTCTCAATTCTCAGTCCTTAATTTCTTGGGGAGAACCTCATTAGGACATGATACCTCATGTCTGTTTGGGACTCTCAGTTCAATCCACTCTATACCATGTACCATTCACAGTTGATTTTTTCTGCATTCTGTGACTGTAGAGAGAAAGCGAAAAGTATTATTTTTCACTCACTTCATACTGACATGACCCCACACTGTGTATGATTGCATGTTGACCCTCATTTATTGTATAATGATGGAGACCCAGTGGTACTAAAAGGCTGGGCATGTTGACTAGGAGGCTGTCACAGGGGACTGTGATCTTGTTGGTAAGCTTGGGGACAGGACTCCTTAAAGAGGTGATACCTGACCGAGACCTGAAGGCGGGGAAGCATTAGCTAAGCCCAGACAGGAGGGGAATGTGTTCCAGGCAGAGGGCACAGCAGGTGGGAAGATCTGTGGCAAGAGGAAAGGAAAGAAGGCCAGGGTAGCTGGAGACAACTGGATCAACTCCTACTTTGTAGAGATTCTATAGGAGGATGAAGCAGGACACCACCCGGGGGACACATGAATGTTTTGTGCAGGTTATCATACATCCTGAATAAAAGAGGCACTAAAGTAATAGAATTGCCAAACTTGCTTGGGATTCTCTTTATTTCTTAATACAAGGAGAGACTTTCAGAGCAGGAAAGAGCCACAGAGAGACTAATTTAGCTGCTTGTTTAATGGGCAAGAAAACTTGCACTAGAGTAGAAAAGACACCTAAGTCACACACAGTTAATCCCGTGTTTTTGCCAGTACTCCAAACATACAGTGGATACAATTCAAACTAGGTTTATATTTCAGAAGGTCTTTCTTTTTTTTTTTCCCCATTATTTTTATCATTGTTTCTTTCATCACAGACTTACTACCTTATGTCTAGTGTGAGTATACGATTGAGGAGTTATATTGGAAAACATTTTTTGTCTAAGGAGAGCTTTACACTGAAGAGAATATGCTCACTTTATACACATGGAATTAGCAAATATTTAAAATCCTGCTTTTGCCAAGTGTTGGTGAGGATTAGGGAAACAGGAACACTTCAACACGGCTGCTTGCGGTGTAGATTATTATATCCCTTTCAAACGCAATTCAGCACCATAAGATAGAGCTGAAGACACATATACCACATAGTCAGGAGATCCATTCCTAAGTAAAATGGTTAGAGTCACGCTTGCAGTTGTGCATAAGAGATGTGTTTCAGAACATTCATGACAGTCCTGTTATGTAAATGTAAAAAGAGGTGCACAGGCTTGGTAGACATCACAGTTAGACAATATCAGGAAGGGTCTGTAGATAGTTACAACAATTTGTGTAAGGTTTTATTTTTTCTTAGGTTGGGTGATACATAAATAGTTTTTATTATTTAGTGTTTTTGTGTGTTTTAAAAAATATATATATAATAAAAGAATAAAATATAAAACACTGTCACAATTGCAAAAATCTTAGCCAATATTCTTTAATTTTTCCAAAAATATTAGAATAAAACTGTCTCAGTCCATTCAGGCTGCTGTAACAAAAATACCCTACACTGGGTGGCTTAAGCAGCAAACATTAATTTCTCACAGTTGCCGGCTGTGAAGGCCAAGATCTAGTTGCTGGCATATCTGTTGTGTGGTGAAGGCCTGCTTCCTGGTTCCTGTCTTCTCACTGTGACCTCAGAATGTGGAAGGGGGTGATGGAGCTCTCCGGAGTCTCTTATGAGAGCACTGATCCCACTCTCGAGGGCTCCACTCGCATGAACTGATCACTTCCCAAAGGTCCCGCCTCCTAATACCATCACATTGCAGGGCTGGGATTTCAAAGTACGCATTTTGAGGAGACACAAGCATTCGGTCCATAACAAATACATAGAAGGATTAATGCAGGTTTTGATTATTTGGAGACACCCTGATCTTCAGGCTTTTGGTTAGTGCTTGAGGGTCACTGCGCTAGACAGTTGTGGGGCAGGGGGGTGGCGGGTGGGACTAGCACATTGAAGTCTATGCCAGGAGTCAGCACACTTTTTCTGTATAAGGCCAGTGTATTAGTCTCCTGGCATTGTTGAAATAAATGACCACAAACTTAGTGGCTTAAAAAAAAGGAAAGACATTTATTCTCTTACAGTTCTGGAGGCCAGAAATCCCAAATCAGGGTGTCAGCAGGACTGTGCTCCCTCCAGAGGCTCTGAAGGAATATCCCTCCTGGCCTTTTCCAGTTTCTGGTGTCTCCCAGCAGGTCTTCATATCCCCTGGCATGTGGCTGCATAATTCCAATTTTGGCCTCTGCACCTGTATTGCCTTCTCCTCTTCTATCTGTGTCTTATCTCCCTCTACCTCTCTCCTATAAGGACACTTATCATATCATTTAGGGCCCACTCAGATAAAACAGGATAATCTCATTGTTTCAAGATCCTTAACTTAATTATATCTACAAAGACCTGTTTCCCAAATAAGATCACATTCACAGGTCAGTCCATGGCTCTCTCTGGGAGTCATTAGCAGACTTCTACAGGGCAGGAGTAGATATTTTAGGATTGGTGGCCTATCTGGTCTCTTTCACAACTGCTCAGCTCTGCCATTGTAGTCTGAAAGTGGCCATCGATGGTATAAAAACAAATGAACTTGCCGTGTTTCATTACAACTTTACGAAACGGGTGAGTGACTGGGTTTGACTGGCGGTGGTGCTAACATTTGCAGTCCTGGTGTTCTGTGCAAGTGAGCGCTGTACATAGCTTAAAAAAATGTTTTTTGTCTTAACAATAAGGTATTTATTAGCACACACATCAGCATATGGTGAGATAGGCAGTCTCCCGACCGGGTGACGTGGAATAGAACTAAATCCATCACGACCATCTTATGAAGAAGCAGTATTCACTTCTGCAAGCTACCGGGAGAACCCAGATGGCTATTAGCCGTAGCTGAGTCTTGTCTGAGCCTTAAGCAGTCTGGCAGGATTAAATGAGGACCCCTCATGGGCTCGTATTTCTCATAATTCCCTTAAGGTTTCAGAAAGCAGAGGTCTGCATTTTCTGAGCATGTTTGGGTAACCAGCAGACCTTGGGACATGCCACAGGGTGGCATTGAGTTGATGCCAGTCTTTGGCTCTATGTGTGGCTGGCACAGGCTTGCACATGATGGCAGCTTCCTTCAGGCTCTCCTTTCTTTCAAAAAGCCTTCTGCCAAATTTACTATGTCACCAGCATTTTGCACATCTTCTGTGTGTGTTTCAAAGGTGCAGCTGTCACAAAGGAATGATTTCAACATTTGGATGGTGTTAGTAAATTCTTGAAAGAATTTCCCAGAAAAGTAGAAATTTGTTAAAACAAAGGCATCTACATTTATAGGTGGCTTTATTGACCTCACCCCACTGGCATTAGAGCATGGGATTGGTAATGAACCATCAAAAATGCCCTAATAGGTGCAGGCTGAGTGCCTACAACCGAGATTGTCTCAACACCACCCTGTGGCATGTTGCAATGTCTGTTGGTTACCCAAACATGCTCAGAAAATGCAGACCTCTGCTTTCCGAAACCTTAAGGGAATACGAGCCTTATGAAGCAGCAATATTCACTTCTGCAGCTATCAGGAGAACCCTGTTGGTGTCCTGTGTTCAAGAAAACTCAGTCTGATTCCACCGTTTTGACTCTTAGCTTTTGTAGTAGATTCCTTGTCTTAGTCTAAATGTTTGTGTTCCCCCGCCCCCACATTCCCATGTTGGAATCCTAGTAGTGCCCAATGTGATGGTGTTAGCAGGTAGGGCCGGGCCTTTGGGAAGTGATTCGGTCATGAGGGTGAAGACCTCATGAATGGAATTAGTGCGCTTATAAAAGAGATCCCAGAGAGTTCCCTCGACCCTTCCACCATGGGAGACAGTGAAAGGTGCCAGCTGTGAACCAGGAAGGGCCTTTACCTGACCATCTGACACCCTGATCTCAGACTCCCAGTCTCCAGAAGTGTGAGAAATAAATTTTTGTTCCTTATAAGCCACCCAGTCTGTGATATTTTATTATAGCAACCTGAATGGACTAAGACATTGCTAGACTTTGAAAAAGAAATTTGGTGAGGCACAGGTTCAATGAGCCAGACTTTGAAAACATATACCCACTGACTTCTAAGGGAAGTGAACTTAATGTTTATAGAACATCCAGTTAATGCTAAGTGTGCTATTAGATTCTGTTACGTACATTGTAAGTAGTTCCTTTGGAGTATCATGGTGTCCATTTTCCAGAGTAGTAAGCTGAGGCCCAGAAATGGTTTAATAACTTATTCAAACGCATCGTTACGATAATAGAAGAGCAGGAATTTGAATTCAGGGATGTCTGACTCTAGAATCCAAATTCTTGTTAGGGCACAAAAGTGGTAAGAGCTGAAGCTAGGGAAGGGACTGAAGACATTTTTTCCTGTTCCTTCTTTTTTTTTTTGGCTGTGATGGGTCTTCGTTGCTGCGTGTGGGCTTTCTCTAGCTGCAGCGAGCGGAGGCTACTCTTTGTTGCAGCGTGTGGGCTTCTCATTGCGGTGGCTTCTCTCATTGTGGAACACGGGCTCTAGAGCACAGGCTCAGTAGTTGTGGCGCACAGGCTTAGTTGCTCCGCGGCATGTGGGATCTTCCCGGACCAGGGATCAAACAAACCCGTGTCCCCTGCATTAGCAGGCAGATTCTCAACCACTACACCACCAGGGAAGCCCCTTTTCCTGTTCCTTCTTAATGCAAATCCTTATGACGGAATTTTTTCAGAAAGTGTACAAGATGTCTGAAATTGTGGACCATTCATGGCCTTCGCTGTTTCCAGCCCCACACATTGTACTCCCTTAAGGTACAAAATAGCAGTGACAGCAAAGTTTAGAGTAAATTCATTCTCTATTTTGTTAACCACTAAGTGAGTCACATTTATTTTAACAAACTGCAGAATATATTTTGAAGAGCTGTGACTATAAAATTGTTTAATTGTTAAAGTTAAAATAGAATGTCTTTGTTTGAAATGTATTATGAAAAAATGAGACTTCTGAAATTTATGATAATGAATAAGATGATTGGAGCATAGACATTAGGGTGATACGGAATTTATATTATTGGAAAGAGAAACACACAACTTCGTAATGGATTTGCCATTTATGATTTAATAGTTCTTTTTCCCATTTAAAAATACATATTTCATTATAGCCCATTATCTTTCCCTCTGTTGATTTGGTAAGATTTTTATAATTTACTCTGTATTAAAAAAAGAATAATAAATGGGTTTAATAATATCCTTAAGCTTCCTAACACTTTTTTTTTTCCTTTTCATGACACTATTTAAAAAAATCTATGCCTGCAGGCTTCCTTAAACTGATTCTAAATGGTCAATTCTGTTTGAGCTTTGAAAAACCAATTAATATTGAAGTGGCAACATTCAATCCTTTCTGCACTAATCTTATTGGTATCAGAATTAGTGTAACAATGAAAACATTTTGTCCATATGATTAGTAATATATCATTGAAGTTCCTTTTTGCTTGAGATGGACTTGAATTTCAGTTATTTATTATTTTATTATTCCTACATCTAATCTACCTAAAGCGAGAAAAAAGTGTTCCTTCTATGACCTGCATTATCTGTATCAAAACGATCTCTTTAAGTTTAGAAGTAGATGACTTCAGAAGGAATAAAGAAATGAGCCATCATTTCACCTACAATTCTATCAGATTTAAACATACTGTGCCTGTTATAGGCATAATTAGAGATTAGAGACACTGAATTCAGTTTTATTTCTTTCCTCCCTAAAGGATATTATTTGTTAGCACTAGCAGCTATGTGATAAAGTAGGACCTGAATGAGAAATGAGCATTCTGGCTTACTTGGTAACCATGCTTCACCATCTTGCTTAATCATTTGATGTGCTGGGCAGGGTTGCTTAACCATTTGATGTGATGGGTTGAGTTCACAGCAGTCCTATTTATATTGAGTCCCTTCCAGTCTAACCTGATGCAAATCCTTCTAAGCTTTAACCATATTATTCTGTCCACTGATCTCCAAATAGCTCTCCTGATAAGTTGGTCCCTGCCTACATTTTCAACTTTATCTTATATCATTCTCCTACTTGTTCACTTCATTTCAACCAACTGGTCTACCAGGGCTTCTCATACTACCCTTCCTGCTTAATGGCCTCCTATTTGCCATTTCCTTGACCAGAAATATCTTCCTTTTACTCCATAAAGTCTGGCTCTCTGCTCTCTGGGATTCAGATGGAACATCGTCTTCCCAGAGAGGCTTCTTATGCCCACCCCATCTTACATAGGGGACCCTTTTCCTTCTCTGTCAGGCCATCCTATTCTCTTATATTATACTACATTTGAAAATACGTAATTTTACTTTATTTCTTATTTTATTAGACTCTATTAAACTATAAGGGCCATGAGAGCAAAGTTTTGTCTACTTGATTTACTTCTATGTAGCCAGTATTACTCTGTGGTAATAACTTAGTTAAGTGCACTGAAAAATATTTGTTAATTTGTGAATGAATAACTGGCTGATGGTATCCTATGTATGACTAGGGAAGTGCCCTGCATTCATTAAGGTGCAGCCCCAAATCTTAAATGACAGCACCTGAGAAGTCCTCCTGTCTGCTAGCTCCTTCCTTCTTTGCTTAAATTTCCCAGATAATCCACATTACCCAGGCTACTGTAAAAGCACATACTCTTCAAGCATTTCAAGGGTTTCAAGTAATAAATGTGGTGACTTAACAATGACCCAGATACAGATTCTGATGTCCCCCAAAGCCTTTTGTAATTATGGTTCTGTTAAGTTTGTAAAGTGTCTGTGGTTGGTTGTATCTCAGGTGTTCCATTAGACTTTGTGCGTGTGTCTGGGCAGATCAGTAGGCTCAGGGAAAGGATAAGGGAAAAAGGAAGAGAAGGGCTCATTTTGAACATAGAAATGTCCTACAGTTTGTCAACCCACATGCTCAACTCTCCCTTTGAGCCCTTCAGTGGCCTCTTTTATGAAAACAAGAGTTTGTTGAGGGAGTATTGGATCAGGTTTGCAAGATTAAAGCATGAGTATCACTAGGTTTCAGTTTACCAGTTTTAACTTCTAGCAATAAATACATTTATCATTATTCTTATCATTATTTTTATAATAAAAGTAATTTGTTCATTTTTACAAATTTGGATACTGTATGTAGAAGAGAATAAACATATCAGTCCCCACTTGACCTCTGAGAGCATGAACCTTATCTTGTTCAACATTCTGTCTCTAGCACTTAAGTAGTGTGGGCACTTGACAAGTGCACAATAAACATTGTTTAGTAACTAACCTATATATTGCCTGTGTCAGAAAATTGGTATATTCCTTTCTTTATGCATTTAAATGTACATAATTAAGAGCAGTGGCTGCCTAGGTTGTAGGTATAAGTGGGTAGTGCATTGTTTGTAGAGTTTAATGACAATAATAAGACCAACTAAAAGTGGGTCTGCTTTTCATTATCACCATGCTCGTGCAGTTTTTGACAGTGATGAGTAGTTCCCTCCCAGCCAGACGCACTCACACACCCCCACCTGGCAACCCAAAGATAAAGAGCACATTCTATGTTAAATTTTTTCCCAAGCATTTTAAATAACACTTTATCATAAGCAAGTCCCAACTGAAAACTTTTACAACTTCTGGTGAAAGTACGTGGCCGTGTATCTTAATAATCTTGAAAGTATTCCTGATCTTTGAATCTCTCTTGTGAGATTCTACCTTAAGTGCAGCATAAAAATGCAGATAAAAATTTAAGGGAAATGACGCTCATCCTAGCATTAGTAATAGCAAAAGTGTCGACATAGATTAAATGTTGAACACAGCAGAAATAAGCCACTTAATCATGGTATACTCATAAGGTGGACTGTTATGCAGGAATTAAAATGCCATTTATTCAGGCTTTTAAAATGGTTCACAGAACACTCAGTATTTTTGTTAAGTGAATCTGAATATGAAGCGTCTACTAACTGATCAGAAGTATGTACAACAGGGAACATAGAAAACGGAAACACAGAAAAAATATATAGTTTCACTGAGAAGGGCAGTATTAGAATACTAGAAAAGTATAGATTCTGGCTAAAGTAACAGTGTTTTTAGTATTTCTGGGGACTAAGCTTTGGATCAGAAATCTAAACTTAAGATGGATGCAATTATTGTAAGTGTAGTAAACAGAAAGTATGGTTATAGAAAAGTTTGGAGAATGACTTATAAATAATAAAATGCAGTGGGTGAGTCAGATGTGCAAAATTCTTGCTCAGTCTCTTGACGGCCTGTGTGACTCTCTTCACAAAAGCTATGGCAATTCCAGTGCAAGGTGCCAAATCCACTCCAGCTTCATGGATTGGTATTACTTCCTCAGTTAGGGGAGCCAGGAGAGAAGGCCTCTTACTTGGCTAAAGTGAAGACAGAGGTGACGGTTACTCATTCACGAAACGAATCAGCCAACCCAGCTAGCTCTAAACTCTCAGTGGGTTTATATCAGCCTTAGCCAGGACACTCTGGTTTTCTATTAATACTATTGCCTTTATTTGTTTTTTTAAATTGAGGTGCCTCAGATTTTCTAATTATTTTTCATTGTGACTTATCTTCATGATCTATCAGCAAATTCCCTTAGTGTTAATGTTCTGGACCCAAATTTTCAGAAATGATAAAAATTATTGATTTTATGTTTTTTATTCTTATTGAAATAGTTGATGTACAGTGTTACGTTAGTTTCTCATGTACTACGTAATAACTTGATATTTGCATACATTATGAAATGATCACCATGATAAGTCTAGTAACCATCTGTTCTCATACAAATTTATTACAGTATTATTAACCATATTTCTTATGCTACATATTACATCCCCATGACTTTTTATTGTTTAACTGAAAGTTTGTACCTCTTAATCCTGTACACCTATTTCACCCTCCACCCCCTCACCTGGCACCTCCCACTCCCCAACTCCCTTTTGGCAACCACCTGTTTGTTCTCTGCATCAATGATCTGTTTTCATTTTGTTTTGTTTGTTTTGATTTTTAGATTCCACATATAAGTGAGATCCTGTGGTATTTGTCTTTCTCTGTCTGACTTACTACCATAATAACCTCTAGATCCATGCATGTTGTCACAAATGGCAAGATTTCATTATTTTTGTATGGCTTAGTAATATTCCATTTTATATATATATATATATATATATATATATATATATATGCCACATCTTCTTTGTCCATTTATCTATCAATGGACACTTAGGTTGCTTTCATATCTTGGCTATTGTAAATATTGCTACAATGAACATTGGAGTGCATATATCTTTTCAAATTAGTGTTTTTGTTTTCTTTGGATGAATATCCAGAAGTAGACTTGTTGGATCATATGGTAGTTCTATTTATAATTTTTTGAGGGGCCTCCATACTGTTTTCCATAGTAGCTGTACCAATTTACATTCCCACCAACAGAGTAATACACATCCTTGCCAATATTTGTTATTTGTTTTCTTTTTGATGATAAGCATTCTGAGAGGTGTGAGGTGGTATCTCACTGTGGTTCTGATTTGCATTTCCCTGATGGTAAGTGATGTTGGGCATCTTTTCATGTGTCTCTTGGCCATCCATATGTGTTTGGAAAAATGTCTTTCAGGCCCTGTGCCCATTTTTTAACCAGGTTGTTTATTTTATTGATGTTGAGTTGTATGAGTTCTTTGCTATTTTGGTTATTAACCCCTTGTGAATATATTGCTTGCAAATATCTTTTCCCATTCAGTAGGTTGTCTTTTTGTTTTGTTGATAATTTCCTTCAGTGTGCAAAACCTTTTCAGTTTGATATAATCCCATTTGTTTATTTTTGCTTTTGTTGCCCTTGCCTGAGGAGACATATCAAAACAAAATATTGCTAAGACTGATGTCAAAGAACCTACTGACGATGTTTTCTTCTAGGCGTTTTATGGTTTCATGTCTTATATTTAAGTCTTTAAGCCATTTTGAGTTTATTTTTGTAGATAGTGTGAGAAAGTAGTTCAGTAGGATTCTTTCGCATGTAGCTGTCCATTTTTTCCAGCACCATTTATTGAAGAGGCAGTCTTTTCCCCATTATATATTCCTACCTCCTTTGTCATTGATTAAGTGACCATAAATGCATGGGTTTATTTCTGGGGTCTCTGTTCTGTTCCATTTATGTATGTGTCTGTTTTCGTGCCAGTATCATACTGTTTTGATGACTGTAGCTCTGTAGTATAGTTTGAAATCAGAGGGCATGATACCTCCAACTTTGTTCTTTTTCAAGACTGTTTTGGCTACCCCAGGTTCTTTTGTGTTTCCTTACAAATTATTTGTTCTAGTTTTGTGAAAAATGCCATTGGTATTTTGGTAGGATTGCATTAAATCTGCAGATTGATTTGGATAGTATGATCATTTTAACATTATTAATTCCTTGAATGCATGAGCACAATATATCTTTCCATTTGTTTGTGTTGTCTTCACATTTTCAGCATCTTGTAGTTTTCTGAGTACACATCTTTTACCTCCATGGTTAGATTTAGTCCTAGGTATTTTATTCTTTTTGATGCAGTTGTAAATGGAATTGTTTTCTTAATTTCTCTTTCTGCTAGTTCATTGTTAGTATATAGAAACACCACAGATTCTGTATGTTAGTTTTTTATCCTACAACTTTACCGACTTCACTGATGAGTTCTAATAGTTTTTTGGTGGCATATTTAGGATTTTCTATGTATGGTATTATGTCATCTGCAGTCAGTGATAGTTTTACTTCTTTCTTCCAGTTTGGTTTCATTTTGTTTCTTTTTCTTGTCTGTTTGCTGTGGCTAGGACTTCCAATACTATGTTGTAGAAAAGTGGTGAGAGTGGGCATCCTTGTCTTGTTCCTGATCTTAAAGAAAATATTTTAGCTTTTCGCCATTGAGTATGATGTTTGCTGTAGGTTGTCATATATAGCCTTTATTATGTTGAGGTCTGTTACCTCCATACCCAACTTGCTGAGGGTTTTTATCATTAATGGATGTTGAATTTTTCAGAAGCTTTCCCTGCATCTGTTGAGATGATAATATGATTTTTATTCTTCACTTTGTCAATGTGGTGTATCATATTGATTCACTTGTGGATGCTGAACCATCTTTGCATCCCGGTGATAAATCCCACTTGATCATGGTGTCTGATCCTTTTCATGTATGATTGAATTCAGTTTGCTAATATTTTGTTGAGGATTTTTGCATCGATGTTCATCAGTGATATGGACCTGTAATTTCTTTGTTGTGTTGTCTTTGTCTGGTTTTGGTATCAGAGTGATGTTGGCCTAAGAGAATGAGGCCAACATCACCCTGATATGTGGAAGGAATACATCAAAAAACAAACAACCAAACCAGTTGTTTTAAGTGTAAGGTTAGGTTTTGTCTTGTTCCTTCATTAGGAATGTGTTCCTCTGTCTCCTCATTTTACCTCATTCTCTGTGCTTATTTCTGTGTATTATGTATGTTGGTTACCTTTCTCAATCTTGGAGAAGTGGCCAAAAAACAAACAACCAAACCAGTTGTTTTAAGTGTAAGGTTAGGTTTTGTCTTGTTCCTTCATTAGGAACATGTTCCTCTGTCTCCTCATTTTACCTCATTCTCTGTGCTTATTTCTGTGTATTATGTATGTTGGTTACCTTTCTCAATCTTGGAGAAGTGGCCTTATGTAGGAGATGTCCTATGGGGTCCAGCAGCACACTCCCCTCTGGTCACCAGCTCTATATGCTGTAGGGGTGCCCCCTGTTGGGCTGCATGGGCGGTTCTGTTGTGGCATGGCCAACTACTGTGGGTGTGCTGGTGGGCAGGGCTAATCCTTGTCCTGGTTGATTGCCAAGCCCTGTCTTATTTGGTGGTTGCTGGCCCACGGGTTGGGGCTGGGTTCTAGTATGGCTGGCTACACGGCCTGGGGAAGCCTGGGGCTGGTGCCAGCCCACTGGTGTGTGGGGCTCTGTCTCAGGGTGGCTGGCTGTGGGACCTGGGTGGTCCTGGGACTAGTACTGGTCCACTTTCGGTTGGTAAGTGCCTTGTGCTAATAGTTTAGACAGAGGACTCCACATGGCTGCCACCAGTGTCTGTGTCTCCAGGGGGAGTCCCAGTTGCCTCCTACTTTCCCAGGAGGTGCTCCAAGATTAGCAGGTGGGTCTGACCCAGGCTCCTTTCGAATTACTGCCTTGCTGGGACTCAGAGTGTGTGATTTTGCACATGCCTTTAAAAGCAGAGTATTTGTTTCTTACAGCCCTCTTGCTCTCTTGTATGCAAGTCTCACTGGCCTTCAGTGCCAGACTTCTGGGAGCTTATCTTCCAAGTGCAGGACCCACCTCAGGCTGGGGAGCCTGATGTGGGACTCAGACCCCTCGCTTTTTGGGGAGAAACTCTGCAGTTATGATTATCCTTCTGTTTGTGGGTTAACACAAGGGTGTGGGTCTTGACTATACCACGTCTCCTCACCTCCTATCTGTCTCATTGTGGCTCCTTCTTTATCTTTAGTTGTGTAAAATCTTTTCTACTAGTCTTCAGGTAGTCATCGTAGATAGTTGCTCTGTAAATAGTTGTAATTTTGTTGTTTCCATGGGAGGAGGTGAGCTCAGAGTCTTCCTGCTCTACCATCTTGGCCACAACTTACTGATATGTTTTCACATTTGAAATATCAACTTCATATTTTCCCACCATTTTTAAAAACTATTGTTATTAGAAGAACAATCAAAGGATTAATGATCAAATATTGTTTAAATAGTTAGGTTTGAGTTTATGGGACAGAATAACTATGAAATATAATGTTTCCAATCTCAACAAAATTCTGAATGTTTTAGCTTGATCACTGGAAGTTCTACACAGTTTCCATTGTAAGGACCTTTCATGGTTTCTCTTTTTTTGTTGTTGTTTTTAAAAAACTTTCTTGCCCTCCAAACTCTAACAGTTAGAAAATGTGTCTCTTTCACTTTCATATTTCACACTGCAGCATGTTGCCTAGAACTTATTTATAAAGGAGTTAAAATAACACTGAATTATGACTAGGATGAAGTTTTAAGAACTTCTTTGTGTTATATAAATCTGTTTACTGTTTGAGGATTTTTAGAGCAAGAAAAGAAAGTTTGACACTTGGCCTAGAAGGAAGTGAAGTTGAAGATCTCATGGCCAATTAAGTTGCTATGTAAATTAGAACCCATGTTTTAAAGGTACGTTATTCTTTTGCTGTCTTATCAAAATTCCTGAAATACTGGAATGCTGGCAGAAGGGAAAATATCTTCTTAGTCCCAAATTCCTATTTCTATAGTCAATACCTTTGCTGACTTTTCTTGAGGATTGTAAATTCCTCTTAAAAATGAAATGCGGCTGAAAGGCATATTGTTCCATTATTTAAAAAGTAAAGCGTAGATTTAAAATATCTATTATATAAAGCTTTATACAGAAATATCACACAAGAGAGAATGAAGAGTTAAACGTAAGAGAGAGAGGCAGTGTTCAATCTATATACTACAAACAAATATGAGCATGCCATTTCCATGATTAAAATATTTCAGTGAGGGCTTCCCTGGTGGCGCAGTGGTTGAGAGTCGGCCTGCTGATGCAGGGGACACGGGTTCGTGCCCCGGTCCGGGAGGATCCCACATGCCGTGGAGCGGCTGGGCCCGTGAGCCATGGCCGCTGAGCCTGTGCGTCCGGAGCCTGTGCTCCACAACGGGAGAGGCCACAGCAGTGAGAGGCCCGCGTACAGCAAAAAAAAAAAAAAAAAAAAAAAAATATATATATATATATATATATATATATATATATATATATATATATATATATATTTCAGTGGTTCTACATTATTTTATGAATCAAGTTTAAAATATTTTACGTGATCATGAGGCCTTGCATTACTCGACCCCAACTGGCCTCACTCACATTAACCTCTGCCATTCTCCTCCTTCTCTCTCTCTGTCTTCCAGCAATCCAGGTCTTCTTTTATATCCTAGAATGTGCCATGCTACCTCTTACTCCAGGTTCATTGCAAACACAAGTTCTTCTTTTTTTTTTTTTTTTTTTTTTTTTTGCGGTATGCAGGCCTCTCACTGTTGTGGCCTCTCACTGTTGTGGCCTCTCCCATTGCGGAGCACAGGCTCTGGACGCGCAGGCTCAGGGGCCATGGCTCACGGGCCTAGCCATTCCGCGTCATGTGGCATCTTCCCGGACCGGGGCACGAACCCATGGCCCCTGCATCGGCAAGTGGACTCTCAACCACTGCACCATGAGGGAAGCCCCTACAAGTCTTTTTTTTTTTTTTGGACTCCCACCACCCATCCCCAGTAACCACCTATCTGTATGCATATACTTGTTCTTGTCTGGATCCCTAGACTCAGATCCCCCTGAGATGTGAACTCATAGCACCTTGCACTGTTCCTTCAAGTATGTATCACAATTGTAAATAAATTGTATTGTTATTAGAGTTAACTGTCTATTCTCTCCATGATAATGTCAGTTCTAGGAGTGTAATGATTGTGTCTGTCTGCATCATTTTTTATCCGTGGTTTTAAACGCCAGGCAAATAGTAAATGCGTGTATGTAAAATGGAGAAAGTTAGAGACTTCGTTGTGTAGGAGAGTTAATAAGGAGGAAATGAGACAATCTGTGTAAAGAGTTTAGCCTCGATTAGAACAGACTTGTTTGTTTTAAGGCACCTAGAACCCTGGATTGGTGGCAAAGCTTCACCAATACAGACTGCGCAGCTTTCCTCCCCACCCCTCTTTTGACCTAGAGAAATCTAGGGATGCCTAGGTGATTCAGAGAGGGCACCATAGAATTTATTATGAAGCAAAGTTACGGCACTTTGATAGAAAGATGGGAGATATTCATCAATTAATCAGTGAATGAGCTTTACTGAGTGTTGTTGGTGGCAACCAATTGGAGGTGGACAGGGGATGGGTTTTTTTGTATCCCCGATCAGAGGGCAGATGTTATGGGCCACTTTCTTTTTTTTTCCTTATTAATTTTTTATTGAAATATATTTGACATATAACATTATGTAAATTTAAATTGTACAACGTGCTGATATGACACATTTATATATTATAATATGATTGCCGTTGTAGTGATAATTAGCACCTCTGTCGTGTCACATAATTATCCTTTCTTTTGAATGGTTAGAATAATTAAGACCTAGTATCTTAGCAATTTTGATGATTATGATACAATTTTGTATATTTCACTGTACTGTGCATGAGATCTGTGGGACTTATTTACTACTCATTTCAAGTTTGTACCTTTAAACAGCATCTCTCCTATCGTGCCAGTCTCCAGCGCCTGGTAACCACCATTTTACTCTGTTCTTACAAGTTTAGCTTTTTTAGGTTCCACACAGAAGTGATATCATACAGCATTCGTCTTTCTCTTTCTGACTTATCTCACTTACCGTGTCTTCATGGCACAGACGGCAGATGGTTCTTATCTTGCATGGCTGAAAATTAGTCCATTGTATACATATACACTACATCTTCTTCATTCATTCATCCATTGATGGGCACTTAGGTTGTTTCCATATCTTGGCTATTGGTGAGTAGTGCTGCAGTAAACATGGGAGTGCATATCTCTCTTCAGTGTCTTGTTTTCATTTCCTTTGGGTGTGTATTCATAATTGGAATTGTGGATCACATGGTAGATCTGATTTTAATTTTATGAGGAACTTCCATATTGTTTTCCATAATGGGCCACTTTCTAATTAGTTTCTTTTGGATTATGAGAGGTATAGTGTGATCACTTGCTTCTTATCATGATTCTCACCATCATGACTGCATCATTGTCAGGACTCTCACTAGCCTAATGAAATCCAACAGACATTAATAATAATTTAACATTTGAGCATGTACATTATGCTAGATCCTATTTTAAGTGTCTGAAATGTATGAACTTATTTAATTCCCACAGTGATCCTATGAAATCGGATTATTATCATTCCTAATACTGAAAGAGAGAGTCTGCCCTGGTTACATAGCTAATAAATGGTAGAACTGGGGTTTGAATTTACGAAGTGTAACTCTTAGTGGCCCATGATTCCACCACTGCACTGTGCTAACGAAATGGTTCTAAAGGCAACACTGTTGTTCATTGCACTGTTAAATCTGTATTCTGACTGCCATTTGAGAGTTTTATCCTTTCTCCTTGTCACATACCAAGAGAGAAAGAAATGTATGTTGAAATCAATTGTCTGTCCCAGTTTGACTGAAAGTGACCTCATCATCCTAGATCTTTGCTCAGTCAAGGTTATCCTATCACCAAAACAGAAAAAAAAATAAAAATAAAAAAATCAGGGCCTATTAAGTCTAGCAAGACATCCATATCAAAGTTGTTCCACGAAACTCTCCAATCCATCACTTTCTAGTTTAGAATTGGGGAAAAAGTGGTGGTCCCGTTGTATGTGGAAAAAACCCTCTACTCTCGTGGATGACAAGGGAGACTGTCATGGGAAGAAGAGATAAGAAAACATGGATTAGAGGACAGTGGACAGTGAGAGACAGCTGCAAAAGTAAGCCTCGGAGGATGGAGAACAGCTCTGCAGGGAGGATAGGCTCCGGACGTGCAGGCTCAGCGGCCATGGCTCACGGGCCCAGCTGCTCCGCGGCACGTGGGATCTTCCTGGACCGGGGCACGAACCCGTGTCTCCTGCATCGGCAGGCGGACCCTCAACCACTGCACCACCAGGGAAGCCCCCAGATGCCTTTAAGAAGCAACATTTAGGGAAGAGGTTGAGTACTAAACTACCAAGACATTTAACTCAGCGTATTCTCTTTACTAAGTTGTGGAAGGACTTCAGCCCTACACTGCATAAGAGGAAAAAAATGAAGGTTTTCTTTGAAAATAAAAAACGGCAGTACCAAACTTTTTATTTAAATTATTTATAAGTGATAAAGTAACACTAATCAGAATATGAATTTTTAATGTTCACTCTTGAATATTCTATAATTCTCTGCATTTATGTCTTTGGTGACACAATTGGCTGAAAATGGAAAATTCCATATTATCCCAATATTATTACTCAGTTACTTCTTTGTAATTTCTGTTTTTCTTCAGGTAGTCTTAGTCACAAATGATGTACCTATTATCTTTGTGGTGCTTTTTTGTTCAAGATAGCTGGAAATTGATGAACTACCCCTAATTAAAATCAAACAAGTTTCTAAGAAAAAATCTAAGCAAGTTTCTAAGAAGTTGAATTAATAAGTGGCTTTTCATTGTTTTTTTTAATTAATTCACATTGTTACCTAGTTGACAAATTCTTCCAGACATATATATGATGAAACTGTAGGACGCAAATAGAATGGATTCTTTTCAGGCTATGAATAATGCTAACCAGGATCCTAAAACAGGAAGTAAAGGCAACTCTTAATATGCACCTAGCAGCATTAAAAATTCAATTCAGATGTAATCTACTGCAGCACTATATGTTGGCCTATAAAAGTCTCACGCAAATATAACTTTACAGATTCAATGAAGAGTTGTTAGTTTTAACTGCATTTTAACAACTAGACCGCATAAGATCTATGGGCTTACCTTTGGCTAGAGAAAATGATCTAGTCTCAAAATGACTAATCTGTTACATTCAGTAATTATTTATTAAGTGCCTCCTGTTGGGGCATATTATACACAAGCAACATGCAAATGTTGGATTGCTTTGCTATGAACCCTTTCTTGTGTGTAATGACTTTAGGAGAAAATTAGAAATTAGGGGGAGAGAAAAGAAGCAATTTGAGTGTCATAGGGATTCAAAGAAAAACCTCAAAAAAACATTCTGACTTTATGCATTTTACTCTTTGGTGGGAATTGATGTATTTCTTGAAATTTAGCAATTTTATAAGTCTAAGGAGTCATGCTATTGAAACAATGTACTATTAACAACACAAAAAGGATGTCAAAAGAAATATTATCAGAAACTGTTCCAACATCTGTTTTTCATTTCCTCAGTGGAGGCAAAACCAAACCAAAGCATAAGTTGGATCATGATTCCTGGCATAGATTTGCAATGGCATATATTTAGACTTCGGATATTACTATGAAGATGTGCTGCTCTTCCAATTCATTTGTGAGTTTTTCACAAATAAAAAAGTATCTTGCTTCAGGGTACCTGGTTTAATATGAGATGCCTTTAGGCTCATCGTACCTTTTGGCCCTTGCCAAATACTCTGAAGGTATTTGTTATTCCACTGCATTACACCTTTCTGAAAGTTCATTGTGTCTGCATGACTTGTGACTGGCAAAATGCAGATGGATAGCACGGATCCCAGAAATGAGCCTGAAATGGCATATGTGTTAATTTATTTTCCCTGTTTTTTGTTTTTAATTTTTATTTTATATTGGAACGTAGTTGATTAACAATGTTGTGTTAGCTTCAGGTGTACAGGAAAGTGATTCAGTTATATAGAATCAATAGATACATGTATCTATTCTTTTTCAAATTCTTTCCCCATTTAGGTTATTACAGCATATTGAGCAGCGTTCCCTGTGCTGTATAGTAGGTCCTTGTTGGTTATCTGTTTTAAATATAGTAGTGTGTACCCGTCAATCCCTGTTTTCTAAATCGGTGGTCCAAAACCACTGTCACCTGTGGAGCTTCTGAAACTTGTCCCTCCCCAGACCTATGAATCAAAATCTCTAGGGTGGTGGTGGGACTAGGGCATCTATCTTGCTGTCCTCGTTCATCTCCTTAGGTGAATCTCACAGCTAGGGTTGCAAACCACTGGCCTAAATAATTGATAGTTGTACAGAACTTTATAATTTACAAAGCATGTCACAATTTTTAATCTCACTTAATATGGTGAGATGGGCATCAGTCCTGTGTTATAGACAAAGAATTCAAGCTTTAAGAGAGGTTAAGGGATTACCTAATAATGTACATCCTAACTTTAAGTCTAGACTTCTGATACAAAATCATTGGCTCTTTTTCCTTTTGACTTTTTTTGGGGCCATAATATACAGACAGGAAAAAAATGGCAATGCCATTAATGTACAGCCCAGTGAATTTTCACAGACTGAACATACCTGTGTAACCAGCTGCACAAATGCCCTCCTCTGGCCTCCTCCAATCACTAATTACTCTCGCGAGAGCAGTCACTATGCTGACTTCTACAGCATTGCTGAGATTCATCTACTGTTTTGTATTTAGGTAAATAGAATCACCCAATATGTACTCACTTGTGTATACCTTCTTTTAATGATCATTATGTATGTGAGATCCATCCATGTTGTACTGTACAGAAATGATTAATTTACCCTCACTGCTTATAGTCTTTCTTTGTGTGAATATACAACACTTATTATTCATTCTAGTACTGGTGGAAGTTTTCATAGTTCCGATTTTTATCTGCTGCCAACAGAACTCTCTCAAGATTCTAGAGCACATCTTTGGTAAACATGTATGTATTTCTATTCAATATATACCTAGGAAAATCTCGAGCTTTTCAAATTGTAATTTTTAAATTTTAAGTTGGCAGAAGTCAGCTCTAGCTCTTCCCTTCCAAACCTTTCTTTTCTTTTCTTTTACTTATTGTAATTCTTACCACCATTCCCAACTTCATTAATCAAAACCTTTCTGAAATAAGGAAAAGGCAGATTAATTTACTCTAAGATATACCATGTCTATTAATTCCAAACTTATTTCAAAGGATAGTATCTTGATTTAAAGAGACAACTTTCTGACTGTGGAATTTCAGAGCATACGATCATCGTAGGCAGAGTTAAGCAAGTGGTTTTCTCTTATTTGGATAGGGAGTTTTGTTTTAAAATTTTTTGAACAAAACGTTATGAGGTAACACAAAGTGATTAAATAATTAATTGGTTACTCACTAACTATTGCTTATGTATACTTAGACAGGTTTACTAAACCCCTTTAAGTCCCAGCCCCATTCTATCAAATACCACTGATCAGAGTATGTCAACCTGCTCTAAGAGTGTGTTCATACAGCCTCAGTTTCAGCATCATCGTCTCTCCTTCAGGTGTTTGATTGCCCGGGGTCCTTTTCTTTGGATCCTAAGGATGCTGTGGGATTTCCCTATGGGCTCTCGTACATGGACCCTAGATCCTTAGCTTTAAGGTTCATTGATGTCATTAAGTCATATTAAATATTTCCTGGTGTCTTTATCCATGGAGCAGGAAGGGAGGAAAGATTGACTGATGGCAAGTGCATGGGTTTTTTCAATAGGAAAAGTAGTTGCTTTTCTAGGCATTAGTTACCTCAAGTATGAAACTGGTATAGTATTTTCATTAGATTAAATAATGTAATAGATATTATGACCTAATACAAGTATTTGGTGCTGAATAAATGGTATCATTAATAGCTGCTGAAGGTCTGGGACTATGTCTTATTCATCTCTATAATAGTATTTGGTAGGAGGGTGCTTGTAAATTTTTAAGGGAACTTGTGCTTTATGTAAGTCCTACTGGCTGGTGAATAATATTCTCATGAAAGAGGAAGCTCCTTTTCTCCCTGGCCCCTTTGCCCTTCTGGATGAATACTGAATTACTAACAAAACTATAAAATCTGTCTTTAAGCTCTCCACATCTGTTCCCTGTAGGAGAACATTTCCAGGTAACGGCGTCACAGCTAGGGGATTCAGGTAGGGTTACGCTGTATTTGCACAAGAGTCAGAGCATATTCTACAAGTGCAGAAATAATTATGTTAAGGATGTGATCATTAAGGAGTTTCAATTACTTAAATTCAGTTTTGTTCGAATCCTGAGGTCTACCTCTGGTCAAGCAATGTTAATAAAACCAGCTGAACTATTTTAATTGCCTTTCACCTCCTAGTCTAGGATTCATTGTTAGCTATTAATTTGCCTCTGAATGGTATGAATTGTCACATATGGCCAACGGGATACAGGCCTTCATTTAGGAAGTGATCACCAATAGACATTCACTGTGCTTCTATCACAGTGAATCCAAATACCATCACCAACACCATGGGCAATTCTGCCACCAAAAGTACCAACAATTCTACCATGCATACCACCACCAATTGCCCCACAAATACTACCAACAGTTGCAGCACCGTAAACACTTCCACTACCTAATAACACTAGCAGTTTTGTCACCAGTACCACCAACAACTCCAAAACCAATATTCAAACTGACAGTAAAGGTCAACAGATATGCTAGGCTTTGGGAGACCACATGGACAGAACATGGTCCATGACTTTACTGTGTACATAGTTTAATGGAGGAAATACAAAATTGGCATTGTTTGATCCTGCTTTGCCTACCTGGCCCTATATGTCCTTCATCTTGAGATACCCCACAGCTCTACTCCTCACACATTTTTTGATAGCCACATTAGCTAGTTCTAAATACCAGGGTTCTTCCTACTTAAAGACATTTGCATCTACCGAAGCCTCTGCCTGGAGTAGTTTGTGATCTTTACAAATTGAAGCCCTTCTCACACTTAAGTTCTTTGCTTAAATGTCACTTCCCAAGACACACCTTCTCTAGCCTCCCCTCTACATTAGGACAACAGGGATTAGTTTGTAATTTGCATGGTTGATCAGCATTTGAGGTAAATGAGTAGTCAGCATCTAGCATGATCCTTGTAGGTAGCTATTAGTAGCAGTAGTAAGAGTAGAACTGGACAGGTGATCCATTTGACTGGAAGTAAGGAGTCAAGCTGGATATGAAACCAAAGCCCAGGAGACTAGCAGGACTCACAAGAGAGACAGAAGTTTCAGGTCAGAGATTGGGAGCCAAAGCCTGGAACAGTTACACGAGCCACAGAGAGGGAACTAGTTCTAGACCAGTTCTGAGGCAGGACAGAGCCCTTTGGTAGGTGCTGGATAGTTAAAATACTGTGGTTGATGCAATGGAACAGCACATACAAAATATGAAAGTAGCAAAGGGGAGGGTATATAATGAACTACTTCTGGTACGATTGAACCCGAGGGTGAAAACAAACAGTTGTTGATGAGAGTGTCTCCTAATCACCATATGTGTCACAGACCTTTCAGAAAGTCTTGTGTACCTTTGTAATTTCCTTTTATCTCCTTTTCCTCCTTGGGCTCACAGGCTTTGGGTACAAAGTACAAATGTGCACTTGAAATTTTCACTCATCTTTACCGCAACTGATTCCTCTGAGTCTAGGCAAGATGAGTAACTCTTTAGTCAACAGTTGTATTTTTGTTGCTGTTCTGTTAAAAGATAAAAATTATCCAACACACTTTGCATAAAATTCCACAGAGAATATTCCTAAGTAATTATTCTGACCCATGCCAGTTTCTCTCCTCTTTAATGTATTCTGTGTATGAGTCAGAGTGTTAAACTGGTCTTTGATTTATCCTTGTTCAGAGTTAGGTTAGTGTAGTGGAGTTAAGAGCAAAGATTGTGGAGCCAGACCACTTGGTTTTTGAATTCCAGCTCCAGGTCTTACTATCTGTGAGACCTTGGATAAGTCATTTAACCTCTCTCTGCCTTAGTTTTAACTATTACACCACTCTGTAAAGTAGTACTAATATTCATATCTAATACTCCATAAGCCACAGAGTCTGGCAATATAATGAAATCATGAACATGAATCAGCTAGAACAGTACCTGGAACATAGTAAGTGCTATACAAATATGAACTCTCATGATTGAACAACTAATAACAAAACACTAGATAGGAAGTTTTAACAGTTTTTGTAATTGTCCAAAGTTTATGTATGAAAGTCAGAAAGTAATTGCTAAGACTCTTCTATAAGCTCAGCAACTGTTCAGCAAAATTAACTGGTTTCAATCATCAGCAATGTTTTCTTTATGGGTTAGAATATATCAAAGGTAGTTACAACCTCTTTTAAGCTTTTCTGTTATGTAACCTCATCTATAATAATAACTGTGTTAGTTAAGGAACTCATTATTCAAAAGACTGAATCATCTACATGCAAATGAGTTTAGCATAATTTCCTTAAGCACGGTAATCATTAAAGACAGAAAATTCTGGGCTTCCCTGGTGGCGCAGTGGTTGAGAGTCCGCCTGCCGATGCAGGGGACACAGGTTCATGCCCCGGTCCGGGAAGATCCCACATGCCGCGGAGTGGCTGGGCCCGTGAGCCATGGACCCTGAGCCTGCGCGTCCGGAGCCTGTGCCCCGCAACGCGAGAGGCCACAACAGTGAGAGGCCCGCGTACCGCAAAAAAAAAAAAAAAAAAAGAAAGAAAATTCAGTTTCTTTCATAAGTCTATGTGTCTGAAACAATTCAGCAAAATAAATGGGGGGAGGGGACAATCCAACATTTCAAATCTCTTTGTGGCATCTTTGTAAAGTAAAATTCCCTGTCTCCGGCAATTATCATCTACCCTTAAAAACAGCATTTGCTGTGTATTTTGTCTCAAGAGTATATATTTTTACACAGGAAAGTCAGTGTTCTTTTTTGAAAGGTGCTTAGGCTTTGTGCTGAAGCTGACAATTATGTCAAAAATTCGCTACTTGGGACATCTTTGATTAAGACTAGGGCTTTCAGCATATTTCCTTACGTGTGACTTCATTCAGTCTTTTCAATGTCTTCAAACTTTTTTGTTTGTGCATCTCCAAGCCATAATCATTTGAGCACTCACAGCCTAAAACGCAAAAGCATCTATTTACATATGTCTTACTTTCCTAACATAATGAACATTAGAAGTATGAAAAAAATGAAGGATAAAAAGGACACAAGGAGATAGCTAAATATAACATTTCTTTGTGCCCTGAGTGCCACGGGTATTGGATGCATTTACTTAACTATGAATATCACTGATATTTTAATAAGTCTTTAGAGACATTTGAAGCTAATAAATACCATGTCTCTTCATAAGACACAAAAACCATGATGAAGTTTATTAGTGTGGAAAACCTTTGGATTCACAGATTTGAAGATTCACAATTTTGATCTTAGCTTTAGTTATATGCTGTTGCCCCGCCCAGGAAGCTGTTTATATCTCTCTGACAATGGCAGAAAACCCGTAGCTTGCTCCCTCATGGAAGAACACATGAGGAATAAATGTTGAAGAGGGGTGTTAAGTATATTTTAGTAACTCACTGAGAAATCTCCCCTGATATAGTTAGAGAAATTGAAGGACCTTTGGAAAATGGGCTTAGAGAGAAAATGAGGTATTGTGTGAAAATTTTTGTGTTGTGAACAAATACTTTCTGAAGATCTGCTTTTTGTTTGTTTTCTGGGATCTTTAGAGCTTAACCTCAGTCTAATATACTCCAGCAAAGCTTTTCACAGTCATGTTTATCAGATTCTCAACATTAACCCTGGAAAATCATAATATTTTTTATTTGCTCAAAATTTTATTGAATACTTTTCAACAATTTCTCCTAAATCAAAGTTACAGTGTTTCCAGTTGTGAATTAGTCCAATTTCTCTGTATCTTTAATAGCCATTTCTAGACAATTAGGCTGTAAACAAGGCATTTGGAGGGAAAAATTGGTGTCAGAATCTTCTCAAACTGTTGCTCATCTGTACACATCTGTTGGTCATTATTAGTCACAGGAAAACAAGAATTTCCAAACTGTTTACAAAGACACTGTTTATAAAACTGTCAGAACCTTACTCATTCCTAAGCAATACACAGTGGTGTGTACTTAAGAACTGCTTACTTATAAGAGAACTAGGAATCTGCTGGCCTCATGCACATGGGAAAGGGATTCTAGATTATTGTGAAAATGAAAACTGCTGACATATTAGGAGGTACAAGTTGATGGGTCTGCCTTTTAAGAGGTGATGTCTGTCCTTTGAATTTCAGTGTCTGTATCCCCATCTTGCTGGCAATCAGGACACAGAGGCACGTTCTACGCTGATGGTCAGGATGCCTATTAGCAGTATACGGAGGCAGGCGTATTTAAAACGTAATATTCTTAGTACTTTGCATAAACTAGCAATCCTTTTTTATTGGAAAGAGATGTTTCCTCCCCCTTAATTATTCCATCTGAGTATCCATTCCTGACATTTAAAGCACAGCACGTTCAAATTTCCTTTGAAATTTAAAGTTTGTGCTAAATTAGGGTGTTTGGTGGGAAGTGAGTCTTGCATTTGTTAAGGAGAGATTTGGTTATAAAAGTTTGATTGACTTAAGACTCTGGAAGTGGGTGAACAGAGGCAGTGGCAAGAAAATGAGAAACAGAAGTTGGTGGGAAGGTGATTCATTGCCATTTCCTGTAGTTCCTAATTTGAAGGACAAAGAGCTGTGGGTTGGGGGTCAATAAATGAACTGTTTCTTTCAGGATTTTGCAGTGAAGCAAAATGCTAAGCATTTACTAGACATGGTATCTGTATTTGTCTTCATGGAGAGACTTTCTTCACGAGAGGTTGGTGCTAGCTTCTCTTCCTGTAGTCGACAGTAGCTGCTCAATAAATGAATATTGAATGGATTTTGGAGAGACTTTTATAAAATGAGATCGATTGGTCCAAGTATTTCTTCCTTGTGCTCCTGGCTCCCTCTCTTCTCTCTTCCCTTGATATTTATTTATCAAACTCAAGTTACATGCCAGGAATTGTATAAGGCGCTGAGGATGCAATTCCAAAAACAAAAAAGTTGGTCTTTCACGGAGTGTATATTCTAAGGGGCAAAATAGAATAAAGAAAGTAAATATATTACAGATTGTGACAAGTGCCATGGAGGACCCAATCAAGCAGCTAAATTAGAAAATAACAGTAGTGGTAGGGAGGACAAGGTACTGCAGTCAGCAGAGCATCTGTGAGATGGTTACCTGAGGGATGGGTTGCAGCCAGCAGCTGTTGAAGATATGATGGGAGAGGGTTCTGGGAAGAGGGAATGGTAGTGGCTTTAGTGGTGACATCACCTTTCAGAATCTGGAAGAGAGGTGATATGGCTAGAAAGTACAGACTGTCCCTAACTTTTGATGGTTTCACTTTTGATTCTTTGGCTTTACGATGGTGAGAAAGTGGGACTCATTTGAAACCACACTTCGAACTTTGCATTTTGATCTTTTTGGGAGCTGCAGCTTCCAGTCACATGATCACAAGGGTAAACAACCGATACACTTATGACCATTCTGCACCTGGACAACTATTCTTTTTTTCACTTTCAGTACAGTGTTCAATAAATTACACAAGATACTCAACACTTTATTATTGAAGAGCGGCCCCCGCTCGCCGCAACTGGAGAAAGCCCTAGCACAGAAACACAGCTAAAAATAATAAATAAATTAATTAATTAAAAAAAAAACTGATGCAGCCACAGATAAAATAAAAATAAATTAAAAAAAACCAAAAACAAAAAAAAACACTTTATTATAAAATAGGTTTCGTTTTAGATGATTTTGCCGAATTGTAGGCTACAGCAAGTGTCTGAGCACATTTAAGGTAGGCTCAGCTAAGCTCTGATGTTTGGTAGGTTAGGTATATTTAAGGCATTTTCAACTTACGATATTTTCAACTTATGATGGGCTTGTCAGCATGTAACTCCATTGTAAGTCAAGGAAGATCTGTAGTGGGAAAGCAGACTGTCATTTCTTTTCTTCTGGTTGTCCCTAGAAACAAATCTGAAAGACAGTGATTTAAGCCCTTCTCATTGGGCCCTCTTTAGTTCCTGTGCTGGGTGGGTTTCTGATTGGGCCATCATGATATTGCAGTCCATCCTTGTTACCAAACCCACCCAGTGCCCACATCCACCATGTACTTGTGTAAGCACTTATTCATTCAGTCAGTAGGTATGTTTCTAGGACTTACCAAGGCCAGGTACTATTTAAGGCACTAGGGAAACATCAGAAGAGAGACAAGGCCTGGGTGCAGGAAAGGTGGAGAGAACAGATGATAGAGAAGCAAAGTGAGAGTCAATGGAAAGTACCACACGGAGATTTGAACAAAGAAGTGTCACAGAGGACTGGTGGGGAGGGTCAAGTGAGTTCTCCCTGAAAGAGGTGACATGACTGAAACGAGGAGAAGAGCTACGAATATCTCAGTGTGATGCTGAACGACATCTCAAAGTGAGGAGTGCCTGGCAGAAGTCAAGGGTCTGAGGTACACTGGCCCTTGAATGAGCTCTGGAGGAGCTCTCAGGTCATTCTGACTATAGATTATTTTTTCATATGCTATTCGTTGGGAGACAGGCAACACAGAAAGCCTCAGAAATTCAAGACTTGCTAATAATGGCAGGGATATCATTTACTGAGCACATATTATATGGCAGGTGTTAGGCTGAGTACTTTTATACGAGTTACTGTCCTGAAAGCTCATAACCCTCCAAAGTGGATATTGTCTTTATCTCCATTTACAAAGGACGAAATGCATTCAGAGCAGGAGAGTGACCTGAGGTCATAGAGTTTGAGTGCAAGGCTCAGGATTCGTGCCCTGGCAGCCTGGCCTCAAACTCCAGCTGATGGCCAGCTGGACGATATACTACGAAGTGTTTCCGTTGTGTTCAGTGTGGATTTATGTTTTGTTATCTGGAAGGATAGAATGCAGAATTAGCTCCCCGTATATATATTTTTGTCCGAGGCTTCAAAAGACAGCTTTGCCTCTAGGTTGAAAATGTAAAGCATTTGTACTTTTGGTGTTGCTTAGTGTGGTCGTTATGCTGCTTGCACTTACATTCCATTTGGGTATGTGAAGAAAATATTACAAAGACAATTCATATTTGGGAAGGGAGGTAAATATGTCAAGATATATGTTCCATACAATTCCAGATCTACTAGATAGTGTGTGGAAGTGGTAGAACTCACTTTTGTTTCTTTTGTTGAATCTGCAAGAAGACAAGGGAATTATCTTCCCCTTCTTTCTTCCTTCCTTTTCCTCTTCCTTCTTATTTGCTTATTCAAAATTGCAAAATTCAGAGCCCCAGAAGGTCATTGCATTGGGGAATTATTTACAAATAAATCATATTTGTCCCCTTCAGAGTTTTCTAAAGGTAACAGGCAAGGGTTGGGGAATTGCTGGGGGACTGATGGTGCCCCTGACTCTGACATGGCATTGGGATGATGTGGGATGGTTGGGAGACATGATGTGAGCATTCTCCTCTAGCGAGAGCTGCTCCAACTGTACTTTCTTCTCTGGCGGTGCTCCTCCCAAGGTTAAGGAGCATTGTATTCAGAACCAAGTGGCCCTCTGAGTGCAGTCCTTCTGCATCTGCTCTTCACCATCACCTTCTGTTGAAATGGAGTATTATGTGTCACAGTAGCTTGTCCTCAAGAACTGGCCACCATGCTATCAGCAAATGAAAGCACAGGATGCTTTATTTGTGCTTTGGAATAAAAACGTCTGTTATTGCTATGGGTCCTATTCTCATCCTAAAATATATCTTCCTATATCTCCCACAGATAAGCCACATCCTTTCATGCCATAAATAGCAAATAGAACGAAGGGCTCTCAGCTTGGCAGAAGCCTACAGCGCAAGCTTATTCTCTCATTCACCCCATGTTTGAGTTCCTTCTTCTGTATTCCCAGCGAATGGTGATGTGATCCACCCTTGAATAACTCTAATGATTAAAGTAGTTAGTTCCTGCATAGCTCATTCCAAACAAAGGAGTCTCCACTTAACCATTCGCTTGGGTACCCATCCATCCTTCAGTCATGGCAGTCATTGACCAGTTAGTTGGAAGGTTTTTAATCAGTCTGGAACTGAGCACTTTCTACGAGCCAGGAATTTTGTGAGCCACGGATGCAAAGACAAAAAAACACCTTGAAAAGATCCACACTCTTTTTTTTTTTTTTTTTTTTGCGGTACGCGGGCCTCTCACTGTTGTGGCCTCTCCCATTGCGGAGCACAGGCTCCGGACGCACAGGCTCAGTGGCCATGGCTCACGGGCCCAGCCGCTCCATGGCATGTGGGATCTTCCCGGACTGGGGCGCGAACCCGTGTCCCCTGCATCGGCAGGCGGACTCTCAACCACTGCGCCACCAGGGAAGCCCCACACTCTTTTTTCAATAAACTTACAGTTCACAAAAAAGGAACAAGATGTGGACAGTCAGTGACACTGTAGAATGACAATTGCTGTGATGAAAATATGTACAAAGTTAATTAGGATCATTTGTTTGCCAGAGCAGTAGTCGGGAAAAAAAGTACATTCTTTGCTTTTAGATAGAACACAAGATCAGTGGTCCCTCACACATGGCTTTGTGGATCTAGGGTGTTTAAAAATTCTTCCATTAATATACCTTTGTCAGTCTAGTGTAACTCCCCTCACCTTTACCAGTGTTTTATAGTTTTGTCTATTTAAAAGTCCTTACTTTTATAGAGCTTATTTGCCTCACTTTGATGCCAATTTAGTGCTCTTAAAATTTTATCCTTTAGACCTAGATAGCACAGAAGATAAGGTCTATGATGAGTCTATTTTTATTTCAAGGTTCTGAATAGCTACATTGAATTTAAATGAATTCAGGGGAAAAAAATCAAGTACTAAAATTTTTTGTCAAGCCATTTATTTCTCATTTTTACTCTCTCAGCGAAGTGCAGCGTATCAGAAGCTCATGCATGTAGCATCTGGTTATTCCAGATGAGAAGTTCTTGAGACCCTTATTCAGGAAAACCTCTCACCGATGAGGTTTCGCATTCCATTTTTGCTCATAAGTTCTCCATACCTTTATATAAATGTTAGAGCTTCACGAAGTCCATGCTAGTTGAAAGTCCCTCTGCTCTTTTTCCTACAGAAGGCAGGAACTCAGCCATTTGAAAGAGACTGCTCTAGGCTGCCTTTTGGCGCAATCTCAGTTTTTGTTTTAACCCTGCCTGGTCTCCTACACCCTTGCCTTTCTCCCTCCGCAGGCTTTTCCTCTCCCCATAAACTATCCCCACTGCCAGATTCCAAAAGGTCCTCCCCTCCTCTTCCTGAAATACACACATTCCTTAACTTCTAAGTCCACCTCTGAAACATTAAAGACCAAATAATAATCAAAACATAAAATTTACAGAACTCTTCACATTTCTGTAAAACGATTCCTTTCATTGTTTTCTGCCCTTTGTTTCCTGAGTAGCTTTTCAAGCCACACCTTCCGGATCTGAACGCTTTGCGATGTTAGGCTAATTATTCTCTCCAGCCTTGGTTTTTTCACCTACAAAGGTGAGATAGTAATACCCACTTCCTGGGGCAGATGAGCATGAAATAAGCCAGCGTTGTTTAAATACTTAGCACAGTGCCTCTCAGGCACCTTACCCCTTGAGGTCTATTAATTATACAGTAATTTTAAAGAAGAGAAGGTAACATCTCAGAGATGGAGTACATATACTTAATAGCACTCACTAGCATATGAACAGGGATACTTAACCATAAAAGTAGTAGATACAATTTCTGCTTAATAAACCTTAGTATATTAGTAGATTCAAATCCCTGTCAATGGGAGTCAGCAGAGATCCTTTTCAATTCGTGTGCAAACATGTAGAAGAGGCTTATTCCACGCTTTACATATAACTTTACATGTCCATGGGGTATGGACTTGTGACAAATGAAGTGGCGGGCTCTGAGATCTCTATGAGCAGCTGCTATTGTTTGTTTTATATGAACCAACAGAAAGGTACTGAGCCAAATCTGAGTCAAGGCAATTTAACCTACTCAAAGGCTTTAAAGTTGAATGCTGATGCTTTTTGGAAATGGTCATTAACAGCGGGCTACCTGAAACTCACCTAAAAACATGTTTAGAAAATTATAGATATATAAATGAGCTTAAATTTTTACTTCTGTAAAAGACAGCTTGCACAAACCCAGATATTGTGCTGTTTCTTAACTCTACATATTACCCATGAATCTGATGCTTTAATACTATTTCTAGGTACCAGAACCATTAGATTAGGCCAGAAACCCTTTCAAATCCAAGGATGGTGACCTAGTTAAAATTGGGTATTTTCTTGAATGGATTTGAGATGAATGTTTTAAATCCTCATTATTATTTTATTAATTGAAAATAATAATTACTATTTTTCTCAAGGTACCATTTCCTTTTAGTTGCCTTAATATTTAGCTTCTGAAACTTACTACAATTAAACATATCAATGCTAGGCAAAAAGCACTTGGCTGCTCTATATTGACCCAATTATGATAGCACTTTTATTCTTTTCCTTTATTTTGATATAATAAGTAAATTTCTCTTTGAATAATGTCTTTGGTGAAGAACAATTGGCTAACTTATTTGCAAAAAAGTATTAGTCTAAATACTAAGGGAGCAGGGTTTCTCTAAAGTGAAATAAAGGAACTTCTTTTAGAAGAAAGCTAGAAAACTAAGAACTTGGAGACTTAAAAATACCATCATATACAATACTGATTAAAAAATCAAACACATTCTTAAAAGAATACGATTTCACAATTTGATATCAGAAAACTTCTCACATAAAGAAGGAGGTATCCTTGGGAAAGGGAGAAGTAGGAAACCACAAGTTAACAAGGGTTTTATCTTTATTTTTGCCACTTCTGGCTTACTTTGGTTTTCGGTAAATTCATTTAAGGAGTAAGAGGTTAAAACTATAGAGTCATTAAGTTGCGCACGTTGACGGCATCCCTGGAAGTGCACCATATTGCAAAGCTCAAGATTTTGGAGACAAACACAGCTGGGTTTGGATTCTAGCTTGTCTATTTACTGGGTAATCTAGGTGGTTGCCCAGTAGAATAATTACAAGAGCTACTGCAAGATTGGGATAGATTTTTATACCTACCATATAGTAAGATCTTAACATTCCTCCCCTCCTTTTTTCCTTAGAAATTGACAGAAAAATGACATTCTGTTGAGGAAACTTTAAGTCAATGATAGAAAAATGGCCAAGGGACAGGTGTGACTAAAAAGCACCAAAAATGTTCAACCCCAGTAGGCTTTTAAGATGAAGAAATAAAAATAAATAGATGCTGACTTTGTAATTTTTAAATTAACTCTGGTTAACAATAGATACCAATATTAGAGGTACAGGCATTCATACATTGATGGTAAGAGTGTAAACTGGGAAAACCAAAGTAATTAGGCTATGGGAATATCTCAAAATTTCATACCTTTTGACTTAGTAGTTCTCCTCATTTGCTTACAGAGATAATTGCATTTTCTCATGATGATTTGTAAACAAAGATTTCCATTAGGCTGTTTTTAAAGAATAGACAAATATTATGTGGCGAAACATGTTGTGGTCCTTCAACACAATGATTTCAGAGATTGCTTCATAATGAGAAAAGTCTCTCAAGACTATATCGTTTTTTAAAAAAAGCAAGATAGCCAGATGTACATAGAATCTGATTCAAATTATGCCAGAAAAGAATATATGAATTATCAAAGGCAGGAAATTAGGGCTCAAATGGCAACACTGGTTGTCTTTGAATGATGATATTTTAGTAAGGTTTCTTACTCTTCTGTGTTCACTAAGTCTTTTACAATGTGCATGGAATAATTATATATTCAGAAAAAAAAATTAAGGAACAAATGAGTCAATCCATTGAGTTGAAGAAAGCCAGTCACCAAGCTTAGTGCAGGAGGGCATGGAACTCTTCAGTCTATAGCCAGCCTCACCTGAGGGCACCAGACATGATGGTCAGATCAGCCTCTGATCCGAGAAGAGCATCTCACAAGCTGCTGGCTTCTTCCAGGAGAGGCCACTGAGGGATGGGGCACAGTAGGGCTGATAGACATTTCTAACGTGGGGTTTGCTTGGCTTCAACATGATTCTTCTGGGCTTCCAAACAAACTCAAGTTCAGCTATGCTCAGAAACTGTTGTACCTCGCGACTAGGATCTCGGGTTTTCAGACTTCGCTACTTCTTGAAGATGTGCAATTTCTTAAAACGTGGAGAGTCGTAGCATGGCGTGGGGCAATATTTTCATTTTGCAATCCCAGTACATCGGGGGAAAAACTACCATCTATAATCATGGTGATTTTATAAAAGAAAGAGCGTTATCCCCAAATGTAGGCAGCACATTATAATTTGAGAATAAAAGACAATATTTCAATTGGATAGATGTTGCCTTATGAAAACCTACTGTATTTTTCTTTTAGTTTTATTCTGGATATGTGAAAGCATCACCACGGAGCAGCATGAGTCGGGGAATTCCCATTTAAGGAACCGCTACCTTCCCTATAATCTCCTCACCGCATTCTAACAATAGTCACTATCCTTTTGTGGGAATGAGAGCACTGAGGCCCAGGTGGTTTAGGAGGAACTTGGGCTTGTCTGACCAGATTTTATTATATCATCTATGAGTCCTCCTGTTGTGTTCATGTTGTCCAGAATAAAAAGAAAATGAAATAATTGATTAAATATAGAAATTACCTTAGGAGTGACCTAAGCTTTAAATTAGTAAGTTTGTTCAACAGAATTATTGAAAGCCTTGCTCATTGTCTAGATTTAGCCAGGAGGGGACCAGGAACCGGAATCTACAGAGAAGGCATGTGCTTCTTAAGAGGGTGATGGTGATGGGTGAAAAGATACCAACCAATGGTGGGAAATGATACAGCTTAATCAATTATAGGCAGAAGATGCAATAACTATTTCATACACAGAGAGCTTTGAGCAGAGAACACAGTGACCTTCCAGACAAAGAGACAAGCTCTCATGTCCCCATGTTAAGGCCTTCTGAGAGGCTCTTACCTTTCTACTCTCAGAAGGTGTCTTTATGCACTCTCAGAAGGTGTCTTTATGCTCTCTCAGCTCATCCTAATTGCTCTGAGGTCTGGCTCTTTGCCTGCAACCCCAGAAGATTCCTCAGTGTCTACTTGAAGGTTGAACGAGTTGGAGATAAATTTGTAGACCTTCCATCTCTTTGCTGGGCCAAGGTTTACTGCCTAAGAGGATTCTGTAAAAGGAGAAGGGCCAGAAATAGAACCAGGACTAGAGAACATCTGGTGACCCAGGAAGAGCTGGGGCATCTGAAGTGGGATTGTATAAAAAATGCACTAAGGGGCTTCCCCGGGGGCTTCCCCGGTGGCGCAGTGGTTGAGAGTCCTCCTGCCGATGCAGGGGACACAGGTTCGTGCCCCGGTCCGGGAAGATCCCACATGCCGCGGAGCGGCTGGGCCCGTGGGCCATGGCCGCTGAGCCTGCGCGTCCGGAGCCTGTGCTCTGCAACAGGAGAGGCCACAACAGTGAGAGGCCTGCGTACCACAAAATAAATAAATAAATAAATGCACTAAGTGTTTTAGGTCAGAATAAGCAGCGGTTAAGAAAGGGGTAGGCAGGAGGACAGTAACTACCAGAGAACAAAGAAGAGGGTTAGGAAAAATCAAGAACCCCCAAAATTCTTGTTTGACAGTTGAACTTTAGTTCACTTTGACATTGAAAAGAGAGGGAATTGGGAAAATAAAGCTAAGACACAAAGCATTAGGGTGCTAAGGTAATGTTAAAAGATAACCTGAAGCATGTTAAAAATGTTAAGAGTTTATTTGAGCAAAAATAACTTTTTATCAGGCAGCATCCAATCTAGCAGATAGAAAGGGGCTCCAAGGAGCTGTACAAATGAAAGACTTTTATAGGCAGAAGGAACAAGCAGATTATGTTAGACGAAAAGTGGGTTGGTTATAGCAAGGTTACTTTCCTTTATTGCATGGCAGGCGTCTATCAGGCAGATGACCTAACTAGTGTTTATCAGGTGATTCCCAATTTACTGGTTTAAAATTCCATTTCTGGGAGAGCTGAAGATGTAATTAAGTCTTGGTTTGGTGTCGTGGGGCTTAGTATAAGCAACTCCATTTGGGGCCTGTTGTTTTTTGTTTTTGTTAATAGTAATCATCTGCTCCTGTTAGGAAGTACCCTCTATGTTCCCTTTATGTTACTGATTCTGCTGCTCAATTCTAGGATGTCCCATATGGTGGATCTTGGCACTGTATTAAACATTAAATGAGAATGGTAACAGTGTTTGCTTTTAATGGAGCTGCTTTTTAATTTGCTGATTTTGATCTTGGTCACTGTGTTTTTGCTGACGTTTAATCCTCTTTGATTCAACTCCAGGCAATTAAGTGGTGCCTATTTGGGACTGGCTGGCCACTAACAGATGGGCTGGTCCGCGGCTGGCCTATTATATGGCTACAAATTTGAGAGTATGCTAATGCTAATAAACTAGATTCAAGCCCCCAGGAGACAGAACATATTTGCTTTTCTAGGTATATCAAATAAATGAGTAGTCCTACTATTTTTTCCTTCGAACTTTCATTCACTTTTGATGATGAAATATACATTAGAAATTTTAAAAGAGGCTTTGTGCTGTCAATCATTTAAAAATCCAGTACATTACTTTTCCAAAGACTTTCATGAGGCAGTCTGCTTGAAATCTATTTTAACTTATTTTTTTAATAGCATTTTATTTTATTCTGTGGAGCATGGATATATTTGGCTCTAAAATGAATCCCACTTGAACCGTTTTCACTTTCTCTCCGCTCAGTCTTGGAGAAAGGAAGGCTTTTCCTGCTTCCTTTCTTTCTGGTTACTGTATTTCCTCTTTAAATACGTTGCCTATACTGCTTCTACTGTGTCAGGTTTCCTTCACCTGGGATCCAGCAACAGAATTCAGGGGTTCAGTAAATTTACATTGGAGTATAAATTGCATCTTTATTTTACTAACTTCTGGCTAACTGAAATTTAGCAAGTCCTTCAATTATAGGTATCAATAAACCACAGAAATTATATGCAACCCATCACCAATGGAATCACAGATATAATATCACATTGCAGTTGCTGATATGGTTAAAAATTACAGTAGTTATTGGATGCACTACTACATACTGGTAGTTAATATTTTTACAATGGAATATATTATGGTGTCACACAATTATTTTTGTAGTATTTTGATAACTTTTCCCAGTATAGTTAGTTCCCTTTATAATCCTGTGTATGTTCCTTTATTCATTTAAAAGCATTGTTCTGCAGAGGGGTCCATAGGCTTCATAAAACTGCAAAAGGAGTCCGTAGTTCAAAAACTGTTAAGAACTTAAATTGGTTTCTCTGAAGTTTCCTTTTTCTGTGTAAACCATAGTTTGAATGTGCTTTACTTATCCTGAAATGCCCGTAAATCAACAAACTTGTATTTTCTTCCAAAATCCTATGATCTAATATGTTTTTACACTGCATGTGAAATAAAAGCATTTTTCGTGCCAGTTAGAAAAATGAATCAGACATTAAATTAACATTTACTATAATGAAATCAGACCTGTGTAATTACCACAGTGCAATTACACTCATCTGAAAATTTGCTCTGTTTCCCTTTTCAGCATCGTATAATCAAAACTCTTATTCTGCCATGAATGATAAGATGTTCTTTCTCCAACTGCTGAACACAGGCGTTGATTTTCTGTGACAAAAAGGCTTCTGTAACAATTTAATTGATTAAAATATCAAGTGCTTACAATATACCAGACAATGTGCAAATAATGTCCACTTTTACTGGTGTATGAATGTTTAATATACCACACAGGGTACTAAATGCAGCATGCCCAAATCACCGTAGAATTTTTTTTTTTTTTTTGCTGTACGCGGGCCTCTCACTGTTGTGGCCCCTCCCGTTGCGGAGCACAGGCTCCGGACGCGCAGGCTCAGCGGCCATGGCTCACGGGCCCAGCCGCTCTGCGGCCTGTGGGATCTTCTCGGACCGGGGCACCAACCCGTGTCCCCTGCATCGGCAGGCGGACTCTCAACCACTGCGCCACCAGGGAAGCCCCACCGTAGAATATTTTAAGGTTAGAAAGCACTAATTGAGAAAATGGATGAAAAAAAATAAAGCGAGAAACATATTTTTGCATATTTATTTGTCTGAATCTCAGAATTAATCAAATCCCGAGTGTCTGTTGGCTCTTGGTGACTCTGTATCTAATGAAGATACAGATACTCCATTTGCAGTAATTGGTTAATTGGAGCAGGAGTCTTCCACGTCTTCTGTGAGAGATGATGTCAGATCTAGCACCTGAACTCAGGTGTCAGATGGACCCAAGTCTGCATCCTGGCTCTACTACTTCCTGGGTCTGAGACCATGTTAAAATTACGTCTGAGCTTCCGATTGCCTGTCTTGAAAATGAGAATAATAAAATATGACTTGTAAAGTAGTTATGGGAGTCAAAAGAGTTACATGAAAAATGTCTGCCACAGTTGTCTGGTACATACAGATCCCTTAAATTGTTATTTGTTGTCAAAACTCTGCTCGGACATGTCCCTTTCCTAGCAATCAATTCAAGGATTATGTCAAATCCTAAACTCAGTTTAACTCTTCCATGACCCAGAGGACATAACATACTCCTTGTCTCAGGAAAATACGATTAAGTTAGAAATTATATACATATGATTGCATATACATATAGATATATAATTAGCACTCTGTATCTGCAGGTTCTGCATCCAAGGAGTCAACCAACTGCAGCTTGAAAATATTTTTTTAAATATTCCAGAAAGTTCCAAAAAGCAGAACTTGAATTTGTCACACACAAGTAACTATTTACATAGCATTTACATTGTATTTACAACTATTTACATATCATTTACATTATTTTAGATACTATAAGTAAGCTAGAGATGACAAGTATATGGGAGGATGTGTGTAGGTTATATGCAGATACTGTATCACTTTATATGAGGGACTTGAGCATTCTTGGGTTTTGTTATCCAAGGGGTTCCTGGAAGCAATCCCCCAGGGTTACTGAAGGATGACTCTACACTAGAAATTACTCAGCCATGAAAAGGAACAAAATTGAGTTATTTATAATGAGGTGGATGGACCTAGAGTCTGCCGTGCAGAGTGAAGTAAGTCAGAAAGAGAAAAACAAATACCGTATGCTAACACACACACGGAATCTAAAAAATTGGTACTGATGAACCAAATAGCAGGACAGGAATAAAGGTGCAGACATAGAGAACGGACTTGACACACGGGTGGAAGAGGAAGCTGGGATGAAGTGAGAGTGGCATGGACATATACACACTACCAAATGTAAAATGGCTGGCTAGTGGGAAGCTGCTGCATAGCACAGGGAGATCAGCTCGGTGCTTTGTGTCCACCTAGAGGGGTGGGGTAGGGAGGGTGGGAGAGAGACACAAGAGGGAGGAGATATGGGGATATATGTATACTTATAGCTGATTCACTTCGTTGTACAACAGAAACTAACACAATGTTGTAAAGCAATTATATTCCAATAAAGATATAAAAAATCCAATCCTGAATATCAAAAAAAAAAAGAAATTACATATATATGTAGGTAATTCTAAATCCAACGTATATGTATATATGTTGGAATCAAATGGAAAATACCAAATGGCAGTAAAAACAAATGCTAAACGTTATGGCATATATTTATATTAATTATAATCCTCGCACAAAACAGAAGAGACTTTAATGAAAGGACAATTTACAAATATGTGGGTAAGGTTAAGGGAACCAATGCAGAATGGTGCTGCGCTGAAGGGTTGGCAAACATGGAGAGCCATTACTACTCCTTGAACTGGGGAGGGCAGGAAGCCATTACCAGAACCGGGAGCAAGCCATGGTTATCACTGTAGAAGAACCTCTTCTGATAGGAGTTTATAGCCACCACAATGTGGGAGAGAGCCCAGGGGGATATATATCCTAATCTCTGTCTTCACCAAACCTGAAAAGTGACTGGAAGCTGGAGATCTCAGGAACCCAGGACAGACAGCCTCGTGGAATAGGATGGGGAAGGATGGAGAGTGAATCTGAAGAGTCCAACAGAAAATAGTCAGCAAAATATTGTAAGAAGCATTTAGAAATTCAGAGGAGGACACCATAAAAATTAAAATAGTCACAGGAAGCTGCTCTGACCATGAAACCTGGGTCCTATAAATAATTCCTGCTTTGGACACCTGTGTAAACGTTAGAATAAAGTGTGACATCGCCATTCAGCTGTAACAATTCTACCAAATGATATGGTCAGGAGGCCCCCTCAGATGACAGTGTGGTTCCTTTTTGAGGCTGTATCATCTGTCACAGTGAATGTGCTATAGCTCTACAAAAGTCCAGGATTGTTGCCTTGCAAGTCTGTGAAATACAGAGGGAGCTGCACAAGCAAATTACCTCATGTGGACAGAGTGAACCAGTGCATGGGGAGGTAGACGTTTCAACTAACCTGACAGTAGGTCTCAGCCTTGTTTTTCTCCCTGTTCTTAAGTGGCCAGACAAAGATAAATGCTCTCATTTGTCCTAGAGCCTGCTGAATCTTTCACCCAGCTGCCACTGATAACTCCTGCAAGACCTATTCATTTGAGGTTTTCTATTGATCACTTTTCAGAAGGCAATTCAGGACTTATTTTTGTGACAGGGTTGCTTTCAACAAGGGATTCCTTTGGGTCTTATTTATAATTCTGTTGTGGTAGATAAGGCTGTGTGTTCAAAGAAATTATTCCAAATGCTTGGTTTTATCATTTTATGCAAAAGAAAAATTTAGACCTTCAGCAGTCATTCATTCAGCGAATCATTCATTCACCATTTTCTCAGTGACTATTTTGTGCCAGGCACTGTGGTAGTTATTAAAGATACATTAGCTAGCTCTAATAGGGTAAGTCTCTAATAGGGTAAGTCACTTTCATTTCCTTTAATTCTAATAGACTGATAATACTGTTTTTGTATTGTTCTCTTGGGATCACTTCTCAGGTCTTGCTTGAGCTCAGCAGAAAAGAGTTCTGTCACTGATGAGCACTGTCTGTGACAGGCATACACGCGAGGAGTAGCACTTAGGCTCACCTGGTTGACCATTGCGTCTGTCAGGTCTAGAACCACTTCTTTTCAATGAGAGGAAACCTTTGTAGTAACAGACAAGTTCACTTCAAGTACGAATTACTTCGCACCCAGAAGGCTCTCAAAATCTTTGTTGAGGGCTTCCCTGGTGGCGCAGTGGTTGAGAGTCCACCTGCCGATGCAGGGGACACGGGTTCGTGCCCCGGTCCGGGAAGATCCCACATGCCGCGGAGCAACTAAGACCGTGAGCCACGGCCGCTGAGCCTGTGCGTCCGGAGCCTGTGCTCCGCAACGGGAGGGGCCGCAACGGTGAGAGGCCCACGTACCACAAAAAAAAAAAGAAAAGAAAAAAAACTTTGTTGAATAAATTAGTTTAACGGTTTAAACACTCAAAGGAATTAGCCTTTTTTGGGGCAATGTGTGGTTCTCACTTTCTTCTTCCTACTTTTGTCATATTTTAAAAAGTGACAGTTAAAAATTCACATATAAATTGGTGAATACCTTTCTGTGGTTCACATTTCTAAAGATTTTCACTAATGGTATCTATGAATCTATATATGAATGATGAGGCTAATGGAGCATATTTTACGAATCACTGAGTTTTAAACTACAGACCACTTCTAAGTGGAATCTGAGAAACAATCGCACGTTGAAGAATAAGGTTACATTTTCTGTCTGTGACAGTTACATGGATGTTCATCCTGGCTTCATAGAAAAAGTTGGTGATACATTTGTATCTTAGTTAGACACAATGATACTTTACAACGGAGAACAATTTTAAGAATTCTTGAAAGATGTTTCTCAGTACCATATCTCTTCAGGAGCACCTATCTTGGTGAAATGAATTAAATCATTAGGTGTTACTGTGAGACAAGAAACCGTGGATGGGGCTTCCCTGGTGGCGCAGTGGTTAAGAATCCACCTGCCAATGCAGGGAACACGGGTTTGAGCCCTGGTCCAGGAAGATCCTATATGCCGTGGAGCAACTAAGCCCGTGCATCACAGCTACTGAGCCTGTGCTCTAGAGCCCATGAGCCACAACTACTGAGCCCATGTGCCACAGCTACTGAAGCCTGTGTGCCTAGAGCCCGTGCTCTGCAACAAGAGAAGCCACCACAATGAGAAGCCCACACACCACAAGGAAGAGTAGCTCCCGCTCGCCACCACTAGAGAAAGCCCGCGCGCAGCAACAAAGACCCAACGTAGCCTACATACATACATACATACATACATAAAATAAAATAAAATAAAATAAGAAACCGTGGATGAATCGCAGTAATTGAATCCATTTTCTGTTCCTTCTTAAGGTAATTCTATTAAATGATTTCAGGATTTTTTTCCCTCGCCTTCTTGTTCCCTTTTTCCCTCCCTCTCTTCTTAAGATGTTCTAAGGCTTGAAAACATCTCACTAACCTTTGCTTCACTATTCTATACTTTAGCCTGGAATGAAGCAAGAGCATATTCATACCTAGTGGAAGGGAGAACAACTTTTCCTTTTTCCCCTGTTAGGTTCTTTGGCTGGTTTAATAATTAAATACATAAGCCAGATTAACAGGAGGAAAAAAAATTAACTTCCTATGTATAGGAGACCCAGAGATTTGAGACTTAAGGACAAGTCGGGTAGCTGAGGCTTATAAGCCATCCTGAACTATATGGAATAGAGGTCTCGAGCTGCAGGGGAGGGGAGGAGGGTAATCCACGGGAGGATAAGAAGAGCAGATGTTTGTAATTAGAAGTCTGCCTTGCCATGCAGTTGGATCTTTCAGATAAGTTCTCTCTGCTAATAGCTCTCCTTCTGGTCCTGCTCCCCTGTCTTTTAGGTAGTTAAGGGAGAGGTAAACATTTTTCTTGAGGCTGCTAGATCTTGATTGCCTTCGGCTCAAAATAATCGACATGCCAAAATGGCATATTTTGGGGTCATGTATTCTTCCCCACTCTCTACAGTGGCAGAAACAGCTGCTGATTCCCTTTGGCCTGTGAATCTCTTCTGCCTTTAGCAAGGATAATCCAAACACTCAGCAACCTTGGAGGCAAAGGCAGCAACCTGGTAGAATAGATGCTGGCTCCTAGTGCTGGAAGCCCTAGGCGTGAATGCCAGGAATTCATTCACCTTTAGTTATCAAACTGTGGGAGGGTCCCGGGGAAAGAAAAAAAAGTAGGTGGGCTAGGAGGGATTTTATTCTTGGTGTCCAGGACAGTTGGCTACAGAGCAGTTCAGAAATAACCTCTGGGACAACCTTATGGATACTAACCAAATTTCAGCTCTTCCTAGTCAGGATCTTCTGGCTCTGCTGGCTGTCCCCTTTTCTGAGGGCTGCAGAGATTCCCAGGGGATGGGGTTACAGCTGCAGGACGGTGCCTCACCATCCTCATTGCTTTTCCTCCTTCCCCCACAAGTTTTGTGGTGTGTTATTTTTTCCCCTTTTATTATTTATTTCTTTTTAAATTTGGTTAGCTGTTAATTTTACTAGTGCCTGTTCTAATCCAGGCTGTACACTAATTGCTTTACATGCATCCTGTAATCTTGCCAAGAAATCTGAAATGTGGTTACCTCTCTTACAGAAGAGGAAATGAATTCCAGAAAAGTTTCTTTCCTCTTTTAAAAAAAAAAATTTTGTGGAAGTAGAGTTGATTTACAGTGTTATGTTAATTTCTGCTGTATAGCAAAGTGATTCAGTTATACATATATATGCACTTTTAAAATATTCTTTTCTATTGTGGTTTATCACAGGATATTGGTATAGTTCCCTGTGCTATAAAGTAGGACCTTGTTGTTTATTCATTCTATTTATAATAGTTGGCATCTGCTCATCCCAGAGTCTCCCAATCCATCCCTCCCCAACTCCCCTCCCTGTTCAGAAAAGTTTCTAAGATCTTGACTTATCCAAGGACACATAGCTGGTACGTGGTAGGCCTAGGATATGAACCCATATTTAGCTGACTAAAATGTCCACATGTTTACAATGACGGTATATTATATCTAGGCATTTTTATCTCATTAATTTAAACACATTTAGACTGATATGTTTTCTCTTGAATAGATCCTTTCGCCTTACGCCAGGCATCATGCTGTATATGTGTGTGTGTTTGCCTATGATATAGATAAACAGATCTAGATATCTGCATCTATATCTGTGTCTCTATATCCATATGTATATCTGTAGAGAGACCCACAAAGGCCTTGCAGACACTTGACTTTGTGGTTCCTGCCTTCTAAGAAAAACATAATTTGTCCCTGGAGAAGACTGTTCTTTTAATTGGGAAAATACCTTAAAGGGCCCTCAGATGACAAAGGTTAAGCCCTAAGGGCTGGTCTAACTGAGGGAGAATAAGAGGAAAAGAGCTGAATTGTTTTGCGTAATAAAGTGGCAGTTAACTTAGACCATTTCTGGAAGTTCAAAAAAAGCGTGGGGTGGTGGAATCTGGGGAGGAAGTAGAGGCCCAGAAGGGTCATGAGAAGGATAAAGGCCAAGGCGGCAGACCAGGAGTTAAGCAGGAGATTGATCAGAGAGACGGAACACCTCAAAGGAGGGAAAGCCTAGAAACTTGAAGGTGTCAAAGAATACAGTTTATAGTAAGTCCCCTGCATGTGAACCTTCAAGTTGCGAGCTTTCAAAGATGCGAACGTGCGTTTGCATGTCCAGTCACGTAAGTTAGTTCACGTGTCTGGCGTACATTGTCACGTGTGTGCATCCTCTACAAGTGGTTATGCTTTTGTGTACCGTACAGTATTATATAGAGTACAGTAGTACAGTATCTTTATTTCAAGCCCAGGATGTCTGGAAGCAAGTGTAAAAGCAGTGGTGATGTAGCTGGTACAGTACTCTCCAGACATCACCAGATCCTTTTTTCAAGAGAGTAGATAGAATTGAATCCAGCAAGGAACCAGAACCTGTGCCGTCAGTGTCAGGTGTGAGAGAAACTGCAGCTTGCCCTCCGTCTCCTGTTGCTGACGATCCTTCAGCTCTATGATCTCCCACCTCCTCTCCCTCCTCCAGTCAGTAACTCTTCTTGCCTGCTCACTCGATGCCAGCCCTGTATGCCAGCTGTTGTACTGTACTACTGTACTTTTCAAGGTACTGTGCTGTAAGATTAAAACTTTTATTTTTTGTGTTTGTTTGTTTTTTATGTATTGTTTGTGAGAAAAGTATTATAAACCTATTACAGTACAGTACTACATAGCTGATTGTGTTAGTTGGGTAGCTAGGCTGACTTGGTTGGACTTATGAACAAATTGGACTTATGAACACACTCTCGGAACGGAACTCTTTCGTATGTAGGGGACTTGCTGTAAGTTATGTTTGGTTTTGGGTTCTACCCCCTAGCATCATTCCTTTCCAGCTTTCCAGGGACCACTGGGTGTCTGATGTGCTGCGGAGAGTGAAGGAGAAAGAGCACAGCTGGGGCTGAGCTGAGTAGCCACAGGAAGTGGGGAGGGTGTGCGGGGTTGGGGGCATCAGTGAGGGTCCAGCCGGGAGAAGAAAATAGTGGTTGGAAGTGACAAGAAAATGTAGGCTACCTCCCCCAGGAAGGCTCAGAAATAACAGCAGCTGTGCTGGACTTCCCCAGCCAAACAGGATAGAGACTGAAGTTGTGTTGCTTGGATATTATAGAGAACCTGTGACCCCAGATCACTGGGATATAGGAGGACACTTATTTAACAGAGTTTTCTGTGATTTGAGGAAACAAAGAGTTGCTTCTCCTCAGATTTTTTTTTTGGTGGGGGGGGACTCCTACTTGTTCTCCCAGTAAGAACATTTTAACAGATATTTCTTTTGCTGTCAGCTAGTTTTATTTATAAACACCTTTTGCTCTCAACATGTTGCATAAATATCTGGGCAGAGGAAGATTGGTTTCGATTGGCTTTGATCATTTTTCTTTATGGCGCTGTGTTCGGGGGGCATGAGATGGGATCACCTCTGCTCTATTATCCCACTCTGCTTTTGTGGATATTTTCCAAACGAAGATCCCTGGAATGTGTTTCAAGATGGATTCTCATTATCTCCCAGTCAACAGTCAATTACTTTTTTTTTTTTTTTAAGGATCTCAGAACATTTGTGTTTCCTTGAGGAAATAGAACTAAATTCAGCAATAAAGGTCAGCACTTACCGGGGGCCTGTGAGCCAGACGCTGTTCCAAGTGCCTTAGAGTTAACCATCAAATCTTCACAATAACCCTATGAGGATGCTATTCTTCTTATTTCCATTTTAGTGGTAAAGAAACTGAGGGGGTGTTGACATGAGATCTTTTTTCCAAGGGGTCATAGCAGTGTCAGTAGCAGTTAGGACACAAACTCAGACCATCGTATTCCACTCTCAACCTGTACAGCCTCTTGATAAGATAATTTTAGGTTATTAGAAATAGCACAGTTTGGCTAATTCCACTCTATGGTTTTCAAGCCTTTTAAGAAAGCACCTTTGCTGCTTTGTCAAAGGGTGGTCAGTAATGAATGTGTTCAAATGACAGGCTTTGGGTACTAAAGTTTCTGGATGCACATGAAAATATTACCCAAAAGAATTCACAGACTGGAAAGGCTACTCTTTCTTCCCTCTGGTTAACCCAGAACAATTCAGGACTTCTAGGTGGAAAAAGGTTTTTTGACTAGATACAGGATTCTCAGGTTTTAACTTCTGTTGAGTGAAAAAGGATTTAAAAACTAAGGTAACCGGTAAAAATATAGGAAAGTAATTTTTGGTGAACTTGGTAGGGAGAATGACCTTGGAAGGGTTCTTGAAGATTATTTAAACACTTAAAAATGCAGACCATCTCTGTAAATTATGAGGTTATAAATGCTTTTCTTTCTTCCACTCACTGTGAAGAAAACATAGTTCTGAAAAATGAAGAAAATTTGGGTTAGACGACTCATTTTAGAATGACTATGTCGTCACTTTTGAGTGACTCCTAGAATTAGGGTTCCCGCCATTTAGGGAATTTTCACTTATTCAGTGGATTTGGTGAGAGCCAGTTTTCGACGTGGGAGATTTTGGTCTGGCTGTAGCTTGTGCTGAAGGACCCTCCAGCAACTTGGCTTTCTCGTCTTGAGCAAGCTCAGATGTCAGTTTTATCAGTATCATTACCTTGCCAGTGCTGAGCTAACCAGTGGCTTGGTCTGGTGTAAACGATGGGAAGAGCAGTGTCGGTCCGCTGTAGAAGCTGTATTAAACTAATGTGTACGTTTTGAATTCTAGAGACAAAGAATGTAGTGGTGAAAAATTTGCAGATTAGCTCTGATCCTTGTGATTTATATCAAGGGTTTACGAGACCAAAGGTAGTATGCCTGCTTTCTATAATCTCCACTTGCGGTAAAATTGTTTTTTCATGAAAGGTGAGACCCATTCCTATTTCCAATTGGATGGATTATTTAAATGACCCCTTCCCCCAATTTGTGGCACTAAAAATTAATTCCATTTAGTTCAACAATTTATTGCATCTCTACTGTTTGCAGTGTATCATGGCAGACTATGGTTTGGATTACAGATTTAATATAATCTAGTGAGGAAGAAAGACACATACTTAAATAATTCTGATACAAGTTAGCACTGTAATAATCTTGAAAGCACTGTAATAAAGGATTCCAAGCCGAGCTGTAGATGGGGGTAGAATTGGATTGGAAGTGTTGCTCTTTTTCTGAAACAAATACAATTTTACCTGTATTCTTAGACAATGTATTTTTGTTGTTATTGTTGATATACATGGAGAGAGGCAGCATATGCTATACCTTCTTTTCCTTTTCCATTTCTCTGAGCCCTCCTTCTAGACATCCTGTATGCATTATGCAAGTGGCTATTCTTACTATTTAAGAATGTTTAAGGGATCCAACCCTAAAACAGAGGAGATTAACCCTTTTCCTAGTATCTTGGCTTCCCGTAGGCAGACCTGCCTCCAGCTGGGGCCACCTGTGCTGGTGATGGGAGCAGCAACTTTCCACAGATATGATGGCAAAGGACAAAAGGCTAATTTATGGTAGTGGGACTGCTTCCTCCTTCTTCCCCTGAATAAACACTCAGCATATGGCGTGATCCTGGTGCCCCTCTGGGAATTAGGGAGAAAGCAATATTATATAACAAATTTCAACTAGCAGTGCTAATGGAGAAGACTTGCTGTGAATTGCCTGAATCCAGAGATGGTTTGCAAACAAAGTCTCAGTTCATAGTATTTGTACCAATTTTGATTTAAGCTGCAAATTAAAGCAGTATGCATTTATACATGTAGAAAAGCAAATTGTTTAGATTACGAAGCCTCAGGAATGTAACTCTGAAAGGTTTATTTAAAGCCATCATGCAGCTGTGGCAAGCATTTCAGAAACAATTCTTCTGGTCTTATGGCATCTATTTTTGGGTTGAGATTTATTAATTAAAATTTTTTCTTAATTTTTATTTATTTATTTTTGGCTGCGTTGGGTCTTCATTGCTGCGCATGGGCTTTCTCTGTTGTGGCGAGCAGGGGCTACTCTTTGTTGCAGGGCGCAGGCTTCTCATTCCGGCAGCTTCTCTTGTAGCGGAGCATGGGCTGTAGGCATGTGGGCCTCAGTAGTTGTGGCACACGGGCTCAGAAGTTGTGGCTCGCAGGCTCTAGAGCACAGGCTCAGTAGTTGTGGCGCACGGGCTTAGTGGCTCTGTGGCATGTGAGATCTTCCTGGACCAGGGCTCACACCCGTGTCCCCTGCATTGGCAGGCAGATTCTTAACCACTGTGCCACCAGGGAAGCACGAGACTTATTTTTTATTGAGTTTGTCAAAGTCACTTTATAGATTCTTAATAGCTTTTTTCTTTTTTCGTTTTTTTTTTTTTTGGTGAATATGTGATTGGAAACTGTCTAGTAATTTTAAAATAGTCTCATTTGTCGTATTTTAGTGTACAATTTAGAAATTGATACATCAAGTAATGAGTTTTAGGTTGATCTCTTTTTCCTTGGGGTTTTCTGTTCTGTTCTTTTCCCTTCCCATCCTCACTCTTTCCTCCCTCCCTTACTCCCTCCTTTTTCTACCTCTCCCCTTCCCTCCCTTTCCCTCCTTTGTTTTTGTTGATGATGGAAGTGATCACAAATAGTGAGTGATTGTGTCTCAAGAGGTTAATAAATGATTGAATCATCTATTGTTTCTTCTGAGGATCCATCTTTCAGAAGTCAAACAGATGAATCATCATTTTGAAAAGAAATTCATTCGTCATTTAGAATTTTTTCTCTCTTCTCATGAATGAGTGCTTCTTTCATGTGTGACTTAAATTGTTGAAATATGAGACTGCAGAAAAAAAAATCAGTTTCCAATTATAGCTCCTTGGGATAACACATGTGGTTCCATCACTGAGTGCTGATTTTTAAAAAATGTTACTTCAGCCATCCAGTTTGTTTCTTGAAGCATAACCTTGTGAAAGTCAGGTCATTAGCAGGTGGGATGTGCTAAACTCAGTTGTCCCTGTGTGTATCTAGTAGAGAAACCAGCTTTCTGAATTTATGTCTACCCACCAGTCTTTCTCTCTTTTCTCTTACTGGAAGATCATTAAAATTACTTTTGTGAACTTACCTTCTTGGGCCTTTGGATCTTTGCTGTATCGACTTGATGTTCAGCCTGAAGGATTCCAGGAGCTCCTTCTTTTTGACAAATCTGAAGTCTAGCCACAGCATTCTTTTCCCCAACACCAGATATGTGAATCAAAGTCAGTGTATGCACTACCATATATAAAATAGGTAACTAATAAGGACCTAGTGTATAGCACAGGGAACGCTATTCAGTACTCTGTAATGGCCTATATGGGGAAAGAATCTAAAAAAGAGTGGGTATATGTATATGTATAACAGATTCACTTTGCTGTACACCTAAAACTAACACAACATTGTAAATCAACTATACTCCAATGAAAACTTGAAAAGATAATAAAATAGCCCAAAAATTTCTAGCATGGGAAAAAATAAAAAAATAAAGTTCTCAATAGTACTGTCAAAAAACAACCAAAAAAAACCCCAAAGTCAATGTATGAGTGGGAAAGAAACATTCCTAGTCTTTCACTTATTGAAAAACAAATCTTTGTTTCTAATACTTTCTATTTTTTGGCAACCCAAACATGCGCAGGAGTGACAGATGTCTAGTAACTGGAGAAATCCTGAGATTTCCAGTCTGGCAGTGTTGATACAAGAACCATACATGAGTATCTTCTCATTGCTTGTTCATATGGGCATCATCGCATGCATGGCAGTCTTTCATAAAGCACACATGCAAACATAAGCTTGCCCCAGAAAACAGGCTTATTATGAAGAAACGTTCGCATCACTAGGTGCCAGAAATAAATGAAGTTATTGTGTTGAATATTCTTAATAATAAGTAAAAATTCTTTATGACATATCATGTGTACCTTGCTGACAAATATATGGGAACATTTTCATTTTGTGTAGAATAGATTGCAGCAGTATTATCCATAGAAGTTAAGTAAGAAGCAGCATAAATGGAATTCAGACAGCTTAGCCATGCCTCATAGTGAGGAAGTATGCTGAAGACTATAACTCATCTTTGGATTATTAGATACCAACAGTGTGAGTCCACAGGCATATGCAAATATTTATTTGTTGTGAATTAGGTAACAAAGTCACCATGAGTCAAAGTGTCACAGAATTATTACATCGTTAGCTATGGAAAAAGTTACATATTCAGGTATATTACGGCAAAATCATAGACTAATTGCTTTGCGTTGAAAGCAAAATAGAATGTGGTTTGTTTAATATTTGTATTTGCCAAGCAGAACTGAGATCCATGTCATAAATAAGTCCTTTATTTTGTAAATGTGTTCATAGGTCAGCTTGAGTCACAAATCTCAAACAAATTTCAAATTCCACAGCTAAAAAGAGCAAGTGGAAATGAGGGCACAGTTTCAGGTATGGTTGGATTTAGGAGCTCAAACAAGATCATGACAGGTTTTTCTCTCTTTTCCTCCTTGGCCTATCTTGCTGTCCCTTCCTTTTCCTTGCTCTCAACCCTGCATGCTACTGCTTTGCTTTGGGACTAGCCTTGTTCTCCCTACATGCTGGGTAAGATGGGTTTTAGCATTCTTAAATTTATCTCATTCTTTTCTCCTTTGTCCAGAAAGGAAAAGGGACACTCTCCTTTCCCATCTATGTATCAAAAATAATGGTAGGGAAACAATCTTTGCTAGGGTGATAGACCTACCGCCTTATGGGCAAATAAAGATTGAGAGGGGATGGTGCATATTTGACTGTTCAGTTATATGCCCACTCCCACAGGCAGGAATTGGAGTGCTGTTGCCGTCTATTATATCCAGGAATACCTAAAATAGTTTTTCCTTCACGTTCTCAGATAGACCATTTGCAAAACTAAAAGGATTTAATCTGTGAGGTTCATAAGCCATTTATATGGGTAACGCACTTACTAAAAGCTGCCTGGGAATTATATGAAATTGACTCTGGTTGCCTTTGCTAAAGAATAAGTTTTCTTCATAGAGTACCATTTTCTGGTGACACTGTCAAAAACAACAATATAGACATTTAATTTTTTTGCTTAAGATGCATGCTTGAGAATTCTGCCTTAATTTCATTTATCCGTTCATTCAGCAAATATTTATTTTGAATACCTACCACCAGACTGGGAATCACAAGTGATCAGGACAAATGTAGCCCTTTTTCAAATGTCACCTTCTCAACAAAGCCTTCCCTGCCTCTTCTACCGACAGAACCCCTCTGTCCTGCTTTACCCCTACACTTTCCCTGCTTTTTTGTCTCCATAGCAATAGCTGCCATCTGATTATATTTTACGTATTTATTCTTATCTGTCTCTCTTGATTAGGAATATAAGCTCCCTTAGGTCAGATATTTTTTTTTATTTTATCATCAGTTTTATCAATGTCTAGAACTGTGTCTGGAACAGTAAATGTGATGTTGAATGAATAGATGAGGTCCTGGCTGTCATCTCCATTCTGTCTCTGTCCCTTATATGTGGATACTAGGTATGCTAACTAGTGTACATGCTAAACGTTTTCTAAGAAGCAAAGTGAAGCAATCTAAATTCATAGGGGTTGACGGTGGAGATGCTAATTTGGATTAGATGGTCAAAGAGGCCTTGCAGAGGAGGTGACATTTGGACCCGAATGACAAAAGGGTGCTGTGCAGACCATTATCTGGGAGAGGAGACCTCACGGTAGGTAGAGTAAACAGATGTAAAGAGCTCAGAGGTGGGATGGTGTCTGGGCTAGTCAAGGAGCAGTCAGATGGTCAAGGAGGCTGGAGTGGGCAGTGGGGCGTAAGAGGAGGACAGACGACAACTATGTATACTGGGTTCAGAACAAGCCGCATGATTAAGACGGGATTTTATTCTTAGTAGGAAGAGAAGCAGTGTGAGGATTTTTGATCAGAAAGGTGACATGATCTGAGCTATGTTTTTAAAAAGATCACTTGGGCTATTGTTTGTCGGTCAAGAAGGAAGACCAGTTGGAGGTCATTGTAAGAGTCCAGGTAGAAACCAGAGGCTTTGGACTAGGTAATAGCAGTGCAGGTGGTAAAAGTGGATTCTGGACATATTTCAAAGGTTGAGTCAAAGAATAACAGATTGGATATGAAATGATAAAAAGAGGCATTAAAGATGACTTTAAGGTTCGATTTGACTTTTCAATTCAAATGATTGTGTAAGCTCACCAAGTCTGTTACACTTTTGAAACTAGTGAATTTTTAGTTAAAGTCCATTATATAGTTACACTTGAAAAAAAATCTTTGAGGAAATGAGTCCACCTCTGTAGTATTTGAAATATGAGAAGCATAGCTAAAATGAGCATATGTAACTATTGAGGGGAGAAGATAAATTCTAGGACTTTACAACTTGAATAACTGATGACAAAATACTCAGCCTTTAATATCCATGTGTGCCTAACATATGCTCTAATTTTGATGTTCTTGAGCAGTTTGTTCTGTGCTGGAAAATATAGCTATCCTTTGCGGCACTGAATGAGGTGGGAGTTGGCTGGATGGGAGGAATGTGCAACTTAGAGCTTAAGAAGATGGAATGTCAGAATTCTCAATACATCGAAGAAATTAATCAGTTCCAAGATATAGCAAAATAAAAGAATGACTATAGACTGTGATACTAGCAGAGTCCCAGAGCCATATCTATGTCTATATTCATAGATCCATGTAGGGTATGTATGTGACTTTGTGCGCGGGGGCATCCACCTTGTGATTTAGGGTCTAAACTTCCTTTAAGAACAAAAAATTTTACCTGATTATGTTTTGATTGTCAGTAGAAAACTGATAGTACATATGGTAAACAGTTATCTTAGGTATGGCTGAGATATCCTCATAGGATTCAAATTCCATTGTTCAAGTTCCAGGCTGCTCTTTAAGCATATTTAGGTGAGATGAGATAATCACTCTTTTAGCAAAGAACAGGAAAAAAATTCAATAACTTACTTAAATTTGAAACATTTTGAACGCTTCTAAATTATTCATCGAGCTATCTCTTGATCTTAAATACATGAATTTGTTTTTGACAGTGTTTGATGCAACACCTCTTTGATTCACTTTCTTTTTTTTTTTTTTTTGCGGTACGCGGGCCTCTCACTGTTGTGGCCTCTCCCGTTGCGGAGCACAGGCTCCGGACGCGCAGGCTCAGCGGCCACGGCTCACGGGACCAGCCGCTCCGCGGCATGTGGGATCCTCCCAGACCGGGGCACGAACCCGTGTCCCCTGCATCAGCAGGTGGACTCTCAACAACTGCGCCACCAGGGAAGCCCTGATTCACTTTCTTAAACTCCCTTCAGAAACAAATTGATAACAACTCTCTAGTTGCAAAAGTAAAGCTCTAGAGATGGTTCTTTAGGTAAAGGAAGCACCGTTCTGAGTAAGTGGTTAGTCTAACACAGCACATTAAAGGCCAATAAAATAAGGGAAAATGGTCCTTAATGGGACTGCAGGACAGTGGTAGATGTGAGTCAAATGTCTCCCTCGACCATTCTGCCTACTTGCACACAAAAAAATCATGAAAATTCCTGTCCTTTGCCAAATGTGAAAGGGGAGCACTATTTCAGTAACAATTTGTCAGGTTATTTACATTTGCGTAGAGCATGTTATCACACATACTCTTTTTGGTCTTATACCCTAGGTCTGATAAGGTTTCCTTTTCTAAGAGCAGTGATTTTCAGAATCTCCTTTCTGTCTGTTGTTGTTTTAGGGTCATTTACAAGAAACTGGATAATCCTGTGTAATCCTGTCTTTGCTCCTCAAATCCGGTACAGTTTTATGATAATGTTTGCTTTTCTAAATGTTCAGTATTTTCTAACTACAGTCCTAATAACTGCAAACAACCAATATGTTATGAGTAGGGCTTAGAATACTCTGGTTTCAGTTATCAGCTACAATAATGTCAGGCGAATATGTTGTCTTAAAACTATAATCAGTAGGATATTCCAAACACTACTACAGGCAGAAAATATTCTTTGATTATAATTTATGAGGACAGTTTTGAAGCTGTATTAAAAATTTACTTAAAAGAATGTTAATAGCAAGAGTACACACAATTAGTAGTGATAGCAAGTTGATTTGCTTTTAAGATTATTTTAAAGTGGCACTTTATTGTAGGCTAGACTGTATATTAAAAATACCATTGTGTTTCTAAAATTAATTTTTATTATAATATTATAGTAAACTTTTTGAGTTGAGTGCTTCCTTGCATAACCATAACTTCTACTTGAATTCTACAAGAGAGTTGAGTTCTACAGAGAGTTAGGGAATGAAATGTAGCAGAAATTAGGGCACTAGAGTTTTAAGTTAAATTCCATTTCTGAGAAATCTGAGACATTTTCATTTTTTCTCCTTATGTTAGTAATCAGTCCAGGAAATGACAAGAAAAGTGCTTCTCAGAGTTATCAAGAAATTAAACTTTTTTCCCAGCCATTTTTCTTCTTTGTTCTCCCTTTACACTCCAAAGATCCAATTATAGATGTGGCACCGTGATAAAACTTGATAAGATATTAACTAAAATGTTTGTAAAGACAGTCATTCATAACTTTATATCCTCAGTGAGAACCCGCAGATAAATTTAAGCCTGGTTTGGGATTACCCCTCACATGTAGCTCTAAGTGTTTACTGATTATTAGTCGGGCGTCCCTAGTTCTGGTGAGAAATCAGACTGCAGGATTGCAAATGACCACTGTCCCCAGGAACTGGCCAGGCTACGTGAGTGAGTGAAGTGTCTCTGGTGATACATCGGCACATGATAAATGGCCCCGCCTCAGGTAACATCAAAACAGTAGTGAGTGGAGGAGACTATGGCAAATGAGACAGCTCCTGTCCTTTCCTAACAGGGCAGCCACTACTCAGCTCCATCGGATTACGGCCACCTGGGAATGGTGCCAGCTCCGTTAAGACAGAAATCTCATTTTAATGGAAAATCTGCTCATTTTTCAATGTTGGCAGCTAATTTAAATTTTAAAGGAAATTATTTGGGCTAGGAAACCTTGTTGAGAGTGTTTGAAGGGAAAATCCAACTAAAGTTTTATGTTAACTATGGTAACCACCTGGGAGATGGAGGGAAGAGGGCATGATTGGAGGCAGGAAGTAGTGAAGGACCAAATGTCCAGGTGAATGTTATTGGAGGCTTGTATGGGAGCAGTGCAGATAGTTCCAGAGAAAGAATAAAGAGGTGAGACCTCTGGTGAGAGGTGAGAAAGAATAAAGAAATAGAGACCTTCTGGAGGTAGAACAGGCAGGACCTAGAAGCCAATTGTGTAGGGCTAAGAGCTCATAGAAGAACTGAAGTTTCAAGTTTCTCTGGGGTCCTAGGGAAAAAAAAAAAGCTGCTGGGGCTCAGGTGTAATGTGCATATTTTTATCAGTAATCTGAAATCCAATTATCTGTCTTCCACAAGTGCACATACCACTGCTGCGCACACAGAATAATTATACCGTGTATGGGCTCAGTTTTGATTTTTCAATCAGAAGATGCACGGATACCATTGCTACATTGCTTGAAAGGTCATGGCTTCAGAGGTTTAGAGGCTGGAAAGCAAAGATGAAAATAGAAGCAGAGTGATTTTATAAACAGATGGGGGAAAAGCAAACAGAGCTCAGTCTACAGTCACTGGCAGGAGAAAAGAAAGAGAAAAGCAGTCAGGAACTAAAATCTCTCATGGTGACCATGATGCTGGAAAAATAGGAAAGGGGAAATGCAGCTGTGACTCTCCCCATTCTGAAATAGCTTGATACTGAAAATTGAACTGATGGTTCTCTCTTGAGCTTCCTGTTTATTGCATAAAGACAAAGTTTAAATCACCTTTGAAATTGTGGAGGTATCTATAATCTCTATTCAGAGACGAAAATAAGAAGAGTTGGCAGGGGGTGAATATTAGAACAGGGAATAAAAAGCAACAGTCGTGTCAATTCAGTAGCATTTATTGGGCACGGTAAGATGCAAGACAAGGCCCCCATGATTCAATGTTGATTAAGACATAATCCAAGCACTCAAGACAGATTAACATTTAAACAACTAATAGCAATAGCATAGAACAGATATTGTATTCGCCATTTTATAGATGGAGCTCCAGTCTCCAAGGGATAGATATCTAAGTGGTGATGTCCAGTGGCTGGAAAGAAGGGCCTGATTTCCAAAAGAGAAATCATGATTTAATACAGTCGCTCAAAATATAGCTTGGGAATCAATTCTAGCGAAGGTTCTTTCCCAAAGAGAAAATGTAAAGCAAAAAGAACAGTGTGCTAAAGGTAGAGCCCAGAAGCAGATTCTTGAAATCTGGTAAGCAGGGATTTACTAGATCCACACAGGATAAGCAATACTTTGTCATTCTTGACCTGTCCGTTGAGGGACATTTAAGCAATTGGGGTCATAGACCCTGAAAAGAGGAGACGGCCAGTAAAGATTTGGGGATGATGAAGTTAAATATGCCATTGAGGGTAAAAAGGGTTTCAAACCCTGCTCTGTTATTAAAATGTAGGATGACCTGGGACGCAATTTGAAGTTCAACGTAAGTATGGATATGGTACTGAATCCCCTGCCATCTGCTATTTCACCTTCTAGGTTTAAATCCTGTCCCTACTCCTTCAGGATGCCTTAGCTGATCAAGCAAACCCGTTGTTAATTTTTCCACTTCTGAGGCCCTAGAGCACTTGCGTCTGTTCCTTCCCTGACAGTTACTGTTTTAGCATCTTGGCTTATCAGCTTGTGTGTATAATGTTTGATTACTAGGATGAGGTTTGTAAGTGGTCATCCATTGGGAGAGTGACGCTGGGAGAGGGTGAGTGCTGTTGATGCTATTAATAACTACTGAGGGATGACAGGCATAAATGGGGGCTGTCCTGAGCCACCCAGGCTGTGTGGTCACTGGACTTATTTCCCTAGTTGGGCCACACGGTTCTTCTATCTCCTCAAGGCCTTGCACAGATTAGCATTCAATGACTCCATTAGATGCCATTGTAAGGACTATGGAGATGATTGCATGACACCAAACTCTTCCTTTTCTAGATGAGGGAACTGAGGTCCAGAGAGGTCATGTGACTTGCCTGTGGTTGCACAGCTAGTTCTTACCTTGCAGCCCTGTTTTATTCACTGATACTTTTTTCCTCAGATATTACCATGTGCTTATAGCCTGGATGATTAATAATGTTGTCTTGCCTCTTTGGTCAGATTTTGATGTCAGCTTTTTCTACCCAGATCCACATTCACTAATACTGTGCTGAGCATATTAAGTGCTCAGCAAATACTAATTGAATTAACAGATGATCATTGAGACCCTGATTCTTATCAATGAAAAGGGACTTGGAAATAACATAGTCAGGTACTCTCCTAAATAGTGAAGGTGAAACTCAGGACACGTCACGTGATTTGTTCTCAGCTCAATCAGCTAATTAGTGATAAACCCAAACTAAAACTCAGTTCTCCTAGGTCTTTTAATTCCCAGGCCAATATTTTTTCCTACTGTATCTCACTGCTTCCAGAGTGACAGGCAGCAAAATATTAGTGATCTAAAATCTAAAGTAACATCATAATGATTTATATTTTTTCTTGTAGTTTTCCAAATGCTGCCTTATGTTAACAGGACCCTCTGCTGCAACCCTAGCAGGCTAGCAAGGCAACTGAACTGTTTTACGAATTAGGCAGTCAAAAGTCAGAATTTTAAGGGATTTGGGACCAAAGTGATTCAATTTCCTCAAATACAGAGAATCCAAAGAAACGTGTTCAATCTTAATACTGTCCTTGAAAGAATTTTTTTATTTTATTTTTTCCAATTCAGCAAGGCAAAGCTCTGTTAGCAAAGATGTTCTTCAAGGAAGGACTTGGGATGGTATGTTAAAAAGCTTTCTCCAAGTTTCTTGTCACCCAGGTTACATTATCCTGATTTGCTTTTGCTCTTGTGGGGAGTTCTTATAGTAAGAAAATTGTGGCTCTTTGCTATTTTAGCTAGAAAGATGAAGAATTTTGAAATCGTGTTCTGAGTGGGCTAAGGCAAAGGTATATGATAAAACTTTCAGCATTCCAGTTAAAGATCTAAACAGAAAAAGGAAGAAAAATAAAATCTACAGATCGGTTGCATAGAGAGCCTGATTGAAGCTTGAATGCTTCAAGGGTGATGCTAAATTACGGATGTGACTTGCCCTGAGCAGCCTCCAGAGGGCTGGGTTTCCAAGCATGGCTTCAAGGGGAACATGGTCTCTGTGAGCTGCGCACTCTTTCCCCTTAGAGAGCATTTAAGCTTATGCGTACTGTGCTAAAAACGTTGACCTAAATCAACCCAATTAACAAATCAAGTTCCCCAGCTTATTTTGTTGCTTTGCTCTGCTGAAGCTCCATTGAGACTCTTCCTGATTAAATTAAATGTAGATGAGAGAAGAGAGCAAAGAAGAGGGAAACATTTTCAGCTCTTGCAGAAACTTTGCTCAATAGCTGAATAGCTCTGTTCCTGGGGGGTTCGTTGGGATTGTTAGTTACCTGGTGGAAGGCAGGGATCATGCTTTGTTCACAGTACTTAAGGACTTATCTCCAGGACCTCAACAAGGGCAAGGGTTATAATGGAACCCAGTGAACACTGGCCAAATAAACCAGTGAGTTACAGTCTGGAACCTTCCCAGGTTGACTCCCTGGGCTTCCTCACCTGTGACCATATTGGGTTGTAATGCATTGTTTACATGTCTTTCCCACCAGAAAATCATCTCCCAGAAGGCAGGGACCTTTTCTATATATTTTTTTATTTTTTCGTCAATTGTGAATCTCCTTTGCCTCTACATCATTGCCTAGTATGTTTAATGCGTATTTATTGAATAAAAGTTTAAGGAATGAGTTCTTGGTAGCATTTCCTCCCTAACTCATGAAGGTAAGGGTGGGGGGAATGATTCTTTACAAAAAGAGCATAACGCTTCTATTTGATCTGAAGCACTATCATTGCATACTGAATATAACATAAATATAATATACTGTAATATAAATAGTATATAAATAATAAACTATAATATATTGTCAACAAAATATAAGACAATATAAATCATGTATATAAAACATACTGTAATAATATGTAATTATTATAATATATAGGGAATAGCAAATAATACTAAGTGTAAAAGTAGGTGCTCTTTTGTTATACTTGGCTTCATTTTTCCTCAGTATACTTTATAAAATTTAAAGTGACAGGCATACCATCCAGACTCGGCTCAGTTAGTTCAGCCTTAAAGCTCTGGATTCAGTCCATTTTGTGTCCTATGGCAAGTTACTTAAACCTCACCAAGATTCATTTCCTCATTTTTAAAATCTGTGGTAACATCTCCTTTGTGGGTTATTGTAATAATAACAGCTAACATTTATCAAGCACTTACGATGCTCAGGACATCACCATGAACTCTTTCTCCATGCCAGCAACCTTGGGGTGTAAAGACTATTATCTGTCTCGCATAACAGGGCTGAACCTGAGGCCTAGAGTGGTCATTTATAAGAAGGATAAAGTACTTTGCAAACCACCTATTGTCTTACACTAAAGTTAAAGAAGTCTTACTTAGAAACACAGAAGCATTTTTGAGGAGCATGCAAAAGACTTTTTTTTTAGTTGTCAGGGAATGGAGTCAAGCATAGAACAAGAAGCTCTATGTCATCCATTAGAAACAAAAAAGATACTAGATGCTTGAGAGGAAAACAACCAAAGAATCAAGGCATAAATCCCCCCAGACTGTGCACTGGGGGAATACCTCAAACATTATTACAGGGTTGGACCCCACAGTGGGGACGGGTCCCAGGATTGACAGGAGAGGAAGACAGACATGGGGTGAGGAGAGAGTCCAACATGGAATATGGGGTTTAGAACCCAGTAAAAAGTTCTCGATGATTTTGTACAAGAGCACCTACTCTTCATATTTTAGCTCTACTTATGGACAGACAAGACATTGTGGTGATTAGTTTATAAATCTGTTGCTTTGTATACTGACATCATTAGGAAAAAGGAAAATTTACTCTGGTACAAATTTTGTGTCAAAATATCATCACTGGTCTTCTACGCAAAGAAATCTGCCTCTCTACCTAAGGGTTTCCATCTCACCCACAAACATTATCTCAACTCCCACCAATTCAAGGCTCCTGAACCACTGTTTCAGTCTCCAAGTAAGGCCACAAGGATTGTAGAGGCCTCCCAATGTGGGTGACCTATCCTGAACATAATCACACAAAATTGACTGAATGCTTCGAAATCTGTATTGCTGGAAGAGGTGGGAGAGAATCATACGTTGGAAATTTGGTCCTGTTTATCTTTTATGCATAACTCTCCTTTGAAACATTTTAATGCTGCTTGGATTTGAACACAGACAGGATTATTCCCAAACCCAACATCTTAACCACTTTTCTGTATTTCCTTTTCTCTGTGACATTTAAATAGAGTCATGCAAATGTTTAAGCCCATAGCACACGCTCAGCAGCTGTTAGCTGGGGTCAATATTGCTATCATCGTCCTCGTCCTGATGTTGAAGGACACGTCCCTGGCACAGAGAGGTGTGCTCCTTCTAAGGTAGCTTTATTATAGGACTTATCATACTTTAATTGTTGGGTCAGTTTTCCCTTACCTCCACCAGACTTTAAGAGCAAAGATTATGCCCATGACGCTGTATGTGCTGAGCAGGTGTTTGTTAAATTGAAAGAAACTATGTTTAGCTAGATTCATTTATTTTCCTCATAGTACTTTGTGAGGATTCCCAGCTGACCTTGGAAAAGGAACCAGTTGATTACATTAAAAAGCAGGCATCTTGGGCTTCCGTGGTGGCGCAGTGGTTGGGAGTCTGCCTGCCAATGCAGGGGCACGGGTTCGATCCCTGGCCCAGGAAGATCCCACATGCCACGGAGCAACTAGGCCTGTGTGCCACAGCTGCTGAGCCTGCACTCTAGAGCCCGTGAGCCACAACTGCTGAGCCCGTGTGCCACAACTACTGAGGGCCAAGTGCCTAGAGCCCGTGATCCACAGCAAGAGAAGCCACCATAATGAGAAGCCCATGCACAGCAATGAAGACCCAACGCAGGATAAAAAAAAAAAAAAAAAAAAAAAAATGTAGGACTCTTTGGAACAAAATATTTCTTAAAATGGGACTCTCTTTATTTCAAAAATAAAAATAAGGCCATGTCACAGGCTGTAAAAATAAATGATGTCATTATGGCAGATAAAACAATCCAAATGCATATGTCGTTCTGTTTGTGGCTTTGCAGTAGAAACTCAGGACCTTGCTGTCACTGACTTTTCCAAAGGTTTTTTATACTATAAAAAAAGTCTATTTAAAACACACAAACAAAAGCTGTCACTGTTTGCAGATGACATGATACTATACATAGAGAATCTTAAAGATGCTACCAGAAAATTACTAGAGCTAATCAATGAATTTGGTAAAGTAGCAGGATACAAAATTAATGCACAGAAATCTCTTGCATTCCTATACACTAATAATGAAAAATCTGAAAGTGAAATTAAGAAAACACTCCCATTTACCATTGCAACAAAAAGAATAAAATATCTAGGAATAAACCTAACTAAGGAGACAAAAGACCTGTATGCAGAAAACTATAAGACACTGATGAAAGAAATTAAAGATGCTACAAGTAGATAGAGAGATATACCATGTTCTTGGATTGGAAGAATCAACATTGTGAAAATGACTATACTACCCAAAGCAATCTACAGATTCAATGCAATTCCTATCAAACTACCACTGGCATTTTTCACAGAACTAGAACAAAAAATTTTGCAATTTGTATGGAAACGCAAAAGACCCCGAATAGCCAAAGCAATCTTGAGAACGAAAAATGGAGCTGGAGGAATCAGGCTCCCTGACTTCAGACTATACTACAAAGATACAGTAATCAAGACAGTATGGTACTGGCACAAAAACAGAAATATAGATCAATGGACAGGATAGAAAGCCCAGAGATAAACCCACGCACCTATGGTCACCTGATCTTTGATAAAGGAGGCAAGAATGTACAGTGGAGAAAAGACAGCCTCTTCGATAAGTGGTGCTGGGAAAACTGGACAGCTACATGGAAAAGAATGAAATTAGAACACTCCCTATCACCATACACAAAAATGAGCTCAAAATGGATTAAAGACCTAAATGTAAGGCCAGACACTATTAAACTCTTAGAGGAAAACATAGGCAGAACACTCTATAACATAAATCACAGCAAGATAGATCCTTTTTGACCCACCTCCTAGAGAAATGGAAATAAAAACAAAAATAAACAAATGGGACCTAATGAAACTTCAAAGCTTTTGCACAGTAAAGGAAACCATAAACAAGACGAAAAGACAACCCTCAGAATGGGAGAAAATATTTGCAAATGAAGCAACTGACAAAGGATTAATCTCCAAAATTTACAAGCAGCTCATGCAGCTCAATATCAAAAAACAACCCAATCCAAAAATGGGCAGAAGACCTAAATAGACATTTCTCCTAAGAAGATATACAGATTGCCGACAAACACATGAAAGGATGCTCAACATCACTAATCATTAGATAAATGCAAACCGAAACTACAATGAGATATCATCTCACACCAGTCAGAGTGGCCATCATCAAAAAATCTACAAACAATAAATGCTGGAGAGGGTGTGGAGAAAAGGGAACCCTCTTGCACTATTGGTGGGAATGTAAATTGATACAGCCACTATGGAGAACAATATGGAGGTTCCTTAAAAAACTAAAAATAGAACTACCATATGACTCAGCAATCCCACTACTGGGCATATACCCTGAGAAAACCATTAATTCAAAAAGAGTCATGTACCAAAATGTTCATTGCAGCTCTATTTACAATAGCCAGGTCATGGAAGCCACCTAAGTGTCCATTGACAGATGAATGGGTAAAGAAGATGTGGCACATATATACAGTGGAATATAACTCAGCCATATAAAGAAATGAAATTGAGTTATTTGTAGTGAGGTGGATAGACTAGAGTCTGTCATACAGAGTGAAGTAAGTCAGAAAGAGAAAAACAACTACCGTATGCTAACACATATATATGGAATCTAAAAAAAAAAAAATGGTCATGAGGAACCTAGGGGCAAGACGGGAATAAAGACACAGACCTACTAGGGAATGGACTTGAGGATATGGGGAGGGGGGAAGGGTAAGCTGGGACAAAGTGAGAGAAGGGCATGGACATATATACACTACCAAATGTAAAATAGGTAGCTAGTGGGAAGCAGCTGCATAGCACAGGGAGATCAGCTCGGTGCTTTGTGACCACCTAGAGGTGTGGGATAGGGAGGGTGGGAGGGAGGGAAGAGATATGGGGATATATGTATATGTACAGGTGATTCACTTTGTTATAAAGTGGAAACTAACACACCCTTGTAAAGCAATTATACTCCAATAAAGATGTTAAGAAATAAATAAAAATAAAGACTCTTCCCTGAAAAGAAAAAAACAAACAAACAAACAAAACCACACAAACACACACACACACCCCGTCACGTCTAGTACTTTCATTGAATTGTAAGTTTTGTTTTTTTTTAAATGTGTAGCCCCTTTATGCTCAGAGACTGTCATAGACAGCATATAGATACGAAACAATTGATTTAAAATCGCAAAGGTTATTAAGGCAGAGCTGGGATGAGGATTCTGGTATCTGGTACCCTGATCAGTATTTTCCTCCCCATTTACTCATGCATTCATCTAACAATTATGGAAAAAAATGCTTTGGAAGTTCAAATGGTCTTTTTTTTTTTTTTTTTTTAACAGATATGCTGTGTGGCTAGTTTCCCAGAAATTAGCACCCTTCAGCATAGAGGGGGCTGTTTTCAGGTGCCCTCTCCCTGTGGGGTAAAGGAATGTGCTCTGGCATCTGAAGATCCTGAGTCTGAATCTGAGTGTTGCCTTCTAAGCTCATCCTTATCCCTGTAGTTGTAATTTGACTGCCTTCCTGGTGCCTCTCAGCTTTGTCTGCGCTTCCCCTGTGCCCTCCTCTTTCCATATACTCATTGCTGGGCTTCCTTCTCCCTCTCCTGGCAGGATCTAAAGTTTAAAAAGTCAGCATATTTCACACTTATTTTTATCTTTTTCCTTTTCTTTTTTCTCTAAAGTTAAGTATCACTCCTCCCTTCACCAAAGCAAGTGAGGTTCTTTACTTTCCCAGCACTCTCAGTGTTTGTGTGTTTGTGTGTGTGTGTGTGTGTGTGTGTGTGTGTGTAATTCTGGTCTACGTTAGTCTGTCTTGTGAGACTATAAGCTTCATGATGATGGGGGATTTTGTCTGCATTTTTCATGCATGCATGTCAGTTTAGAATCTTGCACAAGTGTTGCGTACCCAGTTAATGAAAGAATATGTAGTGTTTGGGTGAAAAATCATGAGAACCAGAGCGTGCCTGACTTTGGAATGGATAAACTGAGTTGAATGGGACCATCCCCAGTTTCAAAATCATCTTATCTGGATCAAACTGAAATGAAACAATATAATTTTATATCATTTTTAAAGTTTAAAAATGGGAAAGCCATAGAATTGAAATTAAATGGGCCCTACAGCAAGACCACGTTATCACCAAGGTTAGTAACCAATTAAAAAACTTCTCAGTAGTGTTCTCTGAGTTGCTGGGATAAGAGGACCCTGCTCAAGGATTTTGCTATCTATTATTGTGGGTTTGGGAGATGTTATTTTGTAAGTAAGTCCTAAAGAGCTGCATTGGATAGTGGCCATGTATAAGAATTTCTAACATACCTTTGAAATAAATTATTTTATCCAGTTTTTGAAGGTATTTGAGGTGTGTAGGTTTTGTTGTTTATTTCACAAAATGGCTCTTTTAGTGGCTTTCTCTTGAATTTCTTATTTTTGCCATTTTAAGTATTGTATAGGAATACCAGATTAGGATTTACAATACATGAGTTCTAGACCCACTTCGGCCACCAATGAGTGTTGTCATTATAGTTGTCATTGTAGTTAAGGTGCTTATCCTCTCTTTGTGTGGTGAACATGGAAACTTGTCATATCATAACCTCTCCGATCTTCCAAAGCACATCCACTCTTTATCATAAATGTGGTAGTATATGATTGATTCAGTACTTCGGGGATATTGAATTTGCTTGCTGTGCATAAAGGTTATAGAAGAACAGCACCTACCTTCTTAGAAGTTTTCACATCCAGTATTCCTTTTTGATACTGTTAAAATAATTGTATTAATGATCTAAATTGAATATAAATTTAGGTAGGCATTGCTGTCATTTTATATAGGCACTGTCATATGTGATACTGATTAATTTGTCTCTGACAACACAATAAAACATGGTGATCCATATTTCTGATTGATTTTTTCTGCTGGAATGGTGTGAGTGTACACCAGCCAAGCTGATTTTTACTGCTCATCAGACTGGATGAAGCACAATTTCAGTAATGGTTTTGTTTTGGTGTTTCTTCTTTGATGTCCATATTGATTTGTGGGCAGATTCTGAAGATGTGTTCTTATAACAGAAAGAGACATGGTTAGATTAGAACAAAAACCACTTATAGCAGAAATTATGTGCTAACAGTGTGGTTCACCTTGATGTTCTCCCTTTACAGAGCCCCTTTTCAAGGTGTGATAACTGATATTGCCATAAGCATGCTACCATCCTTTTTGCCCAACTAAGAGAATAGGGTGGTTTAGAATGCAGAATAAAGACCCAGGATTGTACAGCAGAATTAAGCCTGTTTTATTTCATGAAATATTCCATTCATTAGAGATGAATATTTTCATTGCAAATGAACTGAGACAGGCAGTTCTTTATTTTGTTTCTCCCAGAAGAGATGATTTCAGCAGATGGTAAAAACTCAATGAAGGATTGGCATGTGCCAGTTATTTCGATCACCATATGTTTTTCAAAGGAAACGTGTGCTTCACAAAGTAACCCTTTTTCTCTTGGGGCATTACCTCCATAGGTACCCCTCATTTATAGACCATATATATGTTCTTTTTTTAAACTTTTTATATTGGAGTATAGTTGATTAACAATGTTGTGTTAGTTTCAGGTGTACAGCAAAGTAATTCAGTTATACATACCCATGTATCTATTCTTTTTCAAATTATTTTCCCATTGAGATTGTTACATGATATTGAGCAGAGTTCCCTGTGCTATACAGTAGGTCCTTTTTGGTTATCTATTTTAAATACAGCAGTGTGGACATGTCAGTCACAAACTCCCTAACTATCCCTCCCCTCCACCCTTCCTACCTGATAACCTTAATTTCGTTCTCTGAGTCTGTTTCTGTTTTGTAAATAAGTTCATTTGCTGGCTATTGTAAACAGTGCTGCAATGAACATTGGCGTTCATTGTATCCTTTCAGACCATGTTTTTCTCTGGATATATGCCTAGGAGTGGGATTGCAGGATCATATGGTAGCTCTATTTTTAGTTTTTTGAGGAACCTCCATACTGTTCTCCATAGCGGCTGTATCAATTTACATTCCCACCAACAGTGTAGGAGGGTTCCCTTCTCTCCACACCCCCTCCAGCATTTATTGTTCGTGGATTCTTTGATGACTCTGAGATATTTGCTGCCAGAGTGAAAACGTTTTCCCAGGCATAATCTGATTCCAGAAAGAATCTCAGGATTGAGTACAATAAGGATTTTCATTTGGTTGGTGCCATCTGAGGTCAAACACATGACATTTACCTGCAACAATGATCAGGAACCTCTCTGTTGGAGGAATCAGCCCTTCTGGATATTTTAGAACAATTTTGAGAGTTTCTTTACAATAAAAATGATAAAGGAAGGTGATAGATTCTGCTTGTCAAGTACTTTCTGTCCTCACAAATCCATATGAGAAAGTGTTAATATGTCCTCCTTTTTTATGAAAGAGTAATCTGACACTCAGAACATTTAAATAACTTGCTGGAGGTCACACAGCTGGTAAGTGATGCAGCCAGAAAGTGAACACAGCACTGCTGTCTTACCTACATGTTCTTCTGGCTTTGTGCTGCTGCCTCTTACTTCCGGTTTCAGTGTCAGGCTGATCAAGTCTTCCCAAACACCCACACGTGTTGAATCCTCGTACTGAAGGCAGGTGGCTCCATAGGCTTTTCATGTAGAGCTAGTGTTTCATTTTTCAAGAAGCACAGAGAATTAATCCAGAAAATGAAATTTGAGAGGCTACTCAAATACCTGAGCTACTGGGGACAGTTCAATTTTTAAATTACCTGGAGTGACACTTCACACAAATGTGAATCCTGAATGGTGCCAAGCTCAGCAGTAAAACTCAGAAAGGAATCTCCTCTGCAGTGATTGTGAATACACAGAATCACGTCAAACAGCCAAGGTGAAATCAGGATCTGAACGTTCCAACCGGCATGCTGCAGTGGTTGCACCATGGATAAAAAAGAAACGTGGGCTTTCAGCACCAGTGAAGGGACAAGGACCAATTAAAAAGGGAGGGAAGAAAAAAAAATCTAAGAGGGAATAAATGGAGATTAGTGTGACAAATAGCAGAGAAAGTGAATGCGTGTCTGTGTCAGAAAAGATAAGAGAAGGTGAAGTACTTTATATAAAGGGTGACAACAGGGTGTCAAATGACAGCTATTCTAAGAGCAGAAAAGAAATCTAAGACTAAGGGGAGAAATCATTTCTGTGTTTAAGAGAAGGATTAGGGAACAAAAAACAATTTAATTATTAGAGATAATATTGCTAATTCTTTTTACTAAATTTACTGATCACTTCTACATATGATATTTCATTTAATCCTCACAATAGTTCTGTGTAGTAGGTTAAGTGGATGCTTCAGTCTCTGTTTTAGAGATGTGGAGCTCTAGTGTCTGTGAGGCTATGGGACTTGCCTACTTTCTTGAATAAGTGATGGAGCTGAAACAGGAAAACGTGTGTTCTGGCCCCATTTAGTTCTCTTTCACTATGGACTGCTGGGCATCCTTGTATAAGGTTAAAAGTATATCATAGGATGGCTTTGTCACATATGCTTGGGGCATTTAGTTACTGGACTAGTCTGGTCTCCTTAATTTGAAATAGCCATAGGGATAAAGGTATTGATATATAAAAGAACAGCACCGAGTGTATTCCACCTGTTCCATTTTACTGACCTGGACTAGTTATGGTTCATTCATTATAGAATAGGAGTCAAGTATGTCATAGGTATACTTGGACAGTCAGAGAGGGTTGTGAGCTGAAAACTCAGTAGCCTTTGCAATGGAAGCAGGAAGCCACATTGACTCACTTGCAGCACCTAAAAGGGAGTATGGACTACAGTGGTTATGTTGTTCCTATCTGCCCAGGATCTCTTTCCTGTCTTGTCTTCTTGGTTATGGTTACAGTAGGTGGGACTCACCCTTCACACCTCCTCTACCCTCAAGCAACAGGGCTTGGCATATGCCCTTCACTGGGCCAATCAGTGTCCTCCTTGGTTACTTTCTGCCAGAGTAGGCGGAAAAGACTGTTGCTTTCCCCAGGTATTGATCAGGGGGATGTGGGTTTGGGATTGCCGGCTGCCATCTTACCCACCTCGTGGAGGGAGCCTGAAAGAACACTCAGAACAGAAAGCCCTGGCCCCCACCTGTTTGACTGAGCCTCCAAAAAGAATCAGCATCAGTTCAAGCATGCAAGCGTCCCTTGCATCCTTGAACTTCCTACTTGAGGTAACAAATAAATCCTTAGATTAATATGACTTGAGATTTGGTTATTCTGCAAGTCAGAGTCATATACAGATACAGGTGGCTGGTGGGTAATGATAAAAGTCAGCACTTAGTGAAATGCACGCTATACTGTGAGGCATTCTTCTAAGAACTTTCATGCATTAATCATTAAATTCTCATCACAATGAAGTATATACCGTTATTATTTCCATTTTACAGATGAAGAAACTAAAGCAAAGAGAGGTTAGATGACTTACCCTTAGATTAGAGATAGGAAGAAACAGAACTGGGATTTGAACCCAAAGGGAGAGGGAGAGGTGTTTATATACATATATATGCTTTATCTTTATACACACACACACACACACACACACACACACACACGCACACACACACATATGCTTTATCTTTATATATATATATATATATATATATATATATATATATATACTTTATCTCTCTGTAATGTGAGAATTTTCAGTAAGAATGGAATTAATGTTACACATTAGAAGATTAATATTGGTTATATGCATGGAAATGAGTATTTTAAATTTTATCCCAGGGTTATGGACAAAATAGAAATTACTACTAGAGCTCAAAAAAACTATAGATTTATGAGTGTTTTGAAAGTGTATAAATAGGAAAATTAAAATGAATGAGAGTAATATTGAAACATCCATATTATATGGCATTAAGTCTCTGAAATAGCAGATAGTTCGCTGATCAAATCTTTTTCAGAAGTAAAAAACAAAACAGAAACCTAGAAGCAGCTAGGTATAGGCACCAGAGCACATTTTTTATGATTGTTATTGAGGGAAACATTACAGTGAGGTAGAATCTCTAAACAGATACTGAGAATGACAACATTCTATGAGCCAGAACATAGAACCAAGCCAAATACTGGGACATTGCAAAGTTAGAGATGTTATCATAAAGCTAGAAAACAAAAAGACACTATATCAGAGAAATTACAGAATTACCTAGATACTTCAGAAAAAAAATGTCTCGAACCACCATCCAGTCAATAGGCTACTTTATGTCGATGAACCTGAGTCTATTTTGCAAGGATTCCCAACTCTAGGTGATAACTAGTGAATCCTGTGCCAAGATGTATCATGCAAACAAATGCAGAAAAGACTGTAGGTAAACACTTTTGAAAAATCCGTTCTCATGCTTTTAGAAAAGATATGTCTTAGAATCCTGATTGCATCTTAGGACTGTGGTAGGCAAATAAGACAAATCCGGCCCCTCCGTCTGTTCTTGTAGGACTGGTATACTAAGAATATTTTTAAATGCTTGGAAAAAATCAAAAGAAGAATAATATTCAGTGACTTAAAAATTAGATGAAGTTCAAGTTTCATTGTCCATAAATAAAGTTAATTGGAATATAGCCTCAGTCATTAATTTACATATTGTCTATGGCTTTTTTTGTGTTGTGTCAGCAGAGTTGAGTAGGGACCGTGTTACCTGCCAAGCATAGCATGCTTACTGTCTGGACCTTTACAGAAACAATTTGTCGACCCTGTCTTAGAATTATAAATCTGTGATCCTGGGAAACACTTGAAATGCTCATCTCATCCTAGGAAAGCAGAGTTAGTGCCTGGAAACCAACAAATAAACAAATAGCCTAATAAATAAATGTGTGTGTGTGTGTGTGTGTGTGTGTGTGTGTGTGTGTGTGTGTGTGTGATTTAACCATCCTGTCATTTATGTTGATATTACTTCCTGGATTAAAATCATAAACTATGGTTGACTCAAAATAAGTTATATTTTAGAATTTTTTTTTACTGACAAGTTTATACAATCCTCTGACAAGTGATGTAGTGGGCTATCAATTTCATTCCCATATTTTATTCAATAATAGAAAGACTTTATGTAAACTGTGTCCTGTTGAAATATGTCGCCTCATGAAGATAAAGAAGGAAAATATTTAGGTTTTGGAATGAGGTTTTCTTAAAATGCCTAATTTAACTTGTGAAATTCTTTCACCCATTAACAGATTTGGTAAGGCAATTAGGATAAAAAAAATGCATGTCAGCTAGCAAGAAGATTATGGTAACTGTGTTCCATTGCACTACAATGTAGAAATCTCAGTTAGATGGGTGTAGGTATATGATAGGAAAAGAAAGGAATACACAAAAAAGGGCAAGGTAACTCTACACTTGGAGTTTACAGCCAGAATTGTTGTGCTTATGTTGTCTGTCTATAATTACCAATCCCCTTGCTTTTCTTATCTCTACATTCATAAATTCTACCCATGTATTTTATTTCTTTAAAACATGTTTATTTCTTTAAGAATATTTAAAGCATAAAATATGTACAAAATGTATATCTAGTTCTGCAGATTGAAGAATGATAATATAATTGTCTCTGTGCCCACCTATTTCTTCTGCCATTTTTTCTCTGTTCTTAGGGAATACTTTTTCTATCTTTGATTTTAATTGCTTGTGTCCTATATTCCTCTGGAATACTGTGAGTTTCAAGGCGTGATCCTTCACTCATTCTTTTTTTCCCCCCCTATAGTATCTAGGACATTAACAAAGTAAGTACTTAAATAAATATATGTAGAATGAATGAGTGAATATACTGCAAGCTCTCTGTGAAGAGAAAACTTTCATTATCTGTTTCTTATAGTTATTAGCTTAGGGGCATAGAGTAGGCACTTAGCAAATGTTGCAGTTGAATTGAATGAAAGGTCCTGTTTTTTCATTCAGGTGCCCTTCTGAATGTCCGGGAACAGGCACTGTGAGTTATGAGTTGTTTGGATATTTTCTCCAAAGTCCTAAATACAGTATAGAGGACCCTGAGAGGTTATTGAAGTGCTCAAAGCTACCTTATCCATTTATTGAAGACCTCCAGTTACATATACTATAATTGTCATATTCTTTTTCTCTCTTTCCAGCTATTTCTGTTAGTCATGTCAAGTTGCTCTCCATTTTGGTGCTCTCGTTACATGTTTGAAAGTGTCCCTATAGCTCACGTCATTGGGTGCTTCAGCTCTAGGCTATTCTTTTCTCTTTTCCACTTTCCAGTTCCCCCTACTTCTTTTAAACCCTTTCCCTGTTCTAATGACGCTTCTACACTACTGGATTTGGCTTTATCAGCCAGTGAGAACATCCTTTCTCCCACGATGGCAGTTAACTTCAAACAAACCATGAATCTTTAATCTGTTCATCTGTTTGTCTTGGCTACTTTTGCCATTGCTTGCTTTGAGAGGCTTTTTTTCCCCCCATTTTTTCTTACTTTGAATTGCTCTAAAAGATAATTATTAAAGCAAAAATAGTAGCAATACATTGTACATTTATAATGTATGTAAATCACAAATGATGGAGGGAGAAATATTGGGAATACATTGTCATAAGGTCCTTATAGAACACATAAAATGGTATATTATTTGAGCTAGACTCTAAATAAAGATGTGTATTTTATTTTATTTTTTTATGATTGAAGTATACTTAAGTTACAACATTGTATTAGTTTCAGGTATACAGCAAAGTGATGCAGATTTATATAAATATATATATATATATATATATAAAATTCAGATTATTTTCCACTATAGGTTATTACAACATATTGAATAATTCCCTGTGCTATACAGTAAATCTTTGTTGTTTATCTGTTTTATGCATAGTGGTGTGTATCTGTTAATCCCATTCTCCTAATTTATCCCTCCTCCAAGAGGCTACTTTTTTTAAGTTCTAATTTCTAGCTCTTTTAAACAGGAAAAGGGGGTGGAATCTGATTGACTCGTAAATAAAATAGTACCGTGATATGCTATCTTTACTCTCAGATTGTTACTCAAGAGCATTTTTATTTTTCAAGGCCAGGTAAGTGAGTGAATACAGGGAACTTGAGACTTGATTCGATTATACATGACCTTATCCTGGTACAGTAAACATTTTGATTGAAAGCCTTCATCATGAACCACTTTTACATACTATGTGAAGGACCTTCTTGAACTTCTCACTTGAACATAAATAATTTTGAATTCAGAACTAGAATTTATAGTTTGTGAAAAATATAGAGAAAGTGATACCAAGGGCCTGGGTATTAGGATATTAGTTACTACCAGACCTACCTATTGTATACATAAAATTCATTGGGTTGTCAGTCATCTCAAGCTGCAGCTAATATGTAAATAGTTAAGTTAAATAAACAGTATGTATTTCCATGTTGTAAACATAATCATTTGATATGGAGAGAGCATTGCTTAGAAACTAATTGTGAAGGTAGTTTCTTGGTACATTAATGTCATCAAAACATGTTGGTGCCTCTATAATGAAGTTTAGACTATTATAAGATTTTGGATTTATACCTTTTAGTGAGGAATGTGAGCTTTGACATCAGATCATGTTCAAAGCCTGGCTCTGTCCCTTATTAGCTGTGTTGTCTAAGCCTTGGTTACCTCATCCGGGGAGTAGAAATATCAGTCTCATAATGCTGATGAGACGATTAAATGAAATAAAATATAAAGCCCTTGATGAGGTATCTGGAATATAGAAGATGTTCAAGAAATGGTAGTTATTATTAGTAGTTGGGTTTTATTCTTCCCATTCTCACAATAAATAGCAAAAGCTATTATTAAGTGTTAATTTAGATTTCAAAAGATGCTAATTGATGTGGTGAATAATATTTTATAAAATTAATTTGTTTGATTGTATGAATTATGAGACAGTATATAAGCACAAATTTTGTAGGATTTTGAGGCTATTAGCTTTTTCTTAATGAGGATTTTAGTAACATCCACTTTGAAAAATATAAAAACAAAAATCTATCTTTTTGGATGAAAAAAGTGTTTCCTACTATTAAGACATGGTATGAAACACGAATTTTTATTGAGCACTAATTAAGTGCCAGGGGCTGTCTTGTATACCTTACAGTCAGTTAATTCTAAATCTTCACAACGACCCCATGAAGTTGGTACAATGTCTATCTTCACTTACAGATGAGAACACTGAGGTACAGAGAGGAATAGAAATGGCAGAGCCCGGATGGAAGCCCAAACTTTTTAACTCTCAACCCTGCTCTTGTAATCATCATATAATGCTACCTCAGTATTAGGGAGAGTTACATTGGAGTAATGAGTCCTGTTCAAAGGCAAATATTACTTGTCAGAAATTTGTATTAGGTGAAAATATATACTACATAGAAATTGCAACATAGAATGTTTAGAAAAGGTAAAAGCATCTCCGTGGAGCTCCAAAAATCTAGTAAAAAAGTATTTGCACTTTTAAAATGTAGGTCAAATTCTTAATGAGATAATGTACGAGAAACCTCTTATCAGAGCACATGCATGATAGACATGTTAAAAATTCTTAGTTAACTCTGAATCAGATTTCTACATATTATAGCTATTTTGGAAAGGTATCAAGACATGAAGAATCACTTTGGGGTCTGAATTATCAGATAAGTCATTTTATTGATGAATAATTTATCCTAGAAAGTTTTCAAAGCTTTTTACTTTTTCAGTGTACATAGATTCTGCCAAGGTATGTGGTTTCTTGTGATTGCCCTTAACTCTGGAGAGAAGAATTCCTAGAAAGAGGGGAGTTCCAGTAGTTTCTGACAACACAGGTTTTGCTGCTGAAGGGATCCATCTTTAATTTCCTGCTGGGTAAAATAAATAACTTTTTGACATCCACAAGTTATAACAATACTTTTTTTTCAGATAATCTTAAGCACAAAAGAAACAGACTCTTTTAAAAAAGGAGCCACCGTAACATTTTACTTATAATTTATTTATCTCAGAGGTTATTTTAAAAAATCTCAGTCCTGATCTTTTGACAATGTGGATATCCATTTATTTTAAGGACTCTTGAGAAGATTTCAAAACAACCATTTGACCTTTAGACTTCATATGGTTCAGTCATATGCATGGGATAATTTGGGGAGCACAGGGATATGTTCCATAAAATTGGATAGCCATCTTGAAATCATGGAAGAATGGACAGACGGAAGGCATCGCTCATGCAGAAATAGAATCTAAAGGCAGACATTTCTAGGTGTGTGTGAAGGGAAAAAGAGACATGAAGAGGGGGGATAAGATGGCAAATCAAATTGTATCTCCACATAAGGAGGAACATTCTCATGATGAGATTCCACTAAAGTGGAATGGGTTGATCGAAGGAATTAATGAGATTTTAAAAAGAGACCAGTCGACCATTCATTAAGAATGGTATGGAAAGAATTTCTTTTGGGTTGCTGAGTTTGGGTTAAATGATTTGTATGGACCTTTTTAAATGCGATGATCTGAGAAAGTAAAATGATAGAATGTTGCAACTTTAAAAACATTGAGGATCACTGCCTGAGTTCATGAGCATTATAAGGATTAAAGAAAGAAAATACCTCAGAGCTCTTCGTAAAAGGATAGCTTCAACAGAAAAAATAATTTTCATAGTTATTTTAAAAATACATGAAACAAGTATTTGGAAAGTAAATGAAAGTCAATTTATAGTGATTTCTTTCACATACTAGGTAGGAACAATTTCTGAGCAGACGTATCTCTGTTAGGAAAATATCTCAATGAGATCAGTTAGTGTGATTTGGTTGCAAGCAATAGAAACTGGTGGTGCATGACATGAGAAATAATGGAATTTATTGATAAAACAAAATAGCTCACAGAATTGAAGAAAATTCTGAGACATTGGCTTTAGGAAGGACAGGAACCAAAGCCTCTATGGAGATCGGGATATCAGGAACTCATGTATAGTGTCTCCAGGATACCATCAGGGGAAAATGCTGGCCATTTTAGGTCTCTGTGTCACTGTGCTCAATATTCAAATTGTGGTAAAAAGTTGTTAAGAGAATATAATTTCAAAGCCTGGCCTGGTTCATATGCTCACTCCTTGGCCTGGGAAAGAAAAACTCCTTAATAACATATTATTCAGTGGTATGGGTGGGGGAGATAGTTTCCCAAAGCAAAACTGTGGTGCTTATTAGAAGGGGGAATATAAGCTGGACAGAGGAGAACACAGATATGCACCATAATGAGTCACTTTGGTTTGAGCCATGAATTCTTAACTTCTCTCAGCTTCCTTCAGTGGTGCCCACCCTTCTTAAAATGCATGCAGAAGATTGGGGCACAATGTAGAGGTGAAGAAGTGTTGTGCATATAAAATGAAAAGCATTTGGAAATTCAGAGAGCAGCTTGTGCAAAGTTGTCTACAGTGGAAAGAAGAAATAGAGGAGCCCCACTAATGCAGAATGTCTGGACTCTGTGGAGGGCCATCGCCAACATGAAATTCCTCCTGGTGGGGATGGTTGATGGAGGGTTACCACAGTCACATCTAATATTCTCTTTTAATTTCTTGCCTTACTTTCCACGCCCTAAGTTTTCTCCATTACCCTAAACCTGCCTTACAAATCTAACTGTGCATAATGACCCCAAGTTCATGGTTCTTTGGAATGGTGAGGAATCAGTATGGAGTGAGATAATAACAGAAGAGGCCTCCACAAAAGCCACAGACAGTTGTGGGGAGGCAAGCTCTTGACCAGGAAACTAAGCTGTCCTGAAATTCTTGAGAGTGGCAGGTAGGATGCAGGGTGGGGAGGGATAGTTTCCACATAACTTAAAATGGAGATTTAAGCTATGGTACTTGCATTATAATAACCCCTATGACAGCTGTTTATCCTACAGCTGTTTTGTCCCATGCCAAACTTGAGTTTGTGCTCAGTGTTGGGCCACGTTTTTCAAAAAGAGAGTATACTTATACAAGAGTATCTCTCTTTTGTAGGAAAGATGGAAGAAGTGAATCACCTCACATATTCAATATATTACAGTGAATTCTTCAAATACCTGTTTGGCATTTAGAAAAATTCCTCTAGAAGATTTAGAGATATCTAACTTCAGATACTCATAATAGTCTGGTTTCATTACATGAACTTTAATACAGATCAATTATTGTCTAATTTAAATATAGTAGCTTGTAAATTCTAACAGAATATGATATTATTTATGGATTTAATTTTGATTTATTATTCATTCAACTACATTTTCCATGTGAATGTAAATGTCAGGATATTTATCCATTTATATATACTTAATAACAAATTTAATAAAATTCAGTGTTGAGAGAAACAGCATTTTATCTTCATCTAAAATGTTAGTTATATTGCTTTAAAAAGGGTGATTTTAATTTAATTCAAGGAATACAGTTGTGTCCTTGAAAATAACTTATTCTCTTGCTTACTATATCTTAAGTAACTTAACTATTTGAGGGGAATTCATATAAAATCATGTACAGCGGTAAATATCATATAACTATCATGCATTATAGGAATATGAGATATTCAAGTGTAATTACGTTCATACTTTGATTAAGTATAATATGGGAAGAAAATTTTATAGTAGACTGGGAAAGTACAGAGGATTTTTTTTTTTTACCTGAGGCTACAGAGCCCCAAACTGTATTTACCTCCCTATAGATATAAATGCATACCTTTTTAAACTGGCCAAAGGGAAATTGTGGGCAGTTCAGCATAAAATTTGATACTGACGGCTGAAGTATGTTTTAACTGATATCAACATTTGAAATATAGTCCAATATGAATTCATAAAAGGTTATGTGATCATAATATTACACGTCAGGAGGTATAAAATGAGGATAAACCAGCAGGGAACCAGAATACATAGAAGGAATTTGTTAAGGAAGGATTTTCACTCTTCCTTAGCTGAGATGAGAAGGTTCTCCGTGAGGCCATGCCCTCTCACCACTGTCCCAGGGGGAGAGTCTTGTAGCCCCATGCACTACTAGTCCAGGAAGGGGCCCTAGGGATCATTCATTGCATTAGCCCCACTTTTACAGTACGAGGGTGTGAACAGTTTTTCAAGACAACAGAAATAATTAGGTTGGCATAAAAAGACCTGGCACCTTGGTCTCCTGATTTTTCCTCGTGTTACTTTCATGGGTTCCTCTTAATTACTGCTGCTGGTCCAGGGGGTTCGAGGATAAAAAGAATTTGCCCCCCTCTTTCTGCCATCTGGAGCCTGAAAGGAAGTAATCCAGTGGAATATCTTCTTTTCCTCAGTATAGCGGAAGATGCAGGGCTTATTATCTGGTGTAAAGCATACGAATTAGAAATCACTTTTTCATGCTTAAATTTTCTATTCAATATTTTATGGTACTTAAGTGAGTAATGAATTATTTTTGTCCTAATTCATTATTTATGGAATGCTTTTAACAGAATTTAATATAATTCCACAAAATGACAGACATAGGGAGAAAAATGTGCCTGGAGATAATTGGTCCAGTGGTGCCCCAAATAATTTAAGACATTCTTTTGGTAGAAATATTGATGGAATTTCTAAGAAAAGCCTATTCACTAGCAATGGCAGATAATCAACTTTAGGTTATTCAGGGTCCAAAAATCTGATTTATAAAATTTTCTTTCTGTCTCTGTGCCATCTCAATTAAGTGAAGTTAAATTTGGGAGCAAACTCATTTTGAACAACTTCTATGGATGAGACTTAATTTATTTAATTATGCTCCTGAGCTGTAGAGGAGAAAGGGAAAATCTGTGGAAACCCTCAAAGTGGATGATTGTCAGTTTTGGGGGGTCTGTTTGGTATCTTTGCCCTTGCCTGTTGGTATGTATCCCAGCTTGTGTTTAAGCTTCCAGATCTTCCCCACAAAGCCTCTGCACTTTGGGAAAAGATAAATCCATCCAGCTCCTAGATTAAGGCCATGAGTACATCTGAGGCTCTGACTGCAGAGCTGTTTTCAGATCCCTGGAACTAATTAAACCAAGAAAACATGTATTGGGGTTTTCTGGGAAGAATTTTCTTTGCTCTTTGACAAGGGACTTTTTACTTCTCTTTCCCATAGCATTTCCCTTTTCTTTAGGGAACAGTAACTACCACCCTGAATTTTGCCTTGCTTTTCCTTATGGTTTTACCACCTATGCCTGTACCCATAAGTAAATATAATATTTATCATTTTGGTTGTAGTTGTATTGTATGAAAATTGAGTTATACTACGTGTATTCTTTTGTGATTTTAATTTGCTAAATATTACATGTTTAAGGTCAGTCCATACTGAAGCAGTTACCCATGGTTCATTCATTTTCAGTATTGAATGGAATAAATATACCTCATTCCATTTTTTCTATTTTTAATTAAAGTTTGGTTTGCTTCTAGTCTTTCTTATTACAAACAGCAAAGATCATTCTCATGCATGTCCCCATATGTGCAAACATTTCTATAGAGAAGAGTTACGAGGATATAGAGTATGAAAATTGAAAACATAATTTGTAATGCTAGAATGTTTTCCAAAGTTGTTGCACCATTTTACTATACTCCCTGATAGTTGCTGAAAGCCTGAATTGATTCACATGGTCATCTATGCTTACTACTGGACAATTTCAAATTTTTGAGGTGGTTGGTAGTTATACAATGTTATTTCATAGTTATATTGCATTTACCAAATTACTAATGAGATTGACCATCTTTTTATTTTTGATAGGAAATTTAAAATCTTTTCTTCTTTTTTATAGACCAATTTTTGGAGCACTTTTAGGTTTACAGTGAAATTGAGAAACAGGTACAGAGGCACAGAGCTTTCCCATATACCCTCATACCCACAGATAGTCTCCCTTGTTGTCAACATGACTCAACAGAATAGTGCATTTTTAAAAATTTATTTGTTTATTTTACCAAGGATGAACCTACACTGACACATAATCACCCCAGTTCCATAGGTTACCTTAGAGTTCATTCTTGGTGCTGTACGTTCTGTGGGTCTGGACAAATGTATAATGACATATATCCCTCATTATGTATCATATAGAATATTTTCACCACCCTAAAAATCCTCTACCTAATTCATCTCTCACCTCTAGCAACCACTGACTTTTTTACTGTCTCTATAGTTTTGCCTCTTCTAGAATGTCTTAGGACTCCTACAGTATGTAGCTTTCTCAGATTGGCTTTTTTCACTTAGTAATATGCAGTTAATTTTCCTCTATGTCTTTTCATGGTTTGAGAACTCATTTCTTTTTAGTGCTGTATAATAGTCCATTGTCTGGATATACTGAAGTTTATTTATCTATTCACATACTAAAAGACATTTTGGTTGCTTCCAAATTTTGGCAGTTATGAATGAAACTGCAGTAAACATCCCTATGCAGGTTTGGGTGTGAATATAAGTTTTCAACTCCTTTGGGTAAGTACCAAGGAGTGTGAATGCTGGACTGTATGGTAAGAGTGTTTTTAGTTGAGTAAGAAACCACCAAACTGTCTTCCAAAGTGTCTATACCATTTTACATTTCCACTAACAATGTTTGAGAATTCCAGTTGCTCCACATCCTCACCAGGATTTGGTATCATCAGTGTTCTGGCTTTTGGCCATTCTAATAGGTATATAGTGGTATCTCACTGTTGTTTTAATTTACATTGTCTTGATGACATATGATGTGGAATATCTCTTCATATGTTTATTTGTCGTCTATATATTTCTTTGATGAGGTGAATGAGAAGGTCTTTGGCCCATATTTTAATCAGGTTTTTTTATTATTGTTGAGTAGTAAGAGTTCTTTGTATATTTCAGATAACTGTCCATTATCAGATGTGTCTTTTGCAAATATTTTCCCTCAGTTGTGGCTTGTCTTCTAATTCTCTTCACATAGTCATTTGCATAGCAGAAGTTTTTTTATTTTAATGAAGTCCAGTTTATCAATTATTTCATTATGGATTATGTCTTTGGTATATTTTATTTTATTTTATTTTATTTGCTCTACGCGGGCCTCTCACTGTTGTGGCCTCTCCCGTTGAGGAGCACAGGCTCCGGACGCGCAGGCTCAGCGGCCATGGCTCACGGGCCCAGCCGCTCCGCGGCATGTGGGATCTTCCCGGACCGGGGCACGAACCCGCGTCCCCTGCATCGGCAGGCGGACTCTCAACCACTGCACCGCCAGGGAAGCCCTGTCTTTGGTATATTTTAAAAAGGCATTGTTATACCCAAGATCATCTAGGTTTTCTTCTATGTTATTTTCTAGGAAGTTTCATAGTTTTGCATTTTAGGTCTGTGATCCATTTTGAGTTTAATGATCCATTTGGAATACATTTGGTGAAATGTATAAGGTCTGGGTTGAGATTTTTTTTTTTTTTCGGTACACGGGCTTCTCACTGTTGTGGCCTCTCCCGTTGCGGAACACAGACTATGGACGCGCAGGCTCAGCGGCCATGGCTCACGGGCCCAGCCGCTCCGCGGCATGTGGGATCTTCCCAAACCGGGGCACGAACCCGTGTCCCCTGCATCGGCAGGAGGACTCTCAACCACTCCGCCACCAGGGAAGCCCCGAGATTTTTTTATTAATATGTAGATGTCTGCTTGTTGTAGCACCTTTTGTTGAAGAGACTCTCTTTGTTCCATTTTATTGTCTTTGCTCCTTGGTCAAAGATAAGTTGACTATATTATGGAGGTCTATTTCTGGGCACTCTAATCTGTTCCACTGATCTGTTTGTCTATTCTTTTGCTAGTATCACACTGTCATGAAGTGTTATAAGTCTTAAAGTTGTATAGCATCAGTATTTCAACTTTGTTCTTCTTCAGTTCTGGGCCTTTTTCTTCTCCATATAAACTCTAGAATCAGTTTGTCAATAGCCATAAAATAATTTACTGGGATTTTTAGTGGAATTGCATTGAATCTATATATCAAGCTGGGAAAAACAGACATTTTGACAAGATTGAGGCTTCCTATCCATGAACATGGAATATCTCTCCATTTATTTAGCTCTTTGATTTCATTCATCAAAGTTTTGTAGTTTTCCTCATATAGATATTGTGCATATTTTATTAGATTTGTACTTAATTTTTTGGTGCTAATGTAAATGGCATTGTGTTTTTAATTTCAAACTCTGCTGATTCACTGTTGGCATATAGGAAAGCAATTGACTTGTGTATATTAATCTTGTATCCTGCTATAATTGCTTATTAGTTGCAGTGATTTTTTGGTGATTTTTTAAGGATTTTTTTTACATAGATGATCATGTTACCTGGGAAAAAAGACAGTTTTATGTCTGCCTTCCCAGTCTGTATACCTTTTATTTCCTTTACTTGCCTTGTTAAATAAGCAAGTATACTTCTAGTAAGATATTGAAAAGGAATGGTAAAAGGGAACATCCTTGCCTTTGTACCTGATCTTAGTGGGAAAGCTTAAATTTTCTCAACTTGAAGTATGATGTTAGATGTAGGTTTTTGGTAGATTGTCTTTAACAAGGTGAGAAATTTTCTCTCTTCCTAGTTTACTGAGATATTTTATCATGAGTGAGTATTGGATTTTGTCAAATGCTTCTTCTGTATCTATTGATGTGACCATGTGATTTTTCTTTTTCAGTGTGTTGCTGTGATAGATTACATTAACTGATTTTCAAATCTTGAACTGCCTTGCATATATTTGCTAATATTTTGTTGAGGATCTTTGCATCTATGTTCATGAGAAATACTGGTTTTCTTTTCTTGTAATGTCTGTCTAGTTTTGGTATTAGGGTAGTAGAGTGGGTCTGTTTCTATCCTCTGAAAGACATCATAGAAAGTTGGTATAATTTCTTCATTAAATGTTTAGTAGAATTCACCAGTGAACCCATCTGGACCTGGTTCTTTCTATTTTGGAAGGTTGTTAATTATTGATTCAACTTCTTTAGCAGATATAGGCCTACTGAGATCATCTATTCTTGTGGGTTGTTTTTCAATGATTAATTATTGTTTGTCAGCATAGTCAAACATCAGTTTAACTAGTGTTTTGTCATCTCTGGTTTGTCTTTTCATTCTTTCAAAACTTTTATATAGGTAGAATTTGTCACTGTCTTTTATGGTTTACACTTTGTATCTTATTTGAAAAATCTTATTCTACTCTAAGTTCATAGTGATGTTTTTCTGTATTTTATTCTAAAAATGTAAAGTATTTGCCTTTCATATTTATGAATTTGATTCATCTGGAATTTCTTTTGGATTGAGAGGGAGTTTCAGATTTATGTTTTTCCTGTATGGATAATTAGTTGCCCTGAGACCATACTTATTCCTCCAGTCCACAGATCCCACCCTGTCTCTATATAATGCTGAGTCTGTCTTTGAGCTTGCCACATTATTCTTTCCATTCTTGTGCCAGTGCCACAATACATTAATTATCATACCTTTGTTTTTTAAAAAAAATCTTTATTTATGGCCAAGGAAATTTTCTACTTTGTTCTTTTCAAGTGCATCTTGGCTAGTTTTGTCTCTTTTCTTTTCCGTATCATTTTTAGAATAAGTTTGTTAGGTTCTTTGGAAAAATGCTATTGAGATTTATTGAATCTTCCTATATGTGAACATGGAATATTCATTTATTTAGGGCTTTATTACTTTTCAACCATGTATAATTTTCTCTATTAAGGCTTTTATATCTTGTGTTAGATTTGCTTCTAGGCATTTTATTGATTTTCTGGATAACCTAAAAAGTATCTTTCCTCAGTATAGAAGTTTTCTGGCTTTCGCTGGTTTATATAAATATAATTAAATTTTAATTGATTTTGTATCCATGTACTTAAATAAATGTCTTATTTTTTCTTATTATCTATCTGTATACTTGTATGTGTGTGAATTCTGTGTAGACAAATCACGGACTAAGAATGATTCTCCAAATATTTTATTTTATTTTTTGATTTGTTTTCTTGTCTTATTGTGCTGGCTAGGACCTGCATTACAATACAGAATAGAAGTGGTGATACCAGGCATTATGTTTTCCCTAGTTAAAAAAAAAATGACTTTAATATCTCACATTTCACCATTATGGGGAATGTTCACTCTAGGCTTTTTGTCCTTGTCATTTATTTATTTCAGAAAGTCCCTTCTATTTTGATTACTAAAGCCTTTTTAATATAGTTTGAAAGCAGAGAGTGTGATGCCTCTCGCTTTGTCATTCATTCTCAAGATTGCTTTGGCTATTTGGGGTCTTTTTTGGTTCCATATACATTTTAGGATTACTTTTTCTACTTCTTTTAAAAATGCCACTGTAATTTTAATTGGGATCACATTGAATCTGTAGATCATTGTGGGTAATATAGACATTATAACGAAATTCTTCCAATCAAGCACAGGATATCATTCCATTTATCTGTGTCTCTTTGTTTTTCTGAATTTTATTTTATTTTTTATACAGCAGGTTCTTATTAGTTATCTATTTTATACATATTAATGTATATCTGTCAATCCCAATCTCCCAATTCATCCCACCAACCCCCGCTTTCCCCACTTGGTGTCCATATGTTTGCTCTCTACATCTCTGTCTCTCTTTCTGACTTGTAAACTGGTTCATCTACAGCATTTTTCTAGATTCCACATATATACGTTAATATATGATAGTTGTTTTTCTCTTTCTGATTTACTTTACTCTGTATGACAGTCTCTAGGTCCATCCATGTCTCTGCAAATGACCCAATTTCGTTCCTTTTTATGGCTAATATTCCATTGTATGTGTGTGTGTGTGTATATATATATATATATATATATATATATATATATACCACATCTTCTTTATCCATTTGTCTGTTGATGGACATTTAGGTTACTTCCATGACCTGGCTATTGTAAATAGTGCTGCAGTGAACATTGGGGTGCATGTGTCTTTTTGAATTATGGTTTTCTCTGGGATATGCCCAGGAGTGGGATTGCTGGCTCATGTGGTAATACTATTTTTAGTTTTTTAAGGAACCACCATACTGTTCTCCATAGTGGCTGTATCACTTTACATTCCCACCAGTAGTGCAAGAAGGTTCCCTTTTCTCCAAACCCTCCACAGCATTTGTTGTTTGTAGATTTTCTGATGATGCCCATTCTAACCAGTGTCAGGTGATACCTCATTGTAGTTTTGATTTGTATTTCTCTAATAATTAGTGATGTTGAGCGGCTTTTCATGTGCCTCTTGGCCATCTGTATGTCTTCTTTGGAGAAATGTCTATTTAGGTCTTCTGCCCATTTTTTGACTGGGTTGTTTATTTTTTTAGTATTGAGGTGCATGAGCTGTTTATATATTTTGGACATTAATCCTTTGTTGATTCATTTGCAAATATTTTCTCCCATTCTTAGGGTTGTCTTTTTGTCTTGTTTGTAGTTTCCTTTGCTTTGCAAAAGCTTTTAAGTTCCATTAGGTCCCATTTGTTTATTTTTGTTTTTATTTCCATTACTCCGGAAGTGGATCAAAAAAGATCTTGCTGTGACTTATGTCAAAGAGTGTTCTTCCTATGTTTTCATCTAAGAGTTTTATAGGGTCTGGTCTTACATTTAGGTCTTTAATCCATTTTGAGTTCATTTTTGTGTATTGTGTTAGAGAGTGTTCTAATTTCATTCTTTTACATGTAGCTGTCCAATTTTCCCAGCACCACTGATTGAAGAAACTGTGTTTTCTCCATTGTATATCCTTGCCTCCTTTATCATAGATTAGTTGACCATATGTGTATGGGTTTATCTCTGGCCTTTCTATCCTGTTCCATTTATCTATATTTCTGTTTTTGTGCCAGTACCATATTGTCTTGATTACTGTAGCTTTGTAGTATAGTCTGAAGTCAGGGAGTCTGATTTTCTGGCTCTGTTTTTTTCCCTCAAGTTTGCTTTGGCTATTCGGGGTCTTTTGTGTCTCCATACAAATTTTAAGATTATTTTGTTCTAGTTCCATAAAAAATGCCATTGGTAATTCGATAGGACTTGCATTGAATTGGTAGATTACTTTGGGTAATACAGTAATTTTCACAATATTGATTCTTCGAATCCAATAACATGGTATATCTCTCCATCTGTTTGTGTCATCTTTGATTTCTTTCATCAGTGTCTTATAGTTTTCTGAGTAAAGGTCTTTTACCTCCGTAGGTAGGTTTATTCCTATTTTATTCTTTTTGTTGCAATGGTGAATGGGATTGTTTCCTTAATATCTCTTTCTGATCTTTCATTGTTAGTGTATAGGAATGCAAGAGATTTCTGTGCATTAATTTTGTATCCTGCAACATTACCAGATTCATTGATTAGCTCTAGTAGTTTTCCAGGGGCATCTTTAGGATTCTCTATGTATAGTATCATGTCATCTACAGAGAGTGACAGTTTTACTTCTTCTTTTCCAATTTGTATTCCTTTTATTTCTTTTTCTTCTCTGATTGCCGTGGCCAGGACTTCCCAAACCACGTTGAATAATAATGGCAAGAATGGACATCCTTGTCATGTTCCTGATCTTAGAGGAAATGCTTTCCATTTTTCACCACTGAGAATGATGTTTGCTGTGGGTTTGTTACATATGGCCTTTATTGTGTTGAGGTCAGTTCCCTCTATGCCCACTTTCTGCAGAGTTTTTATCATAAATGGGTGTTGAATTTTGTCAAAGGGTTTTTCTGCATCTATTGATATGATCATATGGTTTTTATTCTTCAATTTGTTAATATGGTGTATCACATTGATTTGTGTATATTGAAGAATCCTTGCATCTCTGGGTTAAATCCCACTTGATCATGGTGTATGATCCTTTTAATGTGTTGTTGGATTCTGTTTGCTAGTATTTTGTTGAGGATTTTTGCATCTATATTCATCAGTGATATTGGTCTGTAATTTTCTTTTTTTTTTTTTTTTGTAGTATCTTTGTCTGGTTTTGTTATCAGGGTTATGGTGGCCTTGTAGAATGAGTTTGGGAGTGTTTCTTCCTCTGCAGTTTTTTGGAAGAGTTTGAGAAGGATGGGTGTTAGTTCTTCTCTCAATGTTTGATAGAATTCGCCTGTGAAGCCATCTGGTCCTGGACATTTTTTTGTTGGAAGATTTTTAATCACAGTTTCAATTTCATAACTTGTGATTGGTCTGTTCATATTTTCTGTTTCTCCCTGGTTGAGTCATGGAAGGCTATACCTTTCTAAGAATTTGTCCATTTCTTCCAGGTTGTACGTTTTATTGGCATAGAGTTGCTTGTAGTAGTCTCTTATTAGGATGCTTTGTATTTCTTCAGTGTCTGTTGTAACTTCTCCTTTTTCATTTCTAATTTTATTGATTTGATTCCTCTCCCTCTTTTTCTTCATGAGTCTGGCTAAAGGTTTATCCATTTTGTTTATCTTGTCAAAGAACCAGCTTTTAGTTCTATTGATCTATGCTGTTGTTTTCTTTGTTTTTATTTCATTTATTTTTCTTCTGATCTTTATGATTTCTTTCCTTCAACTAACTTTATGTTTTGTTTGTTCTTCTTTCCCTAGTTCCTTTAGGTGTAAGGCTAGACTATGTTGAGATTTTTCTTGTTTCTTGAGGTAAGATTGTATTGCTATATACTTCCCTCTTAGAACTGCTTTTGGTGCATGTCATAGGTTTTGGATCATCCTGTTGTCGTTGTCATTTGTCTCTAGGTATTTTTTGATTTCCTCTTTGATTTCTTCAGTGACCTCTTGGTTATTTAAGTAACGTATTGTTTAGCCTCCATGTGTTTGTGTTTTTTACGTTTTTTTCCCCCTGTAATTTATTTCTAATCTCACAGCACTGTGGTCAGAAAAGGTGCTTCATACAATTTCAGTTTTCTTAAATTTCCTGAGGCTTGATTTGTGATGCAGGATGTGATATATCCTGGAGAATGATCTGTGTGCACTTGAGAAGAAAGTGTGATCTGCTGTTTTTGGATGGAATGTCCTATAAATATCAATTAAACCTATCTGGTCTATTGTGTCATTTAAAGCTGTGTTTCCTTATTAATTTTCTGTTTGGATGATCTGTCCATTGGTGTAAGTGAGGTGTTAAAGTCTTCCACTATTATTGTGTTATTGTCCATTTCCTCTTTTATAGCTGTTAGCAGTTGCCTTATGTATTAAGGTGCTCCTATGTTGGGTGCATATATATTTAGAATTGCTATATCTTCTGCTTAGATTGATCCATTGATCATTATGTAGTGTTAGTGTACTTCCTTGTCTCTTGTAACATTCTTTATTTTAAAGTCTATGTTATCTGTATGAGTATTGCTACTTCAGCTTTCTTTTGATTTCCATTTTCATGGAATATCTTTTTCCATCCCCTCACTTTCAGTCTGTATGTGTCCCTAGGTCTGAAGTGGTTCTCTTGTAGACAGCATATATATGGGTCATGTTTTTGTATCCATTCAGCAAGCCTGTGTCTTTTGGTGTCTTTTGGAGCATTTAATCCATTCACATTTAAGGTAATTATCAATATATATGTTCCTATTACCATTTTCTTGATTGTCATGGGTTTGTTTTTGTAGGTCCTTTTCATCTCTTGTGTCTCCCACTTAGAGAAGTTTCTTTAGCATTTGTTATAGAGTGGGTTTGGTGGTGCTGAATTCCCTTAGCTTTTGCTTGTGTGTAAAGCTTTTGATTTCTCCATTGAATCTAAATAAAGTCCTTGCCGGGTAGAGTCATCTTGGTTGTAGTTTCTTCCCTTTCATCACTTTCAGTATATCGTGCCACTCCCATCTGACTTGTAGAGTTTCTGCTGAGAAACCAGCTCTTAACCTTATGGGAGTTCCTTTGTATGTTATTTGTCATTTTTCCCTTGTTGCTTCTAATAATTTTTCTTTGTCTTTAATTTTTGTCAGTTTGATTACTGTGTGTCTTGGCGTGTTTCTCCTTGGGTTTATCATGCCTGGGACTCTCTGTGCTTCCTGAACTTGGATGGCTATTTCCTTTCCCATGTCAGAGTATTTTTCAACTATAATCTCTTCCAGTATTTTCTCGGGTCCTTTCTCTCTTCTCCTGCTGGGACCCCTATAATGCAAATGTTGGTGCTTTTAATGTTGTCCCAGAGGTCTCTTTGGCTCTCTTCATTTCTTTCCATTCTTTTTGCTTTATTCTGTTCCACGGCAGTGAATTCCACCATTCTGTCTTCCAGGTCACTTATCCATTCTTCTGCCTTAGTTATTCTGCTATTGATTCCTTCTAGTATATTTTTCATTTCAGTTATTGTATTGTTCATCTCTGTCTGTTTGTTCTTTAATTCTTCTAGGTCTTTGTTAAACATTTCTTGCATCTTCTCGATCTTTGCCTCCATTCTTTTTCTGAGGTCCTGGATCATCTTCACTATCATTATTTTGAATTCTTTTTCTGGAAGGTTGCACATTTCCACTTCATTTCGTTTTTTTTTTTTTTTTCCTGGGGTTTTATCTCGTTCCTTCATCTGGCACATTGCCCTCTGTGTTTTCATTTTGTCTATTTTTCTGTGACTGTGGTTTTCCTTCCACAGTTTGCAGTATTGTAGTTCTTCTTGCTTCTGCTGTCTGCCCTCTGGTGGGTGAGGCTATTTAAGAGGCTTGTGCAAGTTTCCTGATGGGAGGGACTGTTGGTGGGTAAAGCTGGGTATTGCTCTGGTGGGCAGAGCTCGGTAAAACTTTAATATGCTTTTCTGCTGATTTGTGGGCCTGAGTTCCCTCCCTGTTAGTTGTTTGACTTGAGGCCACCCTGCACTGGAGGCTACAGGCTTTTTGGTGGACTCCAGGATGGCTCATGCCAAGGAACACCTCCCAGAACCTCCACTGCCAGTGTCCCTGTCCCTGCAGTGAGCCAGAGCCACCCCCCACCTCTGCAGGAGACCCTCCAACACTAGCAGGTAGGTCTGGTTCAGTCTCCTATGGGGTCACTGCTCCTTCCCCCTGGGTCCTGATGTGCACACTACTTTGTGTGTGCCATCCAAGAGTGGAGTGTCTGTTTCCCTCAGTCCTGTCAAAGTCCCGCAGTCAATTCCCTCTAGCCTTCAAAGTCTGATTCTCTGGGAATTTCTCCTCTCGTTGCTGGATCCCAATGTTTGGAAGCCTGACATGGGACTCAGAACCTTCACTCCAGTGGGTGGACTTCTGTGGTATAATTGTTCTCCAGTTTGTGAGTCACCCACCCAGCAGTTATGGGATTTGATTTTATTGTGATTGCGCCCCTCATACTGTCTCATTGCAGCTTCTCTTTGGATGTGGGGTATCTTTTTTGGTGAGTTCCAGTGTCTTCCTCTTGATGATTGTTCAGCAGTTAGTTGTGATTCCAGTGCTCTTGCAAGAGGGAGTTAGTGCATGCCCTTCTACTTTGCCATCTTGATCCAATCCAAAGTTATTCAGCTAAGTAGCAGAGCTGCAATCTGAAGTCACCTCTGTCTGACTCTTGAAACCACGTTCTTTTCAAGACACCACACAGCTTTTTCACAATAAGTTATCCCAGGTGAGCTACATTCCCCAGGATGAAAGCACTAACCCAACCGCGGTTGCCAGTTCCTGGAGCAAACGCACCTCTCCTTGTGTCTCTTTTTTTAACAATGGCACCTCTAAGACATTGATGAAATACTTTTTTCTTTCATCAGTGTCTTACAGTATTCATTGTACATGTCTTTCACCTCTGTGGCTAAATTTATTCCTATGTATTTACTGTTTTTCATGTTTCTGTAATGGGATTGCTTTCTTAATTTTTCTTCCCAGTAGTTCATTGTTAGTGTATAGAACCACAACTGATTTTCATATGTTGTCATGCAACTCTACTTAGTTTGTCTATTAATTCCCACAGTTTTTGGTAGAGTATTATTTTCTATATATAAGTTTATGTTATCTGCAAACAAAGAAAATTTTACTTTTTCCTTTTCAATTTGTGTGCCTTTTCTTTTTCTTGCCTAATTGCTTTGGCTAGGACTTTCAGTACTGTGTTGAATAGAAGTGGTGAGAATGGGTATCTCTGTCTTATTCATGATCTTAGAGGAAAGACTTTAAGCTTTTTACCACTGAGTATGATGGTAGGTTTGCCTTTATTGTGTTAAGTTGTTGGGAGTTTTTATCATGAAAGGATTGAATTTTGTCAAATGCTTTTCCTCACCTATTGAGGTAATCATGGTTTTTTACCCTTCATTCTGTTAGTGTGGTGTACACAGTAACTGATTTGTAGTACCCAAGGTAGTATGGCACTGGCATATAAACAGCACATAGATCAGTGGAACAGAATAGAGTGCCCAGAAATAAGCCCATAGTATATGGTCAACTAACATTTGATAAAAGCATCAAGAACACACAATGGGGAAAGGATATCCTCTGCAATAAATGTTATTGTGAATATCCACATGCAAAAAATTAAAACTGGATCCGTACCTTACACCCATCATGAAAATTATCTTGAAATGGGCTAAAGACTTAAATGTAAGACCTGAAACCTTAAAACACTTAAATGAACCCATAAGGGAAAAGCTTCTGGACTTTGATCTTATTTGGCTATCACACCAAAAACATAGGCAAGGAAGTACAAATAAATAAATAGGATTGTATCAAATAAAAAGCTTCTGGGGCTTCCCTAGTGGCGCAATGGTTGAGAGTCTGCCTGCTGATGCAGGGGACATGGGTTCGTGCCCTGGTCCAGGAAGATCCCACATTGCCGCGGAGCAGCTAGGCCCGTGAGCCATGGCCACTGAGGCTGCGCATCTGGAGCCTGTGCTCTGCAATGGGAGAGGCCACAACAGTGAGAGCCCCGCGTACTGCAAAAAAAAAAAAAAAAAAAATGTGGTATATACAATGGAATATTATTCAGTCAGGAGAATGAAGAAAATCCTGCCATTTGCAAGGACATGGATGAACCTGGAGGACATTATGTCAAATGAAATATGACAGATGGAGAAAGACAAATACTGTATGGTATCATTTATATGTGAACTCTTAAAAATAAGAAAGCAAATCTTACAGAATAGACAATATGATGGTAGTTGCTAGGGCTGTGGTGTGGGGAAATGGGGAGATGCTTGTCAAAGGGTACAAACTCAGTTATAAGATGAATATGCTCTGAGGATCTAATATACAGCATGGGGACTATAGTTAATAATATGATGTTGTATACTTAAAATTTGCTGAGAGTGGATCTTAAGAGTTTTTACCACACACACAAAAAGAGTTAACTAAGTGAGGTGATGGATGTGTTAATTAACTTGATCTTGGTAATGATTTTCACAATGTATATGCGTATCATATCATCATGTTGTATACTTTATTTTTTTAAATTTTTATTCAAGTATAGTTGGTATGCTATGTTGTGTTAGTTTCAGGTGTACAGCAAAGTGGTGCAGTTATACATATATATATTTTTATAATATTTTAATATATACAGTTTTGTCAGTTTTCCTCAATAAAGCTGGAAGAAAAAGACGCGTGTAAAACAAAGAAGTCCCTTCTATTCCTAGTTTGCTAGGATTTTTCTTTGCTATTCTTACAGCTTTGATGTTCTCAATTTTGTTAATTTCAACTTCTCTTTCCTACCTTCTATTTTCTTTAAGCTTAATCTGTTGTTCTTTGCTTAACTTCTTAAATTGATGCTGGGCCCATTAATTCTGAACTTTTTCCAACTTTTCTGTATATACCCGTTAGTTGCATCCAGCAAGTTTGGTATCTAGTGTTAAGTTTTAAATATCTAACTCCCAATGAGTTTTTCTTTGACTGATGAGTGATTTAGTAGTTTTAAAATTTCCATATATATGTAGTTTTTCTAGTTATCTGTTATTTTGTTATTGATTTCTAATTTATTTATTTTGTGATTAGTGAATACAGTGTATATGATACCAGTCCTTCAGACACATAGAGAATATTGTCTTTATGTGTGTAACTGTTCCATGTAGAAAATATTCTGTTAATGGTACATATGTTGTTCAATGTATGTATATTTGAGCAATCTTGTTCATTGTGTTGTTTAAATTTTCTATAGCTTTAGCAACTTCTGTATATCTGATCTTTAAATTTCTAAGGTGTTATGGACTTTTTCCATGTTATCATATAATTCCATTAATTTTTGCCTTATATGTTATGGGTAGTGTTGTTTGGGTATATAGATGTTCAGAATTGTTTTTCTGGTAAATGGGAAAATTTATCATTACATTGTCCTTTATCTCTAAAAATGCTTTTTACCTTTTGAGTCTATTTCGTTTACTAGTAATATAGCTATACTACTTTTCTTGTGCTTTATGTTTTGCTTGATATATCCTTTTTCAAAATCTGTACTTTCACCCATTTGGTGTTATGTTTTAGGTGTGTCTTGTGTAAGTAGCATATAGCTGAGATTCTTTTATTTTATTTTTTTATTTTTTTGCGGTACACGGGCCTCTCACTGTTGCGGCCTCTCCCCTTGTGGAGCACAGGCTCTGGATGCGCAGGCTCAGCGGCCATGGCTCACGGGCCCAGCCGCTCCGTGGCATGTGGGATCCTCCCCGACTGGGGCATGAACCCGTGTCCCCTGCATTGGCAGGCGGACTCTCAACCACTGCACCACCAGGGAAGCCCAGATTCTTTTATTTGTATCTATTTACTTGATTGCTGAAATATTTCGATTTGTTTCTATATTATTTGTGATTTTTAAAAGTTCTTTTATTTCTTTCTTTTAGATTTTTCTTCTTTTTGTTTGTTTGGTTTTTTCCTTTGGCCGTTTGGAAGTTTTACACTGACTTTCCATTACTTTAGTAGTTACTTTTGACACTTCACCATTCCTAATTAATAAAATCTAAGATTAATAAATTTGTATGCATCTTTTTTGAACTGCATAAAGATCTAAGGACATATTAATGGCCATCACCTCCTTGCAATGTTAGTGCTATTTTCCCTTCTATTGTCATTCTATCTTGCTTTCCCCAATATGTATTTTTGCAGAGTTACCAAAATATTAACCAACATATTTCTCATCATTTCTTATTACATTTCAAAGCTCCCATCTGGTATCATTTTCCTTCAGTCTCTTAATTATATCTGTGATTATTTTAGTTAGCCTGTGGTACACTTTATTTTGGATTTTGTCTGAAATTTCATTGATTCACTTTTGGTTTTGGAGTATATAATTTTATTTTGATTTTTTTTCTTTTCAGCATTAGGAAGATATTATTTCACATTGCCTTTTATTGTTATCTAGAAATCAATCATCATTCTAATTGCTGTCTAGCCCTAAATTATCTTTTTTTTCTACTCTAAGATCTTGTCATTGTCTTTGGTATTCTATAGGTTCACTATATGTATCTTGGAATGAATTTCTTTTTATTTATATTGTTTTCAATTTATGTATTTTACTAGAGCTCAGGATTCATATCTTTCAACAGTTTTGCAATTTTCTGGTATCGCTTCAAATATTGTTGCTTCTTCTTTATCTCTATGATCTTCTGCTGGAAATTCGATTATGTTGTGTTACATCTTCTTATGATACCTTGGTGTATCTTAAATGTTTTTCTTATTTCCCATATCTTTGTTTTTCCATGCTTAAATTAGGGTGAATTCTTTGAAACTGCTTCCCAGCTTACAAGTCTAATATTCTGTCTAATCTGTTTAGTCACTTCTTTGAGTATTAATTTCTAATTATATATTATTTATAGAAATTTATTTTTAATATACTCAGTTATTTAAAAAATTGAGTTTCTTACTCCTAATTCATATTTTAAATTTTAATTTTTGATGGTATTAATATATATAGTTAGCATTCTGTGGTGATAGTTCCAATAAGTGAAGTATTTGTGGATCTTATTCTACTGTGTTTTTTCTCCAACTCTTGTTAATGGTGAGCCTTTCCTTGTTTTTAACTTAGATCTTCTCATTTTACTTAAAATTTTATATATGGGAATTCTTTGAGGCCTGGGTTGAAGGAGTTTTCCCCTAGAGAAAGCTTTTGTTTGTTAATTCTGACATCAGGGAGCATACCACACCTGGAACACTTTAAATTAAATCCTAGCCTTGCTGCTTTTTTGTGACATGGTAGTATAAATTTAGACTGTGAATCCATATGAGGTCCAGCTTATGGTTGTGAAGTCTCAGGAGAGTTTGTTTATTTATTTACCCTCAACACAGTGCCAGATTCAAAACAGGCAGGTTTGCTTGTTATCCTTTTGGTGTGGCAAGATTCTTCTTCAGTTTTGTGGTTCTGTATTTATGCATAGATTTCCTCTCCTCTGTTCTCTGGATATATTTCAAAGAAGAATCTTAAGTTTTCCAGAATTTGGCAGAAACCCTCACGATGAAAGCAAACTTTGTTGCTTAATTATCTACTAGTTTCTGCTTTAACTATGTTTTTGGCCTCTCTGAAATTCTTCCTTTGTTTCAATTTATTAGTACATTAAATTTTTCAATATTAAAAAAATATTTCCTCTGTAGTGTTAGACTTTAAAGTCTCCCAAGGAGTACTTTTTTATTCCATTTCCTTCGGTTTGTTCCTAAGTCTCTTACGTTCCTCCCTTCTTACTTTTTTCTCACTAGTTATGGGACTTGAACACAGTTTTATCAGTTTTACTTGGAAAGAATTTGAGATGTAGACTGTAGCCGTTTTTTGTTACAGTATACTGTAGATTTTATTGAATACCTACTTAGTGTGAAATATTTAAACCTAAGTGAACATTATTTTGTGTTTTAGCATTTTACTGCTTATATACCAGTAAAATTATTGACTGGTTGGTTAATAAATTACCCAATAAATAATTTCTTTACTGGATTATTATTGTAAGATACAGTTTTAAGTTTGCTTTTATGAGGGAATCCATTACAGTCCCAAAATATTGCATGTAAAGAAATATTAACACTACACACCAGTTTATTCAAATTTATTTCCATGGTAATTTATTTTCTATATTATTTAGTTCTGTATATTTTAAACATTTTTTCCTATTGTGTAAATAGACTCAAAAATTCTTTTAAGGCTTCTTCTACCATCATTCCTAGATTTTCAGTATTTACTTCAAATCTCAAACATAACCATTTCTACTTCTTATTAACTCAGTTCTCATCATATGCAAATGATATAATGTATATAGTTAATTTAGAAGAAATAAATTATCTTTCATTATTTATAGCAGAGTTGTCTCCAGTTTATAAGTAGTTGGATTTTATTTTATTTATTTAATTTTATTTTTTTAGTGTCTTTTTAAATTGAAGTATAGTTGGTATACATTATTATATAAGTTACAGGTGTACAGTATAGTGGTTCACAATTTTTAAAGGTTATATTTCATTTAGAGTTATTATGAATTATTGGCTATATTCTCCATGTTGTACAATATATCCTTGTAGCTTATTTTATACCTAATAGTTTGTACCTCTTAATCACCTACCCCTATATCTCCCCTCCCCTGTTCCCTCTACCCATTGGCAACCAGTAGTTTGTTCTCTGTATCTGTGAATCTGTTTTTGTTATATTCACTAGTTTGTTGTATTTTTTAGATTCCACATATAAGTGATATCATACAGTATTTGTCTTTCTATGTCTGACTTATTTCACTTAGCATAGTGCCCTCCAGGTCCATCCATGTTGCTGCAAATGGCAAAATTTCATTCTTTTTTGTGGCTGAGTAGTATTCCACAGTATATATATACCACATCTTCTTTAGACAGTCACTTGTTGATGGACACATATGTTGCTTCCATATGACTGACAATTGTAACTCATTGGATTTTAATAGAGTCACTGGACTTTAGATTATTCGTGAATTTTTTTCATCTTTTCTTTCCACACACAACGATATCTTTAATATGCCCGAACACTAATTTACTAAAACAGTCTAATTTTAGTGACCATTCTCTTAATTTATAGCTTTTCTTCTAGACTTGTTTGAATAAGTTCTTTAAAAAGACACTTCATTGACTAGTTCTGTACTTGTTGTTGTTGTTGTTGCTGTTCTGTTAACACATGAACATGTTAAGGCCAAAGTATCCAGGTGGATAGAGTTTAGGAAGTATTTAAAGGGCTTTAACTAGGATGGTAAACCTTTTATGGAACCAAAATATTTTGCTGTTCCCAAATATTTCTGATTCTTACTCATTTAGTACTCAACGTGAAATCATTTCATTGCTTCAGTTAACATTCTGTACAACTTGTATGCTTATGGTGTGTTTTCAATGTCAAATAGTTCTATTGGCAAACAAAGCCATATAGCTCTGTCAAAAATGACTTTGCAGGTTTCACATATACGTAGACATTTAGGATAAGATCTGAATGAATTCTAGTGGCTTCTAAGACTATGTCCTCCACTCCCTCTACACTTTTCTAATCTTCTTTCTTAGCACTTTCCTTTTGGCTCACTGCGTATCAGTCATGCTGGCCTTCTTTTGGAATCCAAAAAGGACAATATCATTCCTACTTTAGGTCCTTTGAACTTTCTGTCCTCCCATCTTAAAATTTGTATAATGGGCTTCTTTTTTTTAAATTTCAGATCCCATCTTAAATGTCACTTCCCCAAGAGATCCCTGATCCCCACTCTAAATTATCTGTCATGATCTTTCACATTTTCCTGTTTTGTTTTCTTCACAGGACTTATAAACTTTGGAAATTATCTTGTTCTTCCTGCTAAAATATTAGTTTCCATTAGAACAGGACATTTTCCATCTTATTAACTTCAACATCCCTGATACTTAAACATGTGCATGACACAGAGTAGGTACCCTTAAATAAATCAAATCTACGTAATGGAATTCTCCCCAATATAATACTATTGTTGTTATAATAATATGTAACATTTTATAGTCTAAGACAGTTTTTAAAGCATATTCACATACTTTATGTCATTATCTTCAATCATGTAGGAATGATTCTAATTGTCATAAATGTAATAAAGAAATTTTATACAGAGGAAGCGTGGTGATAGGATTTTCAAGATATCTTACACAAACATTATGATGAGAATTTCATGTTCTAGTATAGTTCACTTCAGCCTCTACAAATACCTTTGTTAGGAATAAAAGTGATGTATGAAGCAGTTACCATGGTAAACTTAGATTTTCAATAATGCAAATGAAATTCCTTTGTAAAAGTCAAAACTAAACGTCACCGTTGATTTTCCAGTTGTGTGTTTTTTTCATGTTTATTTCTAGAAAGTAATTTTTTTTCTTCCTGAATGGGTAACATCACTCAGTGACATTTGGTTAGGTAAGACAAAATATCTGGAATCCAGTTGGTCCTATACAAGCATGTTTACCACTTATATCAGGTCCTGAAATTTGAAATAATCCAAGAGTGTGGTAAAGTTTTAGCACCACCAAAATTGACTTCAAAAACTTTGTCTCCTATTTATTTTTTCTTTTTGTAAGAAGGGGTATATCAGTTAGCTTTTGGTATATAATAAACCACCCACAATATTAGTGTCCTAAAACAACAATCATTTATGAACTTGCAATAGTATGGGTTGGCATTTTGGGCTGGGCCCAGTCGGACAGTTTTTTTCCAGGTGTCTCCTGGGCTCACATTCACTGCTGCAGTCCGCTAGGGGCAGGCTGATACTGGATGGCCTTCTTCACATGTTTCACTGCTGACTGCAAGGACGGAGGCAACTGTGTCATGTGTCTCTAGTATCAAGCAGGCTAGTCCAGGCTTCTTCACATGGCAGCAGCAAGATAGGGGATGCTCCATGGCACAAGTCTCTGCTTCTGTCATGGTTGCTGAAGTATGTCACATGCCCAAGAACTGATAGCAAGAAGTAGATATATATATATATATATATATATATATATATATATATACCACCTCTTCCTAGAAGGAGCTGTGAAGTCACATTGTAGAAGGGCGTACATATAAGATTAGGAGGGATTGGTGATCATTTTTTGGGATTTACTAGAAGGGCTTCCTAAAAATCATTTTTTAAAATCAAAATATCACAGAGCCAAGAAATTTCAAGGTTAAATCACTGAATTAATGTTTTTCTAACTTTTTAGCCTGAATTCCTAAAGTAGTAGTTCTCAGTTTTGATATGGGTAAGAATGATCTTCTATGCCTTTTGATATGCAGATTCCAGCATTCTTTCCTTACCCCATTCTGATTCAGTGTATTTGGAGTGAGGTCCACGAATCTTGTTCTTTTTAAACTTACGTATGTATTGTAATGTAGGAGATCTAGAAGGACTGCATTTATCTGAAGACAGAATAGAAATGGTATGCATGCTAGTGTCTGGACAAGAAGTATGAGGAAATCTGTTGAAAGCTTGCATTTCTTTGAAATTCATGTTTTATCTGAAAAAAAAATTAATATATGGTTTTCTTTAATCTCTAGCTAAATTCAAGTTAAACTCTGGTGAGTTAAATTCCTGTTTTCCCATGTGATAAATTTTCTGTCATGTAAATCAACTTAAAGAGTATGAAAAACTATTTGTTAAAATATATATTATAGAAGTGCAATGTGTTGTTTTAATTGATAATATACCTTCCATGAAGTCAGATCTTGTATGAAGCATTTGTCTAAAAAAGATCTTTTTTTTTGATTTTGAACATTGTGGATTTGAGAAAAGTGAGCAGATGAAATAGGGAAGTAGCAAACTAGATTTTTTCCAAGTGATATATGTGCTATTTCTAAATGATAAATTAGGAAAAATTATATTTAAGTTCTAACTCTTTGGCCAAGTTCGTTATTTATGTGAAAATGATTGGATAAATATTTCAATAAAATACTTTGTATTGCTAGTAATTTTATATTTTAACTTGTAAATTTGACTTATATCTGCTTAAATATAGGTAAACCATATGCTTTATATGCTAGCTAGGCAAATAATCTCTACCAGTTTATAATCCACTTGTTGAAACAACACCATGAAAACTAACAGTTTACCATGGAGCAGACCACTAGATGTATATATGGTTAGAAAACAAGAGACAAATTTATGTTTAAAAACATTTGTTTTGAAGTAATATTATCAAACAGTCCTGGGAAATATATTGAGTTTAACACCTTGTGGTTATATCTGCTTATTTGATTATTGGGTTGAGACTATGGATTTGTCCTTAATAAAATCCCAGAGGAAAGAAACTCTTTTCCTTGCAACTTCGTATAGAAAATCACAGGAAGACTTCTGGAGAAGGGTTCTGCCTCTGGAGACGGACTAATTAAACAGTTTTATTATCATCTAATAAAAAATTCTCAGTATGCTGTTTGCCATTTTATTTTCTGAAAGCATAAGAAAAATTGAAATATTATTGGTCCTATCTTATGTCCTGTGAAGATAATATCAGTATGTCATATGTCTCTTGGTAAATCCTATGCTTGGATGCCAGGTAGAAATCCTGATGAATCCTTTTATAATCCTGATGCAAAGTCAATGCCTACTTTATTTCACTGGTCATACATTTTGCTTCCAGAATAGGTTGGGGACCTCTTCTTTTCCCTTGTGCTTCCTTTCAGGAAACTCATTGTAAAGATGCGAATTAAGAAAGATGTTATTAAGCACATTTCTTATTTGTTAGCTAGGAAGTAATTCATAGTCCAAGTGAGAAATATCAGTCTTCCCTTTTTAAGTAAAATTCTCTCATTGTGAAATTTTAAAATAAGAGGTTTAATAACTAAGGTTTAAATTTAATTTAAATGTTTTAAATAAATTTACTTATATATAAGCAGTGTGAGTAACTGCTGAGACTTCAGGTACCTATTGACTCATTCATTCATCCATTCATTCATCTACCTCATCAACATGGTCCTTAGAATGAATTATAGAACACAGCTGAAACTATATTTCAGTGTCTTTTCTCACAATGCATATGCCTGATGGTCACTTACCGGTGATAATAATGTTCAGTTATCAGTTGCATGACATTCAGTTAATAGTGACAAGGATCTTGCAACCAGAGCATGGCCCTCTAATGTGGAAATGAGCTGTTTTCTGATGGGTTTGTTTGCATGTGAACAATCCTATGAGCATGAAGCAAATTTAGTTTAAAGAAAAAAAAAACCTTTAATGATCATTGAAACCAACTGAAATGTCAGTGAACTTTGAGAAATCCAATTATGAGGCCAATGTGAAATTATTAGCACAGCAAAATAAACAAAGCATCTGGACCTGTCTAAAGCCCGTTAGAGTCCTAAAAATACATTAGATTAAGATAGTATCTTGACTTTATGAATTAAAATGAAAGAGAGAACAGAATTAGTTGCCCCTCTGGTAGTGATTTGTTTCTCTTGATCGGGGGAATTCAGTGCCCCATAATTCTGATGGTTTTTTATAGCCTAAATGCTTTTCCAGATTGATACGGATCCTGTTGGCTCATTTTCAGAAAGTGTTTTCTGGCTGTAAATAAATCAGTTCTGCATGTGGGTCAACATATATAGGAAATCAAGGTTACAATGCTGTGTGTGAGTGTGTGTGTGTGTGTGTGTGTGTGTGTATACATATCTTACAACTTAGTGTCGTTTAAAATGATTTCTTGTACTATACGTTGTTCCATTGACGTTTGATGTGAGCTACATAAGAGATGGGAAAAAAATAAGTCCAAAGGGGTATCTAATTTTTTATGATTATCTCATATTTTTTTAGATATCTGCCTTTATTTTTCAACTTTCTAATTCATCCCAACTAATAGAGTGAAAAATGCATTACTTTTATGGAAAGGCTATTTTTTATTATTCACAGTTATATAGTTAGCTATATCAATCTTAAATATCTCGCCACTTTCCATCTGGGCACTGTTCCAGTATTTTAAGCCACTAAATATAATGAACATTGGAGATTAAATCTGAGTTCACAGTGTCCCTAAGAGTGACCAAATCTCATACTGTGCATCAAAAATGACTGCCTCGTAATTTTCTCTCTAAAAATATGTGAACGTCTCTCAGACCTTAGATGTTGGAACAAATGATAGATTTTATAATTTTATATGATATTTTGAATATAAAACCTCTCTCCCTCTGCCTCTCTCCATGTCTCCCCCAACACACACACACACACACACACACACACACACACACACACACACACACACATCTATAAAGGCAATTACAAAAATGAGTTAGTTTAAAATTCATTTCTTTAAAATAAAAATCACTACATTGTTTCCTGCAACATAATCATGTTGGCATCTGGGATTCTGTTTCTTTCCTTTATTTAATAAATATTTCTTAAGTATTGAGCAGCCACAACGTAAGATGCTGGATAAATAGCGGAAACTAAAACAATATAGTCCTGGCATTCGCCAAACTTAATGTCTGTTGCAGGAAACAGGTTAACAAACAAATATCAAATTATAAATGAAGGGAAGTGAGAGATACTATAAAAAATAATAAAGAAAGGAGCTATTTTGTGTTGACTGGTCATGGAAGACGGCTCCAAGGAAGTAGAAATCAAAGTGAGGACTGGAACAGTCTGCCCTTCAGTGTGCTGTGCAGTGTGTTGTTAGCTGTGTTGGGGGTGGAGAGCAGGGTTGGAATGGGGAGAACTGCCTGTTCCGTGAACTGAAAGGAGGCCGGTATGGCTGGAAGCCAGCAGTCAAAGGAGACAGATGAAGCTTAAGTGGATAGGTAACTTCCAGAACATTTGACGAGGCTTGGATTTTATTCTAAGTGCAACAGGAAGCGTTTGCAAGGCTTTAGCCTTGCCTCATGTTAGGGCACATTAAGCTATATGGTTCCCTTTTATTTCCTGGAAAATACTTATCTAAAACTTGATAAAGAAATTTGGAAATCTGGGCATGAATTTTATATGGATTAGCTATGGTTTGAGAGACTGGTCATTCTAGAACCAGAGAGTAGGTGGGCTTCCCATCATTCTGAAAGAGGGAGATGGCTTTCCCATGTTGGGATACTCTTCAGCTAGCTGCAAAAAGGAACTGGTTCTGCCCTCATTACTATCAATACTTACACTAGAAATGATTTTTTCACTAGTCCTATAGGATAAATTGATGATGTATATCTTGTTTTCATTTGAGCATCTATTTGATAAAAGCTTATGGTGAGATAGAGTTTTTGAGAATATAATAATTCTAAAATCCAGAGGGGCTCTAAAAATCATAAAACATTTATTTATTCAAGTACCATCTATTGCAACAGTGTCCAATAGAAGTTTCTGTGATGATGGAAATGTTCTGTATCTGTACTGTCCAGTATAGAAGCCAGTTCTCACAGGTGGCTTATTGACTATATAAAATTTGGCTATGAGACTGAAGAACTGAATTAATAATTTTATTTCATTTTAATTAATTTAAAAGTTAGAAGCTGCATGTCACTAGTGACTACTGTACTGAACAGCCTGATCCAGTATGTACTTACCATGAGTTCTCAGTTGGGCAGGCCAGCAGGAAATAAAATACACAGAACCTGCTCTCTAAGGGTGCACAGACTTATAAATATGATAAGACGTACATGTGAATCTCTAGAATATAACGTAGAAAGTGAGAAGCACATCAGCGTTTTGGGTTAACCACTAGAGGTTTCAGAAGAGGGATTGATGCTTTTTGGGTGAGAAACCAAGGGACAGTGGTGGAGGAAGTGGCAGTGGTCCTAGGCTTTGAAGGATGGGCAAGGTTGTTAACGTGTGGGATTAGAATGAAGGGCATTCAGACAAAGGAACCAAGAGGAGAGGAGGAGAAAGGAGTCAGCATTATAGACATGGAAATAATAATAATAATATAGTAATAGCTAACATCTACCAAGTGTTTACTATGAGATCTTTTTAAGAGCTTTACACGCATCAATTAATTCACCACTTTCTAAGGTTAAATGCCATCATTGAATCTCAATTATTATCATCCTCAATCTACAGATAAGGAAACTGAGAGTGAGAAGGTCAAACACATTTCCCAAGGTTGAGGCGTAGTGCCAAAGCCGTGATCTGAACTCAGGGAATCTGAGACTCAGGCACAAAGTGCTCCAGATGGAAGCTTGAAGATCAAGTAATAATGAAAGGAGTAGGATATGGAGAGCAGATAGGCAGACACAGTTCCTCACAAGGAATCCTACACAGGATGGCAGGAGGATGAGAAAATAATAAGGACTTTACAGGTCGAGGGTTAAGGAGAGAACAAAGAAAGTGCTGTGTATTGGGAGATAGGGTTAGAGGACGTGTCATGGAGGCGGTGTGATCAGCAGACTGTAAAGACCTCTGAAGTCTAAACCTCCAGCCTAAGCCTTTCTATAGACATTTTATTTAACCGGGGGTGAGGGTTGGCGGGGGGCGTCTTTCACCTTTCAGTTTCCTAATTGCTTCCTCTTCTTTTTGATTGTTTCCCTTTCAAAGATGAATTGTATTACAACTTGTTGAATTCCTAAGGTTTAATAAAATGTCCCTGGATATTCAGAGTTACGGTCACTATTAGCTAGAAATAGTTAATTGCAGTATGTATGATGAGGGGTCATCATTATCCATCATATATACTGTGTTAAGGGTCATTTCTGTAGTGCCCATTCATGTGGTGATTTCTTCCAAACCCACAGTTGGTTTCTGTTACAATCACTTTTTAAAATGATACAATGATTTTAGATTTGATTTTGGATGGGAGCAAAAGTACTCCAATGTTCCCGCCAGCAATAACTTTGATAGTAGAAACATTTCAGTCTCCCAAGGGACCTGCCTGTGAGAGTCATCTTCATTACTGAAATCAAGTCACCTGCCACAAAGACAAAACTGGATTTAAAAATTTTTATTTGTAAATACAGCTAATCTACAGTTTTTTCTTATGGAAAAACCTAATTTGTACCTACAATTGAGGAGATATTTCTAGAGATCATAGCAGCTGGTAGCCTAGATGGGACAGATGATCCAAAGCTTTTTAATGGGGGGAAGATAATGTATTGGCTTGGAGAGACCTGAATAAGAGACTTCATGAACTCTGTTTTTCATTTAAAAACTGTTCTATAATAATATTTTCACAAGCTGTACTTTCATAAGAATGGAGACTAGCTTTTTAAACATAATCATTTGCATCCGGCTTTTATCAAGTGATAAAAATGATAAAACAGCATTTTTTTTCTGTCTCAATGCATACTTGTAGATATGTCTACATATCCTCCGAAAATAATTATGCTATGTTTGTTAAAGCTAGAGGTCAGAGTTTTTTTGTTTTTTTTTTAATCTTACTTGAAAACTCTGAGGATTCTATCACTTAAAGAAATATTAGAGCTTTAGTGATCTTTACTAATAATGGTACTGGTGATGATGACGTGGTGGTGATGATTTCACTAATAATGGTACATAGCCTATTCTTCCATTGTAAAAGTTTTTACATATATTTACATATTTGTTCCTTTTATTATTTATTGTTTATCCCATTTATTGTTTTCTCCATTTTACATTTTTATCCTCATTTTACATTGCATGTTTAATGCTCACCTGTATATTACTATCTCCATTTTACAGATAAGGAGATAGAGGCACCAATACATCAAACACCTTGCCCAAGACCATATAGCTCTTGGCTTGAGCCAAGAGTCAACTAGCAGATAGTTCTAGACTCTCCATTCTTAACCCAATGTACACTATGACCATAGGGTTTCTTATGACTGATTAAATGAATTAATCACATGTGTAATTTGTATAATTCTTTATAGTTTACCTAGTACATTTGTTTATATTATCTGACTCCCTGAAACTATGAAGTTGGTGAAAAATGGATTTAAGAAGGAGTGCATGACTTAGCCAAAAATGCACAGAAAACTCTTTGGTAGAGCTGGGATTCATTCCTCAGTTTTATGGCAACAAGTCCATGTCAATTTTAATAGTTTCTGCTGGAGCAGGACATTATATCCTGTGGGACTGAACATTGAGACTGTCATTAAGGACATCATGTGCCTGCAGGAGACACGTGCTCTTAATTTTCTTTTTAATTGGAGTATAGTTGCTCTACAATGTTGTGTTAGTTTCTGCTGTACAACAAAGGGAATCAGCCACACACATGTGCTCTTAGTTTGACGGTAGTGACAGGATTTGTGAAGTTTGGTTAAATGGAGCTTCAGGTCCCTCTTCTGCTTAGACCTGTGTCAGCCTGAAAAGGCCCCTCTTTAGTCTTTTGGTCTTGTTGGGGTTCAGTCAACTCCATTGATGCCTGGAGAATATATTAGATATTACTAAACTTTTAAGTTAATATGTCTGCTTAAGTATCCTTTTGATTAAGGATCCATGACATTTCATAGAGTCTTAGACTGGAAAATATTAGATTAGAAAGATGTGCATTATAAGTCTATGATCCCAGTGCAGCCTTGAAAACCTGGCTTATCTTCTCTGAGCCTTGCCTTCCTCACCTCTAAAAAGATAATAAATAAACTGACATAGAAGAATTTCTCTCTTACATGAAATGGTGTGTATAAAGCACATAGCACTATGCCTGGCATATGAGAGGCACTCAGTACATCTGGAATTATTTTTAGCATTATATTTCATTCAGTGGTAACTCTAGGACATCAATGATTATACCTTAACACAGAAACCAGAAAAAGTGCTTCATGACACTGTTTCAGGGCGTGTTTCTATCTCTGCATTAGTTGCTCATCTAGTGAAGGATAAATAGGTGTCTGAAGGGGGTATGCCCTCCTTCAGTTACACTTTACTGCATTTACTGCGTTATAGCATCTGTGTATGCTATAATGATAATTTTGACATAATGGAAATGTAGCTCTTATTTATTTTAAAGGGTTTTCGTATGCAACCAAAATAATATGTTGGTGTTAGTCTACCGGTTTCTCTCCTTAGTACTCTCTACTTATGTTTGTTTATGGTTTTGTACCAGTGATAACTGGATATGTGTTCTTGAATTGCTATACTTGGGTTAAGTTTCATAGTTTGTGACCACTGGGCAGGTTTCTTGAAAGTTTTTCTCTAGGATGATGCTATGGACTGAATGTTTCTATCCCTCCAAAATTCATATGTTGAAATCTCACCCATAATGTGATGGTATTTGGAGATGGGGCTATGGACTGAATGTTTCTATCCCTCCAAAATGCATATGTTGAAATCTCACCCATAATGTGATGGTATTTGGAGATGGGGCCTTTGGGAGGTAATTAGGTTATGAGGTTGGAACTTTCTTTCTTTTTTTTTTTTTTTTGCGGTACGTGGGCCTCTCACTGTTGTGGCCTCTCCCCCTGCGGAGCACAGGCTCCGGATGCGCAAGCTCAACGGCCATGGCCCACGGGCCTAGCCATGTGGGATCCTCCCGGACCGGGTCACGAACCCGTGTCCCCTGAATCGGCAGGTGGACTTTCAACCACTGCGCCACCAGGGAAGACCGAGGGTGGAGCTTTCGTGATGGGGTTAGTGACCTTATAAGAAGAGACTTGAGAGAGCTTGCTTCCTCTTTCTGTTCTCCACCAATGGCCTTACTAAAGGAGGTTCTCAATTCTTTAACATTATGTGGGAGCCTGAGATCTTTATATGTTCTCGTGGTTGATTTTCTATCACAAGATGTAATGTTAGCACAGACTTGGGTTTGTGTTGATTTAAGAAAATAAAGAAATTGACATGTTTTGCAATTTGGATTTATGGACTGGGATTAATTTTCACCCTGTACAATGATTACATAAATAACTCTTACAGAATTTTGATATTTAATAACAAGTCTAACCTTTTGACAGCTGATAGCTCACGATGTTGTCTTATAGTGCTGTTCATTTTTTCATTGTTTGTCTCATTTTCTGAGCTAGAATGTGAGTCCCTTGAGTACAAAGTCCTTGCATTATTTCTTTGAATCCTCTACAATATTTGGGATATAACTTCAGGTATCTGTTCTTAATTCCCACCATTATATCTTTTTCTGGAGAGTATTATCAAAATCAATATTTATTATTGATACAATGCTTATTTTCCTAGACTCTCAGAAGACTGTGATCAGTTAACAGTACTCACCTTAAGGGGAAAAATAAGAAACAAAGGGGTGGGATAATCTAAAATAGATTTCTGTTTCCCTAGAACTAGATGCGTTCTTTTTTTTTATTTTCCTGAGAAAAAGACAAAGGAATAAGGGGATGATTTTGAATCAGTTACAGCTGCATAATATCTATGCTAAGCATAGCTACCAAGAAGGCCCCAATTTTGTTATTACAAATATACCAATTTGTTGGGTATATAGGATACTTACGATATTTATTTTGTTGAGTCAAATAGTGTACATTTTATCCAGCATACTGTTGCTTACAACTGTTTAGACTTAACTTTATTCAATGATGATTACTTGACTGAAAAATTAACATAACTCATGTCAAACATTAAGAGTATTTGTGGATATTAAGAATTTATGGATAATTGCCACTATTCATTCCCCTTTTGTCTCATTTACAACCATGACAGGGGCTCCCCCTGAGGCCTTGATTGTGTCCATTGAGACACATTTCACAGCTTTCTTGGAACCCCCTTAAATGTGCCGATTTAAAATTCCTCCAGTCATCATGCTTATTGTATCCTTATCGGGCCACGTCACATACTCCTTATCTGGGTCAAATCATGCATACTACTTTTATTCAGTCTTGGAGAAAGGAAAAGAAAAAACAAAGCAGTCAGACCTATAGACCCAAGGTCATTTTAGCTCTTCTTTTTGAAGCTTTCCTTTTTGGACTCTAGTGGGCTAGGACTACTAGCTCTCTTCCCCGCATGAATGAAGGGCTCGGTAAATCCTGCCCACTTCTGAGTTTTGCTGGGGCTATACTTACACAAGTCCTAAAACAGGATCATAAGAGGAAGGCTTTATTGAAAACACGTGAAGAGCATTATATTATTATCCATTTAATTCATTCGTTTAGAAGCTTTCTTTAAAATATGAGCTGTGGTTTCATTAAAGTCTAGAAATTTCCTTCTTCTATTCCATCCAATTCCTTATATAGTACCATGTATGTACCCCATGGTGAGTAGTAATGGGAGGATTCAGGCAATAAAAAGATGCTGGGTTTTACTGTTACCCATCTTTCTCTAACTTTGGAGACTGAGGCAGCTTATCTATGTAGGATTCAATGGCATGTTGGATCTTAGGTTTTTAAAGTATTATAAATCTAAAATGTGTTGATATTCATTAAGGAATCCCCAATGCTCTCATTCTGTGTTACATTTGTCCACATTTTTTGAGCCAGAGGGCTAAGGTTAAGCATGTAATAAATATCTTTCTCTGCTTAGTATACGTGCTAATACTTGCTCTTCCCTCTTTCCCTACCCTGTCCCTACCGAAAGAGCAAAATGGGAACAGAATATGTTGGGACCACAAAAAGTTTTTAAATGCTAACTCAGTGGTTGGTATTGGAGGATAGCAAAATCTTCATTTCCCTTTACCATGATCATAGCTTTCTTAATTTGTTGACCTTACTCAGACTCTTACTCAAGGATTTCTTGTTGCTTGGTATTTGAAATATAAAGGAATTTGTTTCCTCTCTTTTGGGAAAACAGTGGCCTAACTGTCGGTCAGTCACCTTCAGTAATAGTCCTTCTCTCTTGTCAAAAGTTTGTAGGTACCAGGGAGAATTTTCTGATTTGTATGGGGTTTGGGTGGAGAGAAGGTGGGCGAGGAGTGGGTAAAGATTTAGAAGAGAGAACAGACTCCTAGGAATCCTAATGCCTGCTATGTAATTTACTAGCTTTGTGATTTTATACAGTTTAATCCTCTTTGTACAACTTCCCTCATTTATGAAACTGAGGAGTCTGTGTTTTATATACTTTACAGGATGACATGAAATCATGTGCATATGATCTCTCCAAATGTGGTGTGCGTCGAGTGATAAATAAATGATAGTTTTATTATTTTTTTCTCTTATCTTTATCTTCTTTCCCCAAAAGGCTTTGCTTGCCTATGTTTCACAGTCTCCACTAGTGCCACTCCCCTTCATGGTGTCTTTCTCCATTCCCTTCGTCCTCTAACCCTAGTCCTTCCTAGTGAGCTGTTAAACTGGAGGCTCTGGAGTGAGCCATTGAATTGTAAAATGTCACTTCCATCTACGTTACCTTAAAAGGAGGGCATAAGTTCTAAGCATAGTAGGCAGTTATATGGTCTGTATGATTCTTTGGTTAATGCTTCACTTCTCTCTGGGATGTCAGCTGGGATGTCAGCTGGGATGTCAGCTGGGATGACATTCTCTCTGGGATGTCAGCTCTAAACAGGCAGGCCTGGGCCTCATTAATTAATTCCCTTTCAAATCCCAAATGCCTAACACAATGTCTGACCCATCAGAGAGTTGCTGTACAAGTAAAATAAACTCATGACAGAGTAATTCTTAATATGTAAAGTAAAAATAACTAAGCAGGAGTGAAAACTTCCTCTGGTTTGAATAAGTAACTAAACCATAGACACGCTAAGCCTATTAGGGGTATACGACATAATATGAGGAGTGTCTTGTGTCATGTGATACACTAGATGAATGCCCAGGCGTGCATGAGGAAGCCTGGGAAGGTTAGAACCCTAAATTCAAAATGTGTTAGGTGAACCCATGCTTTCATATCCAGAGGGATTTATTCTGGACCTATTGCTTCATTGAGGAAACATATTTCCTGAAACCTTTGAGCTGTGAAGCCCAGCTTTGTATGTCAGGAATTCTCTGTTTTTAGAGTTTCTTTTCAGAGTAGCTTTTCCCTTGAGAAGTTCTAGCAGAGCTTTTGTGGCTTCTTTGTTTTTCTAGATTAGAGTGCACGTCAGGTCATCCCCAAATTTTGGGGAGAGCCACCCCCAAAATAACAGATTTAGAGCTAATGGAATCATGTTCATGAAAGAGAAATGAAAGCAAACAGAATCTAGAGGGAATTCCAAACTTTGAAGATTTTCATTAAAATGGACCTTACAGATCATTTATGACCAGCCATTTATTTTATATCTTAACTATCCATGACCTAGGGAAAATGAGTGATGAAGGCAAATCCTGGTCCATGTTGGGGAGTGACAACATCAAAACTATACCTCAGATTCTGAAACCATTGATTACCATTCATCGTACCCCCTGATAAATACATGCCAAAATTCTAGGTGGCAGAATTTTCATCGTGATTAAATTACATTTTTTATATCATTTTCTTATCTTACCAAACACTTTGGACAATCATATGCAATCTCAACTTTCAGGGCAGTACAATATTTTGTCCACTCAGCTTATTCCTAAATTCTATGTAAAGTTCTGCATGCAGGTATCTTAGTTACAGAAGCAGTGTTAAGGCCAGGTTCCAGTTTCCATAGTTGCCCTTGACTGAGGGTGCACCAGGAGCCCATTTTCATTTCAGTGAGCAGTTCGTGGATGCAGCTAGTTGCGTGCGTAATGAGGATTAGAAAGGTCAAAACTTTTGTTCCATTAAGTGGTCCTCTGAATAATAGGGAACTTTAACGCCAGTTGGCCAGTGGAGGAACATTGGCACAAATATAGAAATGACTTGACACATTATTTAATGTTCTCATCATCCTGGAGCCATGGTTTATTGATATGGTTTCTGGGAACCTCCTCTATATTCCTAGAAAGACTAGGCTCTTGAATTAATTAGTAACCATCAACTTGTATTAATTGTATAGGTGATCTTGGGGTGGTTTACTTATATGCATGCCAAGCCTTGTCCTTCAGACGAGCCCATAGTCCTGGTGGTTGGGACGGGCTGTGCTTGCTAACTGTCCAGGGCTCAGGATCAGTGTGGCTGGAAGGAGGAATTCTTCTGCTTCCCGTATTCCTCAAGAAATCGTCCCTAAAAGGGGAAGATTTGCAGTGGCAGATCGTAGAGAGATGGCATAGATGAGGATTTTTTTTTTTAACATCTTTATTGGGGTATAATTGCTTTACAATGGTGCGTTAGTTTCTGCTCTATAACAAAGTGAATCAGTTATACATACACATATGTTCCCATGTCTCTTCCCTCTTGCGTCTCCCTCCCTCCCACCCTCCCTATCCCACCCCTCCAGGCAGTCACAAAGCCGTGAGTCAATCTCCCTGTGCTATGCGGCTGCTTCCCACTAGCTATCTACCTTTTCGTTTGGTAGTGTATGTATGTCCATGCCTCTCTCTCGCTTTGTCACAGCTCACCCTTCCCCCTCCCCATATCCTCAAGTCCGTTCTCTAGATGAGGATGTTTTAGAGTGAGACTACAGGAAAAAGGGTAAAAAACCTAGGAGCCCAGTTAGGTAAACCACAAATCTAGATATAGTTCCACCAACTTTTGTTTTTTAACAGCTTTATTGAGGTATAATTTACATACCGTAAAATTCACCCATTTTAAGTGTACTATTCAAATGATTTTTAATAGGTTTATAGAGTAATACAACCGTTAAGACATGAGGTTATTCAAAAGGCTCTGGATTCCTCTCCTTCCTCAGCCCAACATACTGGGTGGGAGAATCCTCAAAGTGAGATTTTAGTTTCTACTGGAGATTAAAGCTAGTGAAACAGTATTTTTAATTTGTGCTTTTTGTCTTCTCCATTAAATTATATTCCCTGCTCTGTATTCAGGTAGAAATTGTAAATCTGTTCTTAGGTTTCTACAGTTCAGGTTTGAATTTATTGTTTATTTGTGCGTGGAATGGGGTTAGAATGGGCAAGAACGACGTTATACGTTTAGGAAAGTAAATGCTAGTGTAGTGAGAGATAATAAAGTCTTTATCAAGTCGCAAGATCCTATAATTTAGCTTTTTTCTTATAAAACCTGTGATCTTACATATGTTGTTATAAAGTTATGAATATAAATTTTAAAACTCTCTGGAATCATAGGTTTGCTTTTTCTTTTTTTTTGCATCTTTATTGGAGTATAATTGCTTTACAATGTTATGTTAGTTTATGCTTTATAACAAAGTGAATTAACTATATGTATACATATATCCCTGCATCTCCTCCCTCTTGTGTCTCCCTCCCACCCTCCCTATCCCACCCCTCTAGGTGGTCACAAAGCACCTAGCTGATCTCCCTGTGCTATGTGGCTGCTTCCCACTACCTATCTGTTTTACATTTGGTAGTGTATATATGTCCATGCCACTCTCACTTTGTCCCAGCTTACCCTTCCCCCTCCCAATATCCTCAAGTCCATTCTCTAGTAGGTCTGCGTCTTTATTCCCGTCTTGCCCCTAGGTTCCTCATTACCATTTTTTTTTTTTTTAGATTCCATATATATGTGTTAGCATACGGTAGTTGTTTTTCTCTTTCTGACTTACTTCACTCTGTATGACAGACTCTAGGTCCATCCACCTCACTACAAATAGCTCATTTCATTTCTTTTTATGGCTGAGTAATATTCCATTGTATATATGTGCCACATCTTCTTTATCCATTCATCTGTTGATGGACACTTAGGTGGCTTCCATGTCCTGGCTATTGTAAATAGAGCTGCAATGAACATTGTGGTACATGACTCTTTTTGAATTATGGTTTTCTCAGGGTATATGCCCAGTAGTGGGATTGCTGGGTCATATGGTAGTTCTATTTTTAGTTTTCTAAGGAACCTCCATACTGTTCTCCATAGTGGCTATATCAATTTACATTCCCACCAACAGTGCAAGAGGGTTCCTTTTCTCCACACCCTCTCTAGCATTTATTGTTTGTAGATTTTCTGATGATGCCCATTCTAACCGGTGTCAGGTGATACCTCATTGTAGTTTTGATTTGCATTTCTCTAATAATTACTGATGTTGAGCAGCTTTTCATGTGCCTCTTGGCTATCTGTATGTCTTCTCTGGAGAGATGTCTATTTAGGTCTTCTGCCCATTTTTTGATTGGGTTTATTTTTTAAATATTAATCTGCATGAGCTGTTTATATATTTTGGAGATTAATCCTTTGTTGATTTGTTGGCAAATATTTTCTCCCATTCTGAGGGTTGTTTTTTCGTCTTGTTTATAGTTTCCTTTGCTGTGCAAAAGCTTTTAAGTTTCATTAGGTCCCATTTGTTTATTTTTGTTTTAATTTCCATTTCTCTAGGAGATGGGTCAAAAAGGATCTTGCTGTTATTTATGTCATGGAGTGTTCTGGAATCATAGCTTTTTAAAGTGGCAGGAGGCTAAAGTAATCTTCATATCTATTTTCGGGCCAGTGAAATATTGTCCAGAACATGAGACTGTTGAAGTTTAGAGCGTCTACATTTATTCATTCATTTTTTCATCAATTATTTGAGTGAATTCTGCATTCAAGCCACAGAGTTAACTGTTAGTGAGAATTAAAAAAAAAAAAAAAAAAACAGGTCCCCACTCCTGTCAGCTGAGCTGGCCTGGCTCTCACAGCAAACTCATGGTGTTTACCCATTTGACATACATACTCAATTTCCCAGAATACCTGCATCACATGGAGTCACCACGTGATCATGATGGAGTGAGGCAAAAACGAGACAACTCCATAATCATGTCTGATGACAGACAAAACGAAAGCACAGCCCAAACCACAAAAATGGCAAAGCATGCCTCTTTCCCAGCTTATGGGGAGACTGCTATCTTTACCAGTGAGCGACTGCTGTTTCTTTACCAATTATAGTTTTAACTTCACATTGCCATTCTTGCCTCCTAAATAAAAACAATTCACATATCCAGTCATCCCATTGCCCTTATTTTCTAACAGCACCCAATCTAGAGCAAAATCACATTTTCTTGCCTCTTCCACAAAATCATCTAACACAAATCCAAATCCTAAATCAAGCTCCTCTTAAATACCCTCTACTGAGATGCCCGCACCCACAGTTCCACATGGTAGCTGTCTTTTACTGTATGGGCCAGTAAGTCTGACTTCACTTGACTACTGATCTGTCCCTTGTTGTCTTTGACTGGGGGTCATTGACAACAGTGCTGGAGGTAAAACAGATGTTGTATCAACTCACGTTGACCTTTCTTTCTTGTCAGAGAGACAGACATTATTAACAACTTGCTAATTAGTGGATAATTGCCAATGAAATCAATGCTTTGCCAAAAGGGATTTGGCTGTATATGCAGCAGGGGTTTGGAAGCTTCACTGAGGAGGCGTCTCTTGAGCTAAGACGTGAGAAGGATAATAAGGGGCTGATGTGAAGGGTCAATGGAAAGAACCTGAGACTGGAGAAAGTGTTGCTCTGGAGAATCTGAGCTAAGACTAGATGGAATAGAGGGCAGGGAAGGATAGGGGCAGATGAGGTAGGTTTTAGAGGTCTGGATGTTGAATGTTTAAGCTTTTCTTCCAAAGAGCAGACAAAAACCGTTGAAGGGTCTTGAGGAGGATCATGATGTTATCATATCACAGTGCATTGTGCAAAGATTTTTGGATGTTGTATAAAGAAGATATTGGTGAGAATTCACAGTGGATGCGGGGAAACAGGGTAGGAGGTTTATTCAGGTAAGAAATAATGAAAGTGCAGATTACAACAGAGGGTGTAAAGGTGGAGAGGTATAGACTCATTTTGGATATACTTTATTGTGAAGCTAAATAGGATTGGATAATGGGTTAGGGGTGGGTTAATGTGAGGAAGGGAGAAGTATTCTGACTTGGGCAATGAAACAGGTGGTATGGTGTCATTCATTGGCTTGATAAATGCTACATCTACTGACTTCACTAATGTTATAAAACTACTAAATGTTGGAACTAAAACTGACAGAAAGGTTTGTCTTCTGGAGCAAACCTTTCTGCCTTTTACTTTCAACCCTTGTTTGTATTATAAAAAGAAGTAAAAGGGAAGATGTGGAGCTAGGAGACTTCCAGAACAGGTTCATGGATTGGAATGCAGCAAGCAGAGACATTGTCTTGAAATATAGCATCATGCTGTAATAATCATTTTTAAAGCTCTTTTTACATTCTGAGATCAATTATTTTAAATCAAACTCTGATTCCCCTGAACAGGAAAGGGTATTTTCTGGAAGTAGGTGAGGGTGGAGGTTGGAGAGAGGAGAATGAGGTTGAGGAAATGTAGTTGTATGTATGGAAACCACCTCTTTCCCTTAGATTCCATTAGAATTGGGACTCTGTGGTTTTAAATTAATGAGTCATCCTTTCATTCATTCACTCAACTTTTATCTTCATTCAAAAACATTTCTAGAGTGATTAATTCCCATGTCCTCTGCTAGAAGTTGAAGATAAATAACAATGAGTAATTGTTAGATAATGTAGAGTATGGCCAAGGAGTCAGGAAACCTAGTTTTAGTCTCAGCTCTATTTCTGTTTTTCTGTATGTTTCTTTAAATAATTTATTCTTTCTTTTATTTTACTGACAGTATGGGAGTAAAAAAATACATATCCTGATTACCTCATAGGTATCTACCTTTATTCTGGAAAGGAAAAACAAAAAAAGTTTCCCCCCAAACTGATGGGCAACATTAGGGAGGCAGTTTTACACTCTGAGCTTCAGTTTCTTATAAAATGAGGATAATATTATTGCTTTTCTAACATTTTCAGAATAAATAAATAAGACATGTAAAACTATGTTAAATATGAAATAGTCTAAATCATAAATAGTAGTCATAGTAAATATTAAAACACCAAGAAACCTAAAATATTTATTATTGAAGAAAGTCATAGATTTTAGCATTTTGGACACAGTGGACAAATGTTTTCATTTTGATTTGTAAGGTAAATAGATGTCCCTAGGTCTTAGTAGCATGGGATTATGAAAAATTAGAGTAAAATTAATTCCCACAATCTTTCTCCCATGAAAAACTTCATGGTTATAGTCCCTTTTTTACCTATCCATGCCATCTAAAATATGTGCTTTTTTAATGTCTTGAATTCTGTTTGTTCTCTTTTCTTTTCCTCCCATTTTTTTCTTGATTTCTGTCTGTGTAGCTCCTAAGAGCAGTGTTTCATCACAGCTGTCTCTAAGAGAGAGCTGCTTCCCAGCCCAGCTTCTATATCCTCGTGTCACACAGCTGCATAAAAACACCCTTCATGTGCCAATTATCACCACTTTCCAAGTAGTGTTCCAGGCAGATGTGCTTTGTCACTCGTGTCCCAAACTGGTATTGCTTTGGCCACAAATCTCTGCATAGTGTCTTAAACCATTTCATGGCACAATTTCCATAACCACTCATCTAATGTCAGGTCCTTCCCTCTCTTATCCCAGATACAAAATAAAAAGCAGGCCATTTTGTGGAATAGTAGGTGGTCACTGGTTTTATTTTTAAGTTCAGTTGCAAACCACTGCTCTTACCTACTCCTTACCTATTAGTTACCTACTACTGATCATTTATCTACCTATTTTGGAGTTTACTTTTCTTTTTTGACTACATATATTATTTTCTCATAAATTAAAAAAAATTACATGCCAACATACTTTCTATAGTTGATATAATGGGAAAAATACCTTGGACATGAAGCTGTGAAAATCTGTATTAGAATATAGTCTCTTCTACTTACTAGTTAAATCATCTGAGGAAAATACATGAAATTCTCTGAACCTCAGCTTCGTGTAAAATGGACAAAACACTTCACTGGATTTTTCTGAGAAATCAGAGAGGATATGTCCAAAAGGACCTTGCACAGTGCTTTGTAAAGTAACTGATTTATAGAATGAATGCAATGAAAATGTTTGCCTCAGGCGGACTAAAGAAAACAAGAGAGATTTCTTATAAGAAATGTTGGCAAATGTGATCACTAGAATTCATTTTAGAAGCTGTATAGCGCTTGATTACCTGAGGCATCAGGGTGGGTTTATGTCCTCCATCACAAGATTGCATGTAATGTTTGGCAATGCATTGTATTCTGCTATATCTGCAATTTATTTTGGGAAAGAGTTTGTATGAGGAGTTCTATTAAAGTAAGCAGTATTGGATTTTTCCTTCAATTCCTCTAGGCCCTGCCTGCTTTATTATTGGCTTATTTGTTTATTTTTCAGATCATCATGTGAACAATGATGAAAGTAAAAATCATTCATTGAAAACAGAATGCAGATGTTTGGGGAGTGGGTGGTTGTCTTAGGGCATATAATTCACTTACTTCTTCTGGTTATAAAGTTCTATTTTATTTGGAAGTATTTTGCCTTGAGAGTCACTGTTCTATTTGTATGTATGTGTGTGTTTTCTTTAGAAATGATGATAAAGAAATAAGCTTCATAGTATTAATTGATCCAGTCTGGTTCATGTTGTAATCCTCACTTTGGCTAAAAAGGAAAGAAAATGGTGGTAAAAGCCCTTTTGCTAAACATTTAAAAACCCAGTATAAATCTAAAGTGAAGATTATATGCAAGAAATGAATTGCAGCAATCTTCAGTTGAAAACAATAAAATCAACAATGAAAGTTGCTAGTTACCAAGCCCCATAGCATAGGCAAGATTCCTAGTGGTCTAGAATTAATGTAGTAAATATCCTGATTCAAATAATCTCATTATTAATGACATAATTTTATTAATGAACTGGTAGAATGAACACTTTTAGGGGGAGTGAACTCATTTCTAGTTCAGAGGTTAGAGAAGGTTCAGGAGCTTTGTCTATGCTCAACTGTCAAAGATTTGTGCTCTATGTAGAGATTATCTTCACGGAAAATTTTTGCTCAAACTGAACAGAGAAAAGAGCAAGACAGACTATATTCCATAAAGAACCTCTACTACAAAACAATTAAAAATACTGAATAAATATGTGAAGTATCTTTTCAAATGCATTGCTGAGCTGGCAAGAATGCAAGGGTGATCCTCAGAAGCTAAAAGCGAAAAGGAAGCTGAAATCTGTAGATGTAAGACTACGGTTCTAGAGCTGTTTTGATTTGCCCCAAGATACCTTCTCATCATGGATGTCTGTGAACTTCTATTTTGATGGCAATAGGGGCATGAGGGAAAGGGAAGAAAGCTTAGAGCCGATGTTAGGTGGGGAACATGAAAATAAACCTCCCCCCTGTTGCAAAAAGCTGGGACCCTCAAGGTGTGCAGAGAATGGGTAACACAAAAACTTTTTGTTTCAAAACTTGACCATGGATAGAAGGAAAGAGTAGAATTTCCCTTTGGCACTTGTAACCACAATCCAGTCCTCCCATGGGTTAGTTAGTAGGTCAAATTTCTATTAACAGTACATTCCCCAAAACATTCAAGCTTAAAATGTAGTTTAAAGATGTCCACAAGATAATTACAGAAGCAGAACCATCATCAAAAGACCAAAGGGAGTCCAGGAGCCAGTCTCATGTGTTCCAGATAAGACTTACTATTCACATTCTCTTTATATCATTGACAGGAGTAATGAGATCCATTGTACCCATCATCATGTTCAAGCCAGGCCCACAGCAACTTAGATGTCCCAGGTCATCCCTTATCCAGTTAGATTTCATGCACAGTGAGGTTCTTCCCCTGTGGCACTCTACTCTCCCCCTCCCCTATCTCTTTTATTTATTAAAATAGCAGTTATTACCATCTGATATACATTTTGCTTATATATTTGTATGTTACCCCCACTGAAATCTAAATTTCATGCGGGCAGTGCATTTTATTTTTTCTTCACTACTTTATCTCTGGTGCCTAGAACAGTAGCTGGTACATAGGGGATTTTCAGTAAATATTTTTTAAATGAGTAAAGAAATAGACATTCTGGAAATAAAATATGTAATAATTAAAAGTGTGAGGTAGAGTTAAACTGCAGATTAGATACAAGTAAGAAAGTATTAACAAACAATGGTAAAAACTGAGGAAATTATCCAGACCAGCAGAGACAGAGAACAGAATGGAAAACATGAGATTAAGAGATATAAAGAGCCACAGGAATCAGACAAGAAAAAGAAATAAAAGGTATCCAAATTGGAAGGGAAGAGGTAAAACTGTCACTATTTACAGATGACATAATTCCCCATATAAAAAACTCTAAAGACTCCACACACAAAGTATTAGAACTAATAAATGATTTTAGCAATGTAGCAGGATACAAGATTAATATATAGAAATCTGTTGCATTTATGTACACCGATAATGAAATATCAGAGAAAGTAAAAAAGAAAAAAATCTCATTTAAAATTGCATCAAAACAAAACAAAACAAACAGAAAAAGCACTCTAGGAATAAACTTAACCAAGGAGACAAAAGACCTATATGTTGAAAACTATCAAGGAAATTGAAGACAATTCAAAGAAATGGAAAGCTATCCCATGCTCTTGTGTTGGAAGACTTGATATTGTTAAAAACAGACTTACTACTCAAAGCAATCTACAGATTTAATGCAATTCCTATGAAAATACCTATGGCATTTTTTCAGAGAACTAGAATAAATAATCGTAAAACTTCTATGAAACCACAAAAGGCCCAGAATTGCCAAAGCAACCCTGAGAAAAAGGAATGAAGCTGGAGGTATAACCCTTTAAGACTTCAGACTATACTACAAAGACACAGTGATTAAAAAAACATGGTGTTGGCACAAAAACAGACACATAGATCAGTGGAAGAGAACAGAGATCCCAGAAATAAACCCACACACTTGCAGTCAATTAATCTATGACAAGGAGGCAAGAATTTACAAGGAAAAAAGGAGATCTCTTCAACAAATGGTGTTGGGAAAGCTGGACATCTACATGCAAAAGAATGAAATTGGAACATTCCCTCACACCATATACAAAAATAAACTCAAAATGGTGTAAAGTCCTAAATGTAAGACACGACACCATAAAACTCCTTGAAGAGAACATAGGTGAAAATTCTTTGACATAAATGGTAGTGATATTTTCTTAGGTCAGTCTCCCAAGGCAAAAGACATAAAAGCAAAAATAAACAAATGGGACCTAATCAAACTGAAAAGCTTTTGCACAGAAAAGGAAACCATCAACAAAACTGAAAGACAACATACAGACTGGCAGAAAATATATGCAAATGATGTGACTGACAAGGAGTTAATATCCAAAATATGTGAACAGCTTATACAGCTCAGTATCAGTAAAACAAACCAATCAAAAAATGGGCAGAAGAGCTAAATAGACATTTTTCTAAAGAAGACATACAGATGGCCAACAGGCACATAAAAAGATGCTCAACATTGCTAATTATTAGAGAAATGCAAATGAAAACCACAATCAGGTATCACCTCACACTGGTCAGAACGGCTATTATCAAAAAGTTATCAAAAAGTTACTAAATGCTATAGAAGATGTGGAGAAAAGGGAAACCTTGTACACTGTTGGTAGGGATTTAATTTGGTGCAGCCACTATGGAAAATAGTATGGGGTCTCCTCAAAAAACTAAAAACAGAACTACCATCTGATCCAGCAATTCCACTCCTGGGTAAATACCCAGAAAAAATGAAAACTCTAATTCTAAAAGATACATGCAGCCAATGTTCAGAGCAGCACTATTTATAAGAGCCAAGAAATGGAAGCAACCAAAGTGTCCAGCAACAGATGAGTGGATAAAGAAGATGTGATAACTATATATACACACACACATGCACACACACAACGATGGAATATTACTCAACGTAAAAAAGAATGAGATATTTCCATTTGCAGCAACATGGATGGACCTAGAGAATATTATGCTTAGTGAAATAAGTCAGACAGAGAAATATAAATGCTATATGATATCCCTTGTATATAGAATCTAAAAAATAATACAAATGAGTCTATCTGCAAAACAGAAACAGATTGACAAAGAAAACAAACTTACGGTTACTGAAGGGGAGAGGTTGGTGGGAGGGACAAATTACGAGTATGAGATTAACAAATATAACTACTTTACTTAAAACAGATAAACAATAAGGACTTACTGTATAGCACAGGGAATTACATCCAAAATCTTGTAGTAATCTATAATAGAATATAAACTACCCCCCCCAAAAAAAGAGTGTATCACTATGCTGTTTTCCTGAAACTAATACAATATTGTAAATAAACTATACTTCAATAGAAAGTAGAGATATAAAGATGTCTGTTTAAATAGGGAATGTCAGTATTTGAAAAGAGCAGTTTCCTTCCTTGCGAAGTTCTAAATTAAATCATTGGTTTTTTTTTTTTTGAAGCAGTGAATAGAAGATTCTGAATTATGAGAGATAGACACAAGTCAAAGGGATTTTCAACAAACTTCCTTTTGTTTTCTGTTGACCAAAATGTTCATTCGTTTTTCCCTGTAAGCTGGCTCTAGTAGTGCTTAGTTGTCTTTAACTTCATTCAAAACGATTTTGTTAGATTGTATTGTGACAGCTGTCATATCAGCGTGCATTTAAAATTTGACAAAATTTAAAAAATAAAGTGGTCTATCTTCTGTGATGAATTCTTGACTAAATTCCAGAAAATATCATTCGTATCACCAATTATAGATATTGGTAGGATCCATGGTAGAGACCCTCATCTTGGTAAATCTCAGAGTTGAGAGCCGGTCCAGGCGTTCCTGTGGTGGCTCCATGGGCTCTTCCTCAGCCTACGGGCCTTCCCATGAGTTCTAGACTCTTCCTTGAGCTCATCTCTCAGCTCTGCGGGTCCCTCTGCTCCCCATTAGCAGTTCACCACTTTTCACTTAATTGACAACTTTTCCCTGCTGCATTTTCTGACGTGGCCTCTCACTTCTGTATGAACCCTGACAGATACAGGGCATTGCAGACTTTGAATTTTTATATTTTACTGGTGGATTCACTCTTTTCATCCTTATTTCTGGGGATTTTTTTTTTTTTTTTTTTTCTTTACAGACAAAGATATTACTTAATAATATCATTAATTATTACCCACATTGGTTTCTTAGTTACTTTTTGATTCAGATTCTTTTCTATAATTATTTCACAAGTCTAAATGGTCCAGACCTTTGTATCTTTGGCAGAGGTTTGCAACTTTTTCTGTAAATATTTTAGGCACAGACATACATAGTGTCTATCACATGCTCTTCTTTGTTTTCCATTAAAACCCCTTCTACAATGTATATGTTTATCAAATCATCACGTTACATACTTTAATTATATACAATTACACTTGTTAATTATTTCTCAATAGAGTTAAAAAAAATCAAAGCTATTTTAGTTATGGTCCATACAAAAACAGTCCATGGGCTGGATTGGGCATGCACTGTAGTTTGCTGACCCTGTTTTAGGTGGTAAAGTCAGAGAGAAGCTGGTCTGTGGTCGGGTCCACAGACATGACTAGGTCACTGCTTTCCTGAGACGAGAAGACCTACTTCCTTCATCTATGCTGCACTTAGATGATTGATAGATTGACACCCACTTATAACTTCTTGTTTGTAGTACTGAGAAGAAGGTTTGTCACTTACGTAAAAATTACAAAGTAGCAAACCTGCAAAATTGCCCATGACTTAAAACGGGTCATAAAGACACTGAAGAATATCCCGTTCTTAAGTTTCTTCTTCTTGTAACCTTATATTGCGAACATCCTGGCAATGACACCCTCTAAGCCTTTTGTTACCAGATTGTCAAATTAACAGCATATCAAGTCCAATTTTCTTCACTGAAAAAGGAAGGCTTGTCACAAGGTAAATTGCTCCTCAGACTTTAGGACAGGATTTTCCACCCCTGGCACAAGTACCCTTAGACATTTGTTCTGACATCTCTTACAGTGCTTAGCATTGCTTTTTAATTATTCACTAAAAATGTTTGTCTATCCTCACAAAGTTTCTTGATGACATATACTCTGTCTTACTCATCTTTGTATTCTGAGATTTAGCATTTGTAATTTGTGTATGTGTGTGTGTGTATGTGCGTGTGTTAATAAAGAAGTGACTGTTGCTCTTAAAATATTTAGCATAGAAAAGAATTTGAAGAAAGAAACCAGGGAGAAAATGGGATTGTGTCTTTGTAGAAGCCTTGTTTCCAAAGGTATGTGGCTTTCGATACATATTCAATCACTTTGGTAGGAATTTATTTGTGTAACATAATATAACTAAAGGGCTGGCAAATTTTTTTGTAGGAAGCTAGGTGGTAAGTATTTTAGACTTTGTAGTCATATAGTCTCTGTCATAACTGCTCTATTCTATCCTGGTAGGGTAAAAGCAGACAGATGATATGTAAATGAATGGATGTGGCTATGTTCCAATAAAATCTATTTGCAAAAAGAGGCAGCATGTTGAATTTAGCCCCTAGATTGTATTTGCTAATTTCTGTTCTAAAGAGAAGGACGGGAGGGAAGCCACTCACTTCTGCCACATGGTTGATGTATAACATATACAACACAGTCAAAATTCTGGAGTTCAGGGGTCTTTCTTCAATGGTGTTGTGAGGGCCTAGACATTGAATTATGCCTCATACTGTCTCTAGTTCTCTACCTCCTTTGTACCAGGCCCACCCAGCACCATTTACTAACCTGTTTTTAACATGTTAAAGTCAAGATTCACCTTTTATCTAGGAAATAGCTAAGCAATTTGAGAATTCAAATTTAAGTAGGTTCTAGTGTGCCGTTTTGTTAGCCATTGCCTCTTCCTTCCTCCTACAATCAGGTATTGTATACCTTTCTACTCTGGGAACAATACTCTTAACCAATATTAGTATAAAGGATTATCAAAACAAATAAAGTAGGCCCTGATTAGCACTTGGGGAAGTTTTTTCAATTTTAGTTTCATAGAAAAAAGTTTAAGAGTGTGGAATTTGGAGCTGTCCATATCTGGATTAAACTCCTGGCTCTGCCATTTACTAGAATAAGACCTGCCCAAATTACTTCACCTCTTTAAATCTCAGCTACTCCATCTGTAAAAGAGGGACAGTGTGGTGCCTTATCATTAGGTTGTTGTGAATACCACAGGAAATTATTCTTGGAAAGCACTTAGCACAGTACCTGGTCTGTAAGAAGAGCTTGGTAATTGTCACCTATTATCATTACCAATGGTATATCATTAAAGTACCAAACAGGCTCTTGTTGGTATGTTCATGCTTTCAAGACTATAACAGTTTGAAATTATAAGTGTTTTTTCTGGATAGATTGTTACATAAAATCGTTCTCTCTTCCAGGAAAATGTCAGCTTATAGTTGACAAATGAAAAAATTTTGATAGTGCTGTCAAAGATTGGAAGAGAAATTTATTATGTATGGGCAAAAAGTGTTCATAGACCAAATGACTAAGTCAAATATACTAGTAGTCTTTAACCTTCTTAGAGAACTGATTATTTTGCAGCAGAGTAACTTTTGTCCATCCTGATGTTGTTGGTTTGTTTCATGTGTTTTCTAAGCATAAGTAATGTAAGACATTCAATTAGTTTTGGAGAAATGCGCAAATATAAAACTGAAACTGAGTGTAATCTATAAATTTTCAGTGCCCGTGGAACATAGCTTCTTCTTTACTTTCAAAGTCCGTTACCCAAGGGAGCCTATTTGTTTTTCTCTCGCCGTTTAGATAATATCCTAAAAGAATGGCTCTATGAGGCTTCCCTGGTGGCGCAGTGGTTGAGAGTCTGCCTGCCGATGCAGGGGATGCGGGTTCGTGCCCCGGTCTGGGAGGATCCCGCGTGCCGCGGAGCGGCTGGGCCCCTGAGCCATGGCCGCTGAGCCTGCACGTCCAGAGCCTGTGCTCCTCAACGGGAGAGGCCACAACAGTGAGAGGCCCGTGTACTGCAAAAAAAAAAAGAAAAAAGAAAAAAAGAATGGCTCTATGGACTTTTGTTTCTAATCTTCAGTGTATATAATATACATGCCCAGATCATATACACATATCTGTCTGAAATGGTTTAATGTGTCTGTACTTAATCTGCTAGAATTACAAGTTATCCTGTGTGTATAAAATGTATGTATATTTTCATGTTTCATATAGCCAAGTGAAACATCTTGAAAGGGAGAGAAAGAAGGAGAGGAGAATTACAGCTACAAGGTACTTTTTGGTGGGCTAGGAGTGGAGGAGAATCTACCAATATCTCTCTTAAGATAAGGTTTTTATCCTTACATCATAAAATTCTGCTTATATTTTGACATTATCTTTTCTCTTACAGTGTCTATTCCTTCATCTGCATTAATCTCATATAGATAGTGATGATAGTAGGAATGTGTGTAGGAATCTTACCAGAGCGTCATGTAAAACTAACAGCTACCCTACTCAACTATTGCTGTTAACTAGTTTCTTCAGTCTCAGTTTATTCTCAAGAATCAGAAGTAAATAGATATCTTGTTGTAATATTACATATTTCTCTTGGTATAAAATTGGAAGATCAGGTAAAATTCATTGTATCTGAGATAAATAATCGTAGTAACAAGAACGTATCCCATAGAAACTAAATGAGATGAAAACCAAATACAATAATGAAACTCTGATGGCAGGGGATTGCAAAGAAAACAAGTTTTAAACTTTCAAGTGTGGAAATCTCTAGCAAGAACAAAGCCTACATTGTAAGAAATGCCAAACCATAGGATATAAATGTTACATAAAAAAATGCAAACAGTCTAAGTAGAATGAACAAATCTTTTTGAGAAAATGAGTGAGGCAGCAGGCAGAGATGGGACAGTCATGTAATTCTGCATAGTGTCCATTGAAGGAAGCTGTTGAGAAGATGGGAAGTAGGAATGGTCTCTGTGATCAGTGATTGTAAGAGACACTACAGTACATTCATTCAAAATAAAAATGGGGCTCTTTGCTCGGAGTGTGTGGAAGTTGTGTCAGTGTCAAGAGAATTAAATCTAAAGGGAGTGTGATAGGCATCAACTATCGATGATAACTTTTCTCAATTTGTCCATCATTTAACAATAGAACACCCAATCACCGAAAGGGTGACATGTCAACAAACTTTAAGCTTTTCCAGAATATATAATCTTTCCCCTTGCAGACCACAAATTAAATCATTGCTAAATACACCAGCCCCATATTCACACTCTGAATGTTTATTATTCACACATACAAATAATATTCTCAGTCCACATTGTTATTAAGTAATAGATATAGTATTTTATAAACTCATCATCATTAAATAATATATAGATTTATTATTTAAAAATAAGAGTAGCACTCACATACAGTCAGATGCTTAGAGATGGTTACTTCCTTTCAAAAATTAGAGGGAAAAGCTTTTTAAAAATTGCTCATTTTCTCTAATAGCGCAATCCTCAGGTACATAATTTACCAGCTTCATGGAGAATGAAAGGTTCCAGCAAACCTGTACTGCAAATAATTGTGGAAGAGAGAAAAATGAGTACGGAACATGTTTCAGGCAATGCAAGCCAAGTCCCCTAACATCCTATGAGAAATGGAAGTAAAGAATGCAACTTGGTTTAAAGTATTTTAATGTTATACCATGTAAGAACTAAATCACAGAGAGGTTCATGTTTATTGGGTTTTAAATGTTTTGCAGTTGTAGAATTTACCAGAGATTGTGCAACATGTGCTTTCATCTATTTTTATTAATCTGTTTTAAGGGAAACCGAAAGCAACAGAAAAGTATAATCTGTAGAATGTACACAATGAAGTGGCATCTGAAACACCCTTCACAGTGCAAAGGGGGAGAGCATTGAAAGCTTATCTGGAATTTTCACTTACTTTGACCGTATCCTAAGTAACCTATTTCTTTAAAAATTGTTCTATCCTGACAACTGAGGTTCTATAATAACATCCTTTTACTTCATGGGCATTGTACAGTGTAGGTCCAAAGGGAATTTTCCCTCGAGAACTGTATTAGTTTGCTAAGGCTGCCATAACAAAATGCCACAGACTGGGTGGCTTAAATAACAGGAATTTATTGTCTCCCAGTTAAGAAAGCTACAAAGTCCAAGGTCAAGGTGTCCACAGATTTAATTTCTTCTGAGGCCTCTCCCCTTGGCTTGCAGATGGCTGCCTTCTCCCTGTGTCCTTACATGGTCTATCCTCTATGCACTTGCATCCCTGGTGCCTTATCTGTGTGTCCTAATTATAAATAAGGACACCAGTCAGATTAGATTAGGGCACATCTGAATTGCCTCATTTGAACTTGGTCACCTCTTTAAAAGCTCTGTCTCCAAATACAGCCACATTCTGAGGTACTGGGTTGGGGCTTCAACATACGAATTGGCGTTCGGGTAACGGGGATACAATTCAGTCCATAACAAGAGCCAACAGTACCTGACAGCAATCATGAGTTTTGCTGGAGAGAGAAAGGGAAATTCAGGTCTCAGCAATTTTTTAATCCAGAGTCTCATGCTCTATGAATCTCCTCCAGAGTAAAAGCCTCCCCAGCAGGCAGCACTCTGTATTTTCAGCATCCCTCCTGTTGGAATTATTACTCTATACTCAGATGCCATCAGGAAGTTGCCAGTGCTCATAGGTACACGTTTTCATGATGCAAAACAGTTGATTTAAAAGCGAACTGTTCAGTCAAACGTTTATGAGTATATGGCTCTTGACAAAGAATAAAATTAAGTAAAACCTGAGGTGATCCAATACATGCTCTCTTCCCCCCTGGTATATTTTCATGTTTTGTTTCTCCAAGTAGAGTGGAAGACAATTTATATAGAAAAATTTTGTACAATTAAATGGAAATAAATATTTATACATAAAGGAAGGATTCAGGTAGTATTTATTCTTTTCCAACCTCTTGAATTATAAGTTGTGAATTTTACTTTTTTTTTTTTCTATTATTGAATAACTACTTAGCTTTTTAGAAGACCAGAACATTTCTGGATATGTCCCATAATACTTCCCGCAGAAGAGTCGATACTATTTTATATATACTGTATTTACAAATTTACAAGTTTATATTTGGTGTAGATTTTTTTCAGGAACTCATTTTATGCTTTGTTACCTTTAAACGTACAGGAAAATCTGTGATTGTACATTCCCACTGGCCATCCCTACTTGCGTTTGCTTCTCAGGAATAGAAAATTTCTGCTTCCAAATGTATAAGGCAATAGCTCTCCCTCTTTCATCTCTTGACTCTGAGCCAAAGGATTCTTTCCAAATGTCTTTCACATACTCTTAGCATTGAGAATAGTGCCCTTCACTGTCATATCCAGTTTTCTAGGTTTGGTGTTTATAAAGAAATCAGAAACTATAGACGCTTCTCATTGTTATATGTTGAAATCCAATAGATAATTTGTAAGTCATGGCCCTCTATGATTGAGGGATTCTCCCCCATGAACTTAGAGTGGTAGTTAAACCTTCAGATACACTTTATGTCTGCAGCCCGTGAAGTCACAATTGGGCTCCCCCAGGCAGAGAGTTCTTGCTCCTCCCTCGGCTGGCCTCAACCCAGCTGTTAAATCAAGACCTTCCCACCTACACCAGGCCTTCCTCCTCACTCTTGATCCTGACCTCCTGTCTCGTTCATTCTTCGTGTAGTGAGTTCCCCGATCTTTGGTTATTCATGACCGATTTAATAACTATTGCCAGTTACACATACCACCTATACCATTATTTACTTAATAGGTTTTCTTTTTCTAAATAGTTGTTTGACTTAATACGTTTATTTATGAAGGCAACTTTATGTCACTAGCACACATTTAAAAATCTATACCATTTGACATTGATGGAAAGTAAATATAAAAATTCACATAATGGGAATGAAGTGTTACGGAAATTCTTAGGGCTTACCATGCGCCAGGCTCTGTGTTGGTATCTTCACTACGTCTGGGGTGTAGCTTCACTACATCTCCTCACTGATTGCTTCATTTGGAATCACAACTTCCAAATGAAACATACAAACAAATTCCTTTATAATGAGAATATTTGTTGTGGGCTTACCATGCTCCAGACACTGGACATAAGGTGAAAGCCAAGACAAACAAGGTCTATGTGCTTGTGGCCCATTGAGGGAGGAAATAAAAAAGATTAAAAAATAAGTGAGCCCCCCCAAAGATCAGAAAGTAGTAAGTGCTTTAAAAAATAGAGAGGGTATTGAGATAAGGAGAGATTAAGACATTGGTACCACTATTAAATATTTTCTTTCTACAGTTGAGGAAAGTAAAAGTTAAGTGTATAAAGTAACCTACCAAAGGTCACACAAGTAGTGAACAGTGGAGCCAGGCTTCCTCCAGCCCCCCTGAAAATGGGCATGGGCATCTTATTCACCAGAGGGAATCCCAACATGGCACTCATTGCCTTGGCCCACATAAATGCCTGTTCCTGTCTTGTTTTCTGGAATAAGCTGAAAGTACTAAAAGGAGCACTTAAAACCCTTCACGTCCTTTAGCCTTTTTTTTTCTTCCTTATTCTCTCACATGCGTGTTTTATTCATTTTCCAGTTAACCAAGAAAAATAGCAGTCCTCATAAAATGATGAATGCTAAAATAGAGATTTTTGTGGACTCTGCAAGCAAATAAGGGAATCATACATTTCAGTTGGGTAAATGCAACAGCTAAGCAGTAAAGTTATAAATTGTGATGATTGTGGCGCTACAGAATGGCATCCTTTTTGCTTCTGTTGTCATTAGCTTAGGTAAACGATGGCTGCTCTTAGCATAGCAAGTGATGACATTCTGCAAGGCAGGAATTCCACCACATATTGTTATTTATATATATGGTTAAGTTCTTTTTTTAAATTGTAATGCAGTGGTTAACCAGATTATGCTGAAGCATCATTCAGGATAGGAAAGGTACTTTATCAGTGGAGCGTGGGATTTTTAGGTCTGAGGATAGCGCCATCTTCTGGTGATTAACAGTACTTTTTCCCCTTAATATGTTTTCTATTTTCTATTCAAATGGAAATATAATACAGAACTTGTCCTGGAAATCCGATTTAAAAAAAATTTCAAGTTGAACAGTAGAACATAAATTATCATGAAGTGAGGTTTTGGTAAGATAAATTCTTCTCTCATTCTGATGTGTATGAAATTTGAGTGTACTCTAAAATACTCTGAAAACAAGATAAAGCAAGTGTGTGTAGAGTGTCTTAATATTAAAGTAATTGCTTGTAAATATTTGCATCATTGATGGAATGTGTTTTTAATCCACAAGCAATTTTGAAAATGTTTTGAGGTTTGCACACCCTTATCAGGAAATGGTTAACAGTCGCTGTTATTTCCTAAAAATGAGCATGTTGATTACTTTGGATCATTTTCATTTTTCTTCCCAGCTTCTCATCCTCTCTTCCTACGACTTAAACCTAATGTGCACACAGGCTGTACGTGGTTTATTCCCAGGCTCCTTTCATTGGCGCCTCCATGTAATGGCTTTGCCTGGAGCCCTTTCCATGAAATGACATGCTGAGCTGGCCTCTCATGGCAGCTTTATAACCAAAATAACATTTCCATGCTTTTCCTGGTGTCAAATGGGTATCGAGACTGAAAAATGTGAAGATACCAAATTTCAATTCTGGGCTCACATTCAAATTCATTTACTTTGAACCGACCACAAACTGAATCTGATGTTCATTTTCATGAGTAATTGTTAAAAAGCCAAATTTAGGCAGATTGCCTTAGAAATAATATTTATTTAATAGAAGAAGTAACATAAGGCGATTTTGCCTCAGCCCTGATTTTTTTAAAAAGTGAATACAAATATAATACCTTCTTTTGTGCATAAAAGCAGTGATCTACACAGAATTAAATCTCTGTGTTTATGCAATTTTTAGGAAATTGTAATATATAAGTTGTAAACACATTAGCTTAGCTGTCAAAGACACAACCAGTTCTTAACACAGATATAGTAAAGACGTTACATAGTCTTAAACAGCCATCCTTCTGTGACCCACTTGCCATACCTAATAATGATATGGAAATTTAAGTTTTTAAAAGAAGTACTTTTTGTGAAGCCAAATGCTGAAATGGTGACCATTTTGCAGACTGGCCTTGGAATGAATGTGCAACTAACGCCATCTAGTGGTCATGTGCAGGAGACAAGCGCAAAACAGAAGGTTTCCACGTCCAGTTAGGAGTAGCTCTCTTCTGTTGTTTCCTAAGATAAACTGTCAACTGAGATGAAATATTAAGACTGTAATCTGTATCTTCTTTTTAATCATTTACAAAGTAAATGAAAATTTTTATAGACCAAGATAGATATATTAAAATTTATCTCTAATAGTACTACATTAATATATACATTTTTCCAGTTTTGAGACATAATTGACATACAGCACTGTAAGTGTAAGGTGTACAGAATAATGATTCGACTTGCATGCGTCATGAAATGATTACCACAGTAAGTTTAGTCAACATCAGTCATCTCATATAGATACAAAATTAAAGAAAAAGAAAAAAATTTCCTTGTGATGAGAACCCTTAGGACTTATCTCTTGATAATTTCATATGTAACATACAATGGTGTTAATAATATTAATCATGTTGTACATTAATCACTATTATTTCTTTATCTTATAACTGGAAGCTTGTACCTTTGACCACCTATGATTTTATTATTTGTTATCTCCTTGTGTCACTTCCTCTATAAAACTGTCCCTGATTTCTCCCAGCAAAGCTAGTCATTTCTCACTCTTAGCTGCCATTGTATGTAATTACTCTATGGGAATGGAATACTGTAGAGAAAAATAGTGGACTTTGGAGTCAGGTGGGCCTGGGTTCTAATGCCTCTGTAGCTGTGTGACTGGAGGCAAGGCACACAACCTCTCTGAGCTTCAGCTACTCTGTTTTTACTATGACAAAGCCATGATCATAATCCACAGCAGGTTGTTGTTAACATGGCAGGGGCTCATGTGAGGCCTGGGAGGGTTGTGAATGGTAGCTATTTTTATAGTTACTTCTGCATCAACTCTTAGTAAAGAACTGAAACATTAGTATTTGTTCATAGTCTTTTTTTTGTTGTCATTGTTTTCCCCAAATCAGCTGTGAATCCCTTGAGGGAAAAAGCTGCCTTAGCCGTCTCGGTCGTAGATGTCTAGTGGCCTGCCTGGCACAGGGTAAATGTCTGTAGAATGCATGCATCTCATTCCATCTTGCCAACCAGGCTGTAGTTTCACATGGTTAGGGGTTGGGGATGAGACTTCTCTGTACTCCTTATCATTTGTAGCACAGAGCTTAGAGTACCTGATTAGCATGTGAATGATGAATTTTGATTGATGTGCTAAAAATTATGTTCTGTCCACTTAGTTATTCAGCTAAGTATTAATGTCATTCAGCTAATTAGTGAAGTTCTACTTCAAGTATGTATTGAACGTCAATCCCAGGTTTTTTTTCCATTTCCCATAAAATTTCAACTCCTTGTTTCTATTGTTGATCGCTTAATCATCATGAATAGTATTACTATTAAAACTGTATGAAATTCATCTGTGAAAAGCAATACAGTTATTTTTTGTGATCTTTATCTCCCAAATGTTGAAATGTCCTGTGTGGTTTACTTGCAAAAAAGTGAGTATCTCCCTGGTTGAAATAAGATGGACAAGGCTTATTGTCGACTTGTGGCACTTGACTTTAAATTTCTTTGGGGAGGTAGCCTCATCCACCAGAGGGCAGACAGCAGAAGCAAGAAGAACTAGAATCCTGTAACCTGTGGAACGAAAAGCACATTCACAAAAAGACAGACAAAATGAAAAGGGAGAGGACTATGTACTAGATGAAGGAACAAGATAAAACCCCAGAAAAACAACTAAATGAAGTGGAAATGGGCAACCTTCCAGACAAAGAATTCAGAATAATGATAGTGAAGATGATCCAGGACCTTGGAAAAAGAATGGAGGCTAAGATCGAGAAGATGCAAGAAATGTTTAACAAAGACATCAGAAGAATTAAAGAACAAACACCTAGAAGAATTAAAGAACAAACAGACAGAGATGAACAATACAATAACTGTAATGAAAAATACACTAGAAGGAATCAATAGCAGAATAACTGAGGCAGAAGAATGGATAAGTGACCTGGAAGACAGAATGGTGGAATTCACTGCTGCGGAACAGAATAAAGAAAAAAGAATGAAAAGAAATGAAGACAGCCTAAGAGACCTCTGGGACAGCATTAAACACACCAACATTCGCATTATAGGGGTCCCAGAAAGAGAAGAGAGAGAGAAAGGACCTGAGAAAATATTTTAAGAGATTGTAGACGAAAACTTCCCTGACATGGGAAAGGAAATAGCCACCCAAGTCCAGGAAGCACAGAGAGTCCCAGGCAGGATAAACCCAAGGAAAAACACGCAGAGACACATACTAATCAAATTGACAAAAATTAAAGACAAAGAAAAATTATTAAAAGCAACAAGGGAAAAATGACAAACAACATACAAGGGAACTCTGATAAGGTTAATAGCTGATTTTTCAGCAGAAACTCTACAAGCTAGATGGGAGTGGCACGATATACTGAAAGTGATGAAAGGGAAGAACCTATAACCAAGATGACTCTACCTGGCAAGGATCTCATTCAGATTTGATGGAGATATCAAAAGGCTTACAGACAAGCAAAAGCTAAGGGAATTCAGCACCACCAAACCCGCTCTATAACAAATGCTAAAGGAACTTCTCTAAGTGGGAAACACAAGAGAAGAAAGGACCTACAAAAGCAAACCCAAAACAATTAAGAAAATTGTCATAGGAACATACATATTGATAATTACCTTAAATGTGAATGGATTAAATACTCCAATCAAAAGACACAGGCTTGATGAATGGATGCAAAACCATGACCCATATATATGCTGTCTACAAGAGACCAACTTCAGACCTAGGGACACATACAGACTGAAAGTGAGGGGATGGAAAAAGATATTCCATGAAAATGGAAATCAAAAGAAAGCTGGAGTAGCAATACTCATACAGATAAAATAGACTTTAAAATAAAGAATGTTACAAGAGACAAGGATGGACACTACATAATGATCAATGGATCAATCTAAGAAGAAGATACAACAATTATAAATATATATGCACCCAACATAGGAACACCTTAATACATAAGGCAACTGCTAACAGCTATAAAAGAGGAAATGGACAGTAACACAATAATAGTGGAAGACTCTAACACCTCACTTACATCAATGGACAGATCATCCAGACAGAAAATTAATAAGGAAACACAGCTTTAAATGACACAATAGACCAGATAGATTTAATTGATATTTATAGGACATTCCATCCGAAAACAGCAGATCACACTTTCTTCTCAAGTGCACACAGATAATTCTCCAGGATAGATCATATCTTGGGTCACAAATCAAGCCTTGGTAAATTTAAGAAAATTGAAATCATATCAAGCATCTTTTCTGACCACAATGCTGTAAGATTAGAAATAAATTACAGGGAGAAGAAAAACCGTATAAAACACAAACACATGGAGGCTAAACAATATGTTACTAAATAACCAAGAGATCACTGAAGAAATCAAAGAGGAAATCAAAAAATACCTAGAGACAAATGACAATGACAACAGGACGATCCAAAACCTATGAGATGCAGCAAAAGCAGTTCTAAGAGGGAAGTTTATAACAATACAATCCTACCTCAAGAAACAAGAAAAATCTCAAGATAGTCTAACCTTACACCTAAAGGAACTAGAGAAAGAAAAACAAACAGAATCTAAAGGTAGTAGAAGGAAAGAAATCACAAAGATCAGAGGAGAAATAAATGAAATAGAAACAAAGAAAACAATAGCATAGATCAATAAAACTAAAAGCTGGTTCTTTGACAAGATAAACAAAATTGATAAACCTTTAGGCAGACTCATGAAGAAAAAGAGGGAGAGGAATCAAATCAATAAAATTAGAAATGAAAAAGGAGAAGGTACAACAGACACTGCAGAAATACAAAGCATCCTAAGAGACTACTACAAGCAACTCTATGCCAATAAAATGGACAACCTGGAAGAAATGGACAAATTCTTAGAAAGGTATAACTTCTAAGACTGAACCAGGAAGAAATAGGAAATATGAACAGACCAATCACAAGTTATGAAATTGAAACTGTGATTAAAAATCTTCCAACAAACCAAAGTCCAGGACCAGATGGCTTCACAGGTGAATTCTATCAAACATTTTGAGAAGAGCTAACACCTATCCTTCTTAACTCTCCCAAAATATTGCAGAGGAAGGAACACTCCCAAACTCATTCTATGAGGCCACCATCACCCTGATCCCAAAACCAGACAAAGATACTACAAAAAAAGAAAATTACAGACTACTATCACTGATGAATATAGATTCAAAAATTCTCAACAAGATACTAGCAAACAGAATCCAACAGTACATTAAAAGGATCATACACTATGATCAAGTGAGGTTTATCCCAGGAATGCAAGGATTCTTCAGTATACGCAAGTCAATCCATGTGATACACCATATTAACAAACTGAAGAAGAAAAACCATGTGATTATCTCAATAGCTGCAGAAAAATCTTTGACAAAATTCAACACCCATTTGTGATAAACACTCTCCAGAAAGTGGGCATAGAGGGAACCTACCTCCACATAATGAAGGCCATATATGACAAACCCACAGCCAACATCCTTCTCAATGGTGAAAAACTGAAAGCGTTTCCTTAAGTTCAGGAACATGACAAGGATGTCCACTCTCACCATTGTTATTCAACGTGGGTTTGCAAATCCTAGCCACGGCAATCAGAGAAGAAAAAGAAATAAAAGTAATCCAAATTGGAAAAGAAGAAATAAAACTGTCACTGTTTGCAGATGACATTATACTCTACATAGGTAATCCTAAAGATGCCACCAAAAAATTATTAGAGCTAATGAATGAATGTGGTAAAGTAGCAGGATACAAAATTAATGCACAGAAATCTCTTGCATTCCTATACAGTAACAATGAGAGATCAGAAAAAGAAATTAAGGAAACAATCCCATTCACCATTGCAACAAAAAGAATAAAATACTTAGGAATAAACCTACCTAAGGAGGTAAAAGATCTGTACTCAGAAAACTATAAGACACTGATGAAAGAAATCAAAGATGACACAAACAGATGGAGAGATATACCATGTTCTTGAATTCAAAGAATCAATATTGTGAAAATTACTATATTACCCAAAGCAATCTGCAGATTCAGTGCAAGTCCTATCAAATTACCAATGGCATTTTTTGCAGAACTAGAACAAAATAATCTTAAAATTTGTATGGAGACACAAAAGACCCTGAATAGCCAAAGCAATCTTGAGGGAAAAAAAACAGAGCTGGAGAATCAGACTCCCTGACTTCAGACTATACTACAAAGCTACAGTAATCAAGACAATATGGTATTGGCACAAAAACAGAAATATAGATCAATGGAACATTATAGAAATCCCAGAGATAAACCCATACACCTATGGTCAACTAATCTATGACAGAGGAGGCAAGGATATACAATGGAGAAAAGACAGTCTCTTCAGAAAGTGGTGCTGGGAAAACAGGACAGCTACATGTAAAAGAATGAAATTAGAACACTCCCTAACACCATACACAAAAATAAACTCAAAATGGATTAAAGACCTAAATGTAAGACCGAACACTATAAAACTCTTAGATGAGGTAGACATAGAGAATGGACTTGTAGACATGGGGTGGGCGCACAAAGCTGGGGCAAAATGAGAGTAGCATCAACATATATACATACCAAATGCAAAATAGTTGGCTGGTGGGAAGCAGCAGCATGGCACAGGGAGATCGACTTGGTGCTTTGTGATGACCTAGAGGGGTGGGATAGGGAGGATGGGAGGGAGGCTCAAGAGGGAGGGGATATGGGGACATGTGTATGCATACGGCTGATTCATTTTGTTGTGCAACAGAAACTAACACAGTATTAAAGATCTATTAAAAAACAAAAACTCTTAGAGGAAAACATAGGAAGAACACTCTTTGACATAAATCACAGCAAGATCTTTTTTGACCCACCTCCTAGAGTAATGGAAATAAAAATAAAAATAAATGAATGGGACCTAATGAAACTTAAAAGCTTTTGCACAGCAAAGGAAACTATAAACAAGATGAAAAAACAACCCTCAGAATGGGAGAAAATATTTGCAAACAAATCAACAAAGGATTAATCTCCAAAATATATAAACAGCTCATGCAGGTTAATATTAAAAAAAAAAATGGGCAGAAGACCTAAATAGACATCTCTCCAGAGAAGACATATAGATGGCCAAGAGGCACATGAAAAGCTGCTCAACATCAGTAGTTATTAGAGAAATGCAAATCAAAACTACAATGAGGTATCACCTTCACTAGTCAGAATGGGCATCATCAAAAAACCTACAAACAACAAATGCTGGAGAGGGTGTGGAGAAAAGGGAACCCTCTTGCACTGTTGGTAGGAATATAAATTGATACAGCCACTATGGAGAACAGTATGGAGGTTCCTTAAAAAATGAAAAATAGAATTACCATATGACCCAGCAATCCCACTCCTGGGCATATACCCAGAGAAAACCATAGTTCAAAAAGACACATGCACCCCAATGTTCATTGCAGCACTATTTACAATAGCCAGGTCATGGAAGCAACCTAGATGCCCATCGACAAATGAATGGATAAAGAAGATGTGGTACGTATATAGAATGGAATATTACTCAGCCATAGAAAGGAACAAATTGGGTCATTTGTAGAGATGTGGATGGACCTAGAGACTGTCATACAGAGTGATGTAAGTCAGAAAGAGAAAAACAAATATCGTATATTAATGCATATATGTGGAATCTAGAAAAATGCCGCAGATGAACCAGTTTGCAAGGCAGAAATAGACACACAGATGTAGAGAACAAACGTATGGACACCAAGGGGCAAAAGCGGGGAGGCGGGTGGTGGTGGTGGTGTGATGAATTGGGACATTGGGATTGACATATAAACACTAATATGTAGAAAATAGGTAACTAATAAGAACCTGCTGTATAAAAATATATAAAATTAAAAATAAATAAATTTCTTTGGGGAAAGCTATCAAGTGGCCTGCCTTCAGATTTATAGATTTTTTTCCTCCTTTGTTCATTTGCTGTCCCACCTAGAGCAAGAGACATAGGATCTGAAGGAAGTTTCCATGGCACAGTTGATGGGTGAGTCCCTCCCTATCTTTTGCAGTGGCTCACTCCTTCTAAAATTAAATAGAAACATGGGGAGCTTAGAAAGTTGTATAGAAGTGTGTGGTTCAGCTCAGGGAGTTGCCGGCAGCATAAACCCTTCCCCCAACAGCCTGCGTGTTGTGCTTGACAGCTGTGATATTTTTCCGCAGGGACACCTTCTCATTGCTCATTCCCTCTCTGTCACTTTTTTAAAAATAAAGTTATTTATTTATTTCTTTATACTTTTGGCTGCTCGTGGACTTTCTGTAGTTGCAGTGAGCAGGGGCTGCTCTTCATTTCGGTGCACGGATTTCTCACTGCGGTGGCTTCTCTTGTTGCAGAGCATGGGCTCTAGGCACGTGGGCTTCAGTAGTTGTGGCACGCAGGCTCAGTAGTTGTGGCTCGCGGGCTCTAGAGCACAGGCTCAGTAGTTGTGGTGCACGGGCTTAGTTGCTCCGTGGCATGTGGGATCTTCCCGGACCAGGGCTCGAACCCGTGTCCCCTGCGTTGGCAGGTGGATTCTTAACCACTGCACCACCAGGGAAGCCCCCTTCTCTGTCACTTTCCTGTGGCTTCTCAGGTTTCCCTCTGGTTACTTACAGATTCTGCTGGAGATGGATGCTATAAAAGGGGAAAGTCCTGCCTTTGATATTTTTGATTTGTATTACGTTTGTAAATGCTTTGGAATACCTGACACTGCAAAGATACAAAATACAAGTGGCTTAAGTTTCTGACACCTATAAATAAATCTCCTCACCAAAGCACAGCCTCTTGGAATCTAACTTGCTGAGGTTTCGAAGTTGTTGTACAGGGAATAGAGTTTTATGTTCAAATAGAATTTGAAAATCTAAGAGTTAGCTGCAGTGCAGAAAGTGATGTTCATGATTAGTTTAACGTTACTGGGAACAGATTTCGAGGTATAAATTCCAACACTGCTGCTCCCAACCTTGGGCAAGCTGCCTAACGTCCCCACACTCATTTCAGGGAAATGTTAAAAGTATCTCTGTGCCTAAGTTCTTATTCCCTGAGAACAGAACTTGGCATTAGTAGGCATTCAATAAATGTCCTTAGTGTCATGTTAAATATTAGTAGTAGGATTAGTGTTTGTATTCATAGTTATATTATAAATGATAATCAGAGGTTGCCTTCCTTTTTGGGTTTTATGGTCATGATTGGTTTGACCCACACTGAGTATCCAGCAAAGTGATTTCTAGTCCCCACCACTCTATAAGGAGTCTATCATTGAAGTCCTTCCTTAACCAGGGTGGCTGCCACTGCGGCAGAGGCCATGGGGTTAATAAGATAACTTGCCATATTCAACACCCCTTGGAATTTCCAAAAAAAAAAAACATTGAGGGCTGATTTTCCGAGGGATTAGAGACCCTGTAACTGTAGGTGAGAGCATTAGCTACAGAAATATTGCTTATATGACTTAGATAATGGTAACTCCCATTTATAATGTGCTTATACCATGCTGAGCACGTACTAAGTGATTTATGGCATTACCTTGTTTAATGGAGATAACACCTGTATGAAGTGACAATTATTATTTCTCTTTTATTAATGAGGCAATGGGTTCTGAGAGCTTATGTAACTTGCCAGTGTCACATGATATTAAGTCTCGGGGCAAAATTCAAATCCAGGTTTATCTATTTCTCGAATCTACAAAAATACTTGAAAAATAAATTACCTTGCTTATGAGGTAATATGATGTAGTGAGAAGCATTCTGGGTGGGTATAATAAGAGAATACGTGTTCAGAACTTACTGTGTTCCAGATGCTCATTTAAGGCCCATGGGGACACTTTTATTTCCCTCGTGTTACAGACGAGGCACCTGAAGCACAGAGAGGTGACATGGCTCACCCAGGTCATGTGACTAGTAAGACGTGGAGCTGAGAGTCTGGCTGTTCAGTCTACACAATGGTGATGATCACATCAGAGACCTGGGTTCCAGTCTCAGCAGGGGTACTTCCCAGGCACTCACTGTGCAACTCACTTAAAAACTCCAGGTCTTGGTCTCCTCACTTGTAAGTTAGTGATCCTACTTGTTCTATCCTCTTTAGAAACTTTATATGAGAGATAAGGCACTTATAAGCTATAACCATTGACTACTATTGTTATTAAGTCTTGTGCCCTGTGCAAACCAATGTGATGTACATAAAAATGCATATATTATAGAATCAATCTATTACTTCTATTTCCTATAACCGTTCACAAAATAAATAAGCAAACAAACAAATGCATAAAATGGGCTCGCTTTGTTTTAAGCTTTGAGTTGGGCAAAAAGTATACAATGAATTGAAGTTAATGGAGAATTATTTTAGGAGCAGACAAGAAGCTTTGAAACAAATATAAAGGTTTACGTATACAAGCTTTTAAATCAATCAGAGATGCAACCTGTTTTTGTAGAGGAAGTAATCACATTTTTAGTGCTTTTAATTTTTATTCTGAATGCTAAGTGATTTGTCATTCTTGTCATTTTTGGCTGTAATTGATTCTTTTCAGGGCACTGTACGCGTGGATTTAATGAGTGGTTCAGGCTTCTGATGAGAATTGAGAAGTATATGTGACAATTAATTTATACAGTTAAAAAAACAAGCAGTGAAAGACAATGATGCATTGAAGTTAATGCTAGGTTCCCTAAACCCATGTTCTGTTCTACCTTTGGCCTGAGTGCTGTAATTCCGCTGGACAAATGGAGAAGTATTTGTAGGGATATAGAATGTTACCCATTGTCTGTTGTTGTGGTCTAGTTGCGTTGGTGTACAGCTGAAGCACAGGGCAGAGTGTGTTATTCCCAATTCAGTGAAAGGCCCTGAACTGCTTGTGGCTCTGAACATAGGGGTCCGAGACAAGGCTTCCACTTATTTGGATTTTCCTTGTACTTGAACATCTTTTCTCTCAGCCCACTCTGTGTCCTAATCACCCTCATTCGTTCATTCCACAGGTCTTTATTAAACCTCATGACATTGTTGGGTGATGGCAACATGAAGATGAAACACTGTGTGGTTTTAGCCTTGAGGAAGGCAGGGGGAAGGAATAAGGGAAAGAAGGAAGGAAGAGAGACTTAAATTTTAGTGAACACCGGCTAGGTGGCAGATGGTGAGTTGAATTGCTTAATGCATGAACTCTTTTTATTGACATAAGAACTTATGAGGTAGAAGTCAAAATCCTTTTGTTCAGATGTAGAAATTAAAATGATTAAGTTTGATATTCGTAGAGTCACTTGATTATTCACTACCATCTTTGATATCTCAGCTCACAGTGTGTCACGTCCTGACCTTACAGACAAGTTTAGTCTGAGCACTGTTGGTGACAAGCAATAGAAACCTGTTCCTATTTTTTTTTTCTTTTAAAGAGAGATTTTGTACATTATTGTTGCCTCAAACAACAAGAAAGTTCTGGAACTTGCTGACCTCAGCGGCTCCCTGAACTCAGTCTCTCAGCTTTGTTTTCTTGGTTTGGCCTCATTCTGCAGATGGTCCTCCATGTGGTAAGTGGAAGAAGAGCTTGGCTACACACAGTTCTAGGCTTACAGCATCTCAGTTTAGCGACTTGAAAGGAAAATGGGAACCCCAGAAAACTGTGGTGTCCCTCCCTACAAGAGGACTTTATATAGCCTTCCTTTATTTATTTTTTTTAATATATTGAGGTAACATTGGTTTATAACATTGTACTGCCACTTCTGGATATACTACAGAAGTAGTATACAGTAGTTACCCCCCTGGTAACCCCCTCTGGAACATAGTGGTGCATATATCTTTTTGAATTAGTGTTTATATTTTCCTTGGATGCCCAGAAGTGAAATAGCTGGATCATAGGTAGTTCTAGCAGCTATTATTAATTTTTTGAGGAATCTTCCTACTGTTTTCCATAGTGGCTGCACCAATTTACATTCCCACCAACAGTGTATGAGGCTTCCCTTTTCTCCATATCCTTCCCAAACACTTCTTACTTTTTGCCTTTTTGATAATAGCCATTCTAATGGGTGTGAGATAATATCTCATTGTGGTTTTGATTTGCATTTCCCTAATAATCAGTGATGTTGAATCCCTTTTCATATGCCTGTTGGCCATCTGTATGTCATCTTTGGGAAAATGTTTGTTCAGCTCCTCTGCCCATTTGTAAATCTGATTTTTTTGTTGTTGTTGAGTTGTATAAATTCTTTATGTAGTTTGGATTTAAACCCTTTATTGGATATATTATTTGAAACTATCTTCTCCTATTCACTAGGTTGCATTTTTGTTTTGTTAATGGTTTCCTTTGCTGTGCAGAAGCTTTTTAATTTGGTATAGTCTTATTGATCTATTTTTGTTTTTGCTTCCCTTGCATGAAGAGACATATCCAGAAAGATATTGCTAAGACTGATGTCAAAGAGCGTACTATGTTTTTCTTCTGAGAGTTTTATGGTTTCAGGTCTTAAATTCAAGTCTTTAATCCATTTTGAGTTGATTTTTGTGTATGGTATGAGATAAGGGTTTCATTTTATCTGTGAGACTGTTTAGCTTTCCCAGCACCATTTATTGAAGAGACTCTCCTTTCTCCATTGTGTATTTTTTGCTCCTTTGTTGTAAATTGATTGTCCATATATGTGTGGGTTTATTTATGGGCTCTCAGTTTTGTTCCATTGATCTTTGTGTCTGTTTTTCTGCCAGCACCATGTTATTTTGGCTATTATAGCTTTGTAATATAGTTTGAAATTGGGGGGGTGATATCTCTGGCTTTGTTCTTGTTTCTCAGGATTGCTTTGGCTACTTGGGGTCTTTTGTGATTTCATATAAAATTTAGGATTTTTTATTTATGTGTAAAATGTCATGGGGATTTTGATAGGTATTGCATGGAATCTATAGATTGATTTAGGTAATATGGATATTTTAACAATGTTAATTCTTCCAGTCCATAGCATGGAGTATCTTTCCATTTCTTTGTGTCTTCTTCAGTCTTTCAACAATCTTTTATAGTTTTCAGTGTACAAATCTTTTTTTTTTTTTTTTTTTGCAGTATGCGGGCCTCTCACTGTTGTGGCCTCTCCCGTTGCTGAGCACAGGCTCTCGCCGCGCAGGCTCAGCGGCCACGGCTCACGGGCCCAGCCGCTCCGTGGCATGTGGGATCTTCCCAGACCGGGGCACGAACCCGTGTCCCCTGCATCGGCAGGCGGACTCTCAACCACTGTGCCACCAGGGAAGCCCCAGTGTACAAATCTTTTACCTCATTGGTTAAATTTATTCCTAGGTATTTTATTCTTTTAGTTGTGATTGTAAATGGGATGGTTTTCTTAACTTCTCTTTATGCTAGCTCATTGTTAATGCATAGAAATATAATAGATTTTATATATTGATTTTGTATCCTGCAACTTTACTGTACATTTTTATTATTTCTAATAGATTTTTGGTCAAGTCTTGACTTTTATTAATATGTAAAATCAGGTCATCTGCACATAGTGACAGTTTTACTTCTTCTTTTCCAATTTGGATGCTTTTTATTTCTTGCCTAATTTCTGTGGCCAGGGTTTTCAATACTGTGTTGAATAAGAGTGGCAAGAGTGGGCAGCCTTGTCTTGTTCCTGATCTTAGAGGGATAACTTTCAGTTTTTCACTGTTGAGTATGTTGTTTGCTGTGGGTTTGTCATATATGGCCTTTATTATGTTGAGGTATGTTCTTTCTATACCCATTTTATTGAGAGTTTTTAACATAAGTGAATGTTGAATCTTGTCAAATGTGCAGCCTTTCTTTTGAACTCAGTCACAGCATATGACTTGATTTGACCAAAGAAGTAAAGTGTTTTTTTTCTGAGAAGCAGATTTAAGAAACAGTGTATGGTTCATGAAGCTGTTTTTTCCTTTCCTCTGGGATCAGGGAAGCCTATGCCAGCTGGAAACTCTGCCATCGGTGTCTCTGAATGACTTCAATAAGCAGAGTCTCTATGTTGACTCATGATGGAAGTGTCATGTGAGCAAAAACTGTATTTTGCTGTTTTGAGCTGCTGAGATTTTTCTGGTTGATTATTATTACAACATTACCCAGCCTTCCCTGACTATTGGTAGACTAGGTTAGGATACTAGTCTATCTGACTCAGGTATTATGCCCCTCCATTGTATATTGACTGTGGCTGGGTGGGTAGTATACTATGGGTAAGCAGGCTGAGTCAGGATACCAACTCTTTGGCCAGATTTGGGGTACTGTAATTGGCACACCCTTCCTAGAACATCACTGAGTGGGGAGGGACAGTCCCAGTGGAAATGATGGTATACAGGTAAATGGCCCTCAAAGTTAGAAACTGCAGATATTCTAATTGGCACTGTGTATCTCTTTTTGTTTTTTATCAGTTTGTGTTAATGCATTTAAATATGGGGTTTTGGGATTCATATCTGCTTCCTCCACCAGAATATCAACTCCAAGAGGACAAGACTGCAATTATATGCCCAGTGCCTGTGCAGAATCAATATCCAATGTTGAGTGAATAAACACATAAAGAAAAAATGAACAATTACTGGTGGAGAGAAAAAGTGCAGATTTTTTTTTTTCAGATTTTCAAGTACAGTATATCCCCCCAATAGTTTCAGCTCTGTGTGAAATGTTATAATGGGAAGGCAAGAGAATCAATGTGAAGATCAGCAACTTGGGAGTCAAATAGTCTTGGGAACTAATCTTGGCTCTGCCATGTGCAAGGACCATGTACAAGTTAATCATTTAGATTCTCAACCTATCATCTTTAAAATTTGGTTAATTCAACATCATAGGGGTGTTTTGAGAAATGAATGACAAAGAAAATGTAAAGCACTTAATATAGGATCTGGAACATACTTAGTCCTCCCATGGCAGTGTAAATGAGAAAGCATCTAACACTAATTGGGAAGGGAAGGTTTTTCAGTTGGAGTTTCTTTGACAAAATGGAGTTGAAATGGTGGAGGAGAGTATAGTGCAGGAAGAAGGGCTAATCTGTACATATATGAAGTGGCACTGATAAACAGTTCCTGGTTGGGAGAACTAATCATTCATTAGAGTTTGAGATTTGGAGATGAGCTGGGCGTGGTGAGAGATGAGGCTGAAGTCTTCTGTAGCACGCAAATAAATATAGAAGTGATATGTGTATGTATATATGAAATGTGGTCACTGATTCGTTTGATTCACCTCCACTTGGCATATTTGACTTTCCAAGTTCCAAGTCTAGAGACATAACCTTTATTCTTATGTAGTCATTGTTGGTCACATGAGTCACTCTTTGATAAAGGCTAGAATAGTGACTCACAATCTTGGTTTCAAATGCCTCAGTCTGGAGCTTAAAAACAAAACAAAACAAAACACAGTGCCTGGACACAACAGGTATACTGAGTGAATCAAACTCTCTTGGGGGCATCTACTACTATAGTTATAATAACATGGCAGATCAGATAATAGCAGATATTGGCCAGGATGAGAAGAAATTGGAGCCCTCTGTACTGCTGGTAGGATTATAAAATGGTGCATCCACTTTGGAAAAAAGTCTTACAGTTTCTCAAAAAGTTAAATGTAGAGTTACCCCATGACCTAGAGATTTCAGTCCTAGATATGTATCAAGAGAAGTGAAAAGATAGGTCCACACAAAAACTTGTACATGAATGGTAATCGTAGCATTATTCATAATGGCCAAAAAGTGAAACAACTCAAATGTCCATCAGCTGATGAATGGATAAGTAAAATGTGGTTTATCTAATACAATTGAATATTCTTTGTCAATAAAAAGAAAGAAGTACCAATTTATGCTACGGCATGGATGAAATTTATGCTAAGTCAAAGAAGCCAGATAAAAGGCCACATATTGTGTAATTCCATTTACATGAAATGTCCAGAATTGGCAAGTCCATAGAGACAGAAAGTAGGTTAGTGTTGACTTAGGGCTGGGGGGAAGCAATGATTGGGAATGATAGCTAATAGGTCTGGAGTTTTTTAAGAATCATGAAAATGTTCTAAAATTGATCGTGGTGATGGTTGTACAGCCCTGTAAGTATACTAAATCCACTGAATTGGACACTTTAAATGGGTGAATTGAATGGTACGTGAATTATATTCCAATAAAGCTGTTAGAAAAAAGAATCTCTGGATAAGGAGTCTGAGCAACTACGGCTTTTCTAAGAAAAGTTCTCTGGGTGATTCTGATACACAGCAAGAGTTTAAAACTACTACTTTAGGTGGACCAAACTAATCCATCTCCACTGTTGTACATATAGTTTCAATGACCTGTTGTTTGGGAGCCATGGGGTGGGAGTGGGGACAGTCAATAATATATCTTCATAGTTCAAGAACAATTTCACTCCAGCTTTACATCAGCTAATTTAGCTTAAAAGACAATTTGTATGAAAGAAATGACACTTGGTCCTGAAGGTTTTGGAAATATTAAATTAACATCAACTCAATGTTGACTCAAAAGTAGTTGATCAAATTTACTCTGGTAAAGAGTAGAAGGAAACTAAATTTAAGACATGATCATGATAAGATAAATGAAAATGCTGTGTGAAGAAACCAGGAGTTGTATTAGATGATAAGTTCTGCATTTCTACTTTACAAAGTTGAATTTTCATCAGATTTTTCCAAATGAAAATATATTTTCAGGGATAAAATTTTTGGCTTTATGGTTACTCTGTTGAGGTTTTTTGACATCTACTTATATGTATATATTTTCACATTTAAAATATGTCATTATATCTGGTTTCAAGAAGACATCCTTATGCAAATATTTCTGTTTGGCAGATTTACATCTTAGAATATGAATATGTCAAAGATAAAACCACTGAACTTCATAGCATTTTTTAGAACTCCCAGTTTTTATTTAAAATATAAACATTTATTTTTTAATCAGAAAATGTTTTCTCTAGGTTTAAGAATACTTTCTTTGGGCATGAAAGTTTTTGGTCATTTGAAAGGTTTTTAAGTTGCTGTTACACATGCAATGGTAGGGCATAGGATTTGTTGGAGTCATAGTATGTTTTGTTATATATGTATATGGCTTTGATTAAATAAATATTTCTACAAAGCTTATTATGAAAAATAACACCCCTTTCCCCCAGTTCTTTCAACTCTATTTACTCTTTCTTTGGTCAAATAATATAGATATGCTGTTCCTTCCTGATCTTTCAGTTTTGGATGTTATCTGCTGACTTACTACAGTGGAAGATGGGGATTTAGCTCTCTTTACCAACTCTTCCAAATGCTCACTTACAATACTTTCATCTTTCTACTGTAATTATATGATCACTCTAGATAAAACAATCTTCAATGTTTATATTATTATAACCCTGATGTCTAGAGATCTATGTAATCATACTTACATTTCCTTTCTTTTCCTCCTTTTCTTTCCCAGGAGATGATGTCTCCTGTTTTGATTTTCTTTAGTTTTATGTGTGTTTATTACTAATTTATCTTTAAACTCTCCCCCAATTTTTTTTTACCAATTCTTTCAATGTGATCAAGCACTTCAGTTTTTGTTTGTTTGTTTGTTTTAATCAATTTTACCTTCTTGGAGATAACTTCCCCTGGAGCCTCCTGCTTGCTTCTATCCACATTTATTCACTTCTAGGCCTGTTGTAAAAGTTTATCCTGTGATTTCTCTTTACTTCTTGCTTGTGTTGGATTTCCTGTATCTGGGATCTCATTCTTCCTCTTTTTAAGGTACTTTTCTGTTTAACTTTTTATTTTGAATTAAATGTAAATTAACAGGAAGTTGCTAAGATAGTAATGAGAGGACTCACATAACCTTCACTCAGTTTCTCTCAATTGTTACATCTTATGTCACTACAGCCAAATATCAAACCCAGGAAATTGACATTGTTATAATATATAGATACAGTTCTATGTCATTTTGCCATGTGTAGATTTATTTAGCCACTACCATAATCAAGATACACAGCTTTTCCAGCCCAACCAAAATCTCCTGAGTGTTATTACCCTTTTATAGTCATACCCATCTCTCTCTCCCACCATGCCTTACTCTTGGCAACCACTAACCTGTTATCCATCCTGGTAATTTTGCCATTTGGAGAATGTTATATAAATGGAATTATACAGTATTTGAGATTGGCTTTTTTTCAGTAGGCATAATGCCCTTGAGGTTGTTTAAAATTGTTGCTTGTGTCAATAGTTCTTTTTTATTACTGAATTGTGTTCCATGGTAGGGAAGTACCACAGTGTAGCTAATTACCTATTGTAGGACATTTTTATTGTTTCCAAGATTTTAGCTGTTACAAAGAAAGCTACTGTAAGCAGTTGTATACAGATTTTGACATACAATTTCATTTATCTGGTATAAGTGTCTATGAGTGTGATTGCTGGGTCATATGGTGAGTGTATGCTTAGTTTCTTATATTAATATAGCCACCCCTGCTTTCTGTTGGTCGTTGTTCCTATGATGTACCTGCTTTCATCCTTTAACTTTCAACCTATGTACATCATTGAAGTAAGTTTCTTGTAGACAGCCTATAGTTGGGCCGTGCTATTTGAATGTACTTTACCAATCTCTGTTTTTCACTTGGAGTATTTAGACCACTTGTATTTAATAAAATTAATGGTATGTTAGGGTTTAAGTCTGCCATTTTATTTTTGTTTTCCTTTTTCTTTTTCATTCCTCCATTTTTTCCCTGCCTTCCTTTGAGTTATCTGAATATTTTTTAGATTTCCATTTTGATTTGTCTGTAGTGTCTTTATGTACATCTTTTCTACAGTTTTTAATTGGTTGCTCTAGCTATTTTATTGTGTATGCATTACTTGACAAGTCGATTTGTGTCAACATTTTACCAATTTGAGTATAGTGTAAAAACCTTCCCTTTAAGCCCCCTTTACTCTCTGTCATGTATGTACTACCTATAATTGTCTTAAATATTTCCTCTCTGTATGTTGATAATTATATCAAACAATGTTATAATTTTTGCTTAAGCCATCAAACATAAGTTAAAAACTCAAGAGGAGGAGAACTATTTCATTTACCCCTATTTTCACTCTATTTTTCTTTCTTCCTTGCTTATGTTCTAAGATTCCTTTGTTAATCATTTCCTTTTGGTTTAGATAATTCACTTTAGCTATTCTTTTGAGATAGACTTTTTGGCAAGAGAGTTTCTTAATATCCCTTCATCTGAATGGAATGTCTCTGTTATGGGTTAAAATGTATCCCCTCAGAAGATATGTTGAAAAGCTAACTCCCAATACCTCAGAATGTGATCTTATTTCGCAGAGGGGTCATTGCAGATAAAATTAGTTAAAATGAAGTCATATTGGAGTAAGGTGGGCCCTTAATCCAGCATGACTGCTGTTCTTGTAAGAAGAGACCCAGACTCAGGCACACAGGAAGAGGGCCATGTGAGGGTGAGAGCAGAGAAAGGACCTGGGGTTACCAGAAGCTGGAAGAGGCAAGGAAGGATTCTCCCCTAGAGGCTTTGGAGGGAGAATGGCCCAGTCAACACCTTAATTTCAGACTTCTCACCTCCAGAACTGTGAAAGAGTAAAATTCTCTTGTTGCAACCCACCTAGTTTCTGATAATTTGTGATGGCAGCCCTAGGAAACTAACACAATCTTGGTTCCTCCTCTATTCCTGAAAAGTATCTTTTTCAGGATTGTCTTGGGACTTTGTGCCTTTTGGCATGTTTGGGTTGTTTGCTTCTTCATCACTCTGTCTGGGATATTTGAGGCAACATGAAAACCCAAGGAATTCACCACCATGTCATTCCTTGGGTTCTTCAGTTCCTAGCCAATCTGTTTCCTTCTCTTTGCCTTTCCGAATCTTGTTATATTTGTTATACCTATAGTGCCCAGAGTTCTTAGTTGTACCCAGAAGGAAGAGTAGGGAAAAGGATGTCTAGTCCATCATTCTGGAAGCGGATAGCTTCTTCTTTTGTTGTTTATTTTTTAATTGAGGTATAGTTGCTGTAAAATATTACATAAGTGACAGGTGTGCAATATAGTGATTTTCAACTTTTAAAGGTTATACTCTATTTATAGTTATTATAAAATATTGGCTATATTCCCTGTGTTGTATAATATATCCTTGTACCTTATTTTATACCTAACAGTTTTTACCTCTTAACCCCCTACCCTTATATTTCCCCTCTCCTCCTTCCCTCTCCCTACTGGTAACCACTGTTTTGTTCTCTGTATCTGAGTCCTGCTGCTTTTTTATTATACTCACTAGATTGTAGTATTTTTTAGATTCCATGTATAAGTGATATCATACAGTATTTGTTTTTCTCTGTATGACTTGTTTCACTTAGTATAATACCCTCCAAGTCCATCCATGTTGCTGCAAATGGCAGCATTTCCTTCTTTTTATGGCCAAGTAGTATTCCATTGTATATGTAATACCACATATTCTTCATCCATTCATTTGTTGGACACTTAGGTTGCTTTCATGTCTTGGAAGCTGCTGTGAACACGGGTATATGTATTTTTTTGAATTAGTGTTTTTGTTTTTCATGGAAGTCTTCTTTTAAGGCCTCTTAGTAAAGGATCTTCTCCAGTGGTTTTCTGTGGAAGGGTGCATGGGACTTATTATTGTTGTTATTTTTAGATTTTATAGGTCTGGAAATACTTTTTTTTTGTCTTCCCACTTTTTGGTAGTTTGACTGTATATAGAATTTTGGGTCTGAAAGCAGATATACCAAGAAATTCATGAAGCATATGCTTTAGGGCCTCTCATTTACATATACCCCTTTCAAGATCTTATGTCTAATTTTGCATTTACATTTCAGAATTATTTTTCTTAAAGAGGACTCTTCCAAATTGTATAAGCTTCACACCTCACAAGACCTAGAAATCCTTTTCCCTCAGAAGTTTAGAGGAATGACTCCTCCATTTTCTAGCTTCGGTGAAGTCCACTGACATTGTGATTCTTGGCTCTGTATTTAACTGTATTTCCCCCTCTCTGAGGATCTTTTATTATTATTATTACTACTACATTAGAGTACATTTGGATTATATTAGCTCCTCTAAAAATCTTATTTTTACTCATGCATTCATTTTAATCAAAGGATACTTCTAAAGTTATGTAAAATGTTCTTCAACATTTGCTCTAAAAATGCTGTTTGTAATATTTTCTGTTATAGTATGCAAATCACCTCTGTAAAGCAATACAAGAGAATAACTTTTTTAAACTTTAGGTTTAAGGAACACAAACAAAAAACATATAAACATATTTTATTTTAAGGAGTTGCTGTGTGACCTTCTTTTCGATCATAAGGGTTATAAAAATTGTGCATTTTTTTTTCCTGCCCTGAAACTTGGTTTCAGAGGGAGAATAGAGAATTCAACCTAGTAATGGCAGGACAGTTGTTCTGTACTTATTTTTAAAGGACTATTTATATTTATAATAATCAAACTAACATTTATCTCACCTGAATGAGGATTTTAGTCTAACCATGATTATGGTCTAAAATTACAAATTTTATATGCAAATCTTCCCTTGGTTTGGACATTTAAAGAAAAACTTTAATTTTTACTAACGCGTGTATGTCAGTCCATTCAAGCTGTTAAACAAAAATACCATAGGCTGGGTGGCTTATAAACATCAGAAATTTACTTCTCACAGTTCTAGAGACTGAAAGTCAAAGATCATTGCACTGGCAAATTTGGTGTCTGGTGAGGACCTGCTTCCTCGTTCATAGGCAGCTGTCTTGTCAGTGTAACCTCATGTAGCAGAAGAGGGCAAGGGAGCCCTCTGGAGCCTTTTTTAGGGCACTAATCACATTCATGAGGGCTTTGCCCTCATGACATAATAACCCCAAAGGCACCACCTCCTAATAACCATCACATTGGTGGCTTAGAATTTAATATGAATTTTGGGGGCAACACAAACATTCAGTATGTAGCACTATATGAAAGAGGAAAATCATTGAAAAGTATAAATTTTAAGTAACATTTTTGAAGAATTAAAGAACTGAAATGTTAAGAAAAAAATAATAAGCCAAGAAAGTTCTATGTTTGTAATAGACTCATTATGATAGCTGAGAGACAGTTTATATTTCCTTGCCTATAAAAGATCAGTCATTTGCTAGTGGCAGAGTTCATAATATGAACCTTGACATGTGTAAGACTGTAGTTGTCTATGTAATGTAAACGTGATTAGAGGTGACAGATATTTTAGTTCCATTCCTTGGTGTGTTTGATGATGTCAGTTACCCACCATTGCATCCTACTGTAGAAATAGTACAATTTATTCATAAGTCATAGTATATTTAGTATAAAAATTTTCCATATTTCATTCTGTTCTCTTAAAATGACATGCTTGTAGAGTATGAACATACTTTGATGATTGTTGTATATTATTAGAGTGATAATTGATTATTGATTACTATTTTGGAGCTGGATATTATCCAAGTGTGTCAGAAATATAAATTCATGGTGAGTTAGAGTGAAGACGTCTTTGAGATCTTTAACTTGAATTTCTTCATTTTATATCAGAAGGAAAGAAGACATAGGAAGGGGTAAAGTAGATGATTTTCTGTAGGTCACAGTGCTTCTAGAGACTCACTTTGTGATTTTTTTGTTTACTACACTTTCTGCTTCACCATATTAGACATGCAGAAACACCCCATGAAGCAAGGTGAATATGTTTTTTTTGTTTTTGTTTTTTTTTTCGGTATGCGGGCCTCTTCCTGTTGTGGCCTCTCCCGTTGCGGAGCACAGGCTCCGGACGCGCAGGCTCAGCGGCCACGGCTCACGGGCCCAGCCGCTCCGCGGCATGTGGGGTCTTCCCGGACCGGGGCACGAACCTGTGTCCCCTGCATCGGCAGGCGGACTCTCAACCACTGCGCCACGGGGGAAGCCCTACAAGGTGAATGTTAAATCAAAATCTGGTATGAAGTGATTGGCAGCTGGCCAGTCTGTCCTCTGCCTAGTGCCCCTTCTCATTTCATTAACTTCACAATAATATCAATAGAACCCTGCATTTGTTTGTGGTTGAACTTAATGGTAAGTTTTTATTTGACATAAAATACGATTTTCATTTTATGTTGATAATTGAACAGAGTTTATAAACGTAAATATAGACATGCTATGGAACAAAGCTAGCCCATCAAAAATAGGAGATTCCTTACAGTGTTCTCGCAATATTTTGCATATCAGTGTCATAATTCAGGCAGGTGCAGAAAAGACAAGTGGCATGATGTGATAATGATTTATAGATTAACCTTCCTTCTCATGCCAGGTTACATCATGAACTTCCATAGGAAAAATACTGAGATAACATCTTCTTGCATAGAAAAGGAGATGTGAGCAATTTTCTTCAGAGTAAAATAATGACTGATTCCAAGAGCAGGGGAATAATTTCTAAGCATAAAACCACAGGGATGAAAACATGAAGGAGAGGACTAAAATATTTGACTAAATCAAAATTTTAAATGTCTACATATTAAAAAAAATACCACAGATAAAATGAAATCACATAGGACAGGGAAAATATTTGGAACATACATGAAAAGGTTTTGTTTATTTTTAATTCTGATGTAAACAATGAAGTAGAAAACCTGGCATAGAAACCTAAGGCATTTAGAAATGGCCAGGAGATATATGAGAAGAAAATGTCCACTACTAATACAATAAACACAAATAGTAGCAGCATTCCATTTTTCTTCATTATCCTATTGGAGTAGCTTTTTAAAGTATATAAAAGGAAGTGTTGATGAGAATGTGAAGAGAGTAGCACTTTTGTAGGAGTATGAATTGGTATAGATTTCTGGGAATGAACTTGGCCCTGTATATTAAAAGCCTTCACATTTTGATATCCCTTGACTAAGGAGCTGTATTTCTAGTACTTTTTTATATTAAAAGTCAGAGCTGAGTATAAAGTTTTTAAATAGGATATTGCTACACCCCCCCTAAAATCATAAATAAAATTAAAGAAACCCAAATGTTCAAAAATAAAATATTTCATATGGTTAAATATAGTCACTATAAGAATATTAAACAACAAATTTTAACAATATGTTTTAGGTGAAAAACATCATATTGCAAGATTGTATGCTTTTGAAGTTTATGTACCTAGATTATCTTTGGGAAGTGGGAACGCAGGGATTATTTTTTATTTCTGTTTTTCTATATTTTAATGACTATATGTACATTATATAATGAAAAATAATGTTACTTAATAATTTAAAATATGCAATGAACTTTCCTAAAACCTACCGAAGCCTAGGAGTGTAAAATAAACCAAGGAAAAGAGGGGATGTGTATGAATTTATTGCCTGTAAAAGTATATTTTGGTGTTTACCAGCAGGTGGCAGTAGCAGACAGCAGTGTTTTAGAAATGAGGGACTAGACTTCGAAGTGTTCCTTCTTTTTCCTAGATGTGCAGGATTGTAACCATAGTACCAGAGTGATGCTATGATTTACAGTCATTCATGTATTTAGATAAGAATTTATCTTCAAATATAAATGATCAAAAAGGGTCAAACAAAACACCATTGGAGAAATTTCTAGTACTATTCAGAGGGAGAGCAGAATCTATACTTTACACGGTTCCATGTTTATTTTATTAGTATTCCTAGTCAACACAGAATCGATTATTTTTGTGTTAAAAATGTGAACCAAATTCATAATCTTAGGTCTTCAAAGCTCTCTCTAAATATGCCTCATTGTCAGTCTAACTCAGTATTCTTTTTAATCTCAAATCATAAAATTTAGAAACTTCTAACAATTGTTTTCTAATAACTCCAGACTTTTAGGGAATACTAAAACATGCATGCACACTTTAGTGTAGTATTACAATTATTTTATACTCCATTTCTAATTCAGTTAATGATTATGTGCTTATGATGAGCGCATCGGAAGGTTTCTTGCTTGGAGGCTTGGAGGCAGTGATGGGTGGTGTCACTGAGATTGGTTTCCCGTATGGAGCGTGTCTCTCAATTTCCCTTTGAGGAACGATGTGTATTTAACAAGAGCAAATTCTCGGAAGTTTTGTCTTTTCCAATTTTGATTTGCTTGACCTTATCCAAGAGTCAAGTACACACTAAAATAGATAAGCCAGTGATAAATATGCTTTGGTACTCAGAGCAAGTTGGTGTTTGGTTAAATCACGCGTATATTACAAATCAATTTCTGAATGAAATTCTGTGTTCAATGGACTCCCACTGTATACATTTTTTCTATGGCGGGGAAGAATAATGATTAATGTTTCATATATTTCAGGATCTATTATTTTATTTTGTAAATTTGCTCTCATTCCAGACTTGCAAAGTTTTTAATAACTGTATTTTGAAATTAAAAAGAAAAACAGTTGAGACTGAGGGGTTAATTAAACTCAGGGTCACAGAACTTATAAGGATTTCAAAGTTGGGGGAAAAAAAGCAGCTGCAGTTATCACTCTATTATGAGCTGTGGACCTCTCTCACCTAAACTGCTGAATCTGCTTCCTATCCCCAACTCCTTGATACCCCCCGCCATGGCTGCCTCATCACCCCACAGCCCTCTTGTATAATCCCCACATAGCCAAGGGGCTGTCCTTTAAAATGAAGGTAGCTGTGCCACACCCCCGTTCCAAAGCCTCCCACAGTTTCCCTTCATTCTCAGAATAAAAATCCAACCTTCTCAGCAGGGTATGTCAAGGCCTGTGTGATCCGGCTCTGTCCCCTACTCCAGTGTCATTTCTTAGGGCTCGGGCTCCTCCGCTCTTGAGTCCAGTCACACTGGCCTCCTCAGCCTGTCATAAAGCACACTCCCTTCTAGACCTGTGACACTTGAAGTCTTCTCCCTGGGCTTCTTCCTCACCTCATCTCGGGGTCACTCTGTGAAGACAGATTCCCTGACACTTCCTGTGCCATCTGTCCATTTACTCAGTTTTGTTCTTCTTCATTGTAATGATCACTCTCTGACACTTGATCCAAAATACATTGTTTCATTGCATATTGTCTGTCTCTTTCACTAGACTGCAGTCTCCACAAGGGCAGGGGACTGTTTTGATCACCGCTGCATCTCAGTGCCTAGAACAATGCCTGGTAGGTGGTGGACAGTCAGTGAATTTTTATTTACATAAGTGAATAAATGAAGAAATAAAGCCTTCACTTTCTCTCAGTCCACTACTCCACAGGTCAGTTTCGCAACGGGTGAAATCAGGTTTTGTTTAGGGCCAGCACCAGACTTTGCATTGAGCACATTGTGTGGTGCCCCTTGCTAGCTCTTTGCCATAGGGCAAGTCAGAGAGCTTTCTTCTCTCTCTCTACGTTCCTCATTTATAAAATGAGATAATTAATTTTCTTTTATCTACGTTATTAAGTTATAGAAAGATCAAAAAGGAAGACAGTTTCACAAGATCTTGCTAAACTGTGAGAAATCAAGCAAAAAGTAATGGTTATTTGAGAATTTTAAGTTCACTACTCTGGCACATTTGCTGTAGACCAGCAGTAATGGCAGTAAAGGAAAGCCTGGGGACATTTGTTTTCAGACTGTGAGAGGGGCAAGGAGAGCAGGATTGGAAGCTCAGGATTCTGAAGACAAATGAACTTGCATGTGAGTCCCTGCTTGGCCCCTTGCTGCCTAAGTGACTTTGGACATATTATTCAAATTCTCTGGGCCTCAGTCTTCCTTGTATAAATGGTGTAACTGAAACTGCCTTGAGGATCATTACAGAGATGTTACATGGGATTGATGCATGTCAAGCACAGTGCTTTATTATTATTGCAAGTGGGGTGACCTGGAGTAAACTTCACAGCACCCAAAGATCACATCTTCTCATTTAAAACAATGTATTTTTCAGACCACCACCCGCCCCATTAGTGGGAAGACACCTGAGTTTTCCTTTCCTTCCGCTGCCTCCTCTCATTCCTATGTAATCCAAGAACTCTCACTCACAGAGGCTTAGTCTCAGGTGAAAGCCAAGTGGAGACAAGAACTACAATCCTGGTCCACAGCCGCTATTACACGTTGTGGCCACATGGTGTCACTGTTGCAGATGGCTCCTTTACAGTCCAAAAGCAATTTGTTTACTTTATGCCTTTTCCTAACCAGCTCCCTGCAGTAGCACCCATGGTGCTTGGGCTCAGGGGTGCCAGCTCTCAGTCATTACACGCAGGGTGCTAAGTTCTCTGGATCCTGAGGGACTTCCAGCATCAACCACAGGCTGTGGTCAATAATGAGTGACCCCTGAGGCAGTGTCCAAGCTTGGCTTACCATCCTGAGGAGTAATTTCCTCTCTATCAGGCAGCCCCTCACTCAGGAACTGCCCACCTTCTCCACAGGGAGCAGATCTGCAGAACCAGGGATTAAATAGCTTTGCTATGTAACACAAGCGCATGCACACACACACACACACACACACACACACACACAGTCATTTACTGTCACTTTCTCTCAGGGCAGTGTACGTCATTTGCATAATTAGCAAGGCTGCTTGAGGGACCTTAAAATACAAAAAAAAAGATTAGATTCTTTTGATAGTAAAACAACAGAAACAACAACATGCCCGTCTTAAATTCCTGTTAATGTTGTTCTTATCTTGATTGTCACAGTGGTAGCATATATTCTGTAATAGTCACTCAGCTTAATCTCCATCTGAAGTGGGCACAGCTGTGATATGGGTCTCAGAGAGTCACTGCGTCAATACAAAGCTTTTAAGGAGAAGAGCGAAGGGGGTATGAATTGACCCGCCAGGGCGCAAAGGCTCTCCTTTCCCAGACTCTGGCAAATACCTCTCTTCAGTGCTGTTGGTCTATTACCAGTTCTAAGAAGCACAAGGGGCAGCAGACAAGATAAAAGAGGGCTGGGCAGGAGGTCTCTTAGTCTTGTCCTCATCTGAGCCTTTGGTGGAAAGGGCAGCAGAGGTTTCTAAGGCTCCTGTATGGCCCAGTCCATTCAGGGTGGGGAGCAAAGCCTTAGCTAGTCTTAAAGAGCACATTCACCATCTTCTAGGGTCTTCTAGAAGCCAGGACAGTAGTTGGCAGTGATTTATGTATTCAGGGTTCTGATTCTGGCGAGACATGATTAATCATCACCAACTATGGGTACAAATATGCCACACTTCATTTTTATATAAATACCTTTCTGAAAACAAACGTCCTAGTGTCATGACATAGCCCGAGGCTCTTTCTTCTTCCACTTTCTCTCCCAATCAGACTAGCTCATTTATAAGCTTTCTCATTGGACTTTTCTTCTTCCTCTTCTGAGTTGCAAATTTAGCACATTAATTGGCACACACACTCAGTATTGCCACCTTTAGCATCTTTGCTTTTCCTCTTCTCCTGAACTTCAAAGTTTGTCTCCAGGATGGTATTATAGCCACATTCCTAGAATTGTCAGTCTGGACCCTCTCTTTTCTCCACACAATTGTCTGAAATAATTTACTTGTTATCTTTAGCCATTATGGAAAAAATGCCTGTTTATCATACAGACATGATTTCCATTTCTGAAGGTCTGTGAAACTTCTGCAATAAATCAAATCTCTTCTGTTTTCTCCCTATTATTCTAGCGTTACCTACAGAATTATACTGTTCATTACTAAAACGTATAATCACATTTAGACCAAATGATCTAATTGCGTAAATTTTCTTCTGATCCAGAGTTCCTGGCACTCAGGCCATTTCCTAGCAAACCTATTATGACTCATAGGCTGCTTCCCAATTCTGTGTGTTGGCACCAGGTTCTTTTTTCAAACTATAAAAAGCAAACTTGAAAATTTTTACAATTTGAGATAAATCAGAGATAGTTTTTCTTCCTTTTGCCAGCCTTCATTTTTCAACCAAAAGAAGGATGCACGCACCAAAGCTGAAATGAAAAACTCAGCATCTACTGTAGAAAAAAGCACTCAACATGTTATTTAATCCTCAGAAGAACCAACTGTGTGGGTTTAGTTTTCATTATTCCCTTTTGCTGAGAAAATTGAGACTTGGAGAAGAGAAGTAACTTGCCCAAGGTTGATCAGTCCAGTGGACAGATCCCAGTCCTTCTGTACCTACCACTTCCAGTTAATGCCCCAGGTCCCAGAAGACATTCAACAATGGTGAATTTACCCTTTCCGACTACCTAAGGCTTTGCTCCCCACCCCTGAATGGACTGTTGTTTTTAGTGGAATAATATTCCATGGCTGGAATTCAAAATTTAAACCAGTTCTTTATATTCAGTAAAAGAAAAAGAAAAGAATGATAAACCATTGTGGGAAAAGAACAAATGTTAAGTGTATTTGTTTGTTACAACTCAGCTGACCTAGCAGTCTGTGCGGAGTCACAGTCACCATCCAGTCACTTGTGTTTAACAAGCCCTGGATGGCGTGTGCTGTTGTGTTACAGAATTACATAGCTGTGGGCTTTATTATGATGTACTGTCAACAACAATACTTAAAATGGTAACGGAAGTAGACAGATCGTTTGGGCAATGTTGTTCTCATTTCATTTGTGTGAACTCAACCATGGTTCAGGACTTGTTATCCAGGGAACCTGTGCTCCTTGTCGGGGATGCATTCTGGAGTGTCCTGTGACAAGTTCATTGTGTACCAAGCACTGCCCTAGACAAGAAGACTTATACCCACTCTGTCATCTGGAGATGATAGACTTTGAAAGCTGGGGCACTTCTCAAATTCTTGCATGGATCCACCCCTTCCAGTTCCACCTCTCTCTGCACCTCCTCCCAACCTTCTGAGGTCCCCCTACCTATCTCACTCTTATAAAGACTCTGTGAGCCTTCATTCAAAGAAAGAAGCATCATGACTGGGGGAGAGTTTTGATTACTGGTAGAAGAATCTCATTGCCCCAGCCCGCTAATAACATGGATAAAGTGTTTAAGTGTTGGCCAGTGGTTGTCATCATTATTTATAGTAAACTTTATTGAAATTAATTCCACCTGTTTCTTTGTACTTTTAAAAATGTGACTAGTAGAAGAATTAAAGTTATCTATGCAGCATATATTATATTTCTATTAGACCTTGTGGCTCTAGTGGATTTCTGCTAGTTATTTTGGGGATTATTATATAGAGAGACTTATAATCTATTTTTTTGTATTTAAGATTATATCATTAAATATTTTTTCTCAAGCCATGACTTTTTAATAGCTTCATAATTATCCATCATGTGAATGGCCAGCGTGTGTTTAAACACAACATCCTGTTCTGTCCCCGTTTAGCCATTTAGGTCATTTCCAATTTGCAAAGTAAGGACTTTTAAAAAATGAATTTGTTTTTAACCAATACCATTTTTCTTCCCCACATCCATTGGAGTAAAGTTGGAAAAGTTAAATCTAGAAGAAATCATTAAAAATTAAATACCTTCATTATAGGAAGTACTCACTTTTAATGTTATATTTCTTTTTTTCTTTTTCCTTTTTTTTGATTTCTTGTTTTACAAACATATATTGAATTTTCATTATTCGAACATAAGTATTTTATGTTTTCCATTTTATTATAAGTTATTGTAAAAAGAAGAGAAGGAGATCATGTAATAGCTGTACAATGTTCTATTGAGTGAATATATCATTTTCCTTTGCTATTGGCTTTATAGGCTGAATTCAGTTTTGAACAGTTATATATAACGTATCTTTTTTCTCCAAATTTTAGATTATTTCCAGTTGTTCACTGCATAAGTCTCAGATGGGCATTTAAGAAAAAGTACCCAAAGAAGGACTGTGTATCAAATCCTAGTAAATGCCATGCTTCAATTTAGAAGTTATATTGTTGAAAAGTTATAGGATGCTCTTCACAATTAAAATAATTAAGACCGCATGTCTCCTAGTTCTCTTTTTCATTTTGCTGTGCTGCCAGCAGAACAAATATATATTAATAAAGTCAATCTCTAAAAGCCCATCATTTTCCTATTGATTGAACAAATGCATGGTATTACTTTAATAAAAACATGTATTTAATTGGCTCTTGAATTTAAGCCAATTTTCCCATTACTATTAATTCTTATCATGAGTGTATGGGTGTGCTATGAGTGTTTTCACCCATTTAAATAGCACAGTTGCTACCAGAATTTTTCTTGGGCTGTCATGCTATATTATAAATGTCAGCAGAACACTAAACAGTCATTCACTGCACACTAGATTCTAGTCACTGACTTTGGTTCAGTTTGGGCTGTGGAAGTAAAATATTAAGAAAGAAGCTTGGAGTGGGGGAGTAATTGAGCTAAATTTTCAGCAAGGGAAACCATGAGTAATTGAGATGCAGAGCAAGGTTATGGGCGAGGACATCATCACTCGTATTTATATTCACATTGCTGCTAGTAGGATGGTGTTCTTGAGCATGAGTGCAGTGTAATGGATGAGTTGAAGGCCCATAGTCCTTTCTTTTTCAGGTTAGATGTGACAGGATATAGGTGTCAGTGAAAATAGAAAGGACAACAGGGAAATCAAGAGCAGGAAGCCCGAGTGGAGCAGTGTATTGAGCTCCAGCAGAGATGAAGGATGAGGATTTTAACCCATATTGTAACTCCGTTTCTCCCAGGTCCACAGCTCTGTTCAGGTGGTCATTAAACAGCAGATCACAAGGAGTGGTGGCAAAAGCATAGACATGAGGATTCTGGAAACTTAGATTGCCATTCCAGGTCTACTGCTCAGGAAAGTAAGTTCACCTCTGAGGAATTCAGAGTCCTCAGAAGTCAACTCTAATATGGGAACTGAGCCTGGATCAGGGGGGTCAATATGTCTTCTCTTCTATAACTTGATGCTTGGGAATGACTTCCTAAAGTTCAGTGTTTAAGCCATATTCAGGGTCGGCTCAGGGATAAAAGTGTCCTGATCAATTATTGATGTCTGTGAAAAGTAATGTGATTACTCTGTTTAGACAAAATCATCTCAGCTGATCTTCTAAGTTAAATATTCTATAATTCTTTGATTTCAGAAGATGTGTTTGTCCTGCGAATGTAAAACTAGGAAGATTCAGTTGAAGGCTTTGTTAAAAAAATCAGTAATGTATTAAAATTTCTTGCATGATTTGTAAATAACATATAAAATAGAGCCAGTGTTAATTGAAGAGCTGTGTGGTGACAGTAAGACTCAATCTTAGGGAAATGTGTAAACCCATCAAAAAGGCCAAAATTATCCAAAGCAAGGGTTCTTGTTCACTGACCACATCGTTATGTTAAATAATGAATTATTTAATTTATTTAATTATCATTATGATAAATTGAATTAATGTTTTAAAATTGTCAGAAGTGTAAGATACAAGAGTGGTGCAAGTGATTGCTCTTAGTACTAGGGAAATTTTGCATGGGGACAACTCGGCCCATCATATTTTCTAAGTCAAGGGTCCTTTCTTTCACAGTAGTCTGTGAGCCCACGGTTATAGTCTATCATGACAGATGTCAAAATCATGGTGATACTAATACTGAGATTTAATGAGTTTTACTCTGTTCCAGGACCCATTCAAAGTGCTTCACACAGCTCAGTTAATTTCTCATACAAGCCTAATAAGTCATTATTATTATTTCTATTATCATCTTATAAATTAGGAAACTGAGGCACAGAAAAGTTATACAACCTACTCAAGGTCACAATACTAGTAGACAGCGGAGTTCTTAACCTGATAGTGACAATAATTACCGTTTTGAGGGTCTACTCTGCACTGAGCACTATGCCAGAAGCATTCCATAGACGATCTTGTATCAGGTCTGTTTTACAGATGAGATAACTGAGGCTCAGGTTGCCTAAGTTACGAGTCCACTGTCACCCAGCTAGTAAGTCTCCTAGCTGAGAACCTCTAATTCCAAAGAACATGATGGGTTCAGTCCTCTCTTCTGTGAGTGTTTATATAACTGTGGATATTCTTTTTGCTAAATCAAAGTGAATGAAATACATGTATTGAAATCTGGACCCCATTTACTACTCTAGATTTACAGAATGATAGAAGGCGGAATGTCTGGAAATGCATCTTGAATAAGCATGTACCACAGTCCTGCAGAAATTTACACCCTGCACAGCTGGCTGGTTCTCATGATTTGGGTCAAAGCTCAAAGGTTACTTCCTCAGAGAGATACTCTGTGATCACCCTAAGTTATGTTTTTAAAGTACCTCCCAAATATACATTCTCCCACACACACACCTGCAGTTACTCGCTGTTCGCGTTACTTTGTTTTATTGTCTTCTGAGCACTTATCACTATTAATGTTGTCCTATCTATTCTTTACTGGGAAATAGTTTCATGAGTGGAGAGCGTCTGGTTCTATTGACTACTCTAACCTCAGCACCTAGGACACGAAGTACAACCTAAAATTTCTATTGAATGAATGAATTTTGCTTATTCTCCTTATTAAAAATACCCATCACAGCAAATTTTTATTGACCAGTTCCCTATATGCCTTGCTTTGTGTTAATATACATTTTCTGAATTTATTTCTAACAGCAAATCAGGGAGTTGGTCCTATCAGCTTGAGGAAAATAAGGCATACTGAGATCAAATTACTTGCATAAGGACACACACCTAGTGGTTAAGAGGCACAAGCCAACCCAGAGACCATACCCAATATTGCCCTCCCCTGTGACTACAAATGTCCTGAACAGTTTGATCTACTCCTTGGTTGGTCTTCCCAATAAGTTATTTATGTGGTTTCATTACTGACTTTACAGACAAGATATAAATTCAACTAACATTTATTGAACATGCTCATAGATTGTGTGGCAAACATCATTAGTGTCCCTTTACAAGGGGAAAAAAGGAAGTTCAGGTAAGTAATATCAGTATTGCTGGCAAGTGGTGAATCTGCAGTACAAACCCAGGACCGTTGATTTCAAGTCTCCTGCTCACTCTGTTATGTATTAAAGACAAATGGCATCTTCAGCCATGGGTTTCCCTACCATTATTTTCAAACTGTGTATCAAGCGGAAGAGTTGTAGCATGGTAGATATTGTGATTCCATTGTAAAGTGCTCTCTTGGGGCAGATAATATATGAATATAGATTCTGGATAGTGGTTTAGTCCACATCTATACATGAGTTGATTTTTTTGGCAGAGATCTCACCTACACAAAGAGGTGTCCTGGATGATTTCCTTTCTCTCCAATTTACATTTGTGTTCCGTATCCCTAAATGGCAGTTGACAAATTTCTGGATCTCTCATTGATTTGCTTTTGGGATAAAGAATAATTTCAGGAGTAATTCAGAAATACCAAAGCAAATTTGTGCCCCTTTTAAAGAGGTCAGATAGTTACTAAACTAATAAACATACATTTGGACTTCTCCTATACAAGAAAGAGAGGCTGCAGTGGAAAGATATTTCTTATAATGCTTAGCTCAACTATTTTAAAAGTTATCTATTCAGAAGAATTAATAGCAAAAAAGAAAACAGGGCTTCCCTGGTGGCGCAGTGGTTGAGAGTCCGCCTGCCGATGCAGGGGACACGGGTTCGTGCCCCGGTCCGGGAAGATCCCACATGCCGCGGAGCGGCTAGGCCCGTGAGCCGTGGCCACTGAGCCTGCGCGTCCGGAGCCTGAGCTCTGCAACGGGAGAGGCCACAACAGTGAAAGGCCCGCGTACCGCAAAAAAAAAAAAAAAAAAGAAAAAGAAAACAAAATATAAAACCAAAAAAACAACCAAACCTCAAAAATCTAGAGATTCCAAACTGACCAAATAGAAGAAAGAGAAATGTTTCTGCATTTCTCTAGGAAATGGGAAAAAATATTATGTTTTCAGGTATAATATGTCAATTGATATTCCTTTAAGGTAGACTAGCATGTTTAGGTTGTCAAGCAAATATTCTGATTCTAAAATGTGAGACAGGCTCATAAAATTAAAAATACGTTATATTCCCCAGGCTGTTTGAAAAGTGATAGAACCATTTGTAGCTTCTAATACAATCTAAGGAAAACATGCAACTTATTGTATCAATTCAGCCATAACATAGCAGAAGATCATTAGTACTCTGCTGTCAACAACTGTAGAAGTTGTGAGCAGCTAAATTGCTAAGACCACATCAGAGTGAGGACATTAGTAAATTTTTTCTGAGACCTGTATTAATATAAATTCAAATGCTAAATTTCTGATGAATATATACTGACTGTTACCAATACTTTTATTAAAGATCTTTCATTAACTCCACATTTTTCAACCAGATATTTGACTAGCAGATGATAAGGTGATTTCCCTAAGAATGCTTGGGAAGTTCATTAGTTATGTCCAAATAAATATTTAGATACACCTCCTCCCCCAGCCTGATCAATTGATCAGCTTGATCAACAGCAAATAAACTGAAATTTGGGACATCTTTTGTGGGATTAGACATCATTGACTGTCACAAGCCCCTTGTCCTTTAGTTTCATGTGCTCTGGAGAAAGGCAGCTGTTCCTTTGAGATGCTCAGCTCGGGTTTTGTGTTATGTATTAATAGATGAATAACTGAAACCAAATTTTATTTCAGTCTATATGCTTAGGATTTATTAGAGTAACGTGACTGATGTCACTCATTCTACTTAAATTTGTCCCAGAAACGTCACATTCATTATTTCATTTCCTTGTGCCAACAACCTTGCTGGGGGCGGAGGCATCACCCCCACTTCATAGATAGGAAAACTGAGGTTGAGCAAGTGAACAGATAATTTGTGGCTGACATGATTAACATCCACACTTGACTCTTAAAGTTTTTTTCTTTCCATTTTCCCTCGATAGCACTTATTTTTATAACTCTGTCCAAGATGATACTCAAGTTTTATTCAGAGGTTTTTCAGAATTACATTTGCAGTTTTGTTGTTGCCTTTTTTCTGCTGGGTTGGTCAAAAAGATCTTATGGTAAAACCCGAACGAACTGTTTGGCCAATCAAGTATATGTTCAGTGGCCTTTTTTCTCCTTACCGTCTTCGTCCCACCCTAGGAAGCTGAGGGCTTAGGGAAGTTTCAATTATTAGACATGTTAAGGAAATGGTTACTTAAGTGGGAAAATTTAGGGGACTAAATTTGGAATAAAGGGGACTTACTATAGGGGACTTAAAGTACTTAAAGTATGTAGGGGACTTACTATAATATACATTTTCCCCCCAGGATCTTAGCTAATGTAAAAGACCTTTGTAGATTATGTTAAGTATTAGGAACCTCACCACAGTGTACCCTGCACTGTTTAATTGCAGATCTTGGAAACACTCATTCAAAGATGCCAGGCATTTAACACAGTTTCTGGTTCAGTTTTGCTAAATTGCAAACATCCTTGAAAAACTGATAAACAGGAATGAGCCTCCAAATGCCTCCAGAAAGGCAAAATGCTTAGAAAAAATAAAAATCTCTAATTGCAGCAGCACATTTTATGGTCAGTAAAGTGTTCAGTATTCTATGCAGCAGGGGTATTTCAACTGAGAGTCAAATAAAAATAACTGTGCATGTGATAGCTCAGTGAAAAGTTTCTTTTCTCAGCAAGAGATAAAAAAACCTCAGCTGTTTCCAGCCTGGCATATTTGTTTAATTGCTTGCACAAAGAGAATGTGTGGATTTAGTCTAGCTAAAACAAAACAAAACAAATAAATTCGTGGTAGTAGGCTACTAAGGAAAGTTATGTATTTGATTCTGATTGATTTGGAATTATTTAAATGAAGTCTTTTCTTAAATGGGAGTCCCTATGCTGACCCCATTGATTTTTCTTCCCAGGAAGGAATAGCACTTCTCTCTCTCTTTATTTCTTCTCTCTTTCTTCCTTCTCCATTACCCATCCATCCATACATCCCTTCTACTAGTATTTCCTAAGCATATGCTTGTACCACATCCCAAGGCTTATGCTTGTCAATATCCCTTTCTTCTTTTAAAATTTAAACTGAAAAGTATGAATAAAATTTTGTGGAATCTCAGAGGAGGGAACAGCTAAAAGCCTTGGGGAGCTGGCTAAAACCACACAGTAACTTTTGAGATGGGTCTTGAGGGAAGAGGAGGATTATGCCACAGAGAGTGGTTTTATTTTAGTACTATTGCCACCTTTTCCTTGAACTTCTCTTACCTGGAGTTCATTAACATCTTTCATATTGTGATTATGCACATAATTATTATTGTTCCATCTGATGTTATGTTAATAATCTTCCTGCCTAAGTCTTCTAATCCTCATGGCTCTACTTGTTTTTTCCATCCCCATGTTCAACCTAATTATGATTTCATATGAATTTAAATGGATTTGGGCATTCTGGTTACATTAATAAAACGTTACCTGGCAGATGCAAATGTCCCTTTTTGAGATAAAAAGAATCAGTTCATTTACTTTTCTTAAGGCTCTTTATGATGAAAATTTGACATATAAATGAAAAGAGAGGCTATAGTGTAATAAATTCCATGGACCCTTTACCCAGCTTCCACAACTGTCAACAACCGGCAGCCTTGTTTTGTCTATTAATTTGTTTGGTGGGGGACGCATTTTTTTAAATAGATGCTAGGCATGATGTTTATCTTCTGCAAATTCTTACATATGCAACTCCAGCTGAAAAGAACATGTTTATACGTAAGCCTCATGCAGTTATCACACTTAGCACCATTGATAATATTCTTAAAAAAATTAATACTCGGACCATATTTGCATATTCACATTTCCTCACTTATCTCAAGAATTGTTTTTTTAATATTGTGTTTGTCACATCAGTCTGAACTTAGTCCTTTTATTGCATTTGACTGTTGTGTTTTCCAAGTCTATTTTGATATAAAACACTTGCTCCACTTTCCTTTTTATTCAGGCTTTTGATTTGTTTGAGAAACTGGGCATGTGTTCTGGATGATGTCTTACACCGTGGACTTGGCTGAGGGCTTCCTCATGGTACCTCTATTCACATCCCCTCTGTTCAGCCTGCCCCCTGTAGAGGCTGGATTAAATCAGGTTCTGTTCTGTTTGCAAGGCCTAGGTAATCAACCAGGCAGCAGTAGATGGAGGCAAATGAAACCCAGTGTGTTCCCCAGAACTGCCACTCAGGAAATTGTTCTCTGTGATTTGCTTTGGGGTAGAAGATAGGACACCTTAATCTGTGCAAAGGGGCAGCCTTAAGTAACAATAGATGCCTGCAGTCTTATCTTACTAAGAGGTGGGTCACTCCATTTAAGTGAGTTTATGTGCCTAATGGGATTCTAAATTTGTGGCCAGGGCTGAATTGTTTGAGGCCCTACAGGAGAAATGTTATACTAATATCAGCAGTCTGCCTTCTCTCTTCTTCTGCTCTACAACTCACATTTCCAGTATAAATCAGTGTGGGGCACTTAGAAAATATAATTGGAAAGGACAGTAGATTATTAGCCTTCTCAGGGCAACCACATGACTCAATCTTGTACCTCACAGGTACACAGGATTAGATGAAAAAATGTATGTAAAATATATAGCTACTTAATACTCAGTCCTAGTAAATGCTGAATAAATGGTAGCATTTATTTTGAAAATGTATTTATAATTACCCACTTTTCTCAGGGGATGCCAGTGCCCCACTTATGTGATAGTAAGCCATCTTCAGGCTCAAGAGCTGCACCCTGATTCCCAGCACAGCCGCAGATCTGGAGCTTAGGATGAAGGTCTCTGGGCTCTGAAATCGTTATGAAAATTCCCCTTCACGTTATCATCATACCTCTTTATTTCTCCTTCTTCCCCTCTCGATTTCCTTGGTCAGATTGGATTGTACATCCCTGGAATATGTATGAGCCCTCAAAATTCTATGGAGTCACACACTGTGAGGTGATTTCAGTGTCTAATTCCATACAGTATCAGTGAATTGGGTGCAGTTTGATCAATCTGTAGATTTCTTTAAATGAAAATGATGGTCATAATCCTTTCATTTAAAAGAAACTTCAGAGTTTATGAAACGTATTTGTATATTCCATATCATTTAATCCTTAAGCAATGCTGTTTCAAATAATTTTATACACTATAAACAACGAAGCATGGTGAATTTAAACAATTTGTTGAATGTTATAGAAGAGGAAATAAACTCTGGCTTTAATTCCACTGGCTTATTAAAAAGTGTTTTTGGTACTTTCTTTGTGCTGGTTTTATGGTTACATAGGGTATCAGGGTAGAAGATATAGTTCTACCTAGGAAACTTAGACTCTAAGTATGAAATATGAAGAGATGGGAGGTATACTCATAGGGAGCAAAAGAGAAGAACAGGAAATTCAGCTAGGAGCTGAGGTTCCAGAAGGATCTTGTGTTCTAAGCAGACATGCTCTACTGTTCTTTCTACTCAAAGGTCTAGAAGGGTGAGAGGGCCCAGGCCCTCTGTGTGATGGCAGCATAGCATGTGGGAAGTCAGTGGTGGGAGATGTAGATGCAGAAGTAATCAGAAGTCAAATGATGAAGGCCCCCACTGGTGACTACTGCAATGACCTATCCAAGAGCGAGTGAGGGTCTGCGCTCATGGATGAGGATGGACAGAAATTTGGGGGTGGTCAAGTTCTTTTTCATCATAGTTACCGCTGACATGTCTGGGGGTGGTGTTTAGTGAGGAGAGGTCAATAAAAGTCAGAGCAGTGAGGAATTAGTACTTGCCACATTGGTCCTCATTTGAACCCCAAAGACAGCAGGAGAACAAGGACAGGTCAAGGTAAACTTTCATTGAAAGACAGCAGTGATTCCCAGAGCTCATGACCTAACCTTGACAAAATGCTCCTTGAGGATATGGACTTCGGAGAAATTGTTTGTTGACTGATTGTTTTGATCGGAATGCCATTGATTCCCCATCATCGATTAGGTTCACCATTGATTTCCCATTGGGAATGAGCACCGAGGAATGAGTCTTGCTTTCTGCTCTGATGGGGAAGAAAACAGGAGCACCAGGACCTTGGATCGTATCTTCCATTTAATTTTGAAAACCTATTTGGATCATTTCAGTTCTAAGAGATTGTATTTGAAGTCATTTGCCTCGTTGATATTTTTATTGCATGAAGTGATTCAGAATCAAGAGCTATAAATTTAATTTTCTGAATAGTACACCTAAGCTGTAAAAGAATTGAGTCATTTATTCTCTTGAATTTTTTAAAAGCAGTATTGAACTGTAGTTATTACTGAACTAACTAACTGCAATCCATCTTCTTGCCTTTGATACCATCCATTGGATGCTCTTCTCAAGTACAGAGAATGCTGTAAAGACCCAGGATCTGGATGTGAACAGCAGGATGCTTTGTCGCTAACTTTTTGTTTTTTCCATCACCAAAGCTAAAACTGTCTTACCATGGTCAGGGTCATCTATTTATTTTCTTATCTCAGCTCAGATGACTAAAAATACAACAAATGATTATTAATGACAGCACAACAACTCTAAAAATAACTGAGCAGCCAGTTACTCCCCTTTCAAAACATCCCCGATAAGTCACCTGTCTATATGATAAATGATTCATATCAGGGTCCAAAGTCAGTCTTCAGGATATAAGCCCACCCTTTAAGCAAAAAAGATTCTATGATAGAGAAAGAACTGAAAGGCAAATCAAACATATACTTATATAAATTTCTTTTGTATATTTAGTTTTCATATTTCATAAATACATATCTAGCACAAAATTGACATTTACTCTGAACCATTGACAGCAACAATAAAAAATCAAAATTTCTGTCTACATCTTATCAAATGCTTATTATATTGTCATCTCGTTTAATCTTGTCAACAGTACTGTGTGATTGACATTGTGATCGTGTCTATCTTTTGGAGATGTTAAATGGATATCAGAGAGGCTAACTGGATTGCCCAATGGAAAGCTGCAGCGTGGAAGCAGTACCTTTTCACTCCAGCTCTTTCTATGCTTTCCACCACACTGTTCTGCCTCCGACATAAAGAGATAGTTTTTGTGAAACGTGACATTGTTCCCTCTGTGAACAACTATATTAGTTTCCTAGGGCTTCAATAACAAATTACCACAAACTAGGTGGGTTAAAACAGCAGAATTTTACTCTCTCATAGTTCTGCAGGTGAGAAGTCTGAAATTAGGGTGTTGGCTGGCCCACGCTCCCTCCAAAGCCTCTAAGGGAGAATCCTTCCTTGCATCTTCCAATTCTTGTGGCTCCTGGTATTCCTTGGTTTATGGCAGCATCACTGTCATCTCTGCCTCTGTCTTCACATGGCTTCTTCCCTGTATGTCCACGTGTCCTTCTCTGTCTCTTGTAAAGACACTCTCATCAGATTTAGGGCCCACACTAATCCAGTATGATCTCACTTTAGACCTTACCTTAATTACATCTGCAAAGACTATTTCCAAATATGGTTATGTTCTCAGCTTCCAGGGGTAGATAAATATTTTTTTAACTTATTTATTAATTAATTTATTTTTGGCTGCATTGGGTCTTCGTTGCTGCACGCGGGCTTTCTCTAGTTGTAGCGAGCGGGGGCTACTCTTTGTTGCAGGATGCAGGCTTCTCATTGCGGTGGCCTCTCTTGTTGCAGAGCACAGCCTCTAGGTGTGCGGCCTACAGTAGTTGTGGCGCACGGGCTTCAGTAGTTGTGGCTCGCGGGCTCTAGAGTACAGACTCAGTAGTTGTGGCACACAGGCTTAGTTGCCCCACAGCATATGGGATCTTCCCGGACCAGGGTTGGAACCCATGTCCCCTACATTCGCAGGCAGATTCTTAACCACTGTGCCACCAGGGAAGCCCAGGGGGTAGATAAATTTTTGAAAGGACACTATTCAACCTATTATAATTATGTTTCTTATTTCTACTCTAGTAGGAAAATTAAACTATTGGTTAACAATAATATCAAATTAATGAACATGGTTTGAGTCCTGATATTTTTGATGGTCAATTGATTGCCCAAAGTTTAAAATTTAGGGCTCTTTATGATTGTGCTTTGAATCTCTATATTTTACCAAAGAGTAAACTATACCATTTCACTAGCTCTGATGGTACAATATTCTGTACCCTGTACTTACTAGAGTTGGTTCCCATATGTTGGAACTTGCCAGAACTTGCTGTACATGTCCCTCACAGTCATAGAGAAAGGCAGCAGATGCTGAGTGTCTCCTATTATTGAGATGTGTACAGAACTTATAAAACATGGCTCTGACCATCAGGCCTATGCAATGAATATTCTCAGGTTGACAGACTGAATAGGGAGTGGTCATCAGGGCTCCCTGGAAGGTGAGCTTGATCAACCAGTGATTCTCAAATCCTTCTGATAGGAATCTCCAACTTTTTCCATAGATTGATCTCTTTTCATTTTTGCTAGGTCTGTAGTAACTGGGGAAGAATAAAGTGGGGTTGGCAATGGGGTCTTTAAGTGAAGGTGTCACTCTTCTCAACGTAACGGTTGTTAAAACATATGTAACAGTATGAAAGCAAAGCATTTAAGTAAGCAGCTGACATGTTAACCTAAGCTTGATAGAATTGAAACCGAACTTATCCAAATTCAATCCAATTTTACCTAAGGTACAATGATTATTTTAAATTATAGAAACGAATGCATGTTGCTTTTTGGAAATTAAAAATATGTAATACCAGAAAGAAAACAACAAAACTTCAGTTTTATTACCCTAAAATAATGACTATAGGTTTATTTCTTGACTTCTTTTATTCTATGCACCCTTTTAACATATTCCTTGCATCCTGCTTTATTTTTAAAATATAAAATTATAGATATTTTATGTTTTTCATGATCTTTATAAATATTATATTTTCATAGCTGCATAATATCTTATCAAGGATAGGTTTTACCTAGGAGTTTCCCCATTGTGGGTATATAAATTGTTTCAGATAATTTTGGTATTGTAAGTAATACTCAGATGGATAATATTTTATTAAAGATATCTCCCAGAAGGAAATATGCTGCTCTCTAGATATATTTTTATTATCTTTTTCTTGTTTATATTGATCTATATTGAGAGTTAATATTTTTTATATTCCTAATCTGTATTGAAAATTTGTTTTCCAAAATGGTTTGCCAGTTTTTGTTTCTGTGTGTAGCATTCAGTGTCCTCATTGGACTGAATCCCTGCCAGTATTAAAATGCTAACAGCATTAAAATGTTTTTTCAATCATTACTAGTTTGAACAGATGAAAAACAGAATCATATTTTACCTTTAATTAACATTCTTTTACTTGCTAGCAAAGATAACATTTTAATGTTTTCTTAGACAGTATTTTTTGAATTGCTGATTTCTGCTATGAGCTCAGTTGTATTCCCCCAAATTCCTGTGTTGAAGTCCTAACTACCAGTACCTCAGAATGTGCTGTATTTGGAGATAGGACTTTTAAAGAGATAATAAGGGGAAATGAGGTCATGTGGCTGGGCCCTAATTCAATGACTGGTGTCCTTATACAAAGAGATTAGGACACAGGCAACGCAAAGACCAAGAGAGAACCATGTGAAGACACAGAAAGAAGGCAGCCATCTGTAAGCAAAGGAGAGAGGTCTCAGAAGAAACCAAACCTGGTAGCACCTTGATCTCAGACTTCTGGCTTCTAGAACTGTGAGACAATAAATTTCTGCTCCTTAAGCCATGCAGTCTGTAGTATTTTGTTATGGCACCTCTAACATAATAACACAGTGTTTCTTGCCAGTTTATTTATTAGGGTCTTAGAGCTTTTCTTAGTAATTTGTATAGGCTCTTTTTATGTTAAACATATTTATTGTTTCCTTTTTGCATTTGTTGCAAAGTGATTATTTGCTTTTTCGTATTTTCTTATTTTTTAGCTTACACCATGTGTATATTTAATATATTGCCACAATTATTCACCTTTTCCTTTGTGCTTCCCTTCCTAGTACTTCAAAGCTTAGAAAGTCCTTCTTCCTTAAGAGATTTGACACACTGTTGGTTCTATTTTTTGTTAGTTTTTCTGTGGCTTGACGTTGACCTGTATAATGTAACTATTCTCCAAGTTTGAGAATGCAGACTCACAAAAGTAGGTGAATTTCGAATTTACAGAGCAAAGCTTTCTTTAAGATTTTTATGCCCTGCCCAAAACCCAATCATCTTTATTTAAAATGACCCATTTAAGATAACAGTTATTTTCAGTGGCTTTTACTTCATTTTGAAAACCTGCATTGTCAAATGGAACAATAACCTCATTTTTTAAATCTTCAAATTTATTAAGATCAAAAGTTATAAGGACAAAAACCCTCAAGGTGGAGAATAGCTACAGCTCTCTGAAACCTGTTCAAATGTCTTTGAAATTCTACCGAAATCTTCTTTGAAGTGAAGGGCATGTTTTCTTATAAGATGAAAGAAACAGTCCCTTCTGTTTTTCCTTGTTTTCACTTGTGATTCTTGTGCTAAGAAAAAATTTAAAGTATTCTTTTATGGATCATTTTATCCAGCGTTTCTGCTTTTTCTATTTTTTCCTGTGAAGATCTTTCTAGAACTTATTTAGAAATGTATGTTTCATTTAGTTTTACTCTTAGGCTCTTAAAGGCACTGTCATTTCTTTGTTGGTGGCATTCATTTCAAAATATAAAACTGTCTTGACTTGTGAGATAAAATTGTCTGACCGTTCTGGAATTCCTTGAGTTGAACTACCTTTATATCAATGCTAAATAGTAAAAGATGTCATCTGAGAAATTACTTTAAGGATTTGAATGGCCTTTTCAGAAGAGGTAAAGAATATATTTACTTTTTTTTTTTTAATTGAAGTATAGTTGATTTACAATGTTGTGTTAGTTCCAGGTATACAACCAAGTGATATATAGATATCTTTTTCATATTCTTTTCCATTATAGATTATTACATTAGATTTATTATCAAGTTTAATGTGCATCGTTCTACAAAATGTTTATTATAAAAGTCAGACCCTAACCTCACATTGTTTGAGGTTATAGTAGTATCTCTTTGATAGCCTCCTCCTCTGGTTTGAAAACACCTTGAGAGGGGGAACTAAGTCTGAACGTACTTCTCTGTGTCTCCCTCAATGCTTTCAATGGTTTAAGTACTGATTTGTATACACAAACCATTAACTTGGCAAATTTACCAGTATTTGGGTCTGGCGCTAACTCTTACATGCTTTAGTAGTTCCGTCTTTTCAGTGTTGGACTTGGGGATGATGATTCATATTTAGAAAACTCACAAGAGACTGAGGCAGATGAGGTAGAATACCAACTTTTTACTTTACAGTGAGAAATAAAATTGTCAGATGGATCACAGGTTTCCAGCAACCTGTCTTCTTTACTCACAGTAGAAGATCCACGTAGGGAACCAAATCATAATCAAAAGGTTGCTTGGCAAACGGGGAATCAGCCTGAGTGGAGTTAGCTCTGTTTTTCATGCTCAGAGGCCTGACCTAACTGTTTGGAACATCCATCTGAAACAGGACCGACTCTGTCAGGAGTTAGTATTGGCCCCCTCTTAGTATTGGCCCCCTCTCCCGTGCAGTGCTTGGTTGAACAACAAAAACACACTGAAACTCATTTTTGCGCAACTCTGCAAAGCAATCTGCCTTTTCCTTAATACTTTTTCCATTAGATACGATAATGCCATTTCAGTATTACACTTGAGTTTCTTATTTATGGAGAAGAAACATCCGTTTTCTCTCTGTTGCCTTTAAATTAGGAGTTGATTTTATATTTTAACAACCAGAGTTTTGAAAGTGCTTTTCCTCTAACCACAGATCTGCACCTATCTTTGTTTCATTGTTTTCGTAAAATTGTCTGTTTAAAACTAAGATGATAGGGTAACAATCTGGATTGAGTCAGAGTTTCTGGAATGGTGTAGCAAGCAGTGGTGAGGCTTAGGATCTAAACAATGCTGAATTCCACTGGAGCCCACTGCTTTCAAATCTCACTTAGAATCATCCAATCTATCCCAGTGATGAAGGATTCATCAATAGATGAGATAGCAGGACATGCCTTGCATTTCTGGAATACTCAGTGTGCCCCTAGGCAGTAATTTCCTGGTGAGAATATCCATTTTGCTTGTTGTTTCCATCATTCTGAGTATCTAGCAGACCTCCTTCCCTCTCCAGCTCATCTATCTTTTATGCAGTAACTTGTTTGTGGAAACAAAGAATATTGCCCACCATGGCTGGAGGCCTTCTTTCTGTAGCTGCCTTCCCAGTGATTGAAAGCACCTCCTATGTAAAAGTTAGAAAATAAAATTGGGATTGAGAATGTTACAAGTGAGCACTGAGGAATGATGCCGCTTTTATGAACAGGAAAGGATATACTGATCACCTTTTAAACTGCCATATTGATGTCCACATGGGCTTATTTATTTTCCTACAGTAGCTCTCCATGTCATTGCCACTCACATTTTCTCTCTCTCTCTTTTTGATAATAGCCAAATGGTTTTCAATCACTGTTTCTTAAGTACTTCTTCTGAGTAAAATATTTATTTTAGAGCAATGTAAAACCCTGAGCATATTTTTTTTGACTATTTGCAAACCTGCAACAGTGAACCTTGGGTCTAATAGTAAATTCCTGTTCAAATGTATATGAGGACAGCAGATATGTAATATTTATTGAGCATCTACTATGTGTCAGATTCCCCACTCTGCTCTTTCCATTCATTATCTTATTTAATCTGTAAGATATAGGATGAGTTTTAAATTATTGGCATTTACCCTTTGTGAAAAAGGAAACACAGCGAAGTTAAGTAATTTCCCAAAGGTGCATAAGTGATGTTATCATGATTTGAATTAAGGTCTGTCTGATTTAAAATCCTATGATTTTTATCTGCCAACAAAGTTACATCCAGTACAATTACAGCTCCATGAAGGCAGGGTCCTTCCGTAATTATTCACCATTGGACCCTCGATACTTAACCAGTTTCCAGTATATATGATATGATTAATTATTTTTTGTGGAAGGATAAAAGGAAGAAATGGATAGAAAATAGAGTGAAGGAAGATAGTGGGGAAGGAAGGAAGAAAGAAGGAAGGAAAGATGGTAGGTCTGTGAAAATACTACTTTGCTTCAGGTAGCTCAAGCATCACTTCTATAGAATATAAGGAATTTGTAAACTTGCTTAGTGTATATATGTAAATAATTATTGAAAAAGTATCATTGTGTATGTGTATATTTGTATATTAATATATATACATATATGTGTGTATATGATATACATGTATAAATAAATATAATATGTATGGTGTTATATACATATCTAGCCTTGAGTATTTGAAAATTTGCTTAACTGTGGTTACTCAAGTGTATTCAATGTCATCCACGTTTTTGAAACACTCTTGGGCTAAGCTCGTATGCAAAGATTGAAACTATTTGCTTTAATGATTGAGTGAATATGAAAGCAAATTAAATCAGAAATCCCTGCTTCCTTATAGATACCATTTTTGGTTTTGCTATGAATCAACTATTGGATACTTTTGTTCGATCATTTTGTTTATTCATTTTTTTCTCCTTTGTCATAATGCTAGTTAGATTATAATGAGAGAAACAGAAAATTGGCCTTGATGTAAAGGATTTACTTCAGAGGAGCTACTCAAGACAAAAAGGAAAATGTTTCTGGACACAACTGTATTTTAACAAGTGTAATTTTTTTCACAGGTCATAATGATGTGAGTAGAAGTGGGAGTTTTCTATGCAGAAAACAATAGTTCTTTTATAATACAGAGATTCATTGCAGACAGTTATAAGCTGTCATGTATGTCTTTGGCGAGCAAATTTTTCCATATAAATTTTCCCAATACTTTTTTTGAAAAACATGTTCAACTATTCTGTAAATAATTTTGTCTAAATTATTTTGAGAGAAATAGAGATGAAACAATCTGAGAGCTGCAAGCTTGAAAAATTGTCCTTTTTAAAATATTGATTCAATTTTTAAACCTTGAAGATAGCTTTTAGAGTTTATATTTTACTTTAAAGGCAATTACTAATAAAGGCAATTACTTTTATTATAGTATATATTTGACATAAATTTTTGAGCACGTTAACATTTTGTGGAATCAAGAGCAGGTGAGAAAAATACACTGCAAACCCAAGAGAAAAGTAGTATATTAAGAACACTGCAGACTTTTGATCCAGACTAACATGGGTTCAAGTCCTTGCTGTGTCACTTACTAACTAGTGTTCCTTTCTTTGACAAGTTACTTAACCTCTTTTGTTTCTTAATTCCATTCAGTCTCTAAAATACTAAGAGAATGCACACTTTATATGTACTGGATGTTAATCAGATTGTGATGAAAAAGTTCGTTATCAAAGAGCAATCATTACAAATTGGTGGTAAAATTGATCCTCTTATGGTAAACACAATATATAAACTTAAAGTGAATTGACACAATTCTTTATAACGAACATGAATTTTAGTATATTTTTCTATAACAAAGACACATGGTCTACGGGTTATACATTAACAGTTCTTGGGAGATTAGGAAAACAAACTTTTGAATATTATAGGAAAGCTCTTTTCTCAGTTTAGGAAACAGACTTAAACATTCAACTTTTTATGATGAGAAAGTTAAACTTAAATTTTATAACTTTCTGTATGTATTTTTACCTTTCCTTCCCTTTCTGAGCAATGTGTAGTAGTCTAGTGCTCTGTGTGTCTAAGGTACCTGGGTCAACAGTCTTTTACTCCCTAGTCGTTTCTTATTGAAATGTGTAGCCTATGATTTCACTATGAGTTTAATCAAAGCTTAATCAAGGTTATTTGTACCTTTTAATAGCGTTACTCAGTAATTCCAAGGTATCACAATATTTATATTCCCCAAACCCTTTGATTCTTCCTTTCATATTTAGAGGCAGATCATTATATATGTCTGCATATCTAGAGCTGTTGACTACAGATTACTATCCCAATTAAGCAGCATACATGATGCATGCTACTGGAAATTGAGGAGAAAAAGAGGAGGACATGGGGAATCGCCAGACCAAAGGGCTGACCTTGATAGCTGGAGAAGCATCATGACAGATACATTGGATATGACTGACGATAAAGAATGAGTGGGTAAGGGTTCCAATTTTTTCACATCCTGGTCAACATGTTGTCTTTTGATAATAGCTATTCTAATAGATGTGAGGTGATATCTCATTGTGGTTTTGATTTAGTTTCCCTGATGATTAGTGACATTGAGCATCTTTTCATATAATTAGTAACCATTTGTATGTCTTCTTTGGAGAAACGTCTATTCAAGTCCTTAGCCCATATTTTACTTGGATTATTAGGGGAGTTTTTCTAATGAGTTATAGGAGTCCCTTATACATTTTGCAGATTAACCCCTTAGTAGATATTTGGTTTACAAATATTTTCTCCCGCTCTATAGGTTGCCTTTTCACTCTGTTGATTGTTTACTTTCTCAAAGAGATGATAGCACTCCCATGTTCATTGCAGCACTATTCCCAATAGCCAAGATGTGGAAACAACCTAAATGTCCATCGATAGATAAGTGTCTAAAGGAAATGTGATTTATACATAGGATGAAATATTATTGTCCTTTAAAAAAAGAAGGAAATACTGTAAGACGTGACAGCATGGATGAACCCGGGGGACTAAGTGAAAGAGGTCAGTCACCTCATGATTGGAGGTAAATACTCAGCCTCATAGAAGTAGAGAGTAGAATGGTAGTTGCCAGGGGCTGGAGGGAGGGGGAATAATCAATGATGGGTATAAAGTTTCAGTTATGCAAGATGAATATGTTCTAGGGATCTTACAGCATTGTTATTAATACTGTATTGTACACTTAAAAATCTGTTAAGAGGGTAGATCTCATGTTAAGTGTTCTTACCACAATAAAATAAAAGTAAAAAGTTAAAGTGTAACAAAGAAATAATAGAAGAGGATTTTCTTAATCTAGTATAGTATCTACAAAAACAAAGTTTTTAAAAAATGGGTAGAGTTAGAGAAATAAAAATGAGAGACAACATAGTCAAAGCTTACATTAATTTGACCAGAGCGACTGTGAAAGCAGGGCACGGGTAAGGATAAAATACATTCTTAATTACTCAAACATCAGTGTAGCAAAAATCCAGAGCAATGCTATTAAATCCGTACAGTGATGCTTTTCAGCCATTAAAAGCTTTTGTTTGAGGGACTCTTTTTAGAAGACTGAGAGTTGTTTTGTTTTGGTAAATTATTAAATCAGTAATTTTCCATTTATTTCTAACATGTAGCTACGTATAGAATTTTACTCTAATCCCTTGCCTAATTGCCTGGAGTGGATGGTCGGGTAGTTCCATTTCATTTAGAAAGCTTGAATTCCTTTTGCCGCTCATGTTTCATCTGAAGTGATCACCTTAATAGCATAAGGCTTTCTTTTAAAATCCTATAAGTAGGCTATAGAAGGAGAAATAAAGACACAAAAGGATTTCAGGAAACATAACATGTTTTTCTCCTCTCCCCTTTTTGTACTCCTTTAATTGTTTTTTATTAACATACTTACCTATGCCTTCTAAAATATTAATACATTTGTTTAACTTTTAAACCATTTTTAACCTTTCATTACCTCTGGTATTTAGATTTTACAGACTATGTTTCCTTCATTTTCTTCTTTTTTATTTGTATTTACATAAAAAAATATGAAGAACTTTATTTAGGTCACTTGTATTATTTAATTTAAGCCACAGAAATGGGACCCTGAGCTGGAAGGCAACAGTGGTCAAGATTAATAGCAAAATAAAATCCTGTGTTTTGTTGGAGGAGGAGTCCTTGTCTTGGCCTTGAGAAATCTGAGTGTATTGTCCTATTGGCTCCTATGGCCTTAATTAAATGTTGGCTCTGAGGCCTTAATTAAATCATGTCTCTTCGAGTTCAGAAATTCTAAAATTGACAATAAATTGTTTTCCCTTTTCACTGGGTGACCGCTTCAAGAAATATTTTAGGGAATCAAAACAATGTAAAGACTGGGTGAAAGGAGAGATCAATGTATGGAATCAGGGCCATGAAAATAAATTGAAAAATATTAACAAACAAATGACTGCTTTTCTCAGGCGTGAGGATGAGGGTGTGAACTTTAGTGCACGTTCAGATAACGTTATTACTGTAAGATGACACTCAAGATTGGTAAATGGCAGTTCCTCAGGGTGAGAAGGCCTCGGAATTTATTTCTGACTCAGTCACTGGATTGGCGGCATATCACCAGACATCTGTGGGCCTTGGTTTCTGTCCCTCAAATGAAGGGATTGGACTAAATGAGTAAACCTTTTTTTTCTACTTTCGTCAGGAATCCGAGATACAATCTTAATTAAATCAGCCTCAAGAAAACCAAAGGGATAGTTCTGCTCTAGCTGACCATGTTTAGGGAATCAAAGATTACTTCCTCATATATATTTCTTGCAGGCTTTAAATGAGCACTATGTGTCAAGCCCCAGGAATTCAAAAATAGATCCCGGAAGGCAAAGTCTAGATAGAGATATATACAGAATTGTTTGTAGTACCATAAGATCTTCACTATCATAGAAATGTGAGCAAACTGCCTTTGAAAAATACAGAAAGGGGAAGAAGGCACTTCTTTTGCTGAGGTTTCCCATAATAAGTACTTGATGTATGAGCGTGAGTTTGTCAAGAGGAGGATTTGAGATGAGAGCATGAAGACCCAAGGTTTGAGTGCCCTGAGGCCAGGAAGCTTGTTTGGGAAACTGATTATTTCTGTGTGATTGGAGCCTGAGTATCAGGATACAGATCATGAGGACATTTTGAATAGACCATTTTAAACGATATAGATCTATCTTGTATATAATGAGGATCTTTTAAAGATGTTTAAACAGAAGAGTGTTGGGGGCCCCTACCTCACTCTATGGCACATAGGACAGATTGAAGGATGCTGAGACTGGAAGCAAGAAGGGAAGTTAGGTGGCTGTTACAGTCATTCAGGTGAGGGATTATTAGGCATGTGAACTGAGACAAAAGTTATGAAAGAACTATTTCAAAGAATCTATAATACTTGGCAATTGTATGAGTCCGGATGGTTTGGGTTATGCTGGAATCATGAATAACCTCCAAATATCTGTGGCTTAAAACAACAAAAATGTATGTACATACACTGAATACACATAAGCTGTCCAAGTAGGAATTTAGAGGGAGACATTCAGATATTCTTTACCCGTCACAGTCCTTCAGGGACTCAGGTTGACTGGTTCCACAGTCACCATATTAGGGTTAAATGAACAGGGCAAGTCACGCTGTCTCTAAAAGCTTCAACCTGGAAATTACCCATTTCGCTTCTGTACACACTGTACCGGCAAAGTCAAGTCATTTGGCCATGCTCAACTTCAAGGGAGCTGCAAAATGCAGTCCTGTGGGAGCTCTGGAAGTAGGAACTAGCATTAGATGAACAGCTCTAATAACCGTGATAGTAAATAATTAGATTTAGAGGAGACAGGATGAGAGAAGCTAGGAAAACGTCAAAGATATTTCTAGCTTAGACTTTTATTTTTGCAGGCAGGTCCTCATTCTGTGTTGTTAAATTTTCTCTTTTTCCAGGAAGCTCTCCTTAATCGTGGCTGGCAGGGGCCAAGGTTAGATGGTCTCAATGTTATACTGATACATGTTTAATAACTGGCTATCTGTGGGGAAAAACAAACAAACAAACTCTGTTTGGTAGCATTTGTTAAATTCCCACCATGGCAAACCTCAGGCTACCAACGTGATGCCACTGCACAAGGTTGGTAATGGATGTCCAGAAGCACCCCCATTATACGGCATTTCCACCATACGTGTACAATAGAACTAAGTAACCTCAAGTGCATAGATAATGGTAAAATGCAATAAAATGATTAGGAAGTGATGGAGTTTCAGGTATTTAGAACCTTTGTTTTAAATCTAATTTATTTAATTGAAACTTTGTCTAATTTAATTTTTAATAATGGCTGTATTCAGTGACCGGCTTACAAAATTCCTGAAAAGTTAGTTTGTAGTTGGCTCTCACAGGTGCTCACAGGCTGGCTCCAGCACAGCCCTGGAGCCTGCTTTTTCTCTGCACTCACACAATGCTCTGTACTTGTTCCATTATTGCTTTTATCAACTTTATTTTAATCATTCATTTACCCATCTGTCTTCTCCGCTGGAGAGTGAGCTCCTCAAGGCAAAGCGCTTTGTCTCACTGTTGAATGCTTTAGTGCTTGACATGGTGCTTGGAACACAGCAGAAAGTCAGTCAATACTAGTTGAGATAATGAATTCATGAAAACATATTTTTCATGAAGTAAGCAAATCAGTGGTTTCTTTTTTCACTGACCCTTCTTTGCAGGGGCCAAGTCATTTCATTTTATTAAGAAAGAGCCACTCCACACAGTTGCTCGTACGTTAAACTATCCTTACCTGCAAATCCTCAGCTGTTTAAAAGAAATATCTTCAAGCCCGGCTTTGCTCCTTGGGTGAATGCCAACTTCTCTAGAAAACATCTTGAGGTAAATGTGCATTCAAGATCTAGAGTGTAGCTTTAGAAAATTCTGTTATTCTTTGGAGTTTTATTATTACATTTTCTTAGGTAAATAATCTGTATGTCACCACTGACATTTTTTTCAGTCTCCCAAATGAGGTATTATTAAAATCAGTGATTGTGTCTTATGCTTTATTCACATTCCTTTAACCTGGCACATTAGTGGTCATATCATAGTGACTCAGCGCATTTAAGATTTGACTGTTTTGCTTCTACCACAAATACCAGGTCAAATAAATCCAAGATTACTTTCTGAAGCTCCTTATTTATCTTCTGTAGTTTCCATTTTAATGAGTTAGTTGTCTCTTTATTATAGGAATGCCACTGCATTCTACTTTGAGATTAGTAGATGAAAATCTCATTGCATTGTGGTTTGTTTTTAGCTTGATTCACTCAGTATCATGACAATGACTTAAAGTTGTTTTCCCAGTGTACATTCAGCTGGACTAACACGGCAAGGACAGCAGAACATTGCAGCTAAGAGTAAGAGTGCTTAGCATGACAAATTGCAGATACTTGTTGTAGCTAGACTATGAGAATCCTTATCTAAATTGTTTACATGTCAGGTTTCTTTGGTAGCCCAGAATAATTTGGATAAATTACATCAGTGATTACATTTCCCTAACAATATTTTAGTGAATGTACATAAAAGGTAATAATAGCTTCCACCAGCGTTCTGTCCTGCAGCATGTCACAGTCCTGGATTCTGATAGTGTCTGACACTTATTACTTAAGTCATATATTTCTAAAAGCAGAGGCCTCTGCAAGGTCTTTTCCTAAATGACACTGTTTCAAGCTGCAAGGAGTGAAAAATCTGATCATGTCTGCAACTTTCCATGGATGTCATACACATTTATGGGAAAGCCCAAATGTTCAGAATCTGGAATTATCAGGTAGAGAATATGAAACAGAATCTCTAGAAGGGGGGCTTTCTGCCTTCCCCATCCTCTCAAGACATTGCCGCACTCCTGAGAGGTTGTCCTCCTTCCCCCTCCTGACTGAGAATTCTTGCTCTCCTGGCTGTTTGTTGAGATCCATGGTATTCATGAGAAGGTGTTGTCTCAGGTAGTCAAGGACAGGAAAACGTGGGAAACATTATTCTATAGCTCTTTTTATCAGAAGAATAAAAAGAAAAATTGTTGACTTGCAGGTTTATAAAAATTGTACTTACTATTCTCCACGAACAGGCATTGGTTTCAGATTTCTACTACGTAAAATTCAGCTATACCCACAGGTTAAAACCCATAGTTGTGTCTCCAAAGATGCCCCACAGAACACTACCTTGTGCCAGCGTATGTATGTATGTGTGTGTGTGGAGGAGTGTCTATATTAATGTTTGTGAAATTCTGTACACAATTTATCCTTTTAAAAATTTGTAAAACATATTAATATACTTCAGAGTCTCTGAGAAATCCTCCAGTAAAAAATGTGTGTGTGTGTGTGTGTGTGTTTATGTGTGTGTGTTTATTCAGTCTGCTGGTTCCCAGACTCAGTTCACTGTGTGTATCAATCAGGGTCAACTCAGGAAACAGAAACTACCCAGTAATTTGAACTAAGGAATTTAATTATTTATGATAACAAGATTGAGTAAAAATCAGGATTGGCTTATAAAAAATAAAGCAAGCTCCAAAGACTCTGTGCACTGCAGATATAAGGAGCTGCCGTTGCCCCTGAGGATGAGAGTGCCCCCAGAAAGCCTCATTCTCCATCACCGGGTTGAGATCCAGATTGCATTGGAGGGTTGTGTAGCTGTTGAAAATTAACACTTTTCTAGGAAACCATGTTATCTTTAATATCAATATAGTTTTTCATATTTTTGGTTAAGTGAAATTGTATAGAAATAGAATAGAAATAGAAGAGTGGTGTTTTGGAATAGGAATATTTTGGGATAGGTTTTTAAAACTTTTTGTTTCAAGTTCACTTCTCCCATTTACCATCATATGATGTGAATCCTGGTGATACTTAGAGTCTGAGCAGACACCAATGGATAGACTGTAACTTTTCAACGCTAGTGTCCTCCTCCCTTGACTCCACCTTGAGAGGTGAATATATTGAGGCAATGACATTGGAGTGAAATGAGGGGAGTAGAGGAAGGAACTTTTCTTTAGGGATGAGCCCTGGGAGGCACCACCATTGAATGGTAGTATGTTGCTGAGCTCTGGCTTTGGATGTAGCTCTGGGCTAACTCTTGACTGCTGTGAAATAGCTAGGTCGACTTTGGGCAAGACTAAATATTTTAGAGCTATTGTGAGGGATAAATTAAAAAATGCAGACCTTCAGAGTAGCCAGAAAGAACACAATAGGTAACAATCAATATTGTTTCTCTTCCTTCTCACTTCTCTGGAACTGAATTTAGTAATTAAGGGAAGACAAAACAATTACTGGTATGTTTTGAAATATGTTTTAAAATCTGGGGCTACTGTTTTAATAAGTTTCATATTATTTTCCCTATTATGTATCATTTCATCCTAGAATGTGTCACTGTAAAGGCTCAAGTATAACCTAATATAATTGATAAATGGAGCTCAGTTGAAGTAGAATAATTATTTTTACTAGTAGATTTCCCAAGCAGTCTTTTTCTCTGGTATATTATATACATTTTGCATATGCTACAAAATGGGAAACCAAAGAACTAAGTGACCAACTTACGTTGTAACTAAGAACTAAGCCAAGTTTATATAACCAAGGTTATTCAATCAAATTAAATATATATATATACACATACATATATATGTATATATATAATTGGAATTATTTGAATACAGCTGACCCTTGAACAACACGGGTTTGAACTGTGGGTCCACTTACATGTGAATTCTTTTTAGTAGTAAATATTACAGTACTGCAAAGTCTGAGGTTGTTTGAGTCTTCAGATGTGGAACTGTGGATGCAGAGGAACTTCAGATACAGGGCTAATTTATAGGGCCAACTGTAAATTGTATGTGGATTTTTGATTGCATGGAGCCTCTAACATCACTAACTGCTGCATTGTTCAAGGGTCAACTGTATACATAAGAAATAAAGAATACTGATCAACTCCCAATTCTGGAGTTTCTCACTGAGTGCTAGGGTCTGCCCTGCCTCCAGTGTGTACCGGTACAGGACTGTCTTATCTGTTCTCATTTTTGTGTCTATGTTTTGCCAGAATATGATGATAATATTGTGATCGTATAGTATCACATAATTAAGTTGATCATGACTTATGTCCTGGATATCAGAAGACTATGCAAAGTGTGGCTAGTTAGAGACTTGTTCCCATAAAGACCTAATAGTTCACATCTTTGGATGTTGACTATCAGTAAATTTATACACTTTTCAGCCTTAGGGTGTCTGGGATGAGGGACTGGTGTGGTGATCAAAAATGACTTGATTCAAGAATAACATGGAGATGAGAATGATGAGAATGACATTTGTGGCACATTATTTTTGCCATATATTCTTTGAACTTTCTAGCCCACTTAAAATGCAGTGTGGTTACCAATAAACTATTCTTCATATCTATGTTTTACTTCCAACTCTTTTTCCTCCCCTTCCCCCACCTCTTCCCTTATCCTCCACCATGTTGAAAGTATATTTCTATGTCTAAACATACAGAGATCTGCCACATCTCCTGTAAATAGTAGCTCTGTGTGCGTGTATGTGTGTGGTGTGTACCTTCTCTTAACATGTGCAGAAGCTAGATTATACTAGAAAGATTTATAATGAATAATATTGTCTAATAGTAGGACAGGCTCTCTAGTCAATAATGGGGGATTCAACCATGAGTTTGATGTCGTACATCAGGATGTATTCCTAAACTGAGCAGGAAAAAGGCCCAGGTGACATATGTGGTTCCTTCCACTTATAAGTTTGTGATTCTGAACAGATGCTAATTTCAAAGCAAATTAGAATCAAAACAAAATTCCAGTGAGCAAGAAACTAGACAGAGTTCTACAGCTGTTCTGTGACTCTCTTTGCTCATAGGGGCATCCCAATATTTTAATTTTTTATTTCTTCCCTCATGAAACTTATTTTCCTTGAAGTATCTTAATATCTCCAAGCCTCACAACCTTCCTTACAAAGACACTAGTAAGTAGTATCCTGTCTTGCTGTCACTGGTGTGGTTTAGGGCTCTACCTGCACAAATCTAAAAAGCTGCTTATTCACCTGTATTCATTCATTCCTGAACACTGAGGGGGTGTCAACTGTGTACCAACACTGTGCTACCTGGCCATAAAGTTAAACACAACACGGAATCCTTTCCTTCAAGGAGTTCACAGTCCAGAGAAAAAGATCTAAAGTTGACATTGTAATGGTAAGTGGCAAATGCCAATGAAGAGTTAGGAAGAAACAGATATCAGTGTGTTTAAGAGCTAAGACAGGTTTGAATCCCCTTCCTCAATTTAATAACCAAGTGATCGTCAGTAAGGCATTTCTTATGTTCATTTTGAAATAATCTTATGTCCATATCATAAGACTGGATATTTTTGACATCTGATTCCAGTAAAGATGGAGTAAATAACAGGGACCAGATTTACCTCCCAACTGAAACAAGTGAAAAACAGGCCAGACCATAAAATAACTGTTTTCAAAACATACGACGTCAGTCTATAGAGGGCAGTGGTCCTGGGAGATGGGAAATCAGCTAGCAATATCTGCCTCATGCAGAGTTTTCTGAAACAATTGTGTCAGTGAACCTTACACTGTATCTAATTTATGATTTGCTAAACTTTATGCATTAAATACTTTTCAAACAATACTTAACTTTCATAATGTGTCATGTATTATGCATATATGTTTATGTATTTAACAGTGTATGGTAAAGTATTCAAATGAAAGTAAAAAAAATTTAGTTTGTGAAATATATATTTCATTTATAAAGAAAACTACTGTCATTTAAAATAGTTTCTTGGTTAAGATGAAAGTTTGCAAAGCCTTCTGATTTCTCCTGTCCTTCCAGGAAATTTTCAGTGGAATGAGCCTTAGCCATACTTTTGCTTTAAGAATCTCTCCATTACTTATCTTCATTCACTGCAGTATTAATGTTTATTTAATCCATTCATTTGTTAAAATAAATTAATTTATTTTATTAATAAGCTGTACTTGTGCCTTCATATAACAACAAAAATCTATAATCTGCATTAATGTGAGGGGGCATGGTGAAATTCTTATCACAGAAGTCTTGCACCTTGCCTGTAAGAATTGCTAGTGGAGTAATTCTATGTTTCTAACAAATTATATTCCCTAGATTAACACTGGGATTAAAAGACTTACAGCAGCATCTCTTCTAAGTAGTCACTGGCGTATTCCTTGTTCCTTTCTAATTTAGGCTAAGCATGGCAAATTAAATGCAAAAGTGTCTCTAATAATGAAATAAAAAATTGTGTATCTATGAAGATGCCATTGGTCGAAAGTATGTGACTACGCAAAAGGCAACCAAGAGGCCGATAATTCCTATCCAAATACAGATCTACAATTGTTTATTTACTTTAAAAGTATTTATTGACGGCCTTATATGGATCAGGCACCTTATGAGGTGCTCAGCATATACCTCTAAGCACAGAGATAAAAGTCTGTGCACTCACAGAGCTTAGCTTCTAAAGGAACAACTGCTGCATTGCTTGCCCCAGGAGCAAGTCATTTCAGTAGTACCATCATATTATTTATCCATGAGGAGTCTGAAAGGAGAAGTAAACATCTCTAGGCTAAAGGTATGATGATGTCCTAGCTGCTTTGGATCTAAGCATCGAAATTAATGAAATTATGAGACAATAACGCTGTTATCCATAAACTTCTGACTGTATAGTTTGCAGATTTTATACAAATGAACTTGATAGGAATCAAACTATTTCCATTTGTGTACTTTTAACCTACATATAGCATTCGTTTGCTCTATTTTAAGAAAATACATCTTGCCAAAGCAGGAGGAATCAGTGATGGATTTCCATTCATTTAATTATTTCTAGAAATGTTCAAACCGGAATTTATTTCCTTCCATTTAAAGTATGAGCCCAGGAGGGGATCCTCAAGATGGCAGAGGAGTAAGACATGGAGATCACCTTCCTCCCCGCAAATACATCAAAAATACATCTACATATGGAACAACTCCTACAGAATACCTACTGAACTCTGGCAGAAGACCTCAGACCTCCCAAAAGGCAAGAAACTCCCCACATACCTGGGTAGGGCAAAGGACAAAAGAAAAAACAGAGACAAAAGAATAGGGATGGGATCTGCACCTCTGAGAGGGAGCTGTGAAGGAGGAAAAGTTTCCACACACTAGGAAGCCCCTTCACTGGTGGAGACAGGGGGTGGGCAGGGAAGAAGCTTCAGAGCCACAGAGAAGAGCACAGCAACAGGGGTGCAGGGGGCAAAGTGGAGAGATTCCCGCACAGAAGATCGGTGTCGACTGGCACTCACCAGCCCGAGAGGCTTGTCTGCTCACCCACCGGGGCGTGCAGGGCTGGGAGCTGAGGCTCGGGCTTCGGTTGGAGCGCAGGGAGAGGACTGGGGTTGGCGGTATGAACACAGCCTGAAGGGGGCTAGTGCGCCACGGCTAGCTGGGAGGGAGGCCAGGAAAAACTCTGGACCTGCCGAAGAGGCAAGAGACCATTGTTTCAGGGTGCACAAGGAGAGGGGATTCCTTCCCTGTCTGCCCACAGAAGGCAGAGCACCGCCTAAACCAGCTCTAGAGATGGGTACAAGCCCTGGCTATCAGCTCAGACACCAGAGACAGGCATGAAACACTAACGCTGCTGCTGCAGCCACCAGGAATCCTGTGTGCAAGCACAGATCACTACCCGCACCCCTCCTCCCCGTGGAAGCCTGTGCAGCCTGCAACTGCCAGGGTCCAGAGACCTAGGGACAACTTCCCCAGGAGAACACAGTACACCTCAGGCTGTTGCAACGTCACTCTGCCCTCTGCTGCTGCAGGCTTGCCCCGCATTCCAATCAAAACTACCATACCCCTCTCTCCCCCCAACAGCAGGAGTGATCCAGAGCCCCCTAATCAGCTGCTGCTTTAACCTTGTCCTATCTGGGCGGGAACAGAAGCCTGAGGACAACCTACATGCAGAGGCAGGGCCAAATCCAAAGCTGAACCCCGGGAGCTGTGTGAACAAAGAAGAGAAAGGGAAATCTCTCCCAGCAGCATCAGGAGCAGCAGATTAAATCTGCACAGTCAACTTGATGTACCCTGCATCTGTGGAATACCTGAATAGGCCATGAATCAACCCAAAATAGACACCGTGGACTTTGGGAGCAACTGTAGACTTGGAGTTTGCTGTCTGCGACTGACTGGTTTCTGATTTTTATGTTTATCCTAGTATAGTTTTTAGCGCTTCTTATCACTGGTGGATTTGTTTATTGGTTTTGTTGCTCTCTTTAATTACTTTTTTATTTCTTATTTTAATAATTTAAAAATTATTTTAATAATTTTATTTAACTTTATTATTTTCTTATTATTTCTTTCTTTCTTGATTTCTCCCTTTTCTTCTGAGCCGTGTGCCTGACAGGGTCTTGATGCTCTGGCCTGGTGTCAGACCTGAGCCTCTGAGGGGGGAGAGCCAAGTTCAGGACACTAGATCACCAGAGACCTCCTGGCCCCACGTAATATCAATCAGTGAGAGCTCTCCCAGAGATCTCCATCTCAACTCGAAGACCCAGCTCCACCCAACAGCCAAGAGCTCCAGTGCTGGACGCCTCATGCCAAAAACCTAACAAGATAGGAACACAACCTCACCAAGGCTGCCTAAAATCATACTAAGTTTACAGACACACCAAAACACACCACCAGACACAGCCCAACCCACCAGAAAGACAAAATCCAGCCCCACACACCAGAACACAGGCACCAGTCCCCTCCACCAGGAAGCATACACAAGCCACTGAACCAACCTTACCCACTGGGGGCAAACACCAAACACAACAGGAACTATGAACCTGCAGCCTGCGAAAAGGAGACCCCAAACACAGTAAGTTAAGCAAACTGAGAAGACAGAGAAATACGCAGCAAATGAAGGAGCAAGGTAAAAACCCACCAGACCAAACAAATGAAGAGGAAATAGGCAGTCTACCTGAAAAAGAATTCAGAGTAATGTTAGTAAAGACGATCCAAAATCTTGGAAATAGAATGAAGAAAATACAAGAAACGTTTAACAAGGACCTAGAAGAACTAAAGAACAAACAAACAATGATGAGCAACACAATAAATGAAATTAAAAATTTTCTAGAAGGAACCAATAGCAGAATAACTGATGCAGAAGCAAGGATAAGTGACCTGGAAAATAAAATAATGGAAATAACTACTGTAGGGCAGAATAAAGAAAAAAAGAATGTGAAGATTTGAGGACAGTCTCAGAGACCTCTGGGACAACATTAAACACACCAACATTTGAATTATAGGGGTCCCAGAGAGGAAGAGAAAAAGAAAGGGTCTGAGAAAATATTTGAAGAGATTAGAGTTGAAAACTTCCCTAACATGGGAAAGGAAGTAGTCAATCAAGTCCAGGAAGTGCAGAGAGTCCCATATAGGATAAATCCAAGGAGAAACATGCCAAGACACAAATTAATCAAACTATCAAAAATTAAATTCAAAGAAAAAATATTAAAAATAGCAAGGGGAAAGCAACAAATAACATAACAGGGGAATCCCAATAAGGTTAAGAGCTGAGCTTTCAGCAGAAACTCTGCAAGCCAGAAGGGAGTAGCAGGACATATTTAAAGTGATGAAAGGGAAAAACCTACAAACAAGATTACTCTACCCAGCAAGGATCTCATTCAGATTTGATGGTGAAATTAAAACCTTTAGGGACAAGCAAAAGTTAAGAGAATTCAGCACCACCAAACCAGCCTTACAACAAATGCTAAAGACACTTTTCTAAGTGGGAAAAACAAGAGAAGAAAAGGACCTGCAAAAAGAAGCACAAAACAATTAAGAAAATGGTAATAGGAACATACATATTTATAACTACCTTAAATGTTAATGGATTAAATGCTCCAACCAAAGGACATAGACTGGCTGAATGGATACAAAAACAAGATGTGTATATATGCTGTCTACAAGAGACCCACTTCAGACCTAGGGACACATACAGACTGAAAGTGAGTGGATGGAAAAAGATACTCCATGCAAATGAAAATCAAAAGAAAGCTGGAGTAGCAATTCTCATATCAGACAAAACAGTCTTTAAAATAAAGACTATTACAGAAGACAGAGAAGGACACAACATAAGGATCAAGGGATCAATTCAAGAACATATAACAATTGTAAATATTTCTGCACCCAACATAGTACCTCCATACATAAGGCAAATGCTAACAGCCATAAAAGGGGAAATCGATATTAACACAGTAATACTAGGGGACTTTAACACCCCACTTTCACCAAAGGACAGATCATCCGAAATGAGACAAAATAAGGAAACACAAGCTTTAAATGACACATAAGACAAGATGGACTTAATTGATATTTATAGGACATTCCATCCACAAACAACAGAATACACTTTCTTCTCAAGTGCTCATGAACATTCTCAAGGATAGATCACATCGTGGGTCACAAAACAAGCCTTGGTAAAATTAAGAAAATTGGAATCAAATATCTTTCCTGACCACAGCGCTATGAGACTAGATATCAATTACAGGAAAAAAACTATAAAAACTACAAACACATGGAGGCTAAATAATATGCTACTAAATAACCTAGAGATCACTAAAGAAATCAAAGAGGAAATCAAAAAATACCTAGAAACAAATGACAATGAAAACACGACAACCCAAAACCTATGGGATGCAGCAAAAGCAGTCCTAAGAGGGAAGATTATAGCAATACAATCCTACCTCAAGAAATAAGAAACATCTCAAATAAGTAACCTAATCTTACACCTAAAGCAAGTAGAGAAAGAAGTACAAAAAAACACCAAAGTAAGCAGAAGAAAGGAAATCATAAAGATCAGATCACAAATGAATGAAAAAGAAATGAAAGAAACAATAGCAAAGATCAATAAAACTAAAAGCTGGTTCTTTGAGGAGATAAACAAAATTGATAAACCACTAGCCAGAGTCATCAAGAGAAAAAGGGAGAAGTCTCAAATGAACAGAATTAGAAATGAAAAAGGAGAAGAACAACTGACACTGCAGAAATACAAAGGATCATGAGACATTACTACAAGCAACTATATGCCAATAAAATGGACAACCTGGAAGAAATGGACAAATTCTTAGAAAATTACAACCTTCCAAGAAGGAACCAGGAAGAAATAGAAAATATAAACAGACCAATCACAAGCACTGAAATTGAGACTGTGAATAAAATTCTTCCAACAAACAAAAGCCCAGGACCAGATGGCTTCACAGGCGAATTCTATCAAACATTTAGAGAAGAGCTAACACCTATACTTCTCAAAGTCTTCCAAAATATAGAAGAGGCAGGAACACTCTCAAACTCATTCTATGAGGCCACCATCACCCTGATAGCAAAACCAGACAAAGATGTCAGAAAGAAAACTCCAGGCCAGTATCACTAATGAACATAGATGCAGAAATCCTCAACAAAATACCAAGAAACAGAATCCAACCGCACATTAAAAGGATCGTACACCATGATCAAGTGGGGTTTATTCCAGGAATGCAAGGATTCTTCAATATATGCAAATAAATCAATGTGATACACTATATTAACAAACTGAAGGATAAAAACCATATGATCATCTCAATAGATGCAGAAAAAGCTTTCGACACAATTCAACACCGATTTATGATAAAAACCCTCCAGAAAGTAGGCATAGAGGGAACTTTCCTCAACATAATAAAGGCCATATATGACAAACCCACAGCCAACATCATTCTCCATGGTGAAAAACTGAAACCATTTCCTCTAAAATCAGGAACAAGACAAGGATGCCCACTGTCACCACTATTATTCAACATAGTTTTGGAAGTTTTAGCCACAGCAGTCAGAGGAGAAAAAAAAATAAAAGGAATCCAAATCAGAAAAGAAGAAGTAAAGCTGTCACTGTTTGCAGATGACATGATACTATACATAGAGAATCCTAAGGATGCCACCAGAAAACTATAAGAGCTAATCAATGAATTTGGTAAAGTAGCAAGATACAAAATTAATGCACAGAAATCTCTTGCATTCCTACACACTAATGATGAAAAATCTGAAAGAGAAATTAAGGAAGCACTCCCATTTGCCACTGCAACAAAAAGAATAAAATACCTAGGAATAAACCTAACTAAGGAGACAAAAAACCTGTATGCAAAAAACTACAAGGCACTGATGAAAGAAATTAAAGATGATGCAAACAGATGGAGAGATATACCATGTTCTTGGATTGGAAGAATCAACATTGTGAAAATGATGATACTACCCAAAGCAATCTACAGATTCTGTGCAATCCCTATCAAACTACCAACAGCATTTTTCACAGAACTAGAACAAAAAATTTCACCATTTATATGGAAACACAAAAGACCACGAATAGCCAAAGCAATTTGAGAAAGAAAAATGGAGCTGGAGAAATCAGGCTCCCAGACCTCAGACTATACTACAAAGCTACAGTAATCAAGACAGTATGGTACTGGCACGAAAACAGAAATATAGGTCAATGGAACAGGATAGAGAGCCCAGAGATAAACTCACGTACATATGGTCACCTTATTTTTGATAAAGGAGGCAAGAATATACAATGGAGAAAAGACAGCCTCTTCAATAAGTGGTGTGGAAAAACTGGACAGCTATATGTAAAAGAATGAAATTAGAACACTCCCTAACACCATACACAAAAATAAACTCAAAATGGATTAAAGACCTAAATTTAAGGCCAGACACTATCAAACTCTTAGAGGAAAACATAGGCAGAACACTCTATGACATAAATCACAGCAAGATCCTTTTTGAACCACCTCCTAGAGAAATGGAAATGAAAACAAAAATAAACAAATGGGACCTAATGAAACTTCAAAGCTTTTGCACAGCAAAGGAAACCATAAACAAGACAAAAAGACAACCCTCAGAATGGAGATAATATTTGCAAATGAAGCAACTGAAAAAGGATTAATCTTCAAGATATACAAGCAGCTTATGCAGCTCAATATCAAAAAAACAAACAACCCAAATCAAAAATGGGCAAAGTACCTAAATAGACATGTCTCCATAGAAGATATACAGACTGCCAACAAACACATGAAAGGATGCTCAGCATCATTAATCATTAGAGAAATGCTAATCAAAACTACAGTGAGCTATCATCTCACACCTGTCAGAATGGCCACCATCAAAAAATCTAGAAACAATAAATGCTGGAGTGGGTGTGGAGAAAAGAGAACCCTCTTGCACTGTTTGTGGGAATGTAAAGTGATACAGCCATTATGGAGAACAGTATGGAGGTTCCTTAAAAAACTAAAAATAGAACTACCATATGACCCAGCAATCCAACTACTGGACATATACCCTGAGAAAAGCATAATTCAAAAAGAGTCATGTACCACAATGTTCATTGCAGCATTATTTACAACAGCCAGGACATGGAAGGAACCTAAGTGTCCATCGACAGATGAATGGATAAAGATGTGGCATGTATATACAATGGGATATTACTCAGCCATAAAAAATGAAAGTGAGTTATTTGTAGTGAGGTGGATGGACCTAGAGTCTGTCATACAGAGTGAAGGAAGTCAGAAAGAGAAAAACAAATACCATATGCTAACACTTATATTTGGAATCTAAAAAAAAAAAAAAAAAAAGGTTGACACACCTAGGGACCAGACAGGAATAAAGACACAAATGTACAGAGTGGACTTGAGAACGTGGGGGAGGGGGAAGAGTAAGTTGGGATGAAGTGAGAGAGTGGCATGGACATATATACACTACCAAATGTAAAATAGATAGCTAGTGGGAAGCAGCCACATAGCACAGGGAGATCAGCTTGGTGCTTTGTGACCACCTAGAGGGGTGGGATAGGGAGGGTGGGAGGGAGGGAGACGCAAGAGGGAGGGGGTATAGGAGTATATGTATACATATAGTTGATTCACTTTGTTATACAGAAGAAACTAACACAACATTGTAAAACAATTATACTCCAATAAAGATGTTAAAAAGAAAAGTATGGGGCTTCCCTGGTGGCACAGTGGTTGAGAATCTGCCTGACAATGCAGGGGACACGGGTTCGAGCCCTGGTCTGGGAATATCCCACATGCCGCGGAGCAACTGGGCCCGTGAGCCACAAGTACTGAGCCTGCGCGTCTGGAGCCTGTGCTCCGCAACAAGAGAGGCCGCGACAGTGAGAGGCCCGCGCACAGCGATGAAGAGTGGCCCCCACTTGCCACAACTGGAGAAAGCCCTCGCGCAGAAACGAAGACCCAACACAGCAAAAATAAAAAATAAATAAATGAGACAGAAGGAAATAACTGCCCTGTAAAACAGATTTAAAAAAAAAAAAAAGTATGAGCTGCCTTGTAGTACAGAAGATCCTGGATTAATTAATTAATTAGTAAATTAATTTCATATCCTTTATTTCGTGCCTGCTACATGCCAGTTGCTTTGCGTGGAAATCCACAAGTTAGGAAAAACACAGTGTTTGTCAGAGTTTAATGATGAATATTCCACAGTTTTAAGGGGGAAATAGATCCTTATGAAGAAGAAAACTATTGCTAAATTAAGTTTTCTTGGTGTCCTCTACTTTCATTTATAGAGGAGATGTGATAAAATATGAAAATGATAAAATCGTTTGTTTTAGCTATATGTATACTCTATTTCTGGTAATGCCAACGTTACTGGGGCTTGTTCTGAAGTGTTAATCCTCCACATTTGTCAGTAAGTGGAAGACTTATGTCTACCAGTCTGCCAGAGTGAGACACGTCAGAGTTAGCAATTCTTTCTTTGAATGTTTCCTATCTCTTCGAGTGGTCTACTGCTGATGACTGATTTCATTTTGTCCGCCTTGTAGCTGATGTTTTTTATTTGCCTTTTTTACGATGATTATTTTATGGATGACTTCTAAGTTTAAGTCTAAAAAATCCAATTTTTCAGCCATGCTCCAAAGCATCAGTACAGTTCCTGATTATTATTCACAAGTGGTATGAATGTTGTGACAACCAGTCTAAGAAAAAAAGAGAGCTGGAGCTTTTCTCTAGATCTAGTTTTGAAATAGTTCCTGATAAGTCTGATTTTTGGGTCTGTGTTTTGATAGAGAATTACTGACTTACAAGAAACCTCCAATTCCTTAACAATAATATTTGGAATCAGAGCATAGTGAAGTCAGAGGTGTCAAACAAATCATATCCAAGATTGAACAGGTTTGGATGCTGAGTCAGGTTGAGTAAATACAGAGTTGGAATATCTTGACATCGCACAGGAACTTTCATGAAGCTAAAATGTTTATAAAGCAGGTCCCAAAAGGAAGGAGTAAGGACTGAGAGGAGGAATCTCAAAAGATAATGTAGAGGAAAGAACATTAGGCCAGAAATACAAAGTCCTTCCTTTGGCTTTTGGTTATGATGTGGTTGGCATCCCATCTAAATGCTGTGATCTCTTGTAAAGCAAGCTGTGCCGCATGCTCCTTGGACCTGTTAAACGAGGTTTACGTGCCATTTTATTCTTCGTTGAGCAGCAGATATTTATGGTTACCTTGAAGTCTTCATTATCCCTTCCCTCTGGAATAAAAATACTGGGAAGCAAAAAAAAAAAAAAAATACTGGGAAAAGTTATGTGTGGTGTACATATATTTACTAAATGAACATAAACCTGCATGCTAAATCTAATAATTTAATAGCAGTTCTTAGGCCAACAGAAAAGAGTACAATATTTTTTCCTAGAACTTGAAAGGTTTGAAGATAACTGAAGATGTAAAAATGGCCCTCACACAGTTTACATAGGGGAGGCACTGTCAAGTGATGTGTTGTCCCACAAGCTATATTCGGAAATGCAGCACCTCATTTTATAGTTACAGTTCATCTAAATTTTTAGATGCTGTTTATGTAGTGATAGTTCATACATGTTGAATGTCAAATGTGCACCAGATATCTCACATGCATTATTTATAACTCTTTTCACAATATTTTAGGGTTATATAGGTGAGACTGAGAGAGGCCAAGAAAATGTTCTTAGGGTAAATAATTAGTAAGTTGGAAAGCTGGAATTCAGACTCTGGCTTTCATGACTCCAAAACCCGTTTTCATATTTCTACATTCATTGGTTCTCAGGAACCACTTATTGCGTGGATGTCTGTTATTACCTGGGCTCTGTGATAGTCGGTTCAGGTATATGTGATCAAAGAGAAGAGATGCACAGATCCTGAGTCCGCAAAATTATTTGCCATCATTTATGTAGGTTCTATCTCAATTCAGGAACTCTTCGAGTCTTCTCTCCAATGCCTAAGGCATTCACCTATGCTGATGCTCTGCCCTAGATCCTATGCAAGTTGTATAATTATTCTGGCCCTTCCAGCATAAACCCTGCATATAAAATTGGTTGAGTGATGCCCTTGGCTCCTTTCCTAAAGATTATAATATGGTCCTGGCACATCGAGGCCTTAACACTGTCACAGAGTAAAGGCCCTGAAAAAGTAAACTCAAAGGAAACTGTGTTTTTCATAGTCATAGTCATAAGACTCACTTATATCAAAAGGACCACAACCCAGTAATTTCCCTGGGGAGGCTATTACATCAAAGTTGATGGAAAGGTTAGGCAGGAAGCCCTGCACTTACCTTGGAGAGCAGATTGTGTGTGTGGCCAATGGTTTATATGTGCAAATTCTCTAACCGTGTATGACTGAGCTATAGGGCACCCAACTTTCCATGTGTCGTGAGGTTTTTTTTGTTTTTGTTTTTACCTCGTCTCCTCCATTTCCCAACACACACTTTTCCATTAGCTATGCTAACCTCAACATTTCTTCTCTACAGCAGTGTGGGTGGGTTATGCATTACTGGAAAGAGATGCATAAATATACCAGGTGAAAGGCATACACCTGATTTAACCAGCCGTGTACTTAAAAACCTGTCAAAAGTGAGATTACTACACAGAAAAGGAGAAGCAGCAGGGATCATTAGCATAACCTTCTCCAGCAGCTCTTGGTTCCTAATTTGGGTCCCACAGACCATGCCTGAGGAATTTGAGAAATAGACAAATTTTAGCAGTGCAGAAAAAGTATTTTTTTTAATTGTTTGTTTTTTAGTAAGTGGGGTCTGAGTCAACATGTTTGAAGAACTTATGCCATCTGTGTGAAATCATGTCCCATGGAAAGTAAATGGGATTGGGGACAAAGGCAGCAAATGACCCATTAGATCTTTCTATATTGTTTACCTTTGTTACATATAAAGTAAAAACGCAGGTAAGTAGGTGGGTCGTGAGTAGGTAGACACATATATACATAGATATCTAGATAGTAATGATCCTTATGGAGCCGCTTGTTGTCTGAAGATGGGACTTGCCTTACATGTTGCTAACACTGGGGATCCTTTGATGGCCTCCTCTCTTCAACATTAGACATATTGACTGCAGATGTATATATATAGTTACAATAATGAAAGTGATGTTTAATCCTCAAGTGGCACAAAAATATTACCATGGGATGTGGAAATAGCAAAATGTGATATGCTCAGTAAAATGGCATCAGTAACGCATTTTCACGGGACTTCAGAGAGATACAACGGGCTGCCTGGGGGGCTGGTGCAAGAGAGCCAGAAGTCCATCGTTCTCTCTAGAGTCAGGGAGACATCAGGGAAGCAGCCGTGCCATCTTGCCAAATTTGCTTTTATAATTTGAACTGACTTGTGCTTTCTCTATTTTCAATTGAAAAATTCTGGTGGTTGTCCAAATGGTATGTGGAATTAAATCTGCATAAACTAAAAATAAGAGTACTTTTGGCATCGAAGGAGCCCTTGTCACTCACCCAGTTCCCTTCCCTCTCCAGGCTTACTCATGTCTCTGTGCTGTTGAGGTGTTGCTCTTTCCTCAGGCTATGGGGTTTCCTTGTTTTCTCCTTTAGCCACTTGCAAAAACCCTACTCATTTCCTAAAGTTCATCGCAAACTCCTTTTAGTAACGCCTACCCTGAACACATGGTCCCTCCTCCCCTCTCCCCATGTTAGTGTGCCCAAACCTTGGATCTCATCGCCCTGTGATGCACTGGGATGGTTTTCATGTCTCTCTTCTCAACTGGGCTATTAGAGCCAAAAAATTCAGAGCTGGCTTAGATTCATTTTTATAGCTTTTTCAGCACCTAGCCATAGAATGAATAAATGAATGGTTCTTCGTAAAATATCTCGTTTTGTTTTCTGGTGAAAGACTGAATAATGAGCTCAGTGGAATAGTAATTTGACTGAATATTACATTTATGATCTTAAGAACTCTTAGGTTTTAGTGCAAATCAGAAAATGGATACCTTTGAAATAAAATAATCTGTCTTTCTTTACACCAGTGATGTACTCACATAAATAAAACTTGTAGGCTGTGCATAGAGCACCTTAAAGCATTATCTAAATGCAAAGTCATGTCTCGTGAATATGACATGTAATTGGGAAGAAATTTTCTTTAATGTGGTCATGAGTATGACTTTATGTTGGTTTATTATTATGGACGAAGGAAAGAAGTGTGTAGACCGTGTGAATAAGTGCTGAGTTTACAACCAGGCTTTATCGGTATGGCAGAAAAAGTGTTATTGGATGTATTAGAGTCATATCTGGACGTTCGAGTTCAACATCATAATGATAAAAACCAAAAAGTGTTTGATAACAAGAAGGTGGGTAAATTTTTATGTGGTATTTCTGTCAGTTGATCAAGAACTTCAACTCTTCTATGTACTTGCTCCCTGAAATTACTTATTTTCAAAAATTGTGCGGCTGGCTTATACTTTATTTTAACTGATTAAAATATGCAAACTATGTGGATTATAACTGACATTGAACTCTGTAAAGTGTATCACTAAAGGAGGTACCTAGTCTAATACTTCCTTTTTACTTAATGCCTTGTCAACACTTAGAGTTTCTTTCTTTTTAAAAATGTGTTCATTTTTGAAATCTCAGAAAACTGAAAAATAAAAACACAAAGAAGAAAATGTAAATCCCCATCAATCCCCCAAATGCAGAAATAATCGTACATAATCTTTTGGCGCAGAGAATTTAAGTAACTTGGCCAATGATACACAGCTAGTAAAGGCAGTGATAAGATGCAAACCCGGGCATCCGTACTTTAAATCATTACACTATACTGCCTTCACTGAAAAATTATTTTGCACATAAACATTGGAGTTAGCTCATTGAGCAGTTTAAGAAAACATTGATTAAAGCTCTAAAGTTACATAACAGCTCTGAATCATTCCCTTTTACTGTGAAGCATGGTCATTTAAATCTGTGAGAACAGCTTGGTAATCATGGATAGATTCTTCAAACTAAAAAAAACAAACAAACAGGGAAAGAAGGAAGGAAAGAAGGAAGGAAGGAACAAACGAACGTTCCAGTGTTTAGATATGAAAATCAAGACAGTAGAATCTAGTTTAAATTTTCTTGACACCTCTCAGCTGTGAGGCTCCATTTGCCTTTGCAAGTTTGAATTATTTTCTTTTGTTCTCTTAATCGTTTTATTCTACTTATACATGGAGACATTAGGGAAATACGTACTGTACTTACTATTGAAAATACTTTATGTGATATTTAATGCAACTGGCCAGTGCACATTTCTTGAGCTTGAAAGGTGGAGTCATGTTTAAACGAAGCCCTAAGGATTAGAAAGGAACTGTCATCAACTAGTGTAAACAGATAAAGAAAACATATCAAGTAACTGGCCCTCCCACTATTGTTTCTTCTTTTACCTGTCCCAAAAGTTTCCTTTCTGCACTGCTGATAAGAGGTCAGGGTCCAGTGCTAGCCTCTATTGCACCATGGATTTCTAGATGGCTTAGGAGAAGTCACATTCATTTATTTATTCAACAAATGTTTGTTGAACTTTTGTTCTCCTTGCTCCATTGAGCTGGTAACACAAAACTTGGCCTTGATGAATTACCATATTTTCACATTTACATCCCTTCTTAACACCATCACTCCAGGTTCATACAAAGAGAATGTGTAAGCTTTTCTCCCCATAGGTTCTCTATGGAGCATCTGTTAGCAGCAGCTGAAGCAGCAGCAGACAGATAAATTTAAATTGACTCCCTTATATTTCTTTATGTTCCTCTGAGATGAATGGAGTTCATTTCAGAGTTCTTGGGTATCTAATATAATTAGGTTTCCCTCTGTTTCCTTTCCTTCTCCTCTCTTTCTCTCTTATGTTCCATCTCATGTATTGAAGATGTGTCTTTCTTACTGATTTCCAACATTAGGTACCATCAGTGATTAGCAACTGTGGGGGTTTCACTACGAAAGAAAAAATATTACTTCTTTATCGATCACTTTTTAGGGTAACAGTTGTGTTGTGAAACTTAATATGTATCTTTGACATGTTTTGTTTGTTAAATTCTTATTCTGAGTGCCGTCATCTTGAAAATGACAAATGCAATGCACATCATCGATCATGCTGCAAGAAATTAGAATCTGAAAAATGCAAATTCCGACATCTAAAATTAAAATGCACTAACTTGGCAAAACAGAAATTTGAGGATTCAGGAGAGGTTTGTTGCGAATAAGTTTGCTCATGAAATTAATCAGTTTTATGTATCCCTTGGTTATATAGTCTTGTAGATTGATTTCTCACACTGTTTTAGTTTATCCTTTAATGTTCTTGGGTTCCTGTGATCATAAGGATATCCATGTTTAAAGAAAGAACTTATCAAATATTAGCAAAATAGAAATAAATTCTTTTTATGAAAGTTTAAATGTGTTTCCTTTGAAGGAGGCCCTCCTAGTTTGTATTAAGTATTTTCTTGTGTTTAGGAACTTCTTAGAATTACTGGGGTTGAAAATGTAATTGTCAATATTTGCCTGTAAAAAATATCAGTTTTATATGATTCAACCTAATAGATATAAGTACAAAAAGGTTAATAAATGTGCTGTTTAGGTAAGGTGGTATTTTAAATAAGTATATTTTTCAGATAACCAGAGCTCCCTTCAAGTGTTATAACTTCCCTGTTAACCAGATGAGATGGAACTCTTTCCAAGCACAGCACCTCCTTTCCTCTCTTCTCAAGTAGAGTATCCCTACTCCTTAATCGAAGGCTCAAAATCATTACTACAGATATTCTAGTCATAATCTAGTGTGATGATGTGATATTTTCAAAAGTTATGGAGTCTGCAGAAGTATTTCTGAGAATGTGTGCTTGGTTTTTATAGTTTTTTTCTTTTTGCTCCACTGGTAAACTGCTATCTCTTCTTTATGTTCTGAGTGTCTCTTAACACGCCACAATATGGGCAGATTCGGGACAAAAAAGGCAAGAAGATGCCAGAACTAGGAGACAACTTGGATTGATCCCAAGTAATGTTGGTGATACAAGACAAAGAAGCAAATTGATAATCATAGATTTAGAATATAAAGCAAACTTGTAGTGGGAGCAATATTAGAAAAGGAATTCTAAGCAGAAATAGGGAGCTGATGTAAGTGAACAGTGATCAAGAGCCTTGAAGTCAGAAAACAAAGGAAGTAAAGAATCAGGTTAATGAGTTAAGATGTGCAAACTCTAATCAGTTCAACCCAGTCAAGAAAAATAAGCCAGCTAGCAAGAGTAAAATTAGGGACTGCTGGCTGTTGCCTTTTTGTCCCAGTGTTAGACTTCTGATAGAGTGTAGGCGGCCAAAAGCTTGCAAGGTGGGGTTTCCATTGGGAAAAGAGAGTCCCATTGGTTCTGGCATAGCTTAATCCTTGCAAAGACAAAGACTCAGCTTTTCTAGAGGGTCACACGATGCTCAGTGCATTTAACTTACTGCTTATAACCTATTAGATTCTAGGGAGCTATTTACTTAATATATAGTAAGTTATGTAGTTAATTTTGTCAAAATCACATGTAAAATTCACGTCACTAGGGCTCTAAGCAAGAATCCGCAAAGATCTCATTAATTGGGTCATAGCCATAAAACAATGGTCCTGTCTCAGTGAGGGGTGATGTTTCCCCCAGGAGACCTTAGGAAATGTCTGGAGACACTCTTGGTTGTCACAAGTGGGGGAGTACTTCTGACATTTCGTAGGCAGAGGCCAGGGATGCTGCTAAATATCGTACAATGACTAGCAAAGTCCCCAACAAAAATTACCTGACCCAAAATAGTGTCAAGGTTGAGAAACGCTGGCTTAGGAAAACTGAGTATAAGGAAAGTGGAATCTGCCAGCATCCTTTAAAGCCTGTAAAACGTAATAGTTTTAGAAGTACAGGGTGACATAAACTAAGTAACTCCAGTGTTGGTAGTTTCACCTTTGGAAGGAGAGTAGGCAAACTGACCCAGCACGAAACTTTGTTTCACCACCACCTTTACCTGGGTTTGGAGAGAAGTGATTTCTTAGAAGAAATTTCTTACTTATTCTGAGCTCTTAATAGTCAGTTACCTGGGAAGGTGGAATAGCTAAAGTAACTGAGTGCCAGCAGTATTTGGTCAGATCCCTTTACTGCCATCAACGAGCCATTTTAGGAGGCAAGGATGAGTTAGGACCAGCATTGGAGGTAAGGAAATTTGAATGGGTGGGAGCCTGGGAGGTGGAGGATGTGATCCCAACTGATTCACTTGTTGGGGTATGTCTATCAGATCATCTTATAATTAAGTGCCCTAAATTTACCTAATAATGAATCCTTCTTATAGGATTTCAAGGAAGCAGAAGTTTCTGCCTTTTATCAGAAGCTCAAGACTGTTCCATATTGCTCCCGTATGTGGACTGAGTTACTTTGGCTAATATAGTCGGGCTCTCCTAGACCACTGTCTTACCATCAAAGCTGGCCAAGAATGATTTGGCTCATTCTTAGCCTTAGCTGCTCTCCATAAAAGTGAGATCATTATAGAAGAGGCTTTCACATGGCTATATTAATAAATTTTGCACACTAATTCCCTCCAGTTAGATGGATCCCAGGTGTCTCCACTTGAATGCCGATCTTAAAGAAACCAGAGCTTTATCAAAGTAACCTGATTTTACAGTTCCTTCCTTAATAAATGTTCGAATGAATGAGCGAATGAATAATGTAAGAGTCAAGTGAAATATTTTGCAATGATGGCACCAGAAGCACAAAGAAAATATTAAAATACTTATTATGAAAACTGTAGATCTTTTCAAAAGGAAAGCAAATTAATTTTTACAAAGTAACTTTTTCCAGTTAGTACTTTTTTGACAGATACAGCTCACCCCTAACATTTGTAGTCCTATACAGTTTCCAGAGCAGATATAATTCATCTACTTCTTGGGCTTGATATAAGGGAAGCCATAGGACCCAATTCTCATTTGTTAAACTGAATTGAAAATAATTTATCTTATAGCAGAAATGGCAACGATACACCATCTAAAGTTCTATCAAGACCAAAGACCAAAAATGGAACAGAAGGGATTTTGTTCCAGTTCACCAAGGAGAATGCTGTCCTCTCATCCATGCTGCAACAAATAAATAGTTTGGCAGTAAAGAAGAAATGCACATCGATGTATAGTAACTTGATACAATAAAATATGATACTTTCAAAAGGCAGATTATTAAAAGATGCTATATCAGTCATAGGTAATGTTTTTTTTTCTTTTGCGGTACGTGGGCCTCTCACTGTTGTGGCCTCTCCCGTTGCAGAGCACAGGCTCCGGACGCACAGGCTCAGCGGCCATGGCCCACGGGCCCAGCCGCTCCGCGGCATGTGGGATCTTCCCGGACCAGGGCATGAACCCATGTCCCCTGCGTCGGCAGGCGGACTCTCAACCACTGCGCCACCAGGGAAGCCTGGCTATGGAGTTTTACGTAGAGCAGAGGGTCCGCTGTGGATGGATCTGAATATGAATTTGCAGCATGCATTAAAAAGGCTTTTAGTGTGACTACTACAGTGAGAGTTTAATAGTTCGTTTACCGTCCTGGAGAGTGTGTAACATGAAAACTTCATTAGGTGGTTTTCGGTTACAGCACACAGTTAGTGTCACTCATTGTCACACATTTGTTCCCTGAATGATGTTCCTGGAGAAGGTCAGAGCCCGTGTTATTTTGCTCGGCACTACTGTGGCAGGATCCTGAATATTTAATCATGCTGCTCTGATGAGAAGGGGGTCTGGCAGCAAGCTTCAGGGGAGTATGTGCAGTGTTATCGTCCTCAGACTGCTGTTTGGAAATGAATCCGTGGAGCACACTCAAGGACATTCAAGAGGCACAGAGGATTCTGAGACATTCTTTTCCTTCAGCTAGTCAAAATTGAATTTAGAATTGTTAAACAATGCCCAAAGAAGTCTTTATTTTCAGCATAATTTAACATTTCCCTTTATGTGAGTCAAAACAAGAATATATCAATATAATTTGGGGGGAATCGCAGCAGTTGTATTTTGTTGTTGTTACATTGCTTCATTTTCCATAATGGGGTGCCAGTGCGTGCTCTCCCATCAATTTCATCTGAAAGTTGTATGTCCTGGCAGCTCTAGGAGTTATTATAATATGATGGAGGTTATCATAATTAGCTGCAGGGCTAGAATCTGTGCTGTTTTTTGGCATTTGGCCTATTGCTTTCATGTAGTTATGAAAGCATCAGTGGAAGCTTTAGCAGGAACTTTGCAAAAGAGAATCATAAACAGGTATATTATATTAATGAGTAAATATGTTTCAGTGATTATCTAATGTCATTGCTGTTTACATAAGTGAGAAAATTATTTTTTGTTGAACAAATCAAGAAAATTTCAGGTTTTTTTTTTTACAAAATAATTTTTTAAATTGAGTTATAAGTGACATATAGCATTGTGTAGTTTTAGGTGTACAGCATAATGATTTGATATATGTATATATTGTGAAATAATTACCATAATAAGTTAGTTAACATTCATTCCCACACATAGCTACAAAATAATTGTTTTCTTATGATGAGAAATTTTAAGATTTACTCTCCTTAGCAATGTTCACACATACAATAAGTACTGTTAACTGCAGTTACCATGCTGTACATTACACCCCTCAGACTCATTTATCTTATAACTGGAAGTGTGTGTTTTTGATCATTTTCACCAATTTTGCCATCCCCCAGCCCCAGCTCACCAATATGTTCTCTGTATCTATATATGTTCGTTTTTGTCTTTGTTTTCTTTAAGATTCCACATGTAAGTGAGACCATACAGAATTTGTGGTATTTGTCTTTCTCCATCTGACTTATTTCAACTACCCTCAAGGTCCATCCATGTTGTTGCAAATGGCAGCATTTCCATCTTGAAAATTTCAGTTTGAATATCACTGTTATTTCTCATAATCTTTAGACTAATTCTTTGTTTCCTTGTTTTTTATTTTAAACTCTTCTTTGACTTTTTAAAATTTACATCTTCTCTTTTTAAAAAACTGTTTTATGATAAACAGTGTAAGGCAATTTGATCTTGAGTGACAAATAGGGCAAATCCATTTATAACTGAGACAATGTGACAGCAGCCTTGTAGGTCACCTCTGTCTCCTTCAGGAGTTCCATCCATAGTCAGCTTTAACTGTCACTTCTACGTGAATGACTTCTACATGTGACCTTCAACCTTGACCTTTCTTCTGACTGCTAGGTTAGCATTTCTAAATGCTCAGTATATACCTTAACATTATCTAAGAGTTAATTACTGACCTCTGCCTGGAAAATAGTAGAGACTCAATAAAAAAATTTCTGAAGCGATCATCTGTATGTGTTAGTTGGGATTTGGGGGAGGCCAATACGTTTATCGCTCCTTTCAATTTTTTTTTTTATTATTGTATACTGCCCTTTACTTAGTTACTTCAGTCTCAAAATTATCTTTTCTGAGCTCTCACCTCCCAAGAGAATGAAGCCGAAAGCCCTGTGCCTATACGTTATGAAACAAAAACAAACATTGGTTGGGTTCAGCTTAATCATAATTATATTAGCCAAATTGTATATAACATGTGATAATTGAAAAAGAAAGACTAATCTTCAAAAAATATAATAGTGGGAGGGAGGGAAGCGAATTAGCATGCTGGATCCCAGTTCAGATCGTCTGTGTGGCCTAATTGTTTTTATGTACATTGGCCATTCTATGAAATGTTGTAAAAAGCCAGTGTCGAGCTTCCCTGGTGGCTCAGTGGTTGAGAGTCCGCCTGCCGATGCAGGGGACGCGGGTTCGAGCGCCGGTCCAGGATGATCCCACATGCTGCAGCGTGGCTGGGACCGTGAGCCATGGCCACTGAGCCTGCACATCCAGAGCCTGTGCTCTGTAACGGGAGAGGCCACAACAGTGAGAGGCCAGCGTACCACAAAAAAAAAAAAAAAAAAAAAAAAAGCCAGTGTCACCACGCCTGTGTGTGTCCATTAGATTTGAATAGACACCACAGGACTGCTTTTGCTTCATGACTTTTGCTGAAGCCAAATGAGCAACCTGATTGTGTTAAACCAGCCTATTGATTGCCTTTGATATAAGTGAAAATGAAGCTTCCTTCACTCATGATTTGTTTTGAAATGGAAGGCAGGGGGTGCATTACTAAGATGATATCCCAGGCTCTCAACAATTGTAGGTGACTTTAGGCAGTAATATCTGGTGGATTATTGAAACATTCATAGAATCATAATTTTATCATCTTCAGGTTGCAATTGACTTTTCTTTGACTTTGCATTCCGAGACGGAACTTGGTTTAGGTTGCTTTGATGATCAAAAGTCTGTGTTTTTTGAGAACTCAGGAGATTCTAAATTTGTAACATTTCCTACCCAAACCCAAGAATTCTGTGACTTTATGTGGAAGGGGCAGGGGAGAGGCGGGCAAGAAATCTTTCAGACAGGCATTACATTACAGCTAGTTCTGATGGAAATAGGTCAAGGACCATACTTTGTGAAAAACTGGGGAGGAGTGTGGGTAAAATTGAAGTGAATAAGTTCCAGGGGTCTCAATAAAGTAAAAATATTTATATACGAACACTTTAAAATTGCTATATACTTATAGGATATTATTTTTATATTCTTAATAATACATGCATTTTTTTCATGCAGGGGATTACATACCTGCTTAATAGTAGAATGAATCTAAGTAAAGGTAACTAACTTGATATTTAATTTCAGTGCTAAATTAGAACCTAGTTCCTTAACTCTATATGGCTCATTAGAGAGTGGGGGGGGGGGGAATCTATCACAAAGAAAATAAGCTAATATAAATTTTTTCAAGACGTGGTTTTCAGCCTACTTTTGTGAAAGAATGGGCCTTGGGATTCATCAGGTCCTCCTTTTTATAATCTGGGAGTAAATCTGTGGCTGGGAAGGTGGCAACTTTCCTCCTACGAGTACCTCAGTCTACCCTGCTTCCAAGTTCTTCATGTTGACTTCTTTGAAGTACAACGCATGCATCTGACTCTGACTTTCAGGGCTGTCCATCAGCAAAATACATCTATCTGTTCCCAGCTCCCGTAACAATAATAATCAGGCTTTCAGATAGGGCTCCGGGTAGGTGGAGCCCCATTGAAGGAGTCCTCACTCAGCTCTTGCTGGCACATATGTACAACAGACTCTTTCCCTAAACTATGTCATAAACAATTTTCACTTACCTCTGAATTCACATGTATGAAAATCTATGTTTCTCCCTCTTGAAAAGCAAACAAAAAATAGCTACAACTTCAGCCATCTGGGTATTTTTAAATCTCACGATTTGTATTAAATACATACTTCTATGGATCTATTTGCATGTAAATATTTGTACTATCTCACCTCTTTTATGCCAGTGTGATGCAGAATTCTCATATCTATCAATAGTTTTGTTCTCATTTCATCACAGTAAATTATGGATAGTCTAATGAATTATTATATTATCTAGGTGTTACCTAGAATACTATTTAGATGGGTTTTTTGGGTTGATTTAGACCTAGGCACATGAAATGGGGACTTCTCCAGCCAGTAGGTTTGATTTTTGACTTGCTTTATAGTCTCAAAGCTGTTTCCAAAGTTGATGCAAAAGTTATCCGTGTGTTGGTATGCTGTTTATTCATTGAAGTAGGCGGATAGTGATGTTTCTGGAATAATAATGGACCTAGCTTTGGCACGTTCCTCTCTAATGGACAACTACCTAGTCTGATATTTTATCAAGACCCACTTTCAAAACCTGTGACTTTGCCGCAAGGCTCTGCTCTGCTTCTCTCTGCAGCCCCATGGTGAGCTATTTTTAAGCTGCACATGTTTAATTTTGCAACTTGTGACAATTGGAAAAGCATCATAATGTCTATTCCTACTGAGGCACACCAAATACACCAACATGTATTGAGAGGGGCAGCATTTGGGGGAAAACTTCATGGGGCAAGAGTCTTCTTGGGAATTACTGGATTCTTTCTTCCTTGAAGGAAAGCCAACACTCTTCCCTTAATCAATCATGTTTATTTATTTATTTTTCCATTCTAAGGAGAATGAGCATAACCCAAGTGTATTTAAGATTTGCTTTACCTGGATTTGAACTGCTCAAGAAGAGCTGGTCAGAAAAATAAATAAAATTCCAAAATGTAACTGGGAGAGATGCATGCTGAAATGAGCCTGTACTTTCACATTCCCTGTAAGTTACTTAACAAGACCAGTGGTTACCTGTGGAATCATCCCTCATCGTAGGACCTTTGGTTTTTACTGCATGATGTACCGGCTTGCCTTTAAATTAAATTTAGCTGTAACTGTACTTCAGTTAACTTTAGTAGCCTCTGTACCATGTGCTAAAAGTGCTAACTAGTTTGTTCATCCAGAAAAGCCTTGAGCCCTTGTGAACTGTTGTGAAGTTTACTCACATTTCTCTGTGAATGACAGTGGCTTTTACTCACGCACTTCTGAAACGTTAAGGACGTCTGTTATTTTTGAACATGCAGCCTTGGTTATTGATATATTATAGGAGATAATCGTTGTATTAATCCAAATTAGCTGATAATTAAGAGCATTTTTCTTTTTTTGTTTTCTAACGCTCTGTGACATTTTATATTTGTTTTCCTAATTCTGTTTTGTAAGTTCCTGAGGATAGCATTAAGCAACAATATGTTCCCTACACACCCCCAATGGTAAATAGACACAGGCAATGGATTCACCAACAAAATTGGTGATTTATAGTTGCCTTTCCTAGAGGAAAAATTGGTCAGATTGGTGCTCTGGGCTTTAACATCAAAAATGAGCCCTAAGGGCTGATTTCAAGAAAGTTCCTCAACAGAATGATTTATAGAGTATTAATTAGCTGTTCAGAGATTACAGAAATATTCATATACGGAGCAGGTACCCATATGTGTGTTCTAGATATCCACATGGCTTACTCTTGTGCCTTGCCTTCTTCAAATGCTTACCCAAATATCACCTTGATGAGGACTCAATGATCACCCCATTTTACTTGTACCACCATCCCCTCCCTTCATTCAGCATATTCAATTCTCCTTGTCCCTCTCTATTGTCTTTTCCCCCCCATTATGATGTAAGCTCCATGAATCACTGTTTTGTCTGTTTGGTTCACTTCTGTATATTCAGAACCTAAAATAGTAATGCATAATAGGTGTTCAAAAGGTATTTAAAATGTTTAATTTATTTAATTTTAAGTGAACTCTGTATTTTGAGATAATTGTAAATTCACAGGCAATTGTAAGAAATGATACAAAGAGATCCGTGGTAAAGTATTTAGTTTCCCCCAATGGTAACATCTTACAAAACTCTAGTAGAATATTACAACTAGGATATTGACATTGATACAGTCAATGTCAATTGACAATATTTCTATCAGCACAAGGATCTATCATGTTGCACTTTTATAGCTACATTCACTTCCCTCTGGCCCCTACCCTTTCCTTAATCTTTGGCATCCACTCATCTGTCATCCATTTAAAAAATTTTGTCATTTCAAGACTGTTACATAAATATAATCGTGCAGTATGTAACCTTTTAAGATTGGCTTCCCCCACAACCCTGCCCCTGCTCAGCATAATCTCCTTGCGATTCATCCAGGTTGTAGATATCAACAGTTCATTCCTTTTTTCTTGCTGGTGTGTATGAATCACTATTTGTTTATAGGTTGTTTCCAGTTTGGGGCTGTTATAGACAAAAACGCTATAAGGGTTTAGATAAAGATTTTTGTCTAAACATATATTTTCATTTCTCTGGGATAGATGCTCAGGAGTGCAATTGCTGGGTTAAATGGTTGATATATGTTTAGAATTTTTTTAAAAAGCTACCAGACTGTTTTTCAGAGTGGCTGTACCATTTTACATTCCCACCAGCAATGTATGAATGGTCCAGTGTCTCTGCATCCTTACCGGCCTTTGGTCTTATCACTAGTTTTTCATTTTAGCCATTCAGCTAGATGTGTAATGATGGACTCACTGTAGTTTTATTTTTCATTTCAGTTATGACTAATGGTATCAAACATCTTTGCATGTGCTCTGTTGCCATTTGAATATCTTATTTTGGTGAAATGTCTTCATGTCTTTTGTTCATGTTCTAACTGGGTTGTATGCATTTTCCTGTTGAGTTTTGTACGTTCGTTATATAGTCTAGATAATAGTGTTTTGTCAGATATGTGGTTTGCAAATATTTTCTCCCACTTTGGAGCTTGACTTTTCATCCTCTTAAATGAGTGAGAGTTTTAAAATTTGATGACATCCAACTTAGCAATTTTGCTTTTATAAATAATCCTTTGGTGTCAAGTCTGAAAAATCTTCACCTAGCCCCAAATTGTAGAGATTTTCTCTTATTTTTTCTTAAACTGTTGTAGTTTTACCTTTAATTTTGTGATCCTTCGTGAGGTAATATTTGTATAAGATGTGAGATCTTGGTGAAGGTTCAGTTTTTGCCTATAGATGTCCAATTGCCCCAGCACCACCTGTTGAAAGGCTCTCTTTCCTCCACTGATTTTCTCTTGGCATCTTTGTCAAAAATCAGTTGTGGATAATTGTGTGGATTTACTTCTAGGTTTTCTATTCTGTTCCATTGAACTATGTACCCATCTCTCTACCAATACCACAGTCTTAACTAGTGAAGCTGCATAACTCTTGAAATCAGGTAGAATTATTTAAAGACTTAATCTTCTTTTAAAAATTGTTTCAGCTATTCTAGTTTCTTTTACTCTCCATATAATTAATATAATATTTTCTATATTAAAAATAATCTTGCTCATATTTTGATTAGAACTGTGTTAAACCGTATGTCAGTTTGGGAAGAATTGGCATCTTTACTGTGTTGAGTCTTCTAATACATGAACGCAGAGTATCTCTGTTTATTCAAAACTTTTATTTCCTTCTCCAGAGGTTTTGAAATTTTCAGCATACAAATTTCATACACGTTTTGTTAGATTTAAACCTCAGTATTCATTTTTTTGAGCCATTGTTAATGATACTGTGTTTTAATTTTTATGTTTATTGCTAGTACAAATGACTTCTCAGTAGTACAATTAATGTTGAGCTCGTATTCTATGACTGCTGAACTCACTATTCATTCTAGGAGTATTTTTAAGTTTTTTTGTTTTTTTTTTTTGTATTTTCTACATAGACAATCATGTCATCCTCAAATAGGATGTTTATTTTTTTCTTTACAGTCTGTATGTCTTTAATTTCCTTTCTTATCTTATTGCACTGGTACTACTTCCAACTCTATATTGAATAATGCTGGTGAAAGCAGACATTCTTACCTCGTTCCTAATCTTTGGGTGAAACCATTCAGTCTCTCATCATTAAGTATAATGTTACCGGTAGGTTTTTGTAGGTGTGCTTTATCAAGTCGAAGAAGTTGCCCTCTATTCCTATTTCACTGAGATTTTTTTTTAAAAATTATGAATGCATGTTAACTCTGTCATATATTTTTTTCTGAATCAATGTATGTGATTTTTTTTCTTTAGCTTGTTAATATGGTAAATTACTTTGCTTTTTCCATAACAAGTCAGTCTTGCGACCTTAGAGCCTTAGACTGAACCACACCTGGTTGTGGTAGATCATTCTTTTTATATATTGCTGAATTATTCTGTTAATGTTTATTAAGGATTTTTGCATGTGTATTAATGAGAGATATTTGTCTGTAGTTTCCTTTTTTGGTATTGTCTTTATTAGGGTAATACTGGTTCATAAAGTGAATTAGGAAGTGTTACTTCCTTTCTATTTTCTTGAAGATATTGTGAAGAATTGGTGTTAATTCTTCTTTACATATTTGGTAGAATTCTCCAATGAAACCATGTGGCCTGAAGATTTTTTTGAGGGGGAGTTTTCAAATTGTAAATTCAATTTACTTAACAATTATAGGACTGTTCAAATTATTATCTGTTATTTCATGTTTGGTAGATTTTTTTAAAACAATTTGTCCATTTCATCTAAATTGCCAAATTTATTTCTCTAGAGTTTATGTAGTATTTTCCTAGTATCCTCTGATATCTGCAGGTTCTGTAGTGCTTTTCTCCTTTTAAAGAAATATTTTTAAATGAATGGGTTAATTGAAAAATGTATTAAATTTTGAATACATTAAAAATATCTCAGTGGGAGAGGCAGGTCGGGTAGCTTAGGCAGCGAACCGCTGTGCAGTCCTGGCGCTTGCCTGAGGACCTCGAAACTACCGTTCCCCTGCCGGGCAGCGTGGGCACCATGAACAACATGGCAGGACTGAATTCAGGGAAGGTAGCTGCTCTGCTTCAGAAACTGAATTCCGATCCTCAGTTCGTACTGGCCCCAGCATGCTGGCACCACCCACGACCTGCTGGACATCTGTCTGAAGAGGGCCATGGTCCACGGTGTTCAGCACGTGTTCCAACAGGCTGTGCGTCTGGAAGGCAAGCCCGTCACCAACCAGAAGAGCTCAGGACGATGCTGGATCTTTCCTTGTCTGAATGTTATGAGACTTCCATTCATGAGAAAATTAAATATTGAAGAATTTGAATTTAGTCAGTCTTACCTCTTTTTCTGGGACAAGGTTGAATGCTGTTATTTCTTCTTAAATGCTTTTGTGGATACAGCGCAGTAAAAGGAGCCTGAGGATGGTAGGCTGGTGCAGCATTTGCTTACGAATCCTGCAAATAATGGAGGATAATGGGATATGCTTGTCAATATTGTTGAAAAATATGGTGTTATTGCTAAGTGCTTTCCTGAATCTTATACAACAGAGGCAACCGGAAGGATGAACGATATTCTGAATCACAAGATGAGAGAATTCTGTATACGACTACGGAACCTGGTATACAACAGCACAACCAAAGGAGAAATCTCAGCCACACAGGATACCACGATGGAGGAGATGTGCAGAGTGGTGTGCATCTATTTGGGTAATCCACCAGAGACGTTCGCCTGGGAGTATCAAGACAAAGATAAAAACTATCAAAAGATTGGCCCCATAACACCCTTGAAGTTTTACAGGGAACATGTCAAGCCACTCTTCAATATGTTTAGTGAATGACCCTCGGCCCCAGCACAAGTACAATAAACTTTACACAGTGGACTACTTAAGCAATATGGTTGGAGGGAGAAAAACTCTATATAACAACCAGCCCATTGACTTATTGCAGAAGATGGTTGCGGCCTCCATCAAAGATGGAGAGGCTGTGTGGTTTGGCTGTGATGTTGGAAAACACTTCAATGGCAAGTTGGGCCTCAGTGACATGAATGTCTATGACCTTGAGTTAGTGTTTGGTGTCTCCATGAAGAACATGAATAAAGCTGAGAGGCTGACTTTTGGTGAGTCACTTATGACCCACGCCGTGACATTCACTGCTGTCTCAGAAAAGGATGATTAGGAGGATGCTTTTGTGAAATGGAGAGTGGAAAATTTGTGGGGTGAAGACCATGGCCACAAACGTTACCTGTGCATGACAGATGAGTGGTTCTCTGAATATGTCTACGAAGTGGTGTTGGACAGGAAGCATGTCCCTGAAGAGGTGCTAGCTGTACTAGAGCAGGAACCCATTGTCCTGCCAGCCTGGGACCCCATGGGGGCTTTGGCCGAGTGATATTGCCTCCAGCTTTTCCTCCTCCCATGGGACCTGCAGTAGTTGCAAAGGACAGATCCAGGGACTGAAGCCAGAGTTACACAGGTGACTGTGTGTTCCCACCGGACACAGTCAGACTCTTGGATTTCTCCTCCAGGAATCTCTCTGGGAGAGTGTGCTTTATGCTGAAACAAAATACTCTCTAAAGAAAAAAGAAGGAAAGATCAACTCATACTATCGACTCTCCTCATCTCCAACAGCTCAGGGTCTCTTAGCATTTTAATCAGATGTAATTGTTTGTCTTAAGTCTGTCACACCAGTTCGGTTCAGTGTCTGTTTTATAAGGCAGGAGAGGATGAGCAATTGAGGTGTGTGGAGAGAAAACAGACCTAGTGTTCCTTGTTCCGAGACTAGAGTAGGGGGAGGGTACCCTAATATTTGAGCTTTCAAAACTGCCTGACAGTAACACTGTCCCTCCTAGGTGGCAGTCACTGAATTCAGTTTTTTCAAGGTAATTTTATGTGCCTCTAATAGGCCAGGAATGTGAGGTTGATCAAAACTGACTGACATGATTCCTTCCTATTGTTCTGAACTGCAGGGGAACACAGCTCTACTTGAGTCACGGGTTAAGTAGAGGGTTGGAGAAAGTAGGTGAGAGAACAACCCAAACCTTATCATGATCTGAATTATAATCATTAGCAGGAGCTCTTGCCAAATGGTTTAACTTCTGCCTCTGGGATTGGGAGTTGGGTGGGCACGAAAAGGGGATATCCGTTCTTTCTGACAACTAAATGGTGCTGAGAAGCTCTTGAATAAAACACTTTGCTAAAACAAAGAAACAGAACCTCAATGTTAATATGTCCAAAGTAGAACTTTTGACTTTCTCAACTGTCATAGTCTACCCACAGTTGTTTTATTTTATTAGTTCATTAGAGTTATCTATCTAATTGTTCAAGCCTCAAACTAAGTCATCCTTAATTTTTTGCTTTCCCTCAGTTTCAACCCTACTAATTCTGTTTCAGAACATATCCAGAAATCAACCACTTCTCATTTCTACTCCAAGCCATGCCACCATCATCCTCCCCTAGACTACTGCGATGCCCCTCGTAGGTGTTCAGTCTTCTGATCTTGCTCCTCTACAGTTCATCCTTTACATAGCAGAGAGATCATATAATTTTCCTACTCCCTGGAGTGACTTTCCAGCTCACATGGACTAAATCCAAATTCCTTACCCTGGCTATAAGACCCTGCATACTAGTAGGCCCTGGTTTGTAGGCCCTGGCCTCCCCTATGGAATCATCTCCTCTAAGGCTCTCCTGACTCAGCATGCTTCAGCAGTCACACCCTTCTTTCTGTTCCTTGAGGATGCCAGGCTCTCCTCCAGCTGGTGGTGTTGGCACAAGCTTTTCACTGTACTTGACGTGCTCTTTCGCCTGAACATCTTATGGTTGATGGCTGTCTCCTTGTAATCTGTATTCCAGAAGAAGAAATGTTTTCATTGACCATTCAATCTACTCACCTTCTATTCTGTTAATCGGGTTTTTAATAGTCTCCATAGCATCTATTTATATGTGATATTTTTTATTTATTCTTTGTTAATTTGTTGTTTTCTAATCTAAGGTGTAAGCTCTGTGTATGCAGAGGCTTTGCCTTTTTTCATTACTGCTGTACTGCCAGCACCTAGAACCATGTATTGAACAAAACAAGTGCTCAATACATAATTTCTGCATAAATGAATGAAAGTGCTCTGCTTAATGCCATCTATACCATATCTTATTTCACTCTCCAACAAATGAACAGTGTCCTGTTACCCATTTTATAGATAAGAAAGTGGGGCTTTAAAATAATTTGTCCCAGCTCTGGAACTACAAGAGTGTATTTCTTCTGCCAATTTCAAGCTTTGGGATGCCATCACTCATGGCAAATGCATGGGAGAAAGAACTTTAAGAAGTGTATTGCTAACCTTTGTTTATAAACCTGTTTTTATCTCAGATACTTCCAACTGAAGTCCTAAAAATTCTCGGAAAGCATGCTTCATTATCTCCTTCGGATGATGATATCACTGAGTCTGGTGGACATATGGGAGAGTTACAGAAAAGAGCGAGTTACTACTAGATCTTGTTAAGTCTATGGTTCCAGGAGTACTTCTTTCTTTATTGTAAAAGAACATCATTTCATGTATAGTATTGTTGGGAAATATTAGCTCCAAGTAGAATTATTACAACTGTCAGAAAAAAAAAAACGGCCTGTCTAGGTAGTTAAAATATGGAGGAGGCACATCCACGTGCATTAAATATCAAGGAGGTATCATACACTAAGTATCAAGGAGATATCAAGGAGATACACACACACAAAATAAGCAAAAACAAATAAATTACCAAACACCCTGGAAATATAGAGTGTCGACAAATCTTAGAAACTGCCCAAGGCACTCAGGAATGAAAAACAACAACAACAACAAAAAAACCCCAAAACTGCACATTCAAGGAAGTTTTCTAGCTTTCATAGCAACTGCCTACCTCTGTAACACTATCTTTAATAGAATAGTTCTTTGTGAAAATTGTGAGCTCTCGCAATTGTGCTCACTATTAAGTCAACTGGTAAGGAGCCAGCAAGTTGCAGTTTACCTTTCAGAAATATGAGGAAACTGAGGCAGTCGTTCTCTTAGGATAATGCAGTAAATTAGTTTTGGAGCTCTGTTGCCTGGAAGCAAATATAGGGGCTTACGAGTTGTGGTTTCCAGTCTACTGTATTTTAAAGGAGACAATGATTTTTTTTTCCCCCTGATTTTCAAATCCCTGAGCCTGGACAGTGCAGAAAACGCAGCCAGATTTAGGTAACAGCTTATTTTCCACCTCTGTGCCCATGAAGTGGAATATATTTATCTGTGACAAAAGAGCTTTGCCTCTATTTGGTGGTAAATCTTCAAATCTGTTTAGAATCAGGGTCAGCTTCTCAAATGAACCTTTTCACCATTTAGGCTTTCTGAATCTGATTAACACTGTATCAGGGAATTGTCTGGTGTCTGACCTTGAACAACATGCTTTCCTACTTGCCTTTTTGGCGGGGGGAATCATTTTGTACAGCCTTGGACAATGAGATTCCTCCCCAGCAGGCTTGATGGCATTTGTGGGCTCCTTTTACTGATATCCAAAGGGTTTCAGCCCCAGTGACCTGTCATCTGTCCCCTCACCTGCTTACATGCTGATTCATTGATGAGCTGGCATTGCAGGCCCCGCCTCCCTCTGAATGGTCTGTGAGGTTGTGATTGCTCCTGGAGAGGGGATGTGGAGCTGAGCCACCGTGGGTTACTACACGTGGGAACCGGCAGCCTATCTGTTGCCACAGAAGAACTTGGTGACCTGAGAAGCAGCCCTTTCTCACCACCCTGTTACCGTTCTATCTATATCCGGCTTCTCTAGCTTTTTAAAGGAATTTCTGATTCAGGCAGTAACAGCTAATTCCACAGGAGTTGTAAGGCAGCCTGTGACATAAACTGAGACAGAAGTTTCCCCTCAGAGACTGTCTTTTTTCTATTGGCAAAGACTTCTGGCTCTTCTCAGAGGAATACCTTGTTGCTTAAGATGAGTGGCTGTAGAAAACGATGTAAACGTGAAATATTGAAATTTGCCCAGTACCTTCTCAGGCTATTAACAGGTTCTCTTCATACAGGTAATGACTTTTTTTTTTTTTTTTTAATGGAGGCTGGTAGAGCATGGTACCGAAGTTGAAATGGAATAGGAAAGGCTCACTATTTCTATGTTGTGTTTATTTATAATGCTGTCAATAAAATACAGTTATGTTTGCTGAGATTCACGTTTCTAAAAATGTGTGCAGCTCTAATTTTGGGATAGAACTGGATTCTGTGGATATATCTTTTGTGTCTTTTTGGCAGTGTCGCTGTTAAATGTGTCTCAATCTCAGGAAGCAGTGTCTGCAGAGTAGAAAGATTTTTTTTTTTTTTAAATGCATGATTGTGTGAGGCTTTTTCCCTTCCTCCTGCTTGCTGCAGTTTGCTGGAAAATCACAAAGCTGTTCTTCCTGCAGGTATTTAGAAATTCTCTACCTTTGATCATTATAATCCATAGATTATTTCTAGTATTTGATTATAGAACTTAGCAGTGAAAGAGTTAAGGACATTTCTTTTGGATTTCTGAATTCCTTGCAAAATGTGAGCCAATTGTGAAAACAGCTGAAGAGTATAATGTCCATGAGAGCTTTGATATTTGTTTCATTGCAGTGGATTTTAATGTTTAACAGTTTGCACAATTGAAATGGAAACTCTATTTAAATCTAAGCGTTGATAGAATATTTTTTTAAGGTGTTCCAAAATTATGAGCCTAAACCAGCAGTTTTGCTGCCCATGAAATTCCTAGGCAATGCCGTAATTAAGGTAGTGACAGGTGGGACCAAAACTACTTTGACTCTGATAATAGATATTTTTAATGGACCCTCAAACTTCTGAGGAGCAAAGCTGGGTTGATGAAATACCACACTTTGATTCTGGCTACGAATAACTGTTGTTAGCTTTATTTTTTCAACTCACACGTGTCTTCTTTTATCTAAATCATGAGAAAGAAGAGTTAGTGAAAAAAAGAAAAACACCTATACACTATACTGCAAGGATGAGGGATGAATTTGAGCAACATTTTCTCTAGGAAGTAAAGTCTTTATGGTGAACAGCAGAACTGCATATATGATTGTGTTGACAACCCGATCAGGAAAAACAGTTTTGAGGGGATAACTGTGAAAATCAAATGATTTTCTGAGAGCATTATTAAGTATTCATAAACATAATAACAGGATTGTTATCAGATACTAATCTTCAAGCAGTGCAAATTGTGGTGGCTCTTGACACTTTTAAGAATAGTTATTGAGAGTCTGTACCTGCCTTTTGTTAACTTGGAGCTCTGTTGTATACTTAGTCCCAATATGAGTTTGCTGTATCATGTCAATTGTGATCAATAATATCAATATATTTGCTATAAACGTTCAATTAAGGATGATGCGCCATTTAGGATGTCATGTCTTATTGGACAATGCTCAATAGGGAATCTTTTATCTAGCTATGAAATTAGAGAACTATTTTATAAAAGAAAGTTTTGCATGAGGTTTCCATGGTAATCTGTAATTTCCTCTTTGATAAGGCAGTTTTAAGGTTCTACCTGTTTCTTGCTGGATTTGGGTGCAGTGCTCTGCCTTTTCTTGCTCAGTTTGTGTATAGTTTTCTGAAACTTCTGATTTCAAAGAATTTTATGAAGATGGTAAATGGTTGTGAAGTCATAAACCATAAGCATTGAATCCAAAATGTAGCGGTTGGCTAATGACTGCATGGTAACTTATAATATGAAATTGATGGAAAGCTAGTATAGCAGAAATATTTTAAGCCTTATTTAATGTGTATTTAGAAATCAATATAGGTGGGATTCATTCTCTTCTTTCTGAGCCACAGGAGAAAAATATAAGAACTTTGAGAAATAGGACAGATTATTATAAAATAGTAAGTTAGATTTATGACCTGGGAAATGTGATTACAGCAACTTGTTTCTCGTAAAAATTCTTTTCAGCTCAGTCTCTAATACTAAAGGTTGTAAAATCCAGCCAGAATCTTTGCAACTGCTCAGAATGCAACTTGGAAAAACCAATTTATGCGTTTACTAGATGCTGTGATAATATACACTGTTCACATTGGAGAATCTAATGTAAAATTCATTAGAGCACTTTCAAGTCCCTTAGCTAGTAATTAATGAAAAAGTAGGAAGCAGAGTTGAATTAGTTTAAAAAATTTGCTTTAAGGTTGGATATGCAAGCAGTTGCTAATTGTATCCTGAACAATCAGCATATGTCTCTGTAGTTATCAAAAATTTAAAACAATATGAATATGCCTTGGATGATTTTTTTTCTTCATTTTACCAGCAAGCCCTTAATCTTCACTTTTTCAGTTAAAGATGTAATCTGAGGAAATAGTGATTTTGTTTTACATTTGGAAACAGGTTATTTCTGAAATACTTAATCTGTGTTGTTGGCAGTTGCCTTTCATTTGATACCAAAATGCCCATGCCTTTATACAAACAGAAAATTTGAAGTGCAAAGAAATTTTCACGAAGACAAACTCTCCTTTGATGTGCCTTATTGCTATCACAAGTTAGAGAAAAGCAGTTTCCTTTTCTGGGAGCTTTTCATACAAGTTTTGGCAATGCCTAGGATTGCTTATAAATAAATAATTTTAAATTAGTGATTTTTTTCTAAAATAATCTTTATGTTAGAGAGTGCAAATTCAGGAATACAAATTTGTCCAGGTAAAATAAGATGCTTTCATTTTACCAGAAACTTTTTACATATTTTTATCATGGCAAATCATTTTGCAAAGAGTGGATTTTACAAACACATGTGTTGGCCTTACTTGTTATGAAAATATAAGCATTTTTAAAGATTCTTTTGTATATAATAAATCTCAGAAATCCATATGCGAATATTAAAAGTTAGTGGCCACCATGTTCAGTGTAGTGCTGTGCAATACAGGATCAGTTATCCTAATTCCTTTTCAATTTGACACCTACATCTTCTTGTACCATATTATATTCTAATCTAGGTGTGGCTCATGGTAACCAATATATTTTTGTACATCTAAAGAAATGGAGTTGATTTTGAGGATTTTAGTCTGACACTAGTAGTATGAGACATATTCTATTGATGGGCAATTTGTGTACTATAGGAGCCCAAGGAACACCCTGTCATATAAATGCTGACCCGTTGAAAAGGGTAAATAATATTGCAGATATTGAATTTTAAACTGTCTCTTCTTTATGTGTGAAGTTTAGTATTGGAATGTTTTATGGTTCTTTTTGGAAGGTTGTTTGGACATTTATCAATTCTCTGCACATAGTTTTCTTGAAAAATCAAGACCTGAACACATTTTCCTATTAGCAGGTATTCCCAAAACATATGTGTGAAGCGGCTATTGCCTGGAGCTCTGTTTCAGGCTTCAAGATGATGAGCTACAGGTGTGGTGAAGTTCAACTCTCCACCTGAGGGAAACAGAGGCAATTCAAACCGAAACATTCTTTTAAGCTTTGAATTGCTGTTTAAGTAGGGGGTTACAGTACTTCAAATTTAATAAAATTATATTACTAAAAGCATGACATAAGCATTCTTCATTTCATCAAGTAGAGAACTTTAGATGAGAGAGAGAGAGAGAGAGAGAGAGCATCTGTTTTACAAATTTGCATTGAATTGCTTCCAGCTTTATCATTGTTAAAGGGACTGTGGATCAAGCCATTCACAAAGCTAGTGATTTAAAGATTTAGATTGTTTTTCTGTTGCATTTTTAAAGCATGAAGAGAAAATAAAGGTTGATGCTTAGCAAAATAAGAGACTTAAGAAAAACTGTTTCTAGCTACGCACACTTCCTTCTTTCGCCTCCTGATTACAAATCACAGAATCATGTTTTCAATCCCCTCTGTCCTCTTCTGTCCGTCATCCCTGCCACATCTGAACACAGGGCCGACGCATCTCATGCAAAAGATGTGTCCCTGAAGACCTCACATAATTAAAGATTCATAAAACTCAGGTTTCATCCTGGCAAAAGGTGATAGGAGTTTTTATTTCTCAGTTCACGTGGGCCTGGCATGTGGCAGTTGAATGAAACAGCTTATATTTGCTTGGCCTGCCTGCTCTGAAACTATGCTATACTTGATTACATTTATGTTTTTTAATTCATTCAAACTTTGCTGATAAAGGGAGATCGTATTTCTTATAGCACTATGTAAAATTTGCATTATTGAAATGCGCATAAAATGCCACAAGTTATGCTCAATTTGCTTCTTCTGTTGAAACCTGCCCTCAAATAGAAGAATGCAAAGGATGATGTTTTTCGTGACTGCCAAGGAAGATTTGTAATTAGGTTGCTTTTCCCAGCTAGAGTTTACATTTTAAGCTTTATCAGAAGAATTATTTTGGCCTCTATTAATAAATTTGACTTTTCATTCAGGAGTGAAGGGATATTTTGAGGGGCACAGCTTCTTGCCTTATCTCAAATTCCGCCATGGCTACCAAATCTGGTTAGAGGATACCTAGGTTCAATGGATAAAACACCCATATATGCAGAATACTGGTTGCCCCTTTCATTTCTGAAGAAAATCTGCATATTAACGTTTATTAACTTTGTATTTTAAGTTCTTTACCACATAATTATTACCACATAATTAGTGTATTAGGTAAAGCTTATATGGCTTAAAGACTCTTCCAAAGAGCAGATTGTTTTGGCCATTGTGAGAACTTCAAAGTAGTAAGTGATCTGATTTCACAGTCTGAGTCATGTTAAACTCTTAAAACTCATTTCTTGACTAACTGACAAAATTAATCATGTGCTCTCAAGGGAAGAGCTAATATTCATAGAAGGAGCTGTATTTGCCGCTCTTGGTTAAAGTCATCAGACTTTCTCAGCAGAAACTTCAACAGTTACACATCAGTGCTTCATTTAAATATGCAAAGAAATATTGAAGTTTCACCATACAGGCTCTTGAGGATATTATACATTGATTTTGATATGTATCAGTTATTTCCTGGCAGGAAAGAAAGAGATCTCAGGAAAATAATTTACTAAAGGGGCCATGTATGTGGGCAGGGGTAAGGAAGTCAACAAGGGGTAAGGGGTACTCGAATAATAGCAGACCGCCGAAGGAGCAAGGGATGGGGGCCGTTTCTGAAGCCTGGAGAGGGAACCGATGGGCAGAAGACTGCTTGACAGGAGATGTGGCCTTTAGTCCAGGGACATAGCCAACCCATGGAGACCTGACAGTAAGGGAGCTCAGGAAAAGAGAAAAAAAGAAAATTGCGGGCCTCTCCTTTCTCCAACCTTCCAATTTTTGCTAGTGCTTCCATTGGCTGACCCCATCCTAGAAGCCAGTGGGAAAACTAAGTAGGAGAAACATGTTCATGGCCATATTTATTATTTTATATTCACCGACTACCGCTGACAAGGCTTGCTTTGTTTAAAATTACTAACATTAGTCACATTGCTTCCCCTCAAAATATATTGAAAGAGGCACAAGCAACCTAATCATATCCCTGGGTTGGCTTGTAAGGTTCCTGTCAATCCACCACATCTTTTACTATCGCTGTTTATCTTTTACTTTGACCATATAGCTTCTGCCCAAAATTTCTCGGTTTCTCTTAAACTTTATAAGTAAAATGAACCTACACCTTCAAACAGATGGACTCTGTTTTTGAGGAGGTGTCACCGTAATCAGCCACATTAAATGACACAGGAAGACAGTGTGATGTTCGTGGCAGAGGTAGATGGTATTACAGCCCAGGATGATATGGTTACGCTTTGTGCTTGCTGAGGACGATGATGGATTTTCTTTCATAAAGTATATTTTCTCTCCAGACTCCTTTTTCCAGCATGAGATACCTTGTGAGTTGCGGGGAAGGGGCTAAGATCTGAGGAGCTGCCCTTCCTTGTGGAAGAAAGCAAAGTCCAACTGGCCGTGATGAAAATCATCATTGGTGTATTTTTTGCAGTATATGCCAACAATTTTGACAAACTAGTTTTGATCCAGCCTTTGCAAACCATGTTTCTGTGCCTACCATTCTCCATTTCTTCTGCCTGATAGATACACTCAATACCATCAGAATGTCTCAAGATGTTCTTTATGTGGGACCAATGTTCACTTTACTTTTTCAAATGAATTTTTATTGGAGTATTGTATTGTAAATATTGGAGTATTGTAAATCATTGATTTACAATGTTGTGTTAGTTTTAGGTGTACAGCAAAGTGAATCAGTTATACATATACATGTATCTATTCTTTTTCAGATTCTTTTCCCATATAGGTTATTATAGAATATTGAGTAGAGTTCCCTGTGCTATACAGTAGGTTCTTATTAGTTATCTATTATATATATATTAGTGTGTATATGTTTAAAAGGTGAATGCATAGGACTCTGAGGCAGATCAACATGTAATAATGGCTGAGGAGGGCCAACTAATTATTTTCAGGAAGAGTGAGTCAGAGAACTGAATGAATGGCTGAGGTAGGAGAAGAACTATGCCAAATTTTGCTTGGAGGAGTAAAAAAGGAGTAAAATTTTGCTTGGAGGAGTGAAAGGCATTCCATCATTAGACACCCTTCTTTATGTGTCTCATGTCTGGCTCACTGTCTGGCTCTGTTTTGCTCCCTCGAATGTCTTTACATCATCGTCTTAATGACCATAATATGAATATATTACATTAAAAACAAAAAATAATAATTCTTAGAATGTTCCAGAGGAGCTGTTCTCTCTGCTTAACCCCCAGCTATGCTTCTGGAGCGCAACAGCAGGCACAGAGGAAGAGTTAAGAGCCTTGTGCTGGACTTCCAGCTCTATCCTTATTTCTACGATTGTGAAGGTCATCCAGCTGCTCTGAGCTGGGTCAACTCATCTATAAAATGGGGATATTCCTACATAGATTTCTCTTGCTAGCCAACATCCCATAAATGGGTAGCTTTTGTCATGATTACTGAGCTGATATCCATAGGATGTTCTGTTTTTTTAAAAATAAATTTTCCCTAAAGGTAATTGGATACCTAATCATCATGCTGCCTGGTAATTCGGAATAAATCTAAAGTAACCAATATAAATGACTGCATTTTTAAAAACTATTTTGCCCTTTATTGTGTTAGTTTTCAATAACCATAACTGCCATTTATTGATTCAACTGAAGTTTATTAAGTGGTTGTTAAGGGCTGAGGCTTGTGGTTTTGTAAGCTATTTCATGATTCCCGCCTGCCCCACGTTGCTCTGCTAGTGCAGCAAATAAATGCAGGGCAGTTAACTCCACAAACCAACGTGTGCTTAGATTTCCGAAAGCAGAGGACAGCTGTCTCTTGTGGTTTTAGCCAAGGAGAGGCGAGGACAACGAGCAACCTAGGTGACGCAATAAGCCTTCAAAATATGCTCCTTTGGGGGCTTCCTTGGTGGCGCAGTGGTTGAGAGTCCGCCTGCCAATGCAGGGGACGCGGGTTCGTGCCGCGGGGCGGCTGGGCCCGTGAGCCATGGCCGCTGAGCCTGCGCGTCCGGAGCCTGTGCTCCGCAACGGTGAGAGGCCCGCGTACCGCAAAAAAAAAAAAAAAAAAAAATATATATATATATATATATATATATATACACATGCTCCTTTGAAGAAAATTAGAGGGAGAGAAGCCGATGAGAGGGAAGCCAAACAAGGAAGGTAAGAAAGCAGCTGGGAGAAAGAGGATCAGTGGGTTTATTTGCAGGAGAAGGAAGTTTTGCTGAAAAGCCAAATTGCTTACACTACCAGATTGCTGCAGAAACTACCAGCAAAGCAAGCCCACCGGAAGGTTCTGTTCCTTGTCCGGGAAAGTGCTTCTGTGGCTTACTGAGTGAATCAGGCAGTGAATCAGTTAAGTGCCTCTTCACATTCCATTTCTACCTGCTTGGATCTGTCTCCACTCTCTGATGTGCATTGATTTCATTCCCTTTTGAGCTCTCATAGTACAAGTTGTCTGTCCCCCATTGTTCAGCATTTAATTAGTCATCAACACTGTATTATTTAACAGATTCAGGTGTTAGAGGTGTATCTCAAGTAGACCTGAGTCTTCTAAGTGACATAAATATATTTAATTCTCCAGCTCTACCCTAATACAGTGTTTACCGTATATCTGTTCAAAAATATAGATTTGTGGGAGGATATTATAAATAAGTATCAGTTTCTTTCTCCATATAATTTAATGTGTTCCTTTCTGACTCACATTATCGGACTTAAAACGAGAGCACTTGAGCACCCTATGGGGAGCCTAGTCCATGGTGCCAAACCTAGGATGTGGTGGGAGTAAGATATAAAACTAGATTTGGCAGAATCCAAACTATATCTTTGTTTCATTATACAATTCTCCCTTCTTAAACTCAAACTCAGTCTGAAGAGCTGTCTGATGACTTTAATTCTCAGCTCAAGAATCATCTTAGTAAGTCGTTTCCTGATCATCCAATCCAAAATAACCCCTCCTACAGTGACTTTCTTTTATATCACCTTTCTGAAATTTCTTTTACAGATAGGGTGGCCAAAATTGGGACACTTTGGAGAGTAAAGGGAGGCCATCTTAATAATCACAGCAAGAATATAGGCACAAAACAAGACTGTCACAGACAAACTGGGATATATGGTCACCTTTTCCACAGAAATGACCGTGATCTAAAATAAGTTAGATTATTTACAAGTGTCTGTAAAACCGGGATATGAACTTCTTTTTAAGGATCCTGTTTGTTCTGTTCATATTGTAATCTAGTGTGTAGACCATGCCTGGTGCATAATAAATGATTAATAAGTAGTCATTGGATGTTTGACTAAGTTGCACACCAGTGTATTTTAGGGGACAAAGTAACCACATCTTATACCGCTGTTTCACTACATGTCTTCCCCAAAGTTGGTAGGGTTGTGATTGCTTGCCTATATCACTTCTTCAGATCTCAGCTATGTCAGCTACTCATTGTAATCTCTGCTGTAGTTCTGCTTTCTTATCTCTGCCCAGTACTTCTTCCCATTATAGAAACTGTTATAGATAATCCAGAGCCCTGGAAGTCTGAATTCTCTCTAATTGTACACAAAGGAGTTATAACTGCACATTTTCAAATAGGAGTAGGTGATGTGTATTTTCTCATTTGTTTCAAAAGTCATATATCCTATGAGGGATTTATATATAAAATTCTATGTATTTGTATTTTCTCATTTTTCTACAGTGAACATAGTATAGGTGCAATGATTGCACTATAATGTTTTTAATAATATAGAAATTTCTAGGTTCTTTCAATCTTTAACTATGGTAAACCTGTTGGAACAAAAAGATACCACCTTGGATATACTGTAATTGTATATGTGTGTGTGTATATATATATATATATATATATATATATATATATATACACACACACACACACATACATACATATATATACACACACACAATTATATATACTTATATTTATATGTAAGATATATATATATATATATATATATATATATATATACAGTTGATCTGTCTTGTATCTGCAGTTTTCTTCTCCAGCTTGTATATACATTTGAGAAAGTTTTAAATTTCCCCTAGCTCAGTATTATCACCTCTACAACGGGAAGATTTCCATTTTGCAAAGTTACCAGGTTAAGATAAGAGTTTTAAAGCCTACCAAGTCAGTCATGTTCCTCTTCTGTAATACACCCTTGAGATACACAGAGCCTGTTTTATTATGGGGTATACATAAAAGAGTTTCCTAAACATTTTGCAATTCCCTGAGCCAAACAAAAGTCAAAAGTCTTCAAAGAGCTTTCAAGCCAGTTCTATAAACGGCTTTTAGAACTTTAAAGATCGGTTTTATGCTGTGTCTACTAAAGATTCCCCAAGGGAAACTATACAGCCAACTGCTGGGCATATACCCAAATGCATGCAAATGTGTCATCCAGTGATGCCCTCCTAGCCCATCTCCAAGTAAAGGCTTAGTCTTTGATCTTGGAAGGTTAAAAAGCTTGTTCAAGTTCAAAATAGTGAAGGTGCACAACACACTGACAATAATAGAAACAATATTATGTAGATTATGCTACTTACATAAATAGTTTTGTTGGAATATGCTATTGGATCATAGACATGTAAAATCTCAATGGATCATAAAAATTATTTGGTCTGACTTTATTTTCAGAAGAGAATATTGAGGTCAGAGTTACTCAAGTGATTTTTATCAAGATCATGGGAGCTGGTTAGTCCTGTTACTAGTCCATTACACTGCTATTTCCAGAAGACATTGTTCTTTCAACCTTACATTGTGATAAGTGTCTATGGTGATGTCCTGCTCTGATAGAAATACCTGGTGTTGGCAGCCAAGAAGACCTAAACTTAAATCTTAGCACCATCTCATTTTAGCAGGAGACCTTGGACAAGTTTACATTCTTCCATACCTGTTTGCTCATCAGAAAAATTAAGTTATCCCTGTTCAGGCTGCCACCAGGTACTTTTTCAGGCCAGCATTTTTTTTTTAATATTTATGTATTTATTTTCTTAATTTTTTTGGCTGTATCAGGTCTTCGTTGTAGCACGCAGGCTTCTCTCTAGTTGCAGCATGAGGCTTTCTCTCTAGTTGTGGCATACAGGCTCCAGGGCGCGTGGGCTCTCTCCTTGAGGCACACGAGCTCAGTAGTTGTGGTGTGTGGGCTTAGTTGCCCCGTGGCATGTGGGATCTTAGTTCCCCTACCAGGAATCGAACCCACGTCCCCTGCATTGGAAGGCAGATTCTTTACCACTGGACCACCAGGGAAGTCCCCAGGCCAGCATTTTTTAGAACAGTAGTTGCGATCAATACTCATTCCAAGTAATCTTAAGCCCTCTTTCGGATAATGATAAATCAGTGCAAAGTATAGCAACTAACATCATTCAGTTGTTTTGGAGTCCTCAAAAGAGGTCAAAGTGTGTTCCATTTATATCAATTTAAAATTTTCTAAAAGCAAATAGAATATATAGCTCAAATATATGCTTCAAAAATAATAAAATTTAAGATCTGTATACTTGAAGATTTATACTTCATTATGCTTTAGTGTTCTTTTATAAAAAATCCTCTTCTACCTAAAAAATGCCACATTATTTGTATATTGCTCCACTATGTGCAAAAGAGATATTTGAAGATGCATGAGACACCAGCTTGCACCAGAAAGAAGCTTGTAGAGAAGTTAAAACATATATAAACAATCTTATTACAGGCTTGAATGTGTTAAATACCAGGAGAGAGGTACAGGCAGTGTTTTAGTAGAATTCGAAGAGGGAATCCACTCTGTGCTGGTGGCAAGAGAGACATTCTTAGCAGTGGTGGCGTTTAAGCTGCGTTTTAGTAGCTATGGGCTTGGAGATGCTGAATTGGCAACTGGACCTTCGAACAAGAACACAGAAAGAGAGGAAGGGGATACATAGAGATAATGTATTGTTAGGTTTCATTTATCCAGCAGGTATTTGTGAAGTATGTACCCTCTTGGTTGGCACTATTCTTGGAACTTGTAATCATCATACAAGCAAAAGATCATTGCCCTCGTATAGCAGAGAGTTGGATAATAATCATGCTAAGTGGATTAATTAAATAGTATGTTAGTGGGTGATAAAGTGCTCTGGGTAAAAATAGAACAAGTTCAGTGGGTTTGCGAGGGCTGTGGAAGTTAGGCTGTATGTTAGTTTGCTAGAGCTTCCATAATAAAATATCACAGATTTGGTGTCTTAAACAACAGAAATGTATTTTCTCACAGCTCTGGAGGCTGGAAGTCCAAAATCAAGGTGCCAGCTGGGTTGGTGTCTCCTGAGGCCTCCCTCCCTGGTTTGCAGGTGGCTGCCTTCTCACTGTGTCCTCACATGGCCTCTGCTGTCTGAGGGTAGGCCTCTGATATCTTCCTTTGTGTCCAAATTTCCTCTTCTTATAAAGACACTAGTCAAACTGGATTAGGCCTTGCTCAAATGGCCTCATTTAACTGAATCGTCTCTTTAAAGACCTTATCTGCAAATACAGTCACATTCTGAATCTGAAGTACTGGAGGTTAGGGCTCCAACATACCAATAATCAACCCATAACAGCGTGGTTGAAATTTAAATAGAGTGGTCGGGATAGACTCTTTGAGAGAATGATGTTAGATCAAAATCTTGAAGCAGGCAAGACAGCCATGGAAACATATGAGGAAACAGATTCCAGGCTGAGAGACCAGCCAGTGCAAAGGCCCTGGGGCAGGCTTGTGTTCAGTGTGTTCAAGGAACAGAAAGCAGGTTAGTAAGCTGGAGCAGAGCAAAACCAAAGAGAGTAACTGAAGTAATTGGAGATAGAAACAAAGAAGACCAGACTGTATAAGGTTTTATATGGGCCATGGTGAAGACCTGAATGTTTGCCCTGAGTGGAACTGAGAGCCATTGCAGGATTCTGAGAAGGAGTTAAATGCAATCATGCTAATCACTGGCTGCTCTTTTGAGATGTACAGTAGAGTAGGTGTCAGCAAACTACAGCCCATGGAGCAATCTAGCCTATTGCCTGTTTTTGTATGGTCCATTAACTAAGAATTGTTTCTACATTAAGTGGTTGAAAAAATATCACAAGAAGAATAGTATTTCATGACACAGGAAAATTATATAAAATTCAAATTTAGTATCCGAAAATAAAGTTTTCGTGGAACTCTGCTCATTCATTACATACCCCTATGGCTGTTTTTGTGTTATAATGATAGAGTTGAATAGTTGTAAGGGAAACTTCTAGGCCTACAAAGCCTATGGCATTTACCCTCTGACCCTTCCAGAGTAAGTCTCTGACCCCTGCTAGAGAGGATCAAGGACAGAAACAGGTGGAAAATGGTCAAGGATAGAAACAGAGTGATGGCTCCAATCAGGATTGTAGCTTTGGAGGCCACAGTGGGAGTTGGACAGCATTGTTAGTGAAGCAAAGCGTTTGGGACAAATAGTTGGAAATGTGCACTGGGGAGAAGTTGTAGGGTTTGAATGCACTGCAGTGAAACGGGATATTCTGCAGGCCTTTGAACAGAGATATGTCACCATTGTAGCAGTGTTTTAGGAAGCCTAGTTGGCAGCAGATGGCTACAGGGGACTAACTGCGATGGTGAAGGCAAGAGGTCCCAATGGCCTGGAAATGGAGGGACAACAACAGTAAAAAAAGGTAGATCCAAGAGCACGCTGAACAAATTGAGCAGCTTTTCCATTTTCTGTGCCAGAGAGGAACCTTCTGTGATAATATAGCAGTTTTCAAACAACTTTAAAAATATCTTGAAGTGCTAGAGTAGTAGTATTCTAATTATATATCCTTTGAGTTAAAATAGAGTTCTTCAAGCGAGTCAGGCTGGATGCCTTTTACAATTTAGACCTTTGGATGTGTGATATTGAAAATATAGACTCAAAAGAAGACCATTAGTAATCCGTGAGTGGTCTGAGGAACTACCAACCTGGATTGCCAGTGTATTTGATTTGTGTTTATTGGTTAAAAGCAAAACTCTTTAACTTTGCTTTTCTGTTTTGTTCTGTGAGCTACTTTTATAATTCTCAACCTTATTTTTAAAGTACTTCTATAGATATCCATTATCTTCGCTAAGCTATTTGAGTCTTGTTTTTTTCCCATATGTATTTTGGAAGATTGATGGGTGAAAGGACATTTAACTCAATTTTATGTGTTCCTTAAATCATCTCAATCATATATGTTCACAGAGAACTCTGCCTCTTCCTTAAAAATAACCCTTTATTGTTATAAAGTGTGATTGTAATATTAATTATATAATCTTAGCTGGAATATTTAAAGAAATACTCAGTATTTCATGTATTATGTCCAAAGTTATACAAGTTTGCTTCCTAATATGTATATTCCAACTTTACTGAGCCCCACCTTTCCAAATGCAAGTGATGATAAGTAAGGCTAAAACACAAAACACTCAAATATAAGAATAGAGTGGGCTAAAATCTTATAAATCTTCTTTAAGAAATAAAAAGTTACAAAGCATAAAATAGACCTCAAACTCAGAGATGATTTATTCATAAATGAAGGAGTATAACATTCCTTGAATGAATATATTCCTGTTAACAGGCTCTTTCAGACGTCTGTAGCTATATTCTGAATTTGGACTAGTTGAAAGAAGCATGAAATATCTCTGCTGCAATGAGGAGAGGAACGTAGGATCTCCTGCTCATCTAAAAATAATCATTCTTTACCAAAAACACAGAGGTGGTAGAGTATCCTTGCTAGAATTTCCAAGACAAGAGTCATTTTCTGGAGAAGATTTGAGGATGACTTATCCACGTTATGATGTGACTTTGGAAATTGCCACTCTTAAATTTATATGCAGATAGTTGAGTTAGGAAGATGATAAAATTCATTTTATATTTTCTGGTTTATCTTCGTTAAAAGGGGGGTTCTTATTATGTCTTAAAAGTTGCCAAACTCTGGGAACGGAAAGTGTCACAAATGTTGATAATGAAGAGTCAGTGAAGACAGTGCACTCGAGGGTCTAGAAATGAGAGGCAGTGACTTTCCAATCCATTCTCATCATTTGGCAGAGGAACCAGAGGCCCCAGGAGGCCAAGTCCATTGAGTGCCTTGATGCTTGGCATACTTGTATCAGCATATCTTTGTTGTTGGACCAGATTTACCTAACAATTTAGTGACCATGCTCAGGCTAAAACTCCATTCTCAGCCTAAGAACCCCTGTCTCTTTCTGTAGGGTTTAGTTTACAAGTCCTCCAAGTGTGTAGCTTACATTGGTAGATGTAAGCTGACTTCACATGGCACTCAAACTTGATGTTAAAGAGCAGTTGGATCACATACTAAGGAATTAGCCCTTTTATGTTTTCTTTCAGTCTTTTTATGTCATCAGTGGACATCCTTGAGTTACTACAAATGTATCTTTATCACCACAGGAAAACCTGTGACTCTCAAGTTTTAACAAGAGAGCAAGGCAAGAAGATACATCTAAATTTTGAGACCATGCTCTCATTTTGTTTAGAAGGTATTTTATGGATTTCTTCCATTTATGGCAAAATAATAATTTTATGAGAATGAAATTTGTATTTTATAATATATTTAACTAAAACTGATTTATTTTTAAAACATCAATCTAGAGGCTACACAGATACAGTAAAACTCTTGAAGGACGTAGTAGGTGGAATACAGATGATACACAACTCTGAATGGGGTCCACAGATGACCGAGCATTGGAGACATTTCTCTAGACATGACCAAGTCTGTCATATCTTGAGATGCAAGTGGTACAGTATAGGGTGAAAACCCCTGGAATAGGAGCAAGAAGACACATTCTAGCTCTTGATTTATTAAGTAGGAATACTCAATCAAAGCTTCATTTCTCAAAGGTACAATAAAGGAGATTACAGTTGGGAACAGCTAAGTGTACTGCAGCTCTGCATTCTAAAATAATTTGCAAAAGTTATAACACTACTGTCTTCAAGGTGTAATATTCAAAACAATTATAGAACATTACCCACTCATCATAACCATTAGAGACTAAATTGCCCCAATAATCACAGTACACTATTACTGCTTCAAAGTTACTTTTACTCAGAAGTATACAGATCATTTTAACCTTCCAGAAAGCTTATATGAATTAGATGTAGAAAAAACCCACACCCATGATCCTATAGAAGATGTAGAAAAGTGCATGGTGTGTATACACAGATACACACGCACATACATTAAATCTTGCTTGATCTGTGAACTTCCATGTCTGCCAGGGCCAAGTTTCTGGTTATTACTGTAAGAAAAGATTTAGGCGAGGCTCTAACTCAATAAATATAGCAAAAAGCTGTAAGTATTGCTTTAAATCTGCTGACAAGTCATTAATATTCTCCATTCTAAATCCGATTTGTTGGTAGAATTTTTAATGCTAAAGTGTTTAAAAGATTGAGTCTGCTGATAGGACACAGTTTTATCTTCATTTCTGTTTCTGTTTCTGAACACTCCTTGCAAGTCATAGCATATGTGCTGGTGTCTTTAAGTCTGAAAATGAGTTGGGATTTTTAAAACTATAAAAGCATGTGTACAGTAATTTGTTGGTTAACTTCCATGAAAAATTTAACTAGGTCTTCAGTGACATTGAATACAACTCAGTCAAGTAGAAATGATGGACCAAGTAATGATTCGATAGTGTTTAATACTTATGCTGAAATCATCTGTTTAAAAAGAACTGTTTAAAGTTGGCTATTTATTTGGAATAACATAGGGGAATAGTTCATCACCATTATCATTAGCTCACTCAGTATATACAGTACCTTAGTGTTATGCTAATTGCCTACTCAAGATTAGAATAATGGTTTTAAAGAGATAACACTTCTCAAATATGAAATCGTTTACATATTTTTTTTAAAAATTTGCCAGAGGTATAAGTTAAATTTTTAGAATGTAGGATTTGGAATAAGGTCTTACAATAATGTTGTTACATTAAAGAGAGAATTCTCTCTTTTTTTCTTTTTTGATCTTCCATTAAAAAAAATCCATTCTTATTGTTATAGCCTATTTGAATTAACCTTCTGTCCTCATAAAGTTATTTATATTTTTGTTATTAACGGTCACTTCTGTAACTGTTATAATTTATTCAAGATTAAGCTAGTTAGTGTCATTGTAGAAGATGGTATATCTTCATCAACTAAGGGAACTGAGAGGACTAAAGAAAATAATATGAAATAACATGCACTTCTGAGTCATTTTGAGTAGACACACTCAACAATTGTGGCCATAGGCAGGTAATTTAAACTTTCTTATTACTTACTTCATAGAGCAGTTTTCTTTGTGAACAGCACTTTATAACTTGAGAGATGCTATGTAAATGCTACTGGCCTCCAGTGATTTCTGGTGTTCACACCCTCAGGTAGTTCCTTCCCACACTGTACAAGTACCAGGGTTGATCTGTGTCACCATTACAATACAGAAGACATGATGGTATGTCACTTTCAAGATTAGGTTATAAAAGATACTATGGCTTTCACTGAAGTCACTCCCAGTCTCTGTTGGATCTCTTTGGGGAAGCCAGTGGCCATGTCGTGAGGTCAGTCTATGGAGAAACACACATGGTGAGGAAGTGAGGCCTCCTGTCAATAGCCATGGGAGTGTACCATCTTGGAAGCAGATCCTCTGGTCCTGTCAAACCTTCAAATGCTGGCAGCCCTATGTCTTGACGGCAACCTCATGAAAGACCCTCGGCCAGAACCACCCAGGTAAACCACTTGCAAAGTCCTGGCCCACTGGAAACTGTGCAATAAATGTTTACTGTTTTAATCCACTAAATTTGTTACCCAGTGACAGATAACGAGGACATTGTTGTTATCCCAAAAGTCACCCGCCCTCCCTCCAACCCTTATAAGGAACCTTATGGTATCTGAACTAGACAGAAACAAATTAGAAAGCAAACATACCTACCAACAAATATATGCTAGGCTGATAAAAAAAAAACACGTGTTTAATATACACTGACCTTTATTTTTCTCTCCTAGTGATAAGTAAGTTGTGATCAGAAGGTTTTTACTCAGTTAAAGTCCCCAACAATTCTAGGAATGGGTGCTATTATCCCTCTTCTCAAAGGAGGAAACCACAACTGGCAGAGGTTAAGGAATGATCCCAGGACAGAGATGGTGCAGATATATATCTTAAATCAGATCTCTCCTATCCCTGCCTTATATGTTAAGTAAGCAACAATCAACCTCTAAGAGAAGGTCTATGAAGTACACAGCTTTACTGCAGCATCCTTGGTACATCTAGGAGAATTTATTTACTTCAAGCTTCAGGACTGGGCTTCAAGGGGATGTGTTTGCTTGAAGTATGGCCTTTGAGTGAGAGGGGCATTTCTGGGGTTTCATTCAGCTTTGTAAGTATCTAGCTTTCTTCCTGGGAATCATTAGACCTTTAAAATGAATACTTATTTTTGCAAGCTATTCGGGTTTGTTCCTGCCCTCCCCCACCCCTGCCCCCAACATGCGCATTGCAGCCTAGGTATCAGGCTGGTACTCTGGTGTAGAGCTCAAAGCCTTGTAACACCTCTGCTTCTGAGTAATGTTAGCAGAAGGGGATCCATAAATAATATAGATCCATTAATAGCAACAGAAAAATGATGAAGTATAGCCGGGAGAAAAACTGGATTCTGCTGACAGTTGAAATGTGATGAAGATTCTGTGAAGTGGAGTTAACATAGGAAGAATGTCCACGTAGAAAATAACTCTAAATGGGCCAGTGGTGGGAATTTTCCACAAATTTACTTGACCTCCATTATAATTCTAAAGTAGATCCAAACCACTCTGTGATGGGAATTATATTGGGCACTCATGCAGAAGGAAGAGTCTTCCAAAAACAGGTTACTGGCTTCTGAAAAATTGACATGCTATCAGTCATGGCACTGCAGAATCTTCTAGATCTCTGTATGAATTTCTTAAATGTGGCTGGCTATATCTGAAGAGTATTTGTTTGCTTTCATAGCCAAACATTCTTGTTAGATTTGGGGAATTCAATAAGCTCTGACTGTTCATAATTCAATATCTTAGTGACACATTTTTAGGTTTCTAAATTAGTTTTATGAGGCATGTGATAAAAATAAAATCAAAATCTGTTGAACGCTTATGGTGCTCAGTCAACTCTGAATATGACCTGTAAGAAACAGAGTAGAAACAAAATGACACCAAGTGACCCATTTTTATTTCATTTTTTAAACATCTTTATTGGAGTATACTTGGTTTACAATGGTGTGTTAGTTTCTGCTTTATAACAAAGTGAATCAGCTTTACATGTACATGTATCCCCATATCTCCTACCTCTTGTGTCTCCCTCCCACCCTCCCTATCCCACCCCTCTAGGTGGTCACAAAGCACCGAGCTGATCTCCCTGTGCTATGCGGCTGCTTCCCACTAGCTATCTATTTTACATTTGGTAGTGTATATAAGTCCATGCCACTCTCTCACTTTGTCCCAGCTTACCCTTTCCCCTCCCCATGTCCACAAGTCCATTCTCTACGTCTGCGTCTTTATTCCTGTCCTGCCCCTAGGTTCGTCAGAACCATTTTTTTTCAGATTCCATATATATGTGTTAGCATATGGTATTTGTTTTTCTCTTTCTGACTTACTTCACTCTGTGTGACAGACTCTAGGTCCATCCACCTCACTACAAATAACTCAATTTCATTTCCTTTTATGGCTGAGTTATACTCCATTGTATATATGTGCCACATCTTCTTTATCCATTCATCTGTCGATGGACACTTAGGTTGCTGCCATGTCCTGGCTATTATAAATAGAGCTGCAATGAACATTTTGGTACATGACTCTTTTTGAATTATGGTTTTCTCAGGGTATATGCCCAGTACTGGGATTGCTGGGTCATATGGTAGTTCTATTTTTAGTTTTTTAAGGAATCTCCATACTGTTCTCTATAGTGGCTGTATCAATTTACATTCCCACCAAGAGTGCAAGAGGGTTCCCTTTTCTCCACACCCTCTCCAGCATTTATTGTTTGTAGATTTTTTGATGATGGTCATTCTGACTAGTGTGAGGTGATACCTCATTGTAGTTTTGATTTGCATTTCTCTAATGATTAGTGATGTTGAGCATCCTTTCATGTGTTTGTCGGCAATCTGTATGTCTGGAGAAATGTCTATTTAGGTCTTCTGCCCATTTTTGCGTTGGGTTGTTTGTTTCTTTGACATTGAGCTGCGTGAGCTGCTTGTATCTTTTGGAGATTAATCCTTTGTCAGTTGCTTCCTTTGCAAATATTTTCCCCCATTCTGAGGGTTGCCTTTTCATCTCGTTTATGGTTTCCTTTGCTGTGCAAAAGCTTTTAAGTTTCCTTAGGTCCCATTTGTTTTTTCTTTTTTGTTTTTATTTCCATTTCTTTAGGAGGTGGGTCAAAAAGGATCGTGCTGTGATTTGTGTCATAGAGTGTTCTGCCTGTCTTTTCCTCTAAGAGTTTTATAGTGTCTAGCCTTACATTTAGGTCTTTAATCCATTTTGAGTTTATTTTTTGTGTATGGTGTTAGGGAGTGTTCTAATTTCATTCTTTTACATGTAGCTGTCCAGTTTTCCCAGTACCACTTATTGAAGAGGCTGTCTTTTCTCCATTGTATATTCTTGCCTCCTTTATCAAAGATAAAGTGACCATATGTGTGTGGGTTTATCTCTGGGCTTTCTATTCTGTTCCATTGATCTATATTTCTGTTTTTGTTCCAATACCATACTGTCTTGATTACTGTAGCTTTGCAGTATAGTCTGAAGTCCAGGAGTCTGATTCCTCCAGCTCCGTTTTTCTTTCTCAAGATAGCTTCAGCTATTCGGGGTCTGTTGTGCTTCCATGCAAATTGTGAAATTTTTTGTTCTAGTTCTGTGAAAAATGCCATTGGTAATTTGATAGGGATTGCATTGAATCTGTAGATTGCTTTGGGTAGTATAGTCATTTTCACAATGTTGATTCTTCCAATCCAAGAACATGGTATATCTCTCCATCTGTTTGTATCATCTTTAATTTGTATCATCTTTAATCAGTGTCTTATAGTTTTCTTCATACAGGTGTTTTGTCTCTTTAGGTGGGTTTATTCCTAGATATTTTATTCTTTTTGTTGCACTGGTAAATGGGAGTGTTTCTTTAATTTCTCTTTCAGATTTTTCATCATTAGTGTATAGGAATACAAGAGATTTCTGTGCATTAATTGTGTATCCTGCTACCTTACCACATTCATTCATTAGCTCTAGTATTTTTCTGGTAGCATCTTTAGGATTCTCTATGTATAGTATCATGTCATCTGCAAACAGTGACAGCTTTACTACTTCTTTTCCGCTTTGGATTCCTAAAGAAAAAGAATGATTAAACCAGTGGCAAACAAAACGCATTACTAAAAATTTTTGAGAACTTTCTATTCATAAAGTTCTACTTATTTTATCAGATGTGGTTCAAAATTTAAATTAAATATAATTCATCTTAGTCTTCAAATTTAATGGAAATATTCTATTTCAGCCTTAAGAAATATATTTTATGTGTTACAGTCTCATCGTTTCAGATGTGTGTCTTGTTCATCTTGGTAGCAAATCCTAAGTGAAGATTATTTTACTACGAATGAAAAAAAATTGGAATCTTACCAGTTATGGATATTTTCTTCAGAAAAATAGCAAATATTTTAGCATAGACAGATTCTATCATGGAAGATTAGAAGACTTATATTTAAGGATTATTCAAAATAAGATTGTCATGAAAAATTTAATATCTTCTAAAGTATAGTAAGTGATTCATAAAAAGCAACCTTGGATTACAAAGAATACTATTAATACATGCCCAGGACAAGAACATGGCAGAGGTGACTGTTCTGCTCACAGATTTTACTTTGAAAATCTCCATCTTTACCCACATAGATCCTTTTTCTATAACACAGAAGAAAAAAGGTGCAAGAGACTTAACTCTGAATGCTTTTCAACTTTGGGGTTTATGTTCATGAAAAGTTCCATGTTTGGCAAAAGAATAGTGGTGAGATTATGGTAATGGAGAAAAAATAAGTCGTATAAATATGAATATGAAAATTGACCTCTCTTGGCCTTAGTTTCTCCCTCAGTAAACAGCATGATGAGCAAGAATATGGACTCTGGACCAGACTGTCTAATTCAAAACCATTTTTTTGCACCCAAAGTCTATATAACTTTGGGATTTAATCTCTCTATGCCTCAGTTTCTTCATCTGTAAAATGGGAACAGTAAAAGCCTTTATCTCACAGTGCTATTATGAGAATTAAATGAGTAATACAAAAAGTGCTTTAAACCACACTTGCTTATATGAGTGTTTGTTGAGGGATTCATATATGATGATGACATGAAAAAGAAAAAAAATGTTTTGGAAGTCCTGACATAAGCAGGTACTCAAGCAATGTGGGTTCTTCCTCTCTCCCCTGCTCTCTCTCTCTCCCTGTCTCTCTCTCTCTCTCTCTCTCTCTCTCTCTCTCTCTCTCTCTTCCTCTTCCTCCCTCCCTCCCTCCCTCCCTCCTTCCCTCTCCCCTTCCCTCCACATATATATATATATGTGGGGGTGTGTATGCACACGTGTGTGTAAGAAATGTGTATGTACATCTATGAAAAATATATAGACTTTATTAGTTCTAGGCTTGAATTTAGCTCCCAAGTCAAACCAGATTAGCAGATTTTATAAACCAACCCACCAAGATTGCTGTATTGGTCAGAGAAATGCATTCTCCTTCAGCTGTTAGAGATCAGTAGGCCAAGACAGACTCTTCACAAAAGGTTGTTATTTAGACCATGCTTCTGCTTAATATTTTAGAAGCAGTGCTGCTTAGCTTGAAAGGTAATATCTTTAGTTGCAGTCCTTTGATTAATTTTAGATATGTTTGGAGGACACACATTGACTTGTGTCTGAAGTGGTTCCCTGTGGTCAACAACAGTGGTCATCATAGTGTTGATTATCTGCCTTACAAGTAAAATAAAAAAAAAAGAAATAGATATAGATAGGACATACTCCTTAATATGTGTGTCTTTATTTATTATACACATAACTACTCTACTAAAATATTGTGTGTATTATAAAAATACAAAAATTAAAATGTAAAATATTGAAATAGACATTAAATAAATAAACATTTTAATTAACAAAACTTAAACCTTTTGTGTATTAAAATTTTAGAAAAATATATATCATGTTATTTCTTGTATATAATAACAGAATATTTATAATAACCTTAGTGAGAACAATATGATTATACCTTCTTAATTATTTTTGAAAATCTTGATTTTACTTTGGCTTGGGTTTTGTTTTTTTTTTTCTATTAGTTCCAAACTTAGTTTTAAATTCAGTATAGTCTATACTTGCTTTTAATGGTTGAAAAAGTTCTCACATACATTTGTATATCAAACTGAAAGAAGCACAACACACCTCCCACTTACTGAACATAAGTATTTTCCCTTGTATCCCTGCCTTCATACAGCAGTTGTTAAAAGTCCACATCATGTATGTAGGGTAAAGTTCATTTTTAAGATACAGAATGTAACTCTCATGTCCATAGCGTCTGATCTGAATAAATCATTTCCTTTACCTGCCATCTGACTGAAAGCAAGATCTTGCCAGGAGCAGAAGCGTCACCTCTGCCATGTTCTTGTCCTGGGTGTGCATCATGAGTATTGTTTACAATCCAAGCTTTCTTTTTACGAATCATTTATTTTTGTTGTTTCTTTTGTGAGTGTGAACTGCAATGGAATAACACCAAATAATGTGGTATATAAACCGACCTAACCAGGCACACACAAACTAGAAGACTTTGCAGCATGCTGAGTGTGAGGGTGCCTCGCTGCACAGCGTGTGCCACTATATAGCTGTCTCTCCTATCAGGTACTTCTGTGCTTTACTGGCATACAATCAATGAGTCCATTAAGGGTTAGTGCAATTTAATTGTCTTTTAAAAATAAACAGAAACTTTATTCATATTAGTTAATAGTGTTTTCTTCCCACACCCATTGTAGAGACAGCCAATGTATGGAATAAGGAAACAGTAATTGTCGTCTCATCTTTTTGTGGAATAAGACTTAGCTGTGCTGTGCACATAGGCAATCATCGTGGATTTGAAAGTTTAATACAAAAACATAAAACCATGTCTGGGCACATGGTTATTGTGTGAAATCACACAGCACCCTATGCAAACTCTTACCATGGTGCAATTGTTATAGTCTATCCCTGGCTCTTTCTCCAGCGTCCTCCCTCATGCAGCCCAACCCCAAGACCAGGAGCCCAATAAGGGTAGTGATTATTGTTTATATACTATGTCTTTAATTTGAGCAAAGCACGGTGAAGATTTTCAATAGATCTTTTTTTTTTTTTTTTGCGGTAGGCGGGCCTCTCACTGTTGTGGCCTCTCCCGTTGCGGAGCACAGGCTCCGGACGCGCAGGCTCAGCGGCCATGGCTCACGGGCCCAGCCCCTCCACGGCATGTGGGTTCTTCCCGGACCGGGGCACGAACCCGTGTCCCCTGCATCGGCAGGCGGACTCTCAACCACTGCACCACAGGGAAGCCCCAATAGATCATTTTTGAATTGCTGAACATGTGAAATCAAGAATAGAGGTGGCCGGGGCTACAGAGAAATATGTACGGTCCCCATAGACAAGTGTGGTCTGCATGTTTGTGTCCCTGCCAAATACATGTTGAAATATTAATGACCAGTGTGATGGTATTAGGAGTTGGGGCCTTTGGGGGATGTTTAGATCTTGAGGGTGGAGCCCTTATGAGTGGGATTAATGCTCATATAAAAGAAACCTCACAAAGCTCCCTAGCCCTTTCCATGGGCAGCACCATCTATGAGCCAGGAAGTGAGCCTCTGTCAGCCACCACACTGAATCTACCAGTGCCGTGATCTTGGACCTCTCAGCCTCCAGGACAGTGAGAAATAAATGTATACTGTTTGTAAGCTACCTAGTCTGTGGTATTCTGTGATAGCAGCTCAAATTAACGAAGACAGGCCTATGAAAGCTTTCTGCAGCTTTTCCCTTTTATGCCTTACCATCTCTTTATTCCATGAAAGACCAGAAGGAATGTCTAAAGGAGTTTCCTTTATCGTTTTTTATCTAAAAGACAGCTTTGGCATTTTCACTTAATGTCTATAAAACTGCTCTGAGGAAGGACTATGTGAAACACAGAGATTAGTATTGTTCATTTAATGCAGTAAGCTTAGAGTCTTTATAAGATACCATCTCCTTTTGAACTTTATGTTCAAATCAGTGGAGACCAGAGCAGAGTTTTTTTCCCGAAGAATATTAACTTTGCTACTTCATATGTTAAGCAAATAGAAAAGCCAGAGAAAATACAAATACTTGGGCTCTAACACTGGCATAAATTACACTGATATATGGGAAAGGAGGCCTTTTTTGATTTGTTTTTTCTCATAAACTGCTGGGGAAATTGGATGAACTTGCTCTATAGATAATGGATACAGTAATGTGGAGAGATGATCTGCTGCAATGATGCATTTGCAAATGCTCTAATGAGGTAAAGATCTAGCTCAATTGATGACATAAAGAAAACAAAAGTTATTATGGACAAAGTACCATATATCTTACCGTCAAGCCGTTCCTCTAAATCAGAGAGAAGCAGTGTTACCTCAGTGCATTATGCTCTCATCTTAAAAAAGTAACAAAGCTGAGACATTCCAGTTTTATTCTTATGCATTCACTTTGAAAAGTCATCTCTTATTTTGGCTCCAGTAAAATGTTTGAAAGGACTCTGATATTCTTCTATAGGCAGGGACCACAGCCGTGTAGGTACAGTCAGAGAAATGCTTGGAGCAAAATGGCAGCCAGAGAAAATAAAGAAGCTTTTGTCACTGATTGTTTTGACATTAATAAATGTGTCTTTTACTACATAAATTTTAATAAATTATCTGTTATTTACGTTTTACTACAGCTGATATGAAAGTAAGTTTTTACCCTCCTCAATCCACACTAACTGAAAATGACAAAAGACAGAGAGGGACTCCATGTGTGGTCAGGGGACAGATGAGGACTTCAAGGCTCATCGCTACACAAGTTTTGCTACGGGGTTGATACGCTTTTATGATTTACCTTCTGACCCATTGCAAACAGTATCTCATAATGCTCCTAAAAGAAATTCCATTGTGTGAAAAGCCATCTGACTGTGTGCCCGTTTGTCTAGTGGATACTCCATTTTAAATTTGCGTGTTCTGCAGTTCTTCTTAGTGCCATGACATGTTTTGGCATTAATGTCTTCTACAAAGAATGTGTGTGTGTTTATTTAAAACATGGGAGTGCGGGGGCAGGGCTGTGACGGTGAAAGCAATAGTGGCCATTCTTCAGCTTTTCCTGACTTCTTTCCAAGTTTTCAATTTTATTAAGAGTTAGGTTTATAACTATGTACTACTTACTATGATATTTTCAGCCCCACACGTTTGTCTTTTATGCTTTCTCTTCTCATTGTCCCTAACTATTGAGGAAAAAGGAGAGTTAATGAGAACACATTTTCCTCTGTCTTCTCCAGAGAGGCTCTGGACGTGGGAGGGGTCTACAGAGGTTTGTAAAATTTTCATTTAAGATCCCTTACCTGAATTTTGACAGTACACTGGCTAATCAGAGAACCAGTAGTAAATTTTTAAAAGAGTGATTTTTCCTCTCTGAAAAATAACAATGGCAATGATTGATTGAGGTCCTTTATATATACTATTTTATTTACTCTTCACCCAAAAATAGTATATGGTAGCCATTAATAGCCAGCCCATGCTATGGATGAAGAAAGTAAGCATCGCTGTGTTTAAATCAGGGCCTTCCAAGGTCTGGAGAGCCACGTCATGTTCATTTTTTTTTTCAGACTCTTGGAATATTAAAAATTCAAGAAATACCAAAAAAAGTCACAAAAATTATTGTGATAATTTTGAAACAACATATGTAACAAAATAAAAATTTTAACATAAAAACAGTGCAATAAATTTGCACCAAAAAGATTTGCACAAAATCTTCGCAGTATGTATATTTTAAAACTTAATGTGTTATAGATGGAATGGTTAGATTATATTATGAATATCCTTTTTGAGTCTCTGTGTGTATATCTGGGAAGAGGCTGAGACACAGGGGATTAAATAAGCTGCCCATAGCCACACAGCTAGTAAATAACAAAGCTAAAAGATGAACTGAGGTGTCTGACCCCAGAGTCCATGCTTTTAACGGCTCTGCTAGGCTATTTCCCTAGGGAGGCCCACATCTGAACTTTTTTACTCACCATAAGCCACTGTCAGCTTTCAGATAGCAAGAAGAGGAGAAGAAATATCTATTTGGCTTAAATATATGATGAGAATAAGTACTTTCTCAGTGTCCTACCATCTTTGCGCCTGTTTAAGTACTAGGTTATAGAGGGCATTTCTTTCGGTGGCCTCTGTTTTTTATTTACAGGTAGACCTACTGAAGAGCATTCGTAGTATAGTTTGTATGTGACCAGTGCCCAGAAGGGTAGTGTGGTTTAGGGGCACTAACAATGGATAGGAGCTCAGAGGACCTGGGTTTGAATCTCAGCACTGATGTTCTGTGCCTTGGATTTGTTACCTACAAAATAGTGGTGTTGTAGGGAGATTTCCGAAGCTGTGTAAATGTTTTCTAACACAGGGACTTCAGTGTATTAGATGTCCAACTCTTCTGGAATGGATTTGGTCAGAGGTTGTCCCAAAGTATGTGTAGAAGTACCTGCAAGGGGGTTAGTGGGTTCTAAAGGGCCTTTCAGAAATGAAGCAGTGTTATACTCAACTCAAGGGTATTAGGCCTTAGCACAAGCAGGGTCATGATCACAGGTTCAAGGCCTATATGGCTCAATTAGCAGCACCTAGAAGCTACTTCTAAGACTAACCCTATGCCACTGAAGGCATATAGAAAGCAGATACAATAGCCTCAAGGTAGTCCTGGCTGGCCTCTGAGCAAACGGGGAGCATCTGCCATCACAGTGCTCCCAAACTCTTACACCTCCCCTCCCCCCCCACCCCCCATTGCGGGCCAGGGTCAGCTTTCCATCGTCCGGAGACTATCATAAAACTCTCTACCTTACACTTTGCCAAAAGGGTTTTAAAATACAAGGTGACAGTCACCTTGATATGATATGCATTTTAATGTCATCCATGTATACTTTTCTTAAAAGGATCAAGAATGAAAATGAGTTAGAAACTAGTGTTGACAAGGGCACATTAACAGTTTAAAAACTCATTTTAATCATAAGTCTTGTTGAGAAGAATTGCTTTTTCTTTTTCACTGATATTTCTAAAATAGCCTTCACTCTGGGATCTTAACCTCCTCCCACTTGCCTGCCCCAAATAAGACTGTTTTGAAACATTTGCTGGGTAAATAGTTATTATAGCAACATTTTTAAAAAGTCGATATGTCTTCTTTTTCATAAAGTACAAATTATCAGTGTAAAATGTATCTACCGCATATATTGATATGGGTTTGATTTTCTTTTTCAAGCAGCCCTCAGACCAAATTATTAGAGTTACTGCTTAAATTTCCCATTGAAAATACTGGAGGATTCTAGAATAACCTTTCTCCTATTCCTCTTGCTTTTTCTTTTTTTCAGATGTAGCAAATATTTATTTGTGCAATACCAGCTTGAATCTTCTCCTTGGTTAATATTTTCATCCTTCTGTCGGTTCTGTGTATGGGATCTGTGGTTTTAAAAAGTGAACACGTATAACTGCAAAACTGTTACAATCATTTTTCTATAGAAACAATTATTTTAGACCACAAACCAAAATTACATGAAGATGTTATGTAGGAGGCCTAAGTAGAAAGAAATACGGTCCTAATTAATGCTGCTTTTGTGCCATTGTCATTTTTCTGGGTGGATTACATAATGCTACATTTATAACAGGAGACAAGTTCCCATGTGGTTTAGCAAGTCAGTTTATAGGCAGATATTATGTTGTGCCATCGTTAAGGCCAGTGGGCAGCATTTATTTTATTCCGTGGTGTTAGTGGGTAGGGAGGAATATCTGTTGTGGATTTTGACAAGGGAAACACTCTATCTTCAGATAGTAAACCACGTAACTTTCAAAATTTTTTATGGACAAAAATAAAAAACAAAAAATGACTATGTAGAAGAAATAAAGAGCAGCTGTATTTTCTATTTCTGGAAAAGGATTTAACAAAAATATAATAACTGTCAATATCTCCCCAAGCTCTACAGGCCTGTGAAGTCAGACGTATCTCAGGGCATCCCCATCTCTGCTTTCTGTTCCTTTAAACTTCAGGATGAAGGTGACAGGGTGTTTAAAGTACCAGAAACAATCGCACTCTGGCTGATATCCATTGGTCCGAGAGGTGAGAGGGAGCCCTATCACACTTCTGAAAAAGAGCTTTGGACTCAGCCCTCTTTCTGAAGCGCCTGCAGACTACTTGGGTTGTATTGTATCACCCCCTTCCAAGAAGGGAGAGTTCTACTTCACAGCTAGAAAATTCTCCTTACTCAGTTCTGACCTAAGGCGTTCTTTTTTCCTTGAGAAATAAAGGCTTTCAGTAATTTCTTACACCAAAATTGTTTGATATTTTTTCCTTTGCCTTTTGGCACTGGTTTAAAGTGCCAAAAATAGCATATCTGCTATTTTATTTTTTACTTTGTTACTTGCCTCTCAACATTTCAGCGGTATCAGTTGGAAAATAAGGGTAAAGAGAAGCTGTGAAGTGTGGTGTACTAGGAGGGTGGGGGTGGACTGAGAGAATAATTTTTGTCTGGAATCCTCTGTGGATATATTAGTAACTCTGGGTGAGTTCGGTTAGTCACTCTGAGCCACAGAGTTCTCATAATAAAGACAGATTGGATAAAACCATCTCACAGAATTGTGTTGCAACGCAAATAAGGAAGTGAGAATGCTATGTAAATGAGGATAATAAGTATCAGTGTTATATTTTCATCACTACAACTACTACTGGAAAATGGTACTAGGTTTCAAGAATAGGCCTTCTTTGGACCTCTGGCTAGGGACAGCTTTAACAAGTTAGGGTAGTGAATGGAGAACCCCAAGCCAGGTGAGCCAACTCTGACCTCCACGTCTACTTTGACAGTGCTAGCCTCTTTCCTTCTGCTGAGTTGTCTTGTTTTGTTTATAATGTTAGAAGCAGGGCGCGCCAGTTCACTGTTGAATTTCCTCTGAGCTACACTTACTCTAATCTTCTTTAGCTGTCCTCTGTGACTGTCCCAACCCATGATCCTACATCTTCAGGGAAAATTTGAAAATTTTCAAATTTTCAATTTTTCAAATTTTATTGGGTAAATCAATAGGAAGTTAAATATGTTATGTATTCTGCTTGATGTGAAATGCTCCTAAATATAGAACTTACTTTAAATGGAAAGTAAAGAGTTCTGTAATAGAGTCCAAAATATACAGAAAAATCATAACATAGTTAACTCAAAGTTTACTGGATGTTTCTTATGTGCAGGGCGTTTGGAGTAGGTAATTTAAGAGACATGGAAAAGAATAACATGTCCATCCCTGCTTTTTATAGCTAAAAGTCTAGATGGGGGAAGGAAGTGTTATATATAAATAAGGAGGATATATACAAGTATTATATTTGGTATGATATAGGGGGCTATAGGGGGTAGTGAGGATATTTCTTAGTAAAAAAAAATCTCTGGAATTTTAATAAAGGATATATTTCAGATGAGCTTTTATATGATGGGTAACGTGTTGAAAGATGGAGCTATAGGAGTGCTAGTTAAGGGACTAGCCCAAGAAAAACTTTGGTGGCAGGAAAGGACAGCTATAATAAATAAACAGTGATTAGCCTGAAGCTAGAGTATAGAGTACATAAATGATGAAAGAGAATGAAAACAAACTCTCCTTGTTTTTTTTTTTAAACTACATTACCCTCATTAATTACTTAATCTAATACCACCTCATATCAGTCAATCATCTATTATCCCTAGCTTACAAATATAAAAACCAGAGCTCAAGGAGATTAATTCATCTGTCTGAAGACAAAGAGCTAGCTAGTAACATTTAGAATTTGAAATCAGATTTTCTTTTCTTGTAGTAACCATACTATTTCTATCATGGAGTCTCAACAGTAACAATACTGAATATTGTGATTTACTGAGTATTTGTTGTGTGCCATAGTTTTCATTTTTCTTAACCGTAAGAAGTACCTAAAATGTAGCAGCTATTATCCGAATATCCATGTGAGAAAATTAGCTCAGAAAATTTATTTTGGTGTATAAAAATAACGGACATTAAGGTTGAGAAAAAGAACCTTAAAAAAGAACCTCACTAACAAGGTGACCGTTAAACGTATTAGTCTAAAAATGCGTGATTGGGATCATACTTATAGAAGATTAATCTGCTAGCTGTATCGGGACTAAATGAAGAAATGAGAGATCCTTAGTAAAAATTTTTAAATGGATTAATATTCAAAATATGCAAAGAACTTTTAAAACTCAATAATAAGAAAACAAACAACCTGATTAAAAGAATGGGCCAAAGATCATAATAGATAGCTCACCAAAGAAGATAAACAGATGGTAAATAAACATATGATAAGATACTCTATGTCATGTCATCAGGGAAATGTGTATTAAGACAACAATGTGATACCACTACACACCTATTGGAATGGGCGAAATCTAGACCACCGACAACATCAAGTGCTGGTGAGAATGTGGAGCAACAGGAACTCTTATTCAATGCTGGTGAGAATGCAAAATGGTACAGCCACTTTGGAAGACAGTTTGGCCGTTTCTTACAAAACTAAACATACTCTTACCATACTATTCAGCAGTCATGCTCCTTGGTAACTACCCAAAGGAGTTAAAAACTTACATCTACACAGAAACCTTCACATGGATGTTTTTAGCTTCTTTATCTATACATGCCAAAACTTGGAAGCCATCAAAGTATCCTTCTGTAGATGAATGGAAAAATAAACTGTGGTACATCCAGACAATGGAATACTGTTCAGAACTAAAAATAAATGAGCTATCACGCCATGAAAAGACATGGAAGAATCTTAAATGCATATTACTAAGTGAAAGAAGTCCATCTGAAAAGGCTACATACTGTATGATTCCAACTATATGACCTTCTGGAAAAGGCAAAACTATGGAAACAGTGAAAAGATCAGTAGTTTCCAGGGGTTTGGGGACGGGGGAGTGATGAATAGGCAAAGCAAAGAGGATTTTTAGGGCAGTGAAAATGCACTGTATGGTACCATAATGATAGATATATGTGCATCTGTCCAAACCCATAGAATGTACAGCACCAAAAGTAAACTGTAATGTAAACTATGGATTTTGGGTGATTATGATGTGTCAATGCAGGTTCATCAGTTGTAGCGAATGCATCACTGTGATGGGGTCTGTTGATCATAGGGGAGGCTGGGCACGTAGGGGCAGGGGACATGTGGGAAACCTGTGCACTTCCCCCTCAATTGTGCTGTGAATCTAAAACTGTTCTAAAAAAGAAGCTTTAATTTTAAACAGTGAAATAAACAGGTGATGGCTGGAAGTTGGATGGACGCAAATTTCAGCCACTCTTCAGGTTTTAAATACGTTTTAAGAAATCATTTTCCTGTCTTAACATGGTTAGGTTATGAGATGCTCAGGTAAAGTAAATATGTGAACTAAAAGGCCAGTTATACACAGATTACCAGTTTTTAAAGAAAATATAATACCTTATTTCCGGAGTGACAATTGTATGCAAATTACTCTGAGTTTGAAGTTTGATAACATACCTGGCCTCCTGAGGATGTAAGATCGTAGCATTCCTAGAAGTTTGACTTACGTTATCTGTTTCTTTATGTCAGGTATATGGTAGGCTCTCAATGAAAGTCACTGGTTGAATAAATCAATGAGTGAGTGATTGCCGAATAGCCATGTTTCGTTCTCAGTGGTGTTGTCAGCTTATGAAGATGAGGTACCATCATACCTTGGAACATAAATATGTTATTATCTTTCCTCTTCATGACAATTATGTTTTAGACAACTCCATTTTACATTTCTTTAGTTACCAAACCATTTAAATGCATTCATAAAAGACCCCATGGTAGATTTTTAAAAAATTATTTTAATCTATAACAAATGTTATTGTGATCTTCCAGTGTACCTTACTGATGAAATGTTCAAGCTTCAAAGAGTCTTAAATTTGACTTAACATTAAGTCAGCAGTATTTTTAGACTATTTTAAGAAGTAAACTGCCATATATGTTAGTAGTCAGGGCTAAAATGTCTGGCTGATTCCTTTTTAACTTACATTCATATTAAATATTAATATTAAACATTCATATTAAATATAGCATCCAAACATTTTTTATAATATCTTAGTTACTTTTTTCACTGAAAAATGAAGAGTTTATGTATATAGGTTTTATTCCATTTCTTGTACTCACTCTTCACTATATTAAACTACCCAACTGATTGCAAAGCAGCTAGAGCTAAATTTTCTCCAATAGATTTTCAGGTGAAATTTGTGAGGCCAATCTAATAATCAATGGACTACTTTGTAAACTGCATATAAATTATACTTATTATTTGAAGAGACTTTGAATTGGTCTATTTACTGATTCAGCTTTGTCAATAGGATACATTTGCAAACTGAGTGTTGTAATTCTACCGCATTACCGACCTTTTATTGGAGAGCATTTACAGAATCATTAAAGTCCTAAAGCTGAAGAGAAGATTTAGACCCTCCTCATTTCACAAGGGAGACAGAGGTCATGGTGCAATACAGGGAGGGAACGTAGGTCTCTTACCCTCAATCCAGTGCTCATGACACTCTGCTGCCCCTCTTTCCCCACCAAAACCAAAGTATATTGTATTAAGAATATGCCTTATGCAATACTCTGGAGTTTTATTATGTCTTCCTGTGTCTGATATAGCATTGGCTACATTATCTAAGATAAAGTGGTGAATGTTTCAAGTTAAATAAGCAATCTACTTACCTCCTATAGAAGTAAATGTGTTGAATGAGATTTTTAACCGTTTGCTTCTGGAAAGCTTATTTGGTAGTTATAGGATTTTCCTTGTTTTCAATATTTATCTCTGTGCTTGTGTATCTTAACTAAAATGATATTGAGAGATATTTAATGATACCTTAATAACACTGTGCTACAGATTGATGAAACATCAGATTATGAGCAAAGACAAGCCAAAAGCGTTTCCAAAGGATCTCAGTAGATTTCACAGGCTTGTGCACCAACGCTTACATACTGGCTCGTAGAAAAAGCCCTAGTCAGAGTATAGTTAATCTCTTGTTACAGATAGGTCCAAAAGATAAGCTTTTCTACTTTTGGCCCCGTAGACTAGAAAAATAAATTATAGACTAAAAGAAACAAAAATACTCATTTTATAAATTAGTGATAATTCTAATTATAATAATTATCAAATAACGAGTATCTGCGTACCAATCATGAGTCAAGCACTATCCCAGATGTATGATATCTCTAATCCTCACATCAACTCTGCAACCTGAGAATTGTATCTTGATTTCAGAGATGATGAAATGAGGATTAGATATTATTTTTTGCCTTGCTTGAGATCAGTCACAAAGTGTGGAATGTGGAAAAGGGAGTTAATCTGACATCAGACCTGTAGATCTGTTATCACAGCAAAGTATGCATCAGAAAATAATAAACCAACAGAGGTGTAACACCCTAACGCTCAGGAGCAGCCTTAATTTTCTTCCATTAAAAAACAGATGAAAACATTTTGAGAGAACTAAAAAGCAAATGATCACAGAGAAGGATTAGGAAGCCTCAGTATTGCTTTCTGTCATTGCTATGTGACTGCTCAATACGGTTTATATTTATCTGATATTATTCATATTATTCATAATACTAGCTGACATTCATTGAGCTAGATCAGGGAAGGCTTCCTGAAGGAAGGGACATAGTAGCAGTGACCTGAGCGATTAATTAGCCAATCGTAAAGGGCATGGGAGACAGAGATACAATGGTTGGGGGAGTGTTCTAAGTGTGGAAAACAGTGTGTGCAAAGGCACAGAGATAAGAGACCGTTACAGATTGAATCGTGTCCCCCCCCCTCCCCCTGCCACAATCGTTTGTTGGATTCCTAACTCCCAGTACCTCAGAATGTGACCTTATTTGGAAAGAGGGTTATCGCAGATGTAATTAGCTTAGATGAGGTCATACTGGAGTAGGGTGGGCCCCTAATCTACTATGAGTGGTGTCCTTATAAGGGGAACTTTGGACAGAGACACACACAGGGAGAATGCGTGTGAAGATAAATGCCATGCAAAGGTAGGAGTGATGTATGTCCAAGGCAAATAACACCAAAAATTGCCAGCTAACCACCAGAAGGTAGGGGAGAAACAGGGAACAGATTCTCACTCACAGCCCTCAAAAGGAATCAGCCCTGCTGATGCCTTGATCTTGGACTTGTAGCTTCCAAAACTGTGAGAACTATAAACTTCTGTTCTTTAAGCCATTGGTCATAGGAACCCTAGCAAACGCATACAGAAGCTAAGGAGTTCAAAGACATGCAGTTTGGCTCATGACTCATTCATTTAAAAAGGGCAAACTGGGCTTCCCTGGTGGCGCAGTGGTTGCGAGTCCGCCTTCCGATGCAGGGGACGCGGGTTCATGCCCCGGTCCGGGAGGATCCCACGTGCCACGGAGCGGCTGGGCCCGTGAGCCATGGCCGCTGAGCCTGCGCGTCCGGAGCCTGTGCTCCGCAGCGGGAGAGGCCACGGCAGTGGGAGGCCCGCGTACCGCAAAGAGAAAAAAAAAAAAGGGCAAACTGTCCTCTAACAATTATTGAGATGGCAGAGAAATGTCCAGGAAATTTTAGAGCTATTCCATTCATAATGATCAACATATTAAAGAACACATTGTGGGACTATAAGTTATGTGCTAGGAGCTGTTAAATTCAGTTAATAACAAACAATTGATATCACTGTGTTATATGGTTGTTCAGTGAACAAGTATTTAGCGTCTATGATGTTCCATGTTCTGTAGGATGGTGGTTCAAAGCTTGGACTGTCAACAGAACTATGAGTAGAGACCCCACATTTTAGGATGTTTTTGGAAAATATCCTGCCCTCTGAAATATCAAGGTCCTCATCAATTTCCCCAGAGAGAAGAATTAAATAAGATTAAATAAGTAACATGTTTAGTTGATCGCATGTTTCATAGCAAGCTCACTGTAATAGAGCTGTGCTATTATGTTACTGTTATTTTGTTGTTATTTAGGATGGGGAGATGTTCATTTTATTATCCCATCCCTTTAGGCTCCTGGCCTCTCCCTGCCTGTGAGATGTGTTGGCAGTTTCTGGCTCTGTTCCCTGGCTCCTCACTTCTGGTTTTTGATGGGGCGTGATGATCAGATGGCCGTGATTAGTTCTTTGGTGTGCATTTCAGATTATCTATTAAGTAGCCATCTCCTCAGCCACTGAGGCATATGGTCAGCACTTCCAGGGCTTAAAATAAATCTGCATCTTAACATGTGGGATTTTATTATGCAAAAGAGAGCTCACACGGGGTCTAATCTTGTTATTTGTTATGCTACACACGTCTACAGTGTGCATTCTGGATAGAATTGCACATTAGGCCCCAGGCCTTCCATTTCATAACATTGCACAGATATTCTGGGTGAGAACATCCTAGGAAGTAGCATCAGCCCTGAACTGTGCAGGGTGCAGGAGAGGAGAGAAGGGTGAGGAGTAATTTTCCCTTCCTTCCTTTGCATACTAGTCGTTCAGGTTTTTTTTGGTTTTTTTTTTTAATCAAGCATTTATTTGGCACCAGCTGTTTCCCCAGTTACTTGGGTGGTGGTGAACAAGATGACACAATCCTGGATGCAAGGTGCTTGCTAGAGGAGATCATCCCTTAATGCTGATTAGAAAAAATACACCCTTTCTCCAGGCTGACACAGCTCTGTCCTAGGACACCTACCCTCGCAAGTGGAGTGTGGAATGGATTTCAGGTTGCCTCCTCTTGACTAAGTGCTTTCGGATTAAGGCAATTAAGGCACACGATTAAGGCAGTTAAATTGGCAAGTACTAAAGAGCATGCTCAACAGATAACAAATAAGGCGATTTAACTGTATAATGCGCCGAGGGCTGCTTGGTTTTGGGGGTGGAGGGGGCAGATGTGTGTACTGGAGAAGCTTATTATATTTCATTCTGTGCCCTCTAACTATTCGACTTTTTCATATGTGAATGGGTAAAAAGTAGTGGTTTACTCAGCATTTGGTTGAGCAAATATTTCAGGCTTTACTTTTTTTTTTTTTTGATACGCGGACCTCTCCCTGTTGTGGCCTCTCCCATTGCGGAGCACAGGCTCCGGACGCGCAGGGTCAACGGCCATGGCTCACGGGCCCAGCCGCTTCGCGGCATGTGGGATCTTCCCGGACCGGGGCACGAACCCGTGTCCCCTGCATCGGCAGACGGACTCTCAACCACTGCGCCACCAGGGAAGCCCAGGTTTTCCATTTTAAAACTAGCTACTCTCTATTCTAAAATTTTTCCCAACATTATCATTCTAGAATCAAGTAGAAGAGATTAATGACAAATAAGAGATTTGTTTGTAGAAATTAGCTCAAGAGTATTTTCCTGTATTAATAGAAATTTATGAGTCTCCAAAACAGGGACTTTAATTTTTTTTTCAGAAGTGGCGTGTCATCTAAGTTAATAAATAGTGCAAAAGATAAAAAATAACAGCACCAAAAACAAAAATTTAGGCTCTGGAGACAGAGAATTGGATTTGGATTCTAATTCCAGTTCCTCTGCCTACTTGTTTTGTTACCATGGGCAAGTTACTAATCCTTTAGAGGGCTTGTAGTAATGCTACATTCTTTGTGAGGATTAAATGAGATAATGCAAGTGAAGTATTCAACACAGCACCTGCACATTGTAAATATTCAATAAGTGGTAGTTCTAGTTGATGCTCCTGGTACTTTTTAAAATTCATAAGGATCTGCAACATGTAAAGTAGAATTGCATACACCAGAGCAATGGGTTTTCCAGAACAATGGGTTTTCCATTTATCTATATGGAATAGATGTGGGGAAATAGATGTGGTAAACCCACTGTTTTGCACATGGACAGTTATGAGCATGTTTACTTTTATGACATCGTAAAAATAATATTAGCTAATACATACATGACTGTGCCACACCCTTTCCTCTGTGCTTCATATTAAGTAACTCATAACATCCTTCTAATAATCCCATGGGTATATTCTATTATAACCATTTTGCAGATGAGAAAACTGAGACCCAAAGATGAGGCCCCTAGGTAATAAGCTGCAGAGGTGGAATTTCAACCCAGGCAATCTGCTCCAAGTCTGTGTTTTTAACAGCAATGATATTCTGAACTTCGTTGATAAATAGGTTAATGTATATATACAAACATATACATTACAATACACAAATATGTGTATTTGCGCGTATTTGCCTAAAAAAGCTAATGCATCATGACTTTGTAGAATAGACCTTCCTCTCGTATTCTTTGAGGTCTGTAGCCACACTTACACTTTTCTGTTTGTGGTTCCCTTTTCCCTCTCAGGCTGATTGAATGATATGGAACCTCAGATGCAAAATGAGATGCTAAATTAAAACCTCTCTCTCTGTTGCCCAGCAGTGGATGCCAGCAGTGGATGATTGCTCTACATTGCTTGAAGTTATGGTTAAGCATATCCTTAGGTATTATTCTCCTTGTTTACTTCCTCTCACCCTGACTCAAGTTACTTGTACAGTGGTTCTATATCCAATTACATGTCATCGAGTGGCAGAAGGATGGCATTAATATGGATTAACTATATTCTGCAAGCTCGTTGGTGATCTTTGCCCTTCAGTGTTGAATAAACTGATGTATCAGTTAAAAACTTGTGCCTGTCTGCATTTAACAGAAATCTCACTATTGTAGCTTACCAAAATAGGCATTTATTTTTCTCACAATTCAGGAAGTACAGGAGTACCCTGTCCAGTATTAATGCAGCAGATCCTCAAGCCCTCAATGCCCCAGACTTCTTATGTCTTCCACACTGCCATGCTTAATCTGTGTCTTTTTCTCTTCTAGTTTATGCCTCAAAGTCAAAAAACGACCATTCCACCTCCTACCTCACAACCCCACGCCAGACAGGGAAATTCCAGGTATTTACGCCCACATCTTTTTTTTTTTTTTTTTTTAATGCCCACATCTTTTGGACAGAATTATACCACAAGGGATGATGGATCCATGAGGCCAGCATATTGTTCCCCCAAACCAAATCCAGGTTCTGTTAGTAAGAAGTGTAATGTAAACTGGGCAGCTGGCAGTGTCTGCCATAACTGAAAACTCATCCTGCAAAAATGATTTACTGCTAAGGCATATGTGATATTCAAGCAACTTGTATTTATAAAGTGTCTCCTGTGGGCCTAGAGGTATACATCAGTGAGGAGCATGGCTCTCTCTTCTTAAGGTTAGATAGATGTGGGAGCAAATAACGACAATGTGCTGTGTTACAGGCGTGTGCATTGGGAGCTTTGAGGTGTCAGTGGTAGGGTGGAGACATATAAAGTTTAGTGCTGAATGGTATTAAGAGGAATATGAACAACTAATGGTAGTAATAATGACTGATTTTTATTGCATATTAACTAAGCCAGGCATTTAAAAATTATATATATTATATATAATTTTATATAGTTTATATATAATACATAATATGTAATATACATATATATTGCACATCAACTTTATATGTTTTTACAGCCAAGTTATATGAGACAAATGAAGTTGAATAACTTTGCCCAAGGTCAGATCACTAGTAAGTTAGAGAGCTGGGATTCAAACCTAGATAGTCTATCACCAGATCCGCAGTGAGGATACCGAGGAAGCCCCATTTGGCTATTTTTGTTGCTGTTTTGTTTTGCTTCTGAAAAAAGTATCCAGAAGTGCCTTTGGATATTGCCAATTGTGTTGAATCCTTTGATTCATTCAGCATTCATCACATTTCATAAGTTGGCCTTACCGAGGACCCTTAGACTTTAGCTTGTACCCAGCTGCACAGAAGGGTACATGCTAGAATCTTTTCAGGTAGGGAATGTTAAGTTACAAATATTCACATTTCTCTAACTATTGTGAATAGGATACTTTTAACTATGTCATTTCTTGGTCAAAATATCCTGTTTTAACTAAACCTTAATCTTAACTAAGATTCTATCCTCACTCGTGTGAACATTCATATTTCCAGAGATGCTGTCTCCCTGCCTTTTCTGGACAGCCGTCCTGGAGATAACAGTTTACTTGCCTTGGCCCAAGCCTTGGTTTCATGATGCTCCCTTCAGTGCCTTATGTAGCAGACAGAATTCTAAGATGACCACCCAAGACCCATGCCCTTATATAATATCCTCCCCTTGATTGTGAGAAGGACCTGTGATGATGAGGTGATATCACAATATCACTCCCATAATTAGGTTTTGTTATTTGGCACAGTTAACTTTAAGAAAGGAGATTAGGTTCAGTGGGTCTGACCTAATCAAGCTAACCTTTAAGAGGTCAAGGCTCTTTCCGGCAACAGAGATTCAAATGAGAGAGGGATTCAACAGAAGGGAGATTCTTCATTGCTGGCTCTGCAGCTGGAATGGGGCACAGGGCAAGGAACTGTGGATGGCTTCAAGGAGCTGAGAGTGGCCCCATGCCGGTAGCCAGCAAAGAAATGGGGACCTCGGTCTTTCAACTGCAAGAAATTGAATTCTGCTACAGCCACATGAACTTGCATAAGGACCCCAGACTACAGATGATGAGGGATCCTGACTGACACTATGATTTTGGAGCTGAGAGGCTATTAGCAAAGAACTTTGTTATTCTGTGCCTGGACTCCTGTCCCATGGAAACTGGGAGATGACAAATTCACGTTATGTTAAGCTACTAAGTTTTATATAATTTGTTATACAGCAAAAGGTAGCGAATATATCTTGGCTTTGGTTTCAAATGTTTAACTCTTCTGCCCTGACCTCAAAGTTTCACAAGTAGACTAACTCACCCAGGTCATTTACTGAGTACTAGAATTGGCTTTGCCCAAACTATACTAGAGGTATTACCATCAAGGTGAGAAACAGGGACCCAAATCATAAGTGTTTTTATTTTTGTTCTTACAATTTATACTAGAAAGATTTTACCAGTGTTTTCCCATATCACATACCTTTTAATATCCCCTACTATGACTACAAAAGATAAAAACAAAACACCATATGATACACTGATTAAAAGTCACGGTTTAGTGGAACAAGGACAAAGTCCAAGGTGAAAGAAAATTTAAAAAATGCAAGATTAGTTAGCCCGTGCACTAAGGGTTCTCCAAGTAGTGAGAAACACAATTTGATGCTGCTTTTCTTGCTGGGTGAAGTACGTACACTGTGGAGTGGGTTAGAAAGGGAAATGCTTTTTCTTTTGGTTTCTGCTACAAGGAGTACTCTAGCAATCTATTTCAGTCTTTATTAACATATGCAGATTGAGTTCAGGGTTAAAACACAGTTGACATCATTTGTCCAGAACTCACAATGGTTTTGCATGGGGATGGAAAGCCTAAAGATTTGTGGTTGTGTGCATTTTTGGTAACTGTTTGCAAAGTTGGAATAAGGCACCTGCCTGCAATAAAATATGACCCTCACTCACTCTTGTAAATTGCTTTTGCCCATTCACAGTTAGAGGTCATTAATCGTTTCCCTTTATGGATGGATATTCAGCACTTTCCCCACAATTGATTCAGCTCTGTAGTTCAGAGTGGTATAAAAAATTCACAAAGTGCAGTTGGAGAAAAATGTCACACGGGTACAAATAAGAAGGGCTATTCTTTATCTTACCTACAGACAAACATAGGGATTTGCAAAAAGGGCTGTGAAAAGGATCAAAGAAACAAGACCTAAATAACCAATGAATAATCATAAATTCTTAGCCTAGCAGGGATTTGTTAAGGCCTACACAGTATAGGAACTCCTTTTCACACTATTGATAAGGAAACAGTCCTATAGCATATACTTGGAAATATCCTGAATATAGGAGAACTAACTAGTTATAAGACATCTCATTCTTTCCATGATCCCTTTATGGCCCGAGAGAGATGCTTACTTTGAACACACTTATATTATATTGCAGTTGTCATATTTTGTTGTATTTCTTTCTGATTTTTATCTCTTCCTTGAATCTTCACCAAATAGTATTACATGTTGAATATTTGTAGGCACTTAGCATATTTTTACTAAATGTAAGTTTCAGTGAAATCCTAGATCCATTCATGAGAATTCTAGGTACTCTCTCCTTATCATACACATGGCTGTAAGAATGATAGTAAAAAAAATTAGCCCTGTGTACATGGCTCAGGTACTAATATTCTTTCCATGATCTTTATTTTCTGATACTTTTCCTCCAAGCCATTCCAATACAGTTTGACAATTATTTCTTCAGTACACCTGATGGCCAATCAGAAATAAATGTGAGTTATGGTATCCAGTTACCTGGAAACAAAGTGTTTCAGCCTTAAAGATAAGGCATAAGGCTGGGGATGGGAGGGGGCTTTTACTTCCTTTCCTTCTTTATCGCCCATTTAAATTGATTGAGAATGTTAAGCCATTATTGAGTTGATACTGGACAAAAGCTAGAGTATATTCATTACAACTAAAGTAGCATTTCATAAAGTGTTTAATCAGGAGGAAGGAAGTATATGTCACTGAACAAACACAAGGGGTTTTAAAATCACATCTTGATGAAGTGAATACATATTTGACTTTCTGTGATGTACAGGGCCTGTCTTCTCTGATGTATATGGAAAATAAAAGTGATAAATATAACAGAATTTTCCCTCTCTATATGCCCTCACTTTGCCACTGCAATCAATTCATGATGGCCATGATTTTTTCTTGAAATGATCTATGCGTAAACCAAAATGTTGGCAAACAATTATTCAGCCAGTTTTTATTTTCTATTGAGTTTGTCTCTAATTGCTGACCTTCATGTTAGAAATTGATGTGAACTATTGGCTTCGCACATTTGTGCTTCAGAACCTGGGGATAAGGAAGGTGTGTCTGGTGGCTCTTTCCACTTCAGATAGGGTATAACCATGCCTGTGAACTGCTTCTCCCTCATAATTTGCAAAAGGCAAGAAATTACTAAAGAGTTTCTGAAGAGCCTCATATAGTTTCAGAATTTCTACTCTCCAAAAGGTAGCATATTCCATACAAGTTCTTGCCACTTCTTTGCACATTTAAATTCTCATTTTAGGTAATAAATTATGAGATGTGTTACATACCAAAAATGTGGCCTTACAGCCTGATGGACTTAAAGTAGGAATGGCTTGAAGAATTAATCATTTAGAATATATTTTCATATGGTTTTCTTCCATTTTCAGGATTTTTCAGGGATTGGGGATAAGGAGATCAATGTATGCATCTGTTGTTTGAAAACAGTTCTTGGTCTAGTAGGATACCACCCAAGGGAAAGGCCTGAGGAACAGGAGATGTCTTTCTTCTGTGAATCTTGGTATGGCTGAGTGGGGTACACACTCTGAGGGCCAGAGCTGAACTGTTGAGAAAAATTAGAGATTTTTAGTCTATACTTTCCATAGGTGAAGACAGTGAGATGAAGAGCTAACAGGAAAATGGGGGATACTGACCACTAGAACTGAGATCTTTAAGAGGAACTTGACTAATTGTTCTTTTCTGTAATATGTAATGTGAATTTAATTTTCTTCTTTTCATGAGTTTTTCAGTCCCCTTCTTACTAGTAATTTGTAAGACTATATATATATATATATATATATATATATATATATATATATATATTTTTTTTTTTTTTGGCTGCGTTGGGTCTTCGTTGCTGCGCACAGGCTTTCTCTAGTTGTGGCGAGCGGGGGCTACTGTTCGTTGCGGTGTGCAGGCTTCTCATTGCGGTGGCTTCTCTTGTTGTGGAGCACGGGCTCTAGGCACGCGGGCTTCAGTAGTTGTGGCACATGGGCTCAGTAGTTGTGGCTCGCGGGCTTTAGAGCGCAGGCTCAGTAGTTGTGACGCACGGGCTTAGTTGCTCTGCAGCATATGGGATCTTCCTGGACCAGGGCTCGAACCCGTGTCCCCTGCATTGGCAGGCGGATTCTTAACCACTGCGCCACCAGGGAAGCCAAGACTAGATCTTTTTGGAGAAATAGAATAAAATGAGGATTACAGTCTAAGGTAGGCAAAGAGTAAAGGTCTGTGGAAAGTGCCCACCTTACCCCTCCCCCACACAAATAGGGCTTAAATATTGTTCTCACATTTGGGTCAGGGTAGGAGAAACAGAATGAAAATTTTAAAAAATAGTTATGAGAATTTTATTATTATGGGAAAGAAAATTATAGGAAGCAGTCTTCCTGGAGAATTCTAGAAACACATGTATTATCATTCTGCAAAGAAAAGTATGTGGGTATGTGTGTACTGTGTTTTTCCGTAAGGTTAGTAAATATGGTGTGATGGTTAAAGTAAGATATGGTTAAGCTATAAAATAAATAGCAACTTAAAGAGAATTAGATTGAAAGATAGAGTTAATATTAAATGTATATTTTAAAAAATTAATTTTTGTTTTAGAGTATGCTTTACAGTTCTGGAGCATCTTTAAATCACTCTTTTGTTTTGTTTTTCCTTCAAACTTCCTAGCTCTTTTGATTCTAAACAAATTGAAATGGGGAGATGAAGTTGGGAGAAAATAAAATTGCAAATTTAACCTTTGCCACCTCATGTGAGACTATGCCTTCTCAAGAGAGACTATGCCTCCTCAAGAGTGATTCCCCAGTTTGCTATTCAGTGAGAGAATCAAGTTGTTTACATTTAATGCAATGGATAATTGAATGAAGATTGACTTACAATCAGTTATAATCAGTGACTTGTGTTAAGTAACTTTATATATAGTGCTGGAGGGAGTACCACACAAAGAGAGACTGAAGGGGGCCACAGCTGGGCAATGGAGAATAATGTCACATATCATATTGCCATGTCCTATGCTCTTGTATTTACTATGCTGCTGGGCACAGGGTTGCATCCCTGGGTTCTTCAATGGCTGTTAAATTGAAGATATTAGTACAAAAATGTTTACAAACTATTTAATTAAGATACTCTTAAAAAATAACATCTGGTTGAAAATCTAAAGTTGTGGTTGAGGATTATTCCTACAGTAATTCAATGCGGGGATTCAATATCTCTAATAATTCTACAGATCTATATGTGTTTCTTCTTACTTATACCAACCAGTGCAACAACATCAATTCATGAATGAGATGGACAGGGCTATAGAGGAGTTGGATTTAGCTAGAGAAGGAGGGTGTGTTTAATAGGAGAGCAAGAAAGAAGTTTGATTGGGTAAGATGCTATTCTGGGCAGTTGGAACTAGATTGGCAACTGAGTCAAGTTAGAGTTCAGTTCAGTATGGGCAATATTTTAGAGTCTACTATGCACAAGTCCCAGTCGGGGATTATAATGTAGTCTTTACTCTAGTAGATTGCCATCTTGATGGAGAAATCAAGAAAAAACAGCAGATTAGGGTGATAAATTTCATGATATGAACACCGCTTACTAGAATTCAAACAAGATTATTTAATATGGCTGTGAGAATCAGGAAAGGCTTCATGAAGTAAGATTTGGCATATTCTCAGAGACTGAATGATATTGCAACAGATGGAGATAAGAAAGGGCATTTGAAGTAATGTGGACATTGACAGCAAAGGCAAAGACATATTTTAATGCAAAGTGTGTGACCAACTTATCTGAATTAATCATCTCATCGTAGAGTCTTCTGCTTTTATCATAGTACGCGGTGGCAAAATGGTTCAGTAGTTGTGATCTTTAGTACTCATGGCAGGAGGAGGCAGTCCCAGTTTTTGAAGAAGGCATGTTGGCACATGTGAGTCCCAACTGAGCAGATCATCCCAGGCAACATGCAGTGGTAGTGGACGGGCTTGGGACTTTGTTCTGGAATCGAGACTAGCACAAGATAAAAGGTCAGATGTAAGGTCTCAGATTGTAATCTGTCCCACATTGGATCATAGCCAGCATAGGTCTGCTGATTCCAACCTGCGAGCTCTTGGGCTCTGTTTTGATTCTAACTAGCTTTCCTGTTGGCACATCAGCATTTCAAGGTTTTTGTAACAGAAACAAAGTGCACTAATATCTCAGATACTAGATATTCTCTTTTTATTAAATGTTAACATCATCATTAACATCACTTTTTCCAGTTGTCTTAATAGCTTCATCAACCTCTCAGAACTTCAGTTTCATTTTTTTTTTAAGTTGTTGTTTGTTTTTTGCCTTTGAAATAGAAGGTACTGTTGTATGGTGGTAAAAATCATAGGCTTTGGTGCCAGACTGTTCTGGGTATGAATTTGGCCTCCACTTTTTAGAATCTATATGACTTTGGCAAGGTACTAAGTGAATTTGATGGCCAAGTTTTTCATTACTCAAATGAGGATGATAACAGTGTATGCCTAATTAGGAAATTATATTAATGGATTAATACAATGGTTAAAGTCACAGACTTGAGAACTGGCCTCTGGTTTGAATTTCTACTGCTTACTAAGTGTGTGACTTACTAAGTGTGTGACTTACTGAGTGTTTATTTAACGTCTCTGTCTCTTTACTTATCTCCAAGATGGGAGCAATAATGCTACAACCTCATATGGCTATCTCGAGGATTAAATTTATTCATATTTTTAATATACTTTGAAAACTGCCTGGCTTATAATAAATATATGCATGCTTATTATGCAAAAAAGTACTTAATAATTATTATGACTTTAAGGATTGTTTCTGTGAGTAAAGAAGATAATGTTAATATAGTTATATAACATTATATTACAATGTTAATATATCTGGTGTATAATAGCATTCAATAAAATTTAGCTCTGGTACTCTAGGGAAACTTTATTATTTAACTCAAATATTCTCTGAATCCACAGTCTCAGGAAACTATTAGTAAATAATTACAAATTAGGTACTAAGCAAAATGAATTGTCTTGACCAATTTATATCGGATTATAGTATTCTTATTCCTAGAATCTTAAGATGCTTAAAGGAAATACAATAAATCACAGAGTTCAAAAATCAAAAAAAAAAATTTTACAAGTTGTTATTCCATTTTAAAGACCAGAATGAAACGACAACCACCTAAGAGCCAGATAGATCACCAAATCTACTAAAACAACTCTGGCAGAATTTATGAGATCAGCTGAGGATTCCAGAGGTCTCTGATGTTCTCATAGTATACCCAGACCTTGACTACAACAACTCCAAAGCAAAAACAGTGTGGGTATCAGGGTAGCTTTGAACGTGCATATACTCTTTTCACATCTACTGGTTTTACATGCTGCAACCTCATCAGCTCTCAGAAGTGAAAATCAAGGCTTTGAAATAGGAAGTCTTATTGCCAAGGTCATATAATTTATTTGCAGTTCAGACCTGGATTAAATCCAGGCCTCACTCCTCCCAGTGTGCTTCACTCCCCACTGAGCAAGCTGTACCTCCCATCAATCTAGTTCTTTCAGAGTTTATTCATTACGCTATTCTAGACCATGGGTTGGATAAGAATTCTGTAAATTTGTCCCATTAGAATTCTCCAACCCTTTTTTGTTCAAAAGTAATATCAGATTTGATTTGTGATGTATCAGGTAGAAGTTCATTCTGCTTCTGTGTTTACTATCCTAGAATCCAAAGTGACCCTGGATACATACATCAGTTCATGGATGTGCTGGAAAATGGAAAGATTAGAGCATTCAATAATTCTTCCAAGATTTTGTTTGATTTTTAAAAAACCAGGACAGAATCCCTGTGGAGACCCATACACAGCTTAAAAGTCTCTTTCCTAATATATAAATTTAGGGAAAAATATTTTGATCTTATGGCCCAAGTGGCAGAGCAGTTTGTATGGAAACCTGGACCTGTTGCAGAACCTTCTCTTGTTCTTGGCCCTACTCAAAACTAGCAAGTCATTCGGTAAATGGGCCAGAGTAAGACACCCAAATCAGGAACACATTACTTTCAAAATCCAAAGAGGCCCACTAGGCAGAGATTCTAGATTTAAGGTTGCAGCTCAGGGAATTAACAGTTTGGTTGGTTGACTAAAACATGGACCAAAAAGTGGCCACAGAAAATTAACTTAAAAAGCTAGACCTGGGCTTCCCTGGTGGCGCAGTGGTTGAGAGTCTGCCTGCCGATGCAGGGGACGCGGGTTCGTGCCCAGGTCCGGGAAGATCCCACATGCCACGGAGCGGCTGAACCCGTGAGCCATGGCCGCTGAGCCTGCGCGTCCGGAGCCTGTGCTCCGCAACGGGAGAGACCACAACAGTGAGAGGCCCGCGTACCGCAAAAAAAAAAAAAAAGCTAGACCTGGTATGATATACTCTAGGGGAAGGGATTCAAAGGTTTAGGAAGATAGAAATGTTACAGTGGATTTGCCGCTGAGATCTGCTCACCCATCCTAGGAGGGTTCAGAGGACACACCTTTCACCAAGACTGTGAGAAATAAATTTGTGAGGGGAGTACCAACAACCTTGAAGAGCTCTCTGATCACTTTTCTCTGTAAGCCAGAAAGCAATGGGAACAGCTGCTGCTGAATTGGCAAAGCAAAATGCAGTGGCGGTAATTGCATCCCAAAGTGTCAGAGGCAAATGGGAGCCCTCAGTTGCCTAAGGCAAGGAGGGTGTGGTTAGCATCATGAAAATCAGAGTCAAAGCAGAGTTCAGAGCGGTCAGCCTAACAGAAATCTATATGGCATTGGCTAATTGATCATGGTGTTTGTAGAAGTTAAAAACTGGGAAGCCTACTAAATTCTTACTTGATCTGTATAAGTGGCAGAGTTCTAGGACAGGTGAACAAAAGTGTAACATGAATCATAACAGAGTCATGGACTTGAGCCAGTTTACACAACCTCTTGAATAAAGGGGAGGCCTACGAGTCCCCTTGAGGAAGGATTCTGTCCTGTTAATCTTTCTCCCATCCTTTCCCAGAGTGACCTAGGGCCTTTTACCAGGGTGACTGTGCTGTGGGGAAAAGGAAATAATCAGGTCTTTCAGGGATTACTGAACACTGGCTATGAACTGACACCAGTTCCAGGAGATGCAAAATGTCTCTGTGGTCCACAGTCAGAGTCGGGGCTTAAGACGAATGGAGTTTTCACTCAGGTCCATCTCACAATGGGTCCAGTGGGTCCTGAAACTCATTTTGTGATTATTTCCCCAGGTCTGGAATAAATGCTTGGAATAGGTATACTCAGCAACTGGCAAGATCCCCAAATTTGAGTAAGATACTCTACTTAATTATCAAAGAACCCATAAACTAAGGAATGAGGCAGGCATTTTCCCATTTATGTATAATGGGATAAACAATATTTTAATGAGACAGGCATTTTCCCACCTGTGTAAAATGGGATACACAGTATTTTTAAAGTATATTCAATTCTCAAATTTGTTATAAAGTTTACTGAAATTTGGTTGTGTTATCTTTGAAACAAGAAGAAATTTTATTTGTGATTTATCGATACTCTTATCAGATTGATGTTTCATCATTTGAAGTTTTGTCTAGTTAGGGAAGAGGATTCTAGAGTTTTGAGATACAATATAAAAAACATTTGGTGGAAGGTTAATTAATCCTCCTCAAAATTATTTAGTGACATAGATTGCCTCTTTTTACTGACATTTATAGATATTTGTTGATTCTCAATTTCTTAGGCGTTTCCTATCCTATTGTCATACTTCAATTTTATCATTGCTATTTTTCAGGTCCCTAATTAGTTTTGCTGGTAGTTTTCTTCAGTTGGATAGTTAAATGTGATTTGAAATCAATGTGATTAAGTCTAATGGATTGCGTTTCCTGCCACCTTTGTTTGATTGGCAATGTAGAGAAATAGAAGCAAATGCAGTCGATGAAAAAATTCAAGCAATCATTTCACATCCTGGAAAATCTTGAAAATCTAAGTCTTCTTGCTATCTCATTTCTTGGCTGTAGTCCTGTCAAGGACTTTGAATTTATGTCCAAATTTCTATGACATTCTTTTAAAACCCAATTAATCAGCAGAATAATTTGTATTAGTGGCCTAACAAATCCCGTATAATTACTTTTCCTTTTTTTCTAAGATAATCCTTCACTCACAATTAACCAGTACATCAGTGAATTTAGGTTATTTTAAAGAATGTTTTCAGAACACACCTGGAATACCTTATAAGCTCTTGCTTTGCTACGTTATCACAAGTGACTTTTCTTGGGCCAAAAAGAGTCTCACTGGAGGATCTTTCTTCCGAGACTAGTGAAATGCTCTTTCTGTCTCACACAGTCAGGCATGTAGGCTATAACAGAAAATATGTGTGTTTAGATGGAACATTTCTATAAAATGTACAACATTCTTTGCAGCAGATTTGTTTGGCTGTCAAAGCCTCAATTATGACAAACTAGAAGAGAGTTTCCAAAATCCAGAGTGCAAAAATTGAAATCTCTGGTGCCCAAGGAATGTCAGTTGTCTGGGACTCTGCTTGTATTTGTAGGAGAGGCTGCCAAGATCATGTTGCAGTTTGCCTTGTAAAGGTAGAGCTTTCACTACTGTAATAAAAATATGGAAACGTTAGAAATGGCAGATGTTACTGCACTCACTCTCTTTTTCGTGGTTATACAATTTTGTTATATTTCCAAAGGATGCCTAAAAAAATAAACTGAACATTCTGCACTAAGTACCAGAAAAATTTAAAAATCTTTGAACCTGGGCAGTACATTGAATGCCATCTGCAGCAGACCCAAATCTAGAACACATGTGGAGTTTCTTTTAAAGTGCCTTTAACTCCATGCTGTCTCTTGGGTTGCTGATGAATATCATTGCTTTCGATGATTTGATCCTGGTTGGGGAATTTATTACGCAAGGATCCATCAAGATGAATGCAGCTCTGCTCCCTGTAATGCTCTTTTATTCTTCTAGAAAACGTTTCCTTTGGCAATTGAAATGGACCTTTTAGTTCAGCTAAATTATCATTAGCATCTTTTGAACCTCCAAAGGCATTGGTGTGATATATTGTCTTACTGTTTGGGGAATTGGATGAGAGGAAGAGAAGAAAATGAAAAGTGTGAATTTTACTCTGTGTGTGTGTTTTTTAACCTCTGGTTGGTGTAGAGGAAAGAACATGGGCATTAAAATTAACAAGCACTATGGAATGGTAGTTACAAGCTTGGAATTCTGGCATCAGACAGTTTTGGTTTGAATCACTGTTCAGCCACTTACTATCTTTGTGTTTAATGAGACAGCCCATGTAAGTTGCTTAGCACAGTGCTTGTCATGTCATAAATCCATGTGGACAATTATTTATGCTGTTTGAATCTAAGTTATAGCAGTTACTACCTGGGTGACCTTTCCCTATTTACTCTTTCACACCTTTTTTCCTCAGTTTAAACATGAAGATAAGAATACCCAACCTGGAGAACCACTGAGAGTTAAAACTGGTATAAACTGCCAAGTGTTTGACATTTAGTAGCTGACTGACATATACTAGTTTGCTCCCCTCTTTAGTGCCACTCCCAGTAACAACAACAAAATAACAGTAGCAACAACTATTACTAAAAGCTTCCCAAGTGTCAGTCACTATATATCCTACACAAAGACAGTCACTCACCATTGTGTTTGTACTAAAATGATGCCATGAATCAATGGCATGAATTCACAATTTTGTCAAATTTCTCAGTTGCTATTGCTTTGCTATTAAATAATTTGAGCTTTTGCTTTGGACCCATGTATAATGGTTTCCATTATACTATTTCTTATTTGCTCATATGAAGTAATCAATTATTTTCTCTTTGCTATCCAGCTTCTGCTGGAAGTAAGATCTGATCTAAAGACTTGAGTGAGGGTGTGTGCCTTTCTGGGGTTCTTAGGTGAACTTTCTACCTCTACAGAGGGAGTTCTTTAGTAGACCCTGGAGAATTTCAAAGAGAATGTCAATGTTACATGTCATTGTCTGCAGCTCAGCAGGAAAAAACGTGGACCCTACACCAGGTGTCTAAGTAGAATCTACAACATAATGTTTCCCTTTCTAGTGCTGACTGGGTCCTTGCAGCTTTTCAAATAGGAAACAATTTTAAATCCTTAGGGATAAGTCACTTCTTTCACTATTTCAAGAAATAGTTTTAGGAAAACATTTCTTTCTCATTTCTTGGCAATAGTTCTTTCAAGGACTTTTGAATTCAAATCCAAATTCGTAGCAGATTATTTTAAAATCCAATTAACCAACAGCATAATGTGTTAAAAGAAGCACATTCCGATGATTGATTTCTTTTCAGCTTCCATTCTCCTCCAGAACTCTGGGCTGTCTGTGTGGATGGAAAACAATGGATTGATTTCATGTATCTGGGCACTTAACACAGAACTTTAATAAGAATGTCGAGAATTGCCATTAGAAAGGAAGCTGCCATTTATTTGCTCATTTCCTAAGAGCAGAAAATCTATTACAATGATTTGAATAAGTTTTGATGAAGTATGAAGAGGGCACTGGATTTCATGACTTCTTGTTGGGTCAGAGTACCCATTTGCCAGAACAATTTATTTTAAAATAACTTTATATATGTGTTATATTATTTTGACAAAAGAAGATGGAATTTTATATTACTAATTTTCCAGCCTTAGCTCTCTAAGATTTTAGGTTGAGAGAAGCTGAATAAAAGTGAATAAAATTTGTAACCTGATTATTGTGGTATATTCTGAACTTTTGCATTTATTTTTGAATACAGCATATTAGTTGCTATTCCTACTAATTTGTCTCAAAGTAGGAATTGTTAATTTGTTACAAAATGTGAGTTATTTTAAAGGCAGTATGATATAGTAATAACACTTGATTCAGAGTTGGTAAACCAGGTCTTTACCATTTTGTGAATATAGGGAAGGAATTTTATCCCTCTGAGACTCTGTAGCTTTTTTCATAAATGAGATTAATTTAGATAGATGACCTCTATGTCTCCTTAAGTTCTATAATTCTAAAAATCTATTTGTCTTTTTTGTCTCTTTGAAGGCATAACGTTATATCACTTAAGGTTTTTAAATAACTCTCACATTGAATAAATGATGTGTGATAACTTTGAAGTCTGTTTCTATTTCTACATTGTTGGTTTGTTACTGACTGCAAGTTCCTGTGCCCGATGACCGCACAGTGAGGCCAAACAAACCAAAACATTGGAGTTTGGCGCAGAGAAAGGTTTATTGCATGGCTGTGCAAGGAGACAAGTGACTCATGCCCCCAAAACCCTGACCTCCCCGAAGGGTTTCAGCAAAGCATTTTTAAAGGCAAGGTGAGAGAGGGGCATGGTTAGTTGTTGGTGTAGGAATCCTTTGTTCTTGCAGTTGTCCACATAGGTCAGGTCAAGATGTTCCTATAAACCTCCAACAAGACAGATGTTATTCTCTGTTCTGCAACTTTTTATCTCTGTATGAATGGACTCTTAAAGGTCAGAGCCCTGAGAATAGGCTATCCTGTATATTTTGGGCTATAGGCAACATTGTTTTAGAAAAGGTACAGAGCCAGCATGACTAAGCACAGGCAACAGAGCACAAAGGTTAAAGCAAAAGGAACAAATGTAATATGGAGTCAGATTTGTTCTTCCCTATTACATATTTATCACATTCATTGTGGCCTTGTGGGGAGTCACTTACCTTTCCCAGGTTTGCATAATCTGAATACAGAAATGAGGAATTTGAACAATATGGTATCTAAAGATCCTTCTAGTGTTAATATTTTCTGTTTCTAGTATATATTTATTGAAATCATATCATGTATGATGTGTGTGATTCTCAGTATTATAGGAGATACAAGATGGAAAAGACATGACAGACACCTGCCCTAGAGAAAGTTTTTAATTTCCATTGACTGATACCTATGGTATTTTAGTCTATTTGGTCTGCTATAACAAAAATACTATAGATTGTGTGGCTCATAAGCAACAGTAATTTATTTCTCCCAGTTTTCTAGAGGCTGGAAATCCAAGATTGATGCGCTGGCAGATTTCGTGTCTGCTGAGAGCCCACTTCCAGGTTCATAGACAACTGTCTTCTTACTGTGTCCTCACATGGGGAAGGGGTGAGGAATCTCTCTGGGGGGGTCTCTTTTTTTAGGGCACTAATCCCATTCATAAGGGCTCTACTCTCTTGACCTAATCATCTCCCAAAGTCCTGCTCTCCAAGTACAATCACACTGGGGCAATAGGTTCCAACATATGAATGGGGAAAGGGCACAAACATTTGGTTCATAGCACATGAGATTTGTGAAGCCATTAAAATTATGTGTAAAATGTTTGCTTATGTTCATTTCTTTTTTGGAGAAGAGTGTAGCTTTCATAAGAATGCTGGGTAATACATAGTAAATAAAATTGGAGGCTCTATGGTCAGAAATCTAGTGCAATGAGTCTTAAAATGTGATCAGTGAAGGGGTGAGGGGTCCCCTGAGTTGCTTTCAGGTGGTTCAGGAAGTGAAATCTACTTCTGGAATCTACTATGATGATATTTTCCCTTTTCATATCCATTCATGAATGAACGCACAGTAGATTTCTCTAGAACCTCCATGATGTATGACATCATAACATTAAATGTAGAAGTGTATGAGAAACCGGTTTTTATTCTATTAAGCCAGATAATAAAGATAGAGGCAAAAATGTAAAACAATGTCATTCTCCTCAATATTCTTTTTTGTTTTGGAAAATATGGTTATTTTTTCAAAAGATACTTATATGAATATATAACAAGTTTATTATTATTATTTTGAAATTAATATATTTTTTTAAATTTCTCGGTTTAAATTTTAACACACTACATATCAACAGATAAAGCCCACATAAACAAAAGCTCTTTAGAGTCCTCAATAACTTTTAAGAGTGTCAAGGGCTCTTGGGACTAAAATGTCTGAGAAATGCTGACCTAGTGCCTCATTAAGGTAGGTTAATCTGTAGTAGTAAACAGAGCCTGTCTGTTATTAAGTTTACCCAAAAAGATTTATGTCTCTTTCGCCTAATTGTCTAAGTAAGTGTTCAGGTTAGCAGGGTAACTCTCTAACGCATGATAATTCTGGGACTCAAGCTAATGGTATGACTTTGCCATCTTCAATACTTGACTTTCAAATTTGTCCTAGAAGACAGTGAGATTTGAGTCACCTGGAAAAGGGAATGAGCACAGAGGGATAGAAGTGGGAGAGAGAGACCCAGAAGTGTCACTTGTTGTGTTCACTCCATTGACTACAACTCAGTTTCCTGTCCAAAGCCAACTAGTTGCATTGAAGGCTGGGAAATGCAGCCCAGGCCTGTGTCCAGGAAGAAACAAAAAACTTTCAGGAACAGTTGGATGTCTCTGTCATACCTCAGTTTTAATCCAGGTCCTCCAAATATTAGCTAGGTCAACATAGGCCAATTCTATAGCTAGTAATTTTTAGTTTTCTCATATGTCAAATAGGTATGATAAACTTTCAACTTGAGAAGGTTTTTGTGAGGGAGCTTATACAAAAGTGTTTAAAAATGGATAGGTAAAATTTTATCAAATAATTATGTGTAAGATTTTTAGAAAGGTCTGTGACCCAAAAAATGTTAAATCAGTCTGCTAGAGGAATTTAATATTTAGAAATAGATATAAAACTTGTAGTAACAATAGCTACAATATAAGATCATGTGTGCTATGGGAAATAAAGGTTATGTAAACTGGAAGCAGTTTTCAGTTAGTGCTTTCATGGAAGCTCTTGAATTGGAAGTTCTTTAAGGATGTTCATAAAATGTCTAATTGCAATCTTTGCTCTGGAATTCCATCCTTTAAGATATCCTTCTTGTGGCACGTATCTGAGCTTCGTATAGTGGAGAGTTTTCTTATCCGCCTCCCTCTTTAGCTTTTAGCTCCTGTTAGCTCCACAAAAACAGAATTTCTATCTTACTCTACTTGTGTGTCTTGAAATTAGCATGATGCCTGGCCCATTGTAAGCCCTTGGATAGGTATTTATTGAATGGGTAACATTTTATTTCGATAAGAGGATTGCATGAATGGAAGAGAGAAGGTCATTATAAAGGAGGATGTTAAGGGTTTGCGATCAAAGACATTTGTGAAGTTTAACGTATAGGCTGGTAAGTAACTAAAATGTAGTAATAATGTAGGACATCAAGATGCATGGAATCCACATTACTTCCATTACATGGAAGAGTCGTTACTATGAAAGATCATATAACTGACCAAGGATGCAAGAAAGGATGGGAAAGAAAGGAAAAATGATTCATGTCCTAAAGTCATTAAAAGTTGTAGGAGTTTCTAGTGACAGGACAAAAATGGAGAGAGGCTGGGGTAAGATGGCATCCATCTTAAGGGATGGGAAGTTATTGAGAAAGTGTAATGGAATAATGGCTGGAAAGTTGCAACTCGAATATTTGTTGAATGAGCAGATATTCAAATATTGGGTAAATATATAGATGATGGAATACCACCTTTCATTTTATTATATTACTTGAGCCTCAAGGCAAACGGTGCCAGGGGGAAATTAATTATCACTTTAGGTGAGCAGACTGAGAAACTTAGGAGGGCTTTGTTCTGAATAAAGCGTGGATGTCATGGAACTCAATTGGTCCATAATTTGGGTGCATAGAGATAGAGTTGAATTGACCTGACCTGATCTGGATTGAGGAGATATTATGAGAGAAAGTAGCAAAGGGTTTTGCATAGAGTGGAATTGTGGAAACTGTTTAAAGAGATATTAGCATTAGGGGAATAGAAAAAGTCAGTTTATGAAGTGTTTCTAGAATGAACTACATCCACTTTTCAATTTGGAGTACTGGTATGTTGGTTTAGACGTGTCCAAGCTTGCATCTCAAATGTTAAGTTACTATTGATTTACCTCTTGAATCTAAGAAGCAAATAATTTCTTTGCAAAGTCCCTGTTTGATAGGTCAACTTTAGCTAATGTTTACATAGTTATTCTATTTTTAATTAAATGTTACTACTTAAATAAACAGAGAATTAGGTAGATAACACTTTCAGAGGTATAGTAAAAGTGAATTGGGGGATTCTATTATATAAAATTGAAGTGAATTATAACAACATATGGAAATAACATCATCAAACATGCTTGTGGGGTTTTTTTTGTTGTTAAAAATACCAGTCATCCAAATAAAACATGGCTTCTATTTGAATTGTTAACTCTTTCTTTTAAGTTCATTTCTTCAATCTACAAATACCTATTTTGTGTTTATTATATAAGGGAGATTTTATACTGAATTCTAGGGATATGAAGATAAATAGGACAAAGCTTATACCTTTAGGAGTCTCGTGTTTTGGTAGTGGAAACAAAAGTGACAGATGAATGCACAACTTGTGATGTGAGAAATAAGGAAAAAGTAGTGTGACACAGAAGTAGTACATTTACCTTCCTGAAGATATCAAGGAGGCTTCACAGGGTACTATTACAGCACACTTTGAAGGCTGGGTAGAAAGTCATCAGGTGAACTAGAGTCTGAAGACATTTCAGAATGAGTGCGCTGTGTGAGAAGAAACATGGCAGTGTAAAACAGCATATCGTGTTCAGGGCACTATAGGTTACTTACTATTTCTGAAAGGTAGGTGGGAGGAGAATAGCAGAAGATGATTCTCAATACCTTAAGTAGAAATACCTTTCATGACACACCAAGAAGTTTGGGCTCTTTTTTGCAGGTTCGTGAAGCCTAGCATGGAGGAAATAAATGTTTACTGGATGAATGAAAAGGGCATGACTGAAGGATTTTAAATAGGAAAGGTTTGCAGTCATATTCATTTATTTGTTTTTTAATCATTGTGTCTGCAATGAGGAAGGAGGTTTGAGGAACAACAGTAAGGAAATGATTGCAGTAAACCAGACACTTGATAATTTGAAACTAAACCAACAGAGTCAGAGGAAGGAGAAATAAGTTCAGGGCTTGCTTACAGAGTAAGCAATCAATGTAAGTTATGATGAAGATTCAGGTGGTATGAAGATGGATATGGTGATGTTAGAGAAAAGGCGATGAGCTTCAAGGATATTTAAAATATACATATTATGCTGATATCAGAACATTAGTACCTTTCATGTAGAACTGCCCAGGAGTATAGCATATGCTCTGCCAGGCAGGACCCAGAACAGAAATGTTCTCTAAATTCTCTATAGGCATCCAGTTATTTCCAAATATAAAAGAGTGTTTCATTTTAAGTTTCCCACTCAGTTTTAATGTCACCTAAAAGGACACCTTAGCATTTTCTGCTAATGAAGAACCTGCTGTGTAGCAGGGGGCTCAGCTCGGAGCTCTGTGATAACCTAGATGGGTGGGATGGGGGTGGGATGGCGGGTGGGTGGCAGTGAGGTCCAAGAGGGAGGGGATATATGTATACATATAGCTGATTTGCTTCATTGTACAGCAGAAACTAACACAACATTGTAAAGCAATTATACTCTAATTAAAAAAAAAAAAAAGATATGGTAGAAAAACCCTGTAGTGCCCATGGTGCATTTAGACTAATGATACTAGCAGTGAATTGGACTCTAGCAGGACATCAAATAAGAACATTTCACATTAAAGTGCCTACAACTGACAGCCTTCTTGTTGCTTTGAGAGTAGTTAGTATTATTGCTTCCTTAAGGAGCCATGAGACTAGACTAGTTAATTCCCCCACATAATTTTCTTGTATATTAGCCTCGGTGTTGAAATGCAATCAGTTACGTCTGATAGAGCTGATCATTGATTTATTGTTCTTCTTGGGTGCTTAAACTTGAAAGTCACATTGTGACAACTATTGACACAATATGTCTTTCTTGAAAATAAATTCTCTATTTCCAGCCCAGGTTTCTCTTTGGCACCTCTCTGGGGACTGCCTCTCCTGGTAAATCCCGCTAGCATGTCAGCTCTCCTGGCTCAGCTTTCTGACCTGTGATCCACATAACACCTTGTGGAGGCACTGAGGAAATGAAATTTTATTACCTTAGGTCAACTGGAACTCAACCTTTTTAATTTTTATAATTCTGTACTTCAGATTTTCTCAAAAAAGCACATATTCCTGCAATGTTTGTATAACTAAAAACTGCATGCATTTTAAAATAAGAGAGTTTATATGAAAAAGCACTGTAAGCTTGCAAGTGCTAATCAAATGTAAGTGGGGAATAATATAATTATTATAGTATGGAGCTCAATGGTGACTTAGTATAGTAGAATTTTCTATTTACTTAAAAATGTTACTCTTGTGTGACACATTATATTGGTAGGGAGACATTCGTTTCTGTTCTATTGTCATAGAAATTACCTTAAACATAGGAGCAGAGTGGATATTAGTGAAAAGGATCAATGTAACTATGGTTAGCCTCAAACAGTATCAAATGCCAGAAACTAACAAAACTTTTCAAGGTGATATTTCTGTAGATGGGATGAAATGTTTTCGATGGAAATTTAAAAACCTGTCTGTAGAGATTGCTTTGCTCTCAACCGCTTTACGGCCCCTAGACTTTTGAGTGCCTGGGTCATCATGCCTATTTTAAAGTCCGTATTTATTTGTCGGTTTGTCTATTGGGCCATATATCAAGTACCAGCCATGTACTAGGACTCATGCACATTGGGGAATAACAGTCAGGCCTTGGTTTTGAGAAACGCATGGTTTAGCAGGGGATACGGCCAAGCAAAGCAATGATTGCACCTCAGCAGGATAACGGTATGCACAGGGCATTGGGTAATCACAGACTAGCAACACACCTACTCTCAGCTCATTAAACTGTATTTGATAGTCAGAATTTAGAATTTTGGAGGAGGTGAAGAAGCAGGCTGAAAGGAAGTAAAACGCATCCACTGGGGAAATACCTTTTTCTAAAAAAGCATGAAGGAGCCATGAATTTAGTAATGAATTTGAAATGAAGTAAAGTAAGCAATACTTACAGAGGAATCCAGACTCCTGTAACTTATAATAAACCAATATCTAGCATTCTTATGTAAAATATATCTATTTTGGGTGGAAAAGCTCAGCCCAAGTCAGTTAAACAGGCATAACTGCATACATATTCTCTCCCATTGTATCTTTAAAAGTTGAGTAAATTTCATTCTTTGCATAATTCGGAAAGCTTTTCCTCCCAAGAATCATTTCCCTTCAACTTTTACTATACAAATGCACCTTTCCTAAGCCATTATCATGTTCTGAAAAGGTTTTATTAATGACCAACACTTATTAGACTCAATGATAATCCAAGCAAGCAAATTATCCTGTGCTTAAAGCTAAGGGCCAAAATGAAATGAAAGCTTTGGAGTGAAAAGATCAACATTCGGGAGGCCTAAAGTAAATTTCATAAACCACAATTCTTTTTGTATTATGTTTTTGAGAATATTTTATGAGAAATTCCTTGAGAGTAACTGAACTTTTTTCCAGGCACAATCTTTCTCTTGTTTTCCTCTGAGATTAATAAGAGGGAAAAACTCAGAAATAATTTCATAAATCAGAAATAATTGAGCATAACTCAGGTTAATGTTGTCAGAAAACAATCAACAGCTGATGTAACTGATACATATTTAGCACTGTCTTAATTATGCTTAAAGGTGAATGCTAAATAAGGAAGACTTGATAGTCACAATGTGTGTGTGTGTGTGTGTGTGTGAGTGAGAGAGAGAGAGAGAGAGAGAGAGAGAGAGACTGTGGGGAAGGAAGAGGGAGAGGAAGAAACATTGAGTTTGGAATTAGGGTAAAAAGAGGTCAGGAATGGGAGAAAAACAAAATCTTTAGTCAAGAGCTAAACTGCCTAGTGGAGATTGAAGTGTAAAAATCCTTATAAGTCTGGGTGAATATGTGTGTGCTAAAGCAGTTGGAAAAATTTATTTAACACGGGATTTTGGAGGTTACACACAAAACTTGTTGAAGAATTTTAAAATCTAGGCTGAGTTTTCCAGCTGTTCTGTAACAAATATTTTCTGAAGTGGAAAATAAAATTGGAATTCAGCATTCATTCACCAGCCTAGTGTAGTAGCTTTCATTCTTGCCTGAATCCACTAAACCCACTGCATGGTAAAAATAACATTCAAGGTGCAACAGAGAAGGGGTCTGCTGACAACGGATAGGCAAGGGCTTTATATAGTTAATCCATTATTGGTGGGACTTAAAAGAGAAGACAGTTTATAAGTAGGACACTGTACAACAGTGTCTAGAACCTGGAAGACTGTGGTCTGGGTAAAAGTAAAATGGAACCCAGTTTTGGAAAGACACAGGAAAAATATGGAAGCTGAGGAAGAGACTTTGTCTGAAGTGAGGCAGGAAAAGGGAACACGTATGACTCACCTTATACAGGGGACATTCTGAAGACCCAGGAAATTTAGGCAGAAAAAGTTACCCACACAGCCTGGTGTGACCATTGATGAAGACTTTGAGTGAGAGCAGGGTAGCTGCTGCTGCCCAAGTCAAAGTACTTAGTACTTCTATCTTAGTTGGCTTGGTTGTTGTAACAAAGTACCATACACTGGGTGGCTTAAACACAGAAATTTATTTCTCATAGTTCTAGAAGCTTGGGAGTTCAAGATCAAGGGCTGGCTAGAAAGATTTCTTCTCTTGAAGCCTCTTCTCTCTCGGCTTTTAGGAGGCCACCTTCATGCTGTGTGCTCACATGGCCTCTTCTTTGTGTTTTCAAGGAGAGGGAGTGAGCTCTCTGGTATCTCTTCTTATTAGGGCACTAATCCCATCATGAAGGCCTCACCCTCATGACATCATCTAACGCTAATTATTTCCCAAAGTCTCCACCTCCAAATACTATAATATTGGGGGTTAGAGCCTCAACATATAAATTTTGAGGGGAATACAAATATTCAGCCCATAACAACATCCTTCCTTAGGTAATTGGCCCTGGAAAAGAACTTTTGAAAGTAGGCCTCTGCTAAGGTTGCCAGGTAAAATCCAGAACACCTGGTTAAATTTGAATGTCACATAGTTAACAAATAATGTTTTAATATAAATATGACCCGTGCAATATTTGGAATGTCCTTTACTAAAAAAGTATTTGTTGTTTATCTGAAATTAAGATTTAACTAGGCGGCCTATTTTTCTGTTTGCTACATCTGGCAACCCTAGCTCCTCAGCTCCTCATTTGTGGGTCAAAGGCTTTTGCTGGCCTAATCAATCCATTATTCATTCCAGACAGAGAGAGGGAGAAGATGAACAGACCCTGACAGGTATGAACATTCTGGCTTCATAAGCTGATATTTGGATATTGTGATGATTTGCTCTGTCACAGAGACAGTAATTTTTCAGCGTCAGGTCTTGACTACTGATGATGCTCATTATTTCCGCTATCAGTTTAGTCTTTGGAACACTTGAAGGTTTTGCTTTTAGTACATTTAACTGAAAGGCATGTCAAAATTACTTCTCTCTCTTACACTTAAACTGACTTATGGAGAGTGGCAGACCAAGCCTTTGTTTAGGACCTCCTTGGTCAAGGTCGCTGATAATTCATGCTGCAGGTGGACGGCTCAGGCAGCAGAAGATTCTGAGTTAGGGCAAGAGCACATGGAGTCCGAGGGCTGGGATAAAATTCCTGGAATTTATTAATGGGATGATAGTAATGACAGACATCTTGATAGCACCTACTATGTGACAAGCTGGGCAGATTTATTAACTTAACATTTGACACACCCAATGGAGGTTGGTACTATAATTATCTGAATTGTATATATGTGAAAGGTACAGAACTATTAAGTAGTATATATAGGTTCATAGAGATCGTTTAATGTATAGTATTTTTATTTTTATCATTATCATCATTATCATCACCATCACCATGATCATCATTATTTTAGTGCTTAGCAAAGGAGAAGCAACAAAGCCATGATCATTAATTTTAAAATTCAGTTTGTCCCTGAAAACATTGTTGATTTGCTGCTTAATAATTTGGAACCTCAAATCATTTTGGTTAAAAAATAGGTTGAGCCCTTTCTAATGTGAACATGGTTTAATTGCCACATTCTGTCTGTAACTTTGTCACAAAGTTAGGCAACTTTGGAGTAGGCAGGAGGGAAACTCTAGTCTCAGCCAGTTTCAGTATAGTCAAGTTTTAATGAAGACATTGGCATGTTAGAGTCATTCTAAGCCTGTAAGAGAGTATATTGTGGGAAGAATAAGAGGTGAAAAAGAAAGTTGACGTTCAATTTACAGCATCAGAGAGTCTTCTACTTTAGTGTTCCTCTTCAATTGTTGAAACACAGTGCCTATTTTCAGATTTTATACTTTTCCTTTTATTTATAAAAAGGGAAAAAATCTATTCATTATTTTTTAAGATTCTAGTGAAAAATGAATATTATTTCCAAAGATTTTGGTACTGACATTTTAAGAGTCAATTTGATATCTATTAAAATATGAAATATAACTATTTGCTCATGTCAGATGATATACATTCAACTGACAATTTTAGCAAAATCCTATGGCAAATTACAGATACGTAAATGTCTTAGACCATCAGGATACTATTTTAAAAATACCATAGATTGAGTGCTTAAACAATAAACATTTATTTCTCATAGTTCCAAGGGCTGGGAAGTCTAAAATCCAGGTGCTGGCAGATCCAGTCTTGTGAGAACCTGCTTCTTGGTTCATAGAAGGCCATTTTATCACTGTGTCCTTACATGGTGGAGGGCTCTCTGAGGTCTCTTTTATAAGGGCACTAATCCTATTCTTGTAGGCTCCACCCTCATGACCTAATCACCTCCCAAAGTCCCACCTCCTAATACTGTCATGTTGTGGATTTTGTTTTTTTTTTTTTTTTTTTTTTTAAACTTCATTGCTTTTATTTTTTTTTTTTTTTTTTTTTTAACATCTTTATTGGAGTATAATTGCTTTACAATGGTATGTTAGTTTCAGCTTCACAACAAAATGAATCAGTTATATATATACATATATTCCCATATCTCTTCCCGCTTGCGTCTCCCTCCCTCCCACCCTCCCTATCCCACCCCTCCAGGCGGTCACAAAGCACCGAGCTGATCTCCCTGTGCTATGCGGCTGCTTCCCACTAGCTATCTACCTTACGTTTGGTAGTGTATATATGTCCATGCCTCTTTATCGCTTTGTCACCGTTTACACTTCCCCCTCCCCATAGCCTCAAGTCCATTCTCTAGTAAGTCTGTGTCTTTATTCCTGTTTCACCCCTAGGTTTTTCATGACATTTTTTTTTTTTTTAAATTCCATATATATGTGTTAGCATACGGTATTTGTCTCTCTCTTTCTGACTTACTTCACTCTGTATGACAGACTCTAGGTCTATCCACCTCATTACAAATAGCTCAATTTCGTCTCTTTTTATGGCTGAGTAATATTCCATTGTATATATGTGCCACATCTTCTTTATCCATTCATCCGATGATGGACACTTAGGTTGTTTCCATCTCTGGGCTATTGTAAATAGAGCTGCAATGAACATTTTGGTACATGACTCTTTTTGAATTATGGTTTTCTCAGGGTATATGCCCAGTAGTGGGATTGCTGGGTCATATGGTAGTTCTATTTGTAGCTTTTTAAGGAACCTCCATACTGTTCTCCACAGTGGCTGTATCAATTTACATTCCCACCAACAGTGTAAGAGGGTTCCCTTTTCTCCACACCCTCTCCAGCATTTATTGTTTCTAGATTTTTTGATGATGGCCATTCTGACTGGTGTGAGATGATATCTCATTGTAGTTTTGATTTGCATTTCTCTCATGATTAGTGATGTTGAGCATTCTTTCATGTGTTTGTTGGCACTCTGTATATCTTCTTTGGAGAAATGTCTATTTAGGTCTTCTGCCCATTTTTGGATTGGGTTGTTTGTTTTTTTGTTATTAAGCTGCATGAGCTGCTTATAAATTTTGGAGATCAATCCTTTGTCAGTTGCTTCATTTGCAAATATTTTCTCCCATTCTGAGGGTTGTCTTTTGGTCTTCTTCATGGTTTCCTTTGCTGCGCAAAAGCTTTTAAGTTTCATTAGGTCCCATTTGTTTACTCTTGTTTTTATTTCCATTACTCTAGGAGGTGGGTCAGAAAGAATCTTGCTGTGATTTATGTCATAGAGTGTTCTGCCTATGTTTTCCTCTAAGAGTTTGATAGTTTCTGGCCTTACATTTAGGTCTTTAATCCATTTTGAGCTTATTTTTGTGTATGGTGTTAGGGAGTGATCTAACTTCATACTTTTACATGTAGCTGTCCAGTTTTCCCAGCACCACTTATTGAATAGGCTGTCCTTTCTCCACGGTACATTTCTGCCTCCTTTGTCAAAGATAAGTTGACCATATGTGCGTGGGTTTATCTCTGGGCTTTCTATCCTGTTCCATTGATCTATCTTTCTGTTTTTGTGCCAGTACCATACCGTTTTGATAACTGTAGCTTTGTAGTATAGTCTGAAGTCTGGGAGCCTGATTCCTCCAGTTCCTTCTTTCGTTCTCAAGATTGCTTTGGCTATTCGGGGTCTTTTGTGTTTCCATACAAATTGCAAAATTTTTTGTTCTAGTTCTGTGAAAAATGCCAGTGGTAGTTTGATAGGGATTGCATTGAATCTATAGATTGCTTTCGGTAGTAGAGTCATTTTCACAATGTTGATTCTTCCAATCCAAGAACATGGTATATGTCTCCATCTATTTGTATCATCTTTAATTTCTTTCATCAGTGTCTTATAATTTTCTGCATACAGATCTTTTGTCTCCTTAGGTAGGTTTATTCCTAGATATTTTATTCTTTTTGTTGCAATGGTAAATGGGAGTGTTTTCTTGATTTCACTTTCAGCTTTTTCGTCATTAGTATATAGGAATGCCAGAGATTTCTGTGCATTAATTTTGTATCCTGCCACTTTACCAAATTCATTGATTAGCTCTAGTAGTTTTCTGGTAGCATCTTTAGGGTTCTCTATGTATAGGATCATGTCATCTGCAAACAGTGACAGCTTTACTTCTTCTTTTCCGATTTGGATTCCTTTTATTTCCTTTTCTTCTCTGATTGCTGTGGCTAAAACTTCCAAAACTATGTTGAATAAGAGTGGTGAGAGTGGGCAACCTTGCCTTGTTCCTGATCTTAGTGGAAATGCTTTCAGTTTTTCACCATTGAGGATGATGTTTGCTGTGGGCTTGTCATATATGGCCTTTATTATGTTGAGGAAAGTTCCCTCTATGCCTACTTTCTGCAGGGTTTTTATCATAAATGGGTGTTGAATTTTGTCAAAAGCTTTCTCTGCATCTATTGAGATGATCATATGGTTTTTCTCCTTCAGTTTGTTAATATGGTTTATCACATTGATAGATTTGCGTATATTGAAGAATCCTTGCATTCCTGGAATAAACCCCACTTGATCATGGTGTATGATCCTTTTAATGTGCTGTTGGATTCTGTTTGCTAGTATTTTGTTGAGGATTTTTGCATCTATGTTCATCAGTGATATTGGCCTGTAGTTTTCTTTCTTTGTGACATCCTTGTCTGGTTTTGGTATCAAGGTGATGGTGGCCTCGTAGAAGGAGTTTGGGAGTGTTCCTCCCTCTGCTATATTTTGGAAGAGTTTGAGAAGGATAGGTGTTAGCTCTTCTCTAAATGTTTGATAGAATTCGCCTGTGAAGCCATCTGGTCCTGGGCTTTTCTTTGTTGGAAGATTTTTAATCACAGTTTCAATTTCAGTGCTTGTGATTGGTCTGTTCATATTTTCTATTTCTTCCTGATTCAGTCTTGGCAGGTTGTGCATTTCTAAGAATTTGTCCATTTCTTCCAGATTGTCCATTTTATTGGCATAGAGTTGCTTGTAGTAATCTCTCATGATCTCTTTTATTTCTGCAGTGTCAGTTGTTACCTCTCCTTTTTCATTTCTAATTCTATTGATTTGAGTCTTCTCCCTTTTTTTCTTAATGAGTCTGGCTAGTGGTTTATCTATTTTGTTTATCTTCTCAAAGAACCAGCTTTTAGTTTTATTGATCTTTGCTATTGTTTCCTTCATTTCTTTTTCATTTATTTCTGATCTGATTTTTATGATTTCTTTCCTTCTGCTAGCTTTGGGGTTTTTTTGTTCTTCTTTCTCTAATTGCTTGAGGTGCAAGGTTAGGTTGTTTATTCGAGATGTTTCCTGCTTCTTAAGGTGGGCTTGTATTGCTATAAACTTCCCCCTTAGAACTGCTTTTGCTGCATCCCACAGGTTTTGGGTCGTTGTGTCTCCATTGTCATTTGTTTCTAGGTATTTTTTGATTTCCTCTTTGATTTCTTCAGTGATCACTTCATTATTAAGTAGTGTATTGTTTAGCCTCCATGTGTTTGTATTTTTTACAGATCTTTTCCTGTAATTGATATCTAGTCTCATGGCGTTGTGGTCAGAAAAGATACTTGATACAATTTCAATTTTCTTAAACTTACCAAGGCTTGATTTGTGACCCAAGATATGATCTATCCTGGAGAATGTTCCATGAGCACTTGAGAAAAATGTGTATTCTGTTGTTTTTGGATGGAATGTCCTATAAATATCAATTAACTCCATCTCGTTTAATGTATCATTTAAAGCTTGTGTTTCCTTATTTATTTTCATTTTGGATGATCTGTCCATTGGTGAAAGTGGGGTGTTAAAGTCCCCTACTATGAATGTGTTACTGTCGATTTCCCCTTTTATGGTTGTCAGTATTTGCCTTATGTATTGAGGTGCACCTATGTTGGGTGCATAAATATTTACAATTGTTATATCTTCTTCTTGGATCGATCCCTTGATCATTATGTAGTGTCCTTCTTTGTCTCTTCTAATAGTCTTTGTTTTAAAGTCTATTTTGTCTGATATGAGAATTGCTACTCCAGCTTTCTTTTGGTTTCCATTTGCATGAAATACCTTTTTCCATCCCCTTACTTTCAGTCTGTATGTGTCTCTAGGTCTGAAGTGGGTCTCTTGTAGACAGCAAATACATGGGCCTTGTTTTTGTATCCATTCAGCCAATCTGTGTCTTTTGGTGGGAGCATTTAGTCCATTTACATTTAAGGTAATTATTGATATGTGTGTTCCTATTCCCATTTTCTTAATTGTTTTGGGTTCGTTATTGTAGGTCCTTTCCTTCTTTTGTGTTTCTTGCCTAGAGAAGTTCCTTTAGCAGTTGTTGTAGAGCTGGTTTGGTGGTGCTGAACTCTCTCAGCTTTTGCTTGTCTGTAAAGGTTTTAATTTCTCCATCAAATCTGAATGAGATCCTTGCTGGGTAGAGTAATCTTGGTTGCAGGTTTTTCTCCTTCAACACTTTCAATATGTCCTGCCACTCCCTTCTGGCTTGCAGAGTTTCTGCTGAAAGATCAGCTGTTAACCTTATGGGGATTCCCTTGTGTGTTATTTGTTGTTTTTCCCTTGCTGCTTTTAATATGTTTTCTTTGTATTTAATTTTTGACAATTTGATTAATATGTGTCTTGGCGTATTTCTCCTTGGATTTATCCTGTATGGGACTCTCTGTGCTTCCTGGACTTGATTAACGATTTCTTTTCCCATATTAGGGAAGTTTTCAACTATAATCTCTTCAAATATTTTCTCAGTCCCTTTCTTTTTCTCTTCTTCTTCTGGAACCCCTATAATTCGAATGTTGGTGCGTTTAATGTTGTCCCAGAGGTCTCTGAGGCTGTCCTCAGTTCTTTTCATTCTTTTTTCTTTATTCTGCTCTGCAGTAGTTATTTCCACTATTTTATCTTCCAGGTCACTTATCCGTTCTTCTGCCTCAGTTATTCTGCTATTGATCCCATCTAGAGTACTTTTAATTTCATTTATTGTGTTGTTCATCGTTGCTTGCTTCATCTTTAGTTCTTCTAGGTCCTTGTTAACTGATTCTTGCAATTTGTCCATTCTATTGTCCATTCTATCTCCAAGATTTCGGATCAACCTTACTATCATTATTCTGAATTCTTTTTCAGGTAGACTGCCTATTTCCTCTTCATTTGTTAGGTCTGGTGGGTTTTTATCTTGCTCCTTCATCTGCTCTGTGTTTTTCTGTCTTCTCATTTTGCTTATCTTACTGTGTTTGGGGTCTCCTTTTTTGCAGGCTGAAGGTTCGTAGTTCCTGTTGTTTTTTGTGTCTGTCCCCAGTGGCTAAGGTTGGTTCAGTGGGTTGTGTAGGCTTCCTGGTGGAGGGTACTAGTGCCTGTGTTCTGGTGGATGAGGCTGGATCTTGTCTTTCTGGTGGGCAGGTCCACGTCTGGTGGTGTGTTTTGGGGTGTCTGTAGACTTACTATGATTTTGGGCAGCCTCTCTGCTAATGGGCGGGGTTGTGTTCCTGTCTTGCTAGTTGTTTGGCATAGGATGTCCAGCACTGTAGCTTGCTGGTCGTTGAGTGAAGCTGGGTGCTGGCGTTGAGATGGAGATCTCTCGGAGATTTTTGTTTGATATTATGTGCAGCTGGGAGGCCTCTTGTGGACCAGTGTCCTGAAGTTGGCTCTCCCACCTCAGAGGCACAGCACTGAGTCCTGGCTGCAGCACCAAGAGCCTTTCATCCACAGGGCTCCTTAATTTGGGATGATTCCTTGTCTATTCAGGTATTCCACAGATGCAGGGTATATCAAGTTGATTGTGGAGCTTTAATCCGCTGCTTCTGAGGCTGCTGGGAGAGATTTCCCTTTCTCTTCTTTGTTCTGACAGTTCCCAGGGGCTCAGCTTTGGATTTGGCCCCGCCTGTGCGTGTAGGTCGCCGGAGGGCGTCTGTTATTTGCTCAGACAGGACGAGGTTAAAGGAGCCGCTGCTTCGGAGGCTCTGGCTCACCCAGGCCGGGGGGTAGGGAGGGTCACGGAGTGCGGGGCGGGCCTGCCGCGGCAGAGGCCGGCGTGATGCTGCAGCCTGAGGCGCGCCATGCGCTCTCTCGGGGATCCGTCCCTGGATCCCGGGACCCTGGCAGTGGCGGGCTGCACCGGCTCCCCGGAAGGGCGTGTGGCTAGTGACCTGTGTTCGCACACAGGCCTCCTGGCGGCGGCAGCAGCGGCCTTAGCGTCCCATGTCCGTCTCTGGGCTCCGCACTCTTAGCCGCGGCTCGCGCCCGTCCCTGGAGCTCTCTCAAGCAGCGTTCTTAATCCCCTCTCCTCGTGCACCAGGAAACAAAGAGGGACGTAAAAGTCTCTTGCCTCTTCGGCAGGTCCAGACCCCTCCCCGGACTCTCTCCCGGCCAGCCGCGGCGCACCAACGCCCTGCAGGCTGTGTTCACGCCGCCAACCTCAGTCCTCTCCCGGCGCTCCGACAAAAGCCGGAGCCTCAGCTCCCAGTCCCGGCCGCCCCGGCGGGCGAGCAGACAAGCCTCTCGGCTGGTGAGTGCCGGTCGGCCCGATCCTCTGCGCTGGAATCTGTCCGCTTTGCCCTCCGCACCCCTGTTGCTGTGCTCTCCTCCGCGGCTCCCAAGCTCCCCCACTCCGCCTCCCGAAGTCTCCACCCGCGAAGGGGCTTCCTAGTGTGTGGACACTTTTCCTCCTTCACAGCTCTCTCCCGCTGGTGCAGGACCCGTCCCTATCCTTTTGTCTCTGTTTAGTTTTTTCTTTTGCCCTAACCAGGTACGTGGGGGGTTCCTTGCCTTTTGGGAGGTCTGAGGTCTTCTGCCAGCGTTCAGTAGGTGTTTTGTAGGAGTTGCTCCACGCGTAGATGTATTTCTGGTGTATCTGTGGAGAGGAAGGTGATCTCCGCGTCTTACTCTTCTGCCATCTTCGTGGATTTTGTTTTAACAGTTGAATTTTGGGGGCAGTGGGGGCACAAACATTCAGTCTATAGCAGTAAATAAGTCAGTGTGAATCATAGAATCTTCCAATCCTGGATTAAGAATGAATGTTAAAGATCACCTGTTTGACACCACTTATTTTTTGAAATCACAGTAACATTTTCACCTAGTATGCAAGTATATGTGGTTAATAATACAATATTTGTTTCCTTAACTGAGGGTCTATAAATGGAAAAAAAAATAGCTACAATTCTGAACATCTACTATGAAAAGGCATTAGGAAGAATAACTTACTCTATCTCTGTAAAAGCCCTCTGAACTAGTTATTATTCTATTTTATATGTTAGGGAGCTGACTTGGGAGTTTATGTTACTTGTGCAGATTCACTGTTGGTAAGTGTTGGAAGCCAAATTTGAAGCTCCTGGCTCTGTCTCATCCAGTGGCCGTGGCCTTCCCTGCCATAGTGCATGGCCTCTCTGGGAGAAAAGGAAGGTCTGACTGCTGCCTGGAGTGAGGGCTTGTTATTTCTGCACAGATTCTAGGTTTGTATGCACTCATATATAAGCATCCCTCCCTGCACCTCACTGGGCTGGAGCAGAGAGGAGGGCTCCTTTTCAGATTCCACTCTGACTCCATAAATACCCTGAGTGGTTCTCAACCCTACTCCCACAAGAAAGGCTTGTTGGTAGCTCTGAAGGCAGTATTTTCCAAGTGTGGTCTATAGGCTACAACTTCTTAAGCCTCTCCAGAACCAGTTGCAAAGAATTTTGAGAGTAGAGGGTGGCAGAATTTAAACTCCCAGGTGATGCTAAAGCAATAGGAACCGCTAAAGTTTGAGAACCATCATATGCCAAGGAAACGAAGAATGAGAGGGCAGGGGCTTGGGGGGAGAAGAAGAGGGAGGGAAAGAAACTGAATTATATTAGAGCAGCAATGTAAAGTGCCATTCCATTCAACATTTGTTGAGTACTTACTATTTGTAAAATATTGAGCTGAGCTTTATAGGGTACAAATATGAAAGGTGAATAGGGCATTTTTCCCCCAAATGTATAATCTCCTTTCATATAATTCATGTCTTATGTTTAATACCTTTTCTAACATGTAGAATAATGCCATTCAGTATCTGGTCAATTCATACTTGTTTAATAGTCAGACTTGACTAGGTGTGTGTTATAATTCATCATCTGTAGGCCACTCACAATTTCTAGATCTGTTTTTCTAATATTTAAAATGAGGACCCATGCTGTCTAATTTAGAATGTTTATGATTTTGTGATTTCAAGGGAATCAAGGGAAGTATCTAACTGAAAATATAGTGGAAACTATAGTATTTCATAAAACATAAGGAATCATTTACTGCTAGTATTGTATCTGGCTAAACTCAAACTTCCTTAACCCATTTGAGTTATTATAGACAATCTATCATATTGACTGTTAAACATTTATACAAAAATATAAATGATTACATATTTTCACCTATTGTATTTGAAAGTCTTCTAAATGAGGACAGCAGAAATATAAAATACAAGTAACATTCCGAAATTGATGTGAATTTTCTAAGTAGAACCTGCCCTGACAATTCTGGTGTAACTCAACAAATCTCCAGTTGGGACATTCAGGTCACCCCTTCCTTGGCACAGACGATTTTCCAGCTAGTTTTTAAACTTGATACCTCTTAGTCGGGCTTTTGACTGGTATATTAAAAATTATAAAAATGGAGAATTACATACTTTCAGTAATAATCTCTAATCAAATTTTTCCACTACAAACTGTGTTCCTTTATATGCAGGAGTCATGCTCCAGTCATATATATATGTGTGTGTGTGTATATATATATATATATATATATATATATATATATATAAACATATTAAATTAACAGACATTATGAATGCATTTTTTAATTTCATAAAAGCTCTGCACAATGACTCAAAATCATAGCTCCTTCTCAGTAAAGACCGGAAAATCAGGGATGTGTTCCCTTTTTTATAGTGCTTTGGGGACTCAGAGATTTTACTAGGAAAAAAGAACACATATATTTAATAAACTTGTTTTTTAATTGGGGTGGAGTTGTGGGATAGGTGGGCAAAATGTTGAGAAACACATGGAATAACTGATTAAAAATATCAATCAATTATGGCCTCGATGAACGTATTTGTAAGGTGCTTTTTTTCTTGCCCCAGAGAGAAAATGAGGAGCACTTTTGGTAAAGCCATTACGAGATGAATAGCAAGCAGTTTTTACTTAAACACCATTTGTACATCCGCGAATAATTACCTGGAAATTGCTACCCGGGTGACAGTGGTTGACAGAAAGCTACCAGGCAAGGAACACATCTTTAATATGAGTAATGGATATAAGAACTTCACCTGCATGAAGACAGCAAAACAGAGCTGGGAATGCAGCTGGACTCACAGTTGAGGGGTGAGATTTCCTGGCTTCCAAATCTTTGGGGTGCTTGGTTGCCGATGACAGCCCCTAATTAAGACGAGTATCCCTTGAGGGTCTTCATAGATGTGTGCCTTTTGCTGTTCTTATAGGGGGTTTATACCCTCTTAAGTTATTCTAACTAATTTTTATGTCTGCTTGCCCAGTAGGAGGAAAGTACTGCACTAACCTCAGAACATTCCTGTTACTGACAATCGCTCTGGGTGAATCAAACGTCAATTTCCTTTGCATGATGTAACCCTCATGGGCCAGCTTCAGGCCTTTGTGCCCTAGTGGATTGGATCTTAAGAAAACCAGCTTAGGCCTTGTAGTCTATTGTGAAAACCAGCTTAAGCCTTTTGGTCCATTAAAAAAAGGCTGTAAGATGGCAAAATTATGGCACATTTTCATATGAAAAGTGCCCTCCAGGGTTAGAGGTGGCTGCAGATTTAACTGGAGAGCTCTGGGTAGCATTAAGTGTTTATCTAGGGCTGCAGACTGAGCCCCCAGGCCTGCAGACATATATTGTTTGGCTGGAATGGTGTTTTGCCTTTTTAAGTTCAATTTGAGTATCTTTGGTTGGAGCATGGCTGCTGTCTGCCACAATTCAGAAACTCCGTATTGCCTTTTCCTTGCCCCACTTCACGTCCACTGAAGGCATTTGTCTGTGTTCCTAGTTTTATACTGTGAGTCTTGGTAAGATTTTCTGTCCAGAGCCTGGAATATCTACACATAAACAGGGAAAAGAAGGAAGTTTATTAGTTACACCACAAGAGTTAGGCTCTCAGGGAAACAATTATCAGCAACCGGGCAGAGGGCTGGCTGAACATCAAAGGAGGTATGGGGAACGTTGATGGTACAGGTCAGAAGCCAGCCCTGAAAGACAAGGGGGTCAAGGTTATAAATCCAGACCATGAGGATTATATGATTGAGCCCCAAACCTTGGCCAAGTGCGTGGACAACAAATATAGGGACTAGTTGGAACACTGGTTAGGGCTAGTTAGCCAAGCAAATCTTTGTAACTAGTAGTCATTAATGCTATTTTTCCTGTTTTTTTAATCTGTTTTTTCTGTTCAAATAACAGCATTTCAGGATAGCTTTAGGAAGAAGGGCAAAAGCACTAAGAACTTTTTCGACAGCCTACCTTATTTTTTACCTAACTATCCTTTATTTATGATTTATTTACTTCTGATTTCTACCTTTTTGATCTTTATAGTATTTTTTAAAACTCGCTTTCTAATTCCTAATTTATAATTCCTGATTTCTTTCCTGGATCTCCAGAACTGATTATTGATATGCCCAGCACACTGCCCCTCCAGCCTAGAAGGCATGTTTCCTATCATTACTTGCTCAAAAAAGCACTGAGCTCTGCACTCTTTATATTACTTTGTTCCTTTCCTACCATCAGGTCAGGAAGTAGATACTATGGTACTCATTTTATAGATGACAAGACTGAATCTCAGAGAACTATAAGTTTATACATTGTCTATAAATAAACTTTGTAATTTATTATAAAAGGCCCAGAGCAATACACCTCCTAATTTGAACTCTCATCTGCAAGGTTGTAATCTTTCTCGGGTGCTGCCTTCTAATTCTACACAGTTGCTTCAAGACCAAATTAATCATTCTGAACTCCTGAGGTACTGAATGTGTCTGTCTGTTATACCACTTACCATTTTGCAATATCTTTGATTTTGTTCAGGCTGCATCCTCCACTAGACTGTAAAAACTTGACAATGGCTACAACTTATTCATTTTAGTATCCTCCATACTGGGTGAAGTCCTGATTCCTGAGTAGGGTCTTAATTATCAAGCAGATGATGAGTGAAATCTATGTATTTGATTAACATCATCAACAGAAGGAGCCTGGCCTTGGGACCCAGGCCTTATTTGGTTTATTTTAGGCACAAGTCACCTGGGATTGTTACTTTTCTTTTCCTGGTGTTCGTGATCTGAACAAATCCAGACAGAAGTAATAAGCAGAGCTGCAATTAGAATTTGGACTGTCTCATTACATGTCTTGTGTAGTATGCAACACAGGTTAACAACTAGGATATGATCAAAGCATATGTAAATAATAAATACTGATTATCATTTTTCCTACTCTCTCTGAATAAGTGGTACTGCCCTGTTTAACATTTGCTTATCAGGCACTAATTTTTTGAAAAGCTGTTAGTACATTAAAATATTTAATTGGATACTAATTTACAATTTTTTTCTCTTGTTTTTTAAAATGTAGAGGACATCATTATCACTCTTTTAATTTCTGACTTTGGAAATGAATATCCAAGCAGTAAATGTGGGATGCATGGTACAGTAGAAATAGTTCTGGACTAGGTGGAAGGTGGGTAGGGGAGTTAGTGATGGAGGTCAGAGGCCCGAGGACTGAGCCCCAACTCTGCTGTTGCTCAACGTGTACTGAGCCCCTACTATGTGCTGGGCGTCATATCAGCTGATGGTTGCACAAAGATAAATGAAGTGAGATCCTAAATAACTCACAGTTTACTACAGGAAGCAAATCAGAGAAGAAGTGGTAATAATATAGAAAATAAATAAATACATATATACAGGGAGAGAGGTAAGGAGAGGGATAAGGAGAGGAAAGAGAATGAAGGAACCAAGAGGAAAGAATGATTGACTCTCCAACTAGAGCAGTAACTCTTGAGCAGAGGAGCAACTTTACCTCTTTATCTAGTCTGCTTATCTGCTAGATCAGTGTTTCCTAAACTTCAGTGATTTTTGGTACCATCTTCATATTTTGGATAGATCTAAGGACTGCTTTCATACTATTTGTTTCTTTTCAATGGGCATTAGTTGACCTTTTTCTTTTTTTTAAATGTACATTCTCTTAAACGGCATCATAGGCTTGAAGAGCTGTTTCTTCTTGAAATATCTATTTTGAATTTGGTGAAACTCCCCACCCATGCTAGGAGTAATATCTCTTTGAATATTTTGCTTACCTCAGCAAACTGAATTGATTTGAATCTTGTGCTTAACTCAGGAAACTGAATTAATACACGTAATCAACTTTTAAAATAGTGTATTACTACCTAAAAACATCCTATGTACCCCCAGTGGCACCCAGCCCATCACGATTTGGAAAATTCTGGACAAGTTCTTCCTTTTGGAATCCCTTCTGTCTTTAGTATATTAACTTCTGTAAAAGTTTTGTTGTTAAAAATAAAAATGTATCTTCTTATTAGCTGTCAGGTAATTCAAACTCAGACCTTTTGAATTCCTCCTAAGACTTTAATGTCAAAGAGGTGGACACAAATGATCAGAAGTCAAGGTGGGGCCTCCTCTTGTTGCCCTGGGGAGTTTGGAACATCACAGATCTAGGAAGAGGAGGACATCAATTTCTAAACATGTTTACTCAGATGAAGGAGGGTGGAATAAAATATTCCCTAATCCTTACATCACAGAAACTTTTTTATTTGACTGAAAACTGGTTCCTGTCATAAATATAAATATTGAATTAAAGAGGAAGACGAGACATTAAAGTGAAAAAGCAGGAAAATTCTACTGAGCTCTGGAGAAAAATAATTATTTGATAATTTGCTTATTTATGATACAATAATGGTTTATTATTATTTTTTAAACATCTTTATTGGAGTATAATTGTTCTACAATGTTGTGTTAGTATCTGCTGTATAACAAAGTGAATCAGCTATACGTATACATATATCCCCATATACCCTCCCTCTTGAGTCTCCCTCCCACCCTCCCTATCCCACTCCTCTAGGTGGTCACAGAGCACTGAGCTGATCTCCCTGTGCTATGCGGCTGCTTCCCACTAGCTATCTATTTTACATTTGGTAGTGTATATATGTCCATGCCACTCTCTCACTTCATCCCAGCTTACCATTCCCCCCGCCCATGTTCTCAAGTCCACTCTCTATGTCTGTGCCTTTATTCCTGCACTGCCGCTAGGTTCTTCAGAACCATTTTCTTTTAAGTTCTATATATATGTGTTAGCATACGGTATTTGTTTTTCTCTTTCTGACTTACTTCACTCTGTATGACAGACTCTAGGTCCATCCACCTCACTACAAATAACTCAATTTCGTTTCTTTTTATGGCTGAGTAACATTCCATTGTATATATGTGCCACATCTTCTTTATCCATTCATCTGTTGATGGACACTTAGGTTGCTTCCATGTCCTGGCTATTGTAAATAGAGCTGCAATGAACATTGTGGTACATGACTCCTTCTGAATTGTGGTTTTCTCAGGGTATATGCCCAGTACTGGGATTGCTGGGTCGTATGGTAGTTCTATTTTTAGTTTTTTAAGGAACCTCCATACTGTTCTCCATAGTGGCTGTATCACTTTACATTCACACCAACAGTGCAAGAGGGTTCCTTTTTCTCCACACCCTCTCCAGCATTTAATGTTTGTAGGTTTTTTGATGATGTCCATTCTGACTGGTGAAGGTGATACCTCATTGTAGTTTTGATTAGCATTTCTCTAATGATTAGTGATGTTGAGCATCCTTTCATGTGTTTGTTGGCAAACTGTATATCTTCTTTGGAGAAATGTCTATTTAGGTCTTCTGCCCAGTTTTGCATTGGGTTGTTTGGGATTTTTTTTGATACTGAGCTGCATGAGCTGAGGGTTGTCTTTTACTCTTGTTTATGGTTTCCTTTGCTGTGCAAAAGCTTTTAAGTTTCATTAGGTCCCATTTGTTTTTTTTTTTGTTTTTATTTCCATTTCTCTAGGAGGTGGGTCAGAAAGGATCTTGCTGTGATTTATGTCATCGAGTGTCTGCCTGTGTTTTCCTCTAAGAGTTTTATAGTGTCCAGCCTTACATTTAGGTCCTTAATCCATTTTGAGGTTATTTTTGTATATGGTGATAGGGAGTGTTCTAATTTCATTCTTTTACATGTAGCTGTTCAATTTTCTGAGCACCACTTATTGAAGAGGCTGTCTTTTCTTCATTGTATATTCTACCCTCTTTTATCAAAGATAAGGTGACCATATGTGCGTGGGTTTATCTCTGGGCTTTCTATCCTGTTCCATTGATCTATATTTCTGTTTTTGTGCCAGTACCATACTGTCTTGATTACTGTAGCTTTGCAGTATAGTCTGAAGTCTGGGAACCTGATTCCTCCAGCGCTGTTTTTCTTTCTCAAGATTGCTTTGGCTATTCGGGGTCTTTTTTGCTACCATAAAAATTGTGAAATTTTTTGTACTAGTTCTGTGAAAAATGCCATTGGTAATTTGATAGGGATTGCATTGAATCTGTAGATTGCTTTGGGTAGTATAGTCATTTTCACAATGTTGATTCTTCCAATGCAACAACATGGTATATCTCTCCATCTGTTTGTATCACCTTAATTTCTTTCATTAGTGTCTTATAGTTTTCTGCATACAGGTCTTTTGTCTCCTTAGGTAGGTTTATTCCTAGGTATTTTATTCTTTTGGTTGCATAGGTAAACGGGAGTGTTTGCTTAAATTCTCTTTCAGATTTCTCATCGTATATAGCAATGCAAGAGATTTCTGTGCATTAACTTTATATCCTGCTACTTTACCAAATTCATTCATTAGCTCTAGTAGTTTATTGGTAGCGTCTTTAGGATCCTCTATGTACAGTGTCATGTCACCTGCAAACAGTGACAGCTTTACTTATTTTTTTCCGATTTGGATTCCTTTTATTTCTTTTTCTTCTAATTGCTGTGGCTAAAACTTCCAAAACTATGTTGAATAAGAGTGGTGAGAGTGGGCAGCCTTGTCTTACTCCTGATCTTAATGGAAATGGTTTCAGTTTTTCACCATTGAGAACAATGTTGGCTGTGGGTTTGTCATATATGGCCTTTATTATGTTGAGGAAAGTTCCTGTTATGCCTAATTTCTAGAGGGTTTTTATCATAAATCGGTGTTGAATTTTGTCAAAAGCTTTTTCTGCATCTATTGAGATTATCATATGGTTTTTATCCTTCAGTTTGTTAATATGGTGTATCACATTGATTGATTTGCATATATTGAAGAATCCTTGCATTCCTGGGATAAACCCCACTTAATCATGGTGTATGATCCTTTTAATGTGCTGTTGGATTCTGTTTGCTAGTATTTTGTTAAGGATATTTGCATCTATGTTCATCAGTGATGTTGGCCTGTAGTTTTTTTTTGTGTGTGTGTGGCATGTTTGTCTAGTTTTGGTATCAGGGTGATGGTGGCCTCGTAGAATGAATTTGGGAGTGTTCCTGCCTCTGCTATATTTTGGAAGAGTTTGAGAAGGGTAGATGTTAATTCTTCTCTAAATGTTTGATAGAATTCGCCTGTGAAGCCATCTGGTCCTGGGCTTTTGTTTGTTGGAAGATTTTTAATCACGGTTTCAATTTCTCTGCTTGTGCTTGGTCTGGTTATATTTTCTGTTTCTTCCTGGCTCAGTCTCGGAAGGCTGTGCTTTTCTAAGAATTTGTCCATTTCTTCCAGGTTGTCCATTTTATTGGCATAGAGTTGCTTGTAGTAATCTGTCATGATCCTTTGTATTTCTGCAGTGTCAGTTGTTACTTCTCCTTTTTCATTTCTAATTCTGTTGATATGAGTGTTTTCTCTTTTTTTGGATAAGTCTGGCTAATGGTTTATCAATTTTGTTTATCTTCTCAAAGAACCAGAATTTAGTTTCATTGATCTTTGCTATTGTTTTCTTCATTTCCTTTTCATTTATATCTGATCTAATTTTTATGATTTCTTTCCTTCTGTTAACTTTGTGTTTTTTTGGTTCTTCTTTCTCTAATTGCTTTAGGCATAAGGTTAGGTTGTTTATTTGAGATGTTTCTTGTTTCTTGAGGTAGGATTGCATTGCTATAAACTTCCCACTTAGAACTGCTTTTGCTGCATCCCATAGGTTTTGCGTTGTCGTGTTTTCATTGTCATTTGTTTCTAGGTATCTTTTGATTTCCTCTTCGATTTCTTCAGTGATCTCTTCGTTATTTAGTAATGTATTGTTTAGTCTCCATGTGTTTATTTTTTTGTAGTTTTTTTTTCCTGTAATTGATATCTAGTCTCATAGCATTGTGGTTTGAAAAGATACTTGATATGATTTCAGTTTTCTTAAATTTACCAAGGCTTGGTTTGTGACCCAAGATATGATCTGTCCTCCAGAGTGTTCCATGAGCACTTGAGAAGGAAGTCTATTCTGTTGTTTTGGGATGGACTGTCCTATGAATATCAATTAAGTCCATCTTGTTTAATGTGGCATTTAAAGCTTGTGTTTCCTTATTTATTTTCATTTTGGATGATCTGTCTATTGGTGAAAGTGGGGTGTTAAAGTCCCCTACTATTATTGTAGTACTGTCGCTTTCCACTTTTATGGCTGTAGCATTTGCCTTATGTATTGAGGTGCTCCTATGTTGGGTGCACAAATATTTACAATTATTAAATCTTCTTCTTGGATTGACGCCTTGATCATTATGCAGTGCCCTTCTTTTTCTCTTGTAATAGTCTTTATTTTAAAGTCTATTCTGTCTGATATGAGAATTGCTACTCCTGCTTTGTTTTTTTTTTTTGTGGTATGCAAAAAAAGGCCACAGCCTTTCACTGCTGTGGCCTCTCCCGTTGCGGAGCACAGACTCCGGACGCACAGGCTCAGCGGCCATGGCTCACGGGCCCAGCCGCTCCGCAGCATGTGGGATCTTCCCGGACTGGGGCACGAACCCGTGTCCCCTGCATCAGCAGGCGGACTCTCAACCACTGCGCCACCAGGGAAGCCCTCCAGCTTTCTTTTGATTTCCATTTGCCTGGAATATCTTTTTCTGTCCCTTCACTTTGAGCCTGTATGTGTCCCTAGGTCTGAAGTGTGTCTGCTGTAGACAGCATATATACAGGTGTTGTTTTTGCATCCATTCAGCCAGTCTGTATCTTCTGGTTGGAGCATTTAATTCATTGACATTTAAGGTAGTTATCGATATGTATGTTCCTGTTACCATTTTCTTAGTTTTTTTGGGTTTGGTTTTGTAGGTCTTTTCCTTCTGTTGTGTTTCCTTCCTAGGGAAGTTCCTTTAGCATTTATTGTAAAGCTGGTTTGGTGGTGCTGAATTCTCTTAACTTTTGCTTGTCTGTAAAGGTTTTAACTTCTCCATCAAATCTGAATGAGATCCTTGCTGGGTACAGTAATCTTGGTTGTAGGTTTTTCCCTTTCATCACTTTAAATATGTTCTGCCCCTCTGGCTTGCAGAGTTTCAGCTGAAGGATCAGCTGTTAACCTTATGGGGATTCTCTTGTGTGTCATTTGTTGCTTTTCCCTTGCTGCTTTTAATATTTTTTCTTTGTATTTAATTTTTGATAGTTTGATTAATATGTTTCTTGGGGTGATTCTCCTTGGATTTATCCTGTATTGGACTCTCTGAGCTCCTGGACTTGATTGACTATTTCCTTTCCCATATTAGGGACGTTTTCAACTGTAACCTCTTCAAATATTTTCTCAGTCCCTATCTTTTTCTCTTCTTCTTCTGGGACCCCATAATTCGAATGTCATTGTGTTTAGTATTGTCCCAGAGGTCTCTGAGACTGTCCTCAATTCTTTTCATTGTTTTTTCTTTATTCTGCTCTGCAGTAATTAGTTCCACTGTTTATCTTCCAGGTCACTTATCCATTCTTCTGTCTCAGTTATTATGCTATTGATTCCTTCTAGAGCATTTTTAATTTCATTTATTGTGTTGTTCATCACTGTTTGTTTGCTCTTTAGTTCTTCTTGGTCCTTGTTAAATGTTTCTTGTATTTTGTCCATTCTTTTTCCAAGATTTTGGATCATCTTTACTATCATTACTCTGAATTCTTTTTCAGGTAGACTGCCTATTTCCTCTTCATTTGTTGTGTCTGGTGGGTTTTCTCTTTGCTCCTTCATCTGCTGTGTATTTCTCTGTCTTCTGTTTTTGCCTAACTTACTGTGTTTGGGGTCTCCTTTTCCCAGGCGGCAGGTTCATAGTTCCCGTTGTTTTTGGTGTCTGCCCCCAGTAGGTAAGGTTGGTTTAGTGGGTTGTGTAGGCTTCCTGGTGGAGGGGACTGGTGCCTATGTTCTTGTGGATGAGGCTGGATCTTGTCTTTCTGGTGGGCAGGACTGCATCCAGTGGTGTGTTTTGGGGTGTCTGTGAACTTATTGTGATTTTAAGCAGCCTCTCTGCTAATGGTTGGGGCTGTGTTCCTGTCTTGCTAGTTGTTTGGCATATGGTGTCCAGCACTGGAGATTGTTGGTCAATGAGTGGAGCTGGGTCTTAGTGTTGAGAGAGAAATCTCTGGGAGAGCTCTCGCCAATTGTTATTACATGCGGCCAGGAGGTCTCTGGTTTTCTAATGTCCTGAACTCGTCTCTCCCACCTCAGCAGCTCAGGCCGGACACCTGGCCAAAGCACCAAGACCCTGTCAGCCACATGGCTCAGAAGAAAAGGGAGAAAAAAAAAAGAATAAAATAAAATAAAATAAAAGTTATTAAAATAAAAAATTTTTTAAATTATTAAATTAAAAAGTAATAAGAATAAAAGAAGAGGGCAACCAAACCAATAAACAAATACACCAATGATAACAAGCACTAAAAACTATACTAAGTAAACATAAAAATCAGAAACTAGTCAGTCACATACAGCAAACCCCAAGTCTACATTTGCTCCCAAAGTCCACCGCCTCAATTTTGGGATGATTTGTTGTCTATTCATGTATTCCACAGATTCAGGGTGCCTTAAGTTGATTGTGGAGATTTAATCCTCTGCTCCTGAGGGTACACGGAGAAGTTTCCCTTTCTCTTCTTGTTCGCACAGCTCCTGGGGTTCAGCTTTGTATTTGGCCCCACTTCGGCATGTGGTTGCCTTCTGGCATCTGTTCTTCACCAGGGCAGGATGGGGTTAAGGCAGCGGCTGATTAGGGGGCTCTCGCTCACTCAGGCCGGGGGGAGGGAGGGGTACGGAATGCTGGGCGAGCCTGCGGCAGCAGAGGCCAGCATGACGTTTCAACAGCCTGAGGTGTGCTGTGTGTTCTCCCAGGGAAGTTGTCCCTGGATCATTGGACCCTGGCCGTGGCGGGCTGCACAGGCTCCCGGGGTGGGGTGTGGGTAGTGACCTGTGCTTGCACACAGTCTTCTTGGTGGCTGCAGCAGCAGCCTTAGTGTCTCATGCCCGTCTCTGGGGTCCATGCTGTTAGCCACGGCTCACACCCATCTCTGGAGCTCTTTTAGGCGGTGCTCTGAATCCCCTCTCCTCATGCACCCTGAAACAATGGTCTCTTGCCTCTTAGGCAGGTCCAGGGTTTTTCCTGGACTCTCTCCCGGCTAGCTGTGGTGTAGTAGCCCCCTTCAGGCTGTGTTCATGCAGCCAACCCCAGTCCTCTCCCTGGGGTCTGACTTCCGAAGCCCGAGCCTCAGCTCCCAGCCCCCACCCACCCCAGCGGCTGAGCAAACAAGCCTCTCAGGCTGGTGAGTGCTGGTCGGCACTGATCCACTGTGAGGAATCTCTCTGCTTTGCCCTCTGCACCCCTGTTGCTGCACTCTCCTCCGTGGCTCCAAAGCTTCCCCCTGCCACACCCCCACCCCCTGTCTCCACCAGTGAAGGGACTTCCTAGTGTGTGGGAACTTTTCCTCCTTCACAGCTCCCTCCCACTGGTGCAGGTCCCGTCCCTCTTCTTTTGTCTCTGGTTTTTCTTTTTTCTTTTGCCCTACCCAGGTATGTGGGGAGTTTTTTGCCTTTTGGGAAGTCTGAGTTCTTCTGCCAACATTCAGTAGGTGTTCTGTAGGAGTTGTTCCACATGTAGATGTATTTTTGATGTATTTGTGGGGAGGAAGGTGATCTGCACGTCTTACTCCTCTGTCATCTTGAAGCTCCTCCGGGTTTATTATTTAAAATTCCTAAAAGAAATTATGATGGCATGTAATTTAGAAATAAAGCTGTAGATCATTAGGGAAGTTAAAGGAAAATATGTTTCTACCAAAGAAGGCAACATCAATAATTGTCATATTTGTAACAGCATGTTGGCGTTTTCCCTTATTGACATACAGTTTAAACTCACTTTTGTTGCCATCTTATTTTCTGAAACTAAGGCCCATTTCATTGTGTTTTCTGTTTTCTTTTTCTGTTTGTTTTTGGCGGTGCCACATGGCTTGTAGGATCTTAGTTCCCTGACCATGACCAGAGATTGAACCTGTCCCCCGTGCATTGGAAGTGCAGAGTCTTAACCACTGGACCCCCAGGGAAGTCCCTCATCATGATTTTCATAGCAGAGAGAATATGGGGTGGTGGTTTTTTTTTTTTTAATTAATTAATTCGTTTTTGGCTGCCTTGGGTCCTTGTTGCTGTGCATGAGCTTTCTCTAGTTGTGGCGAGAGGGGGCTGATCTTCGTTGTGGTGCATGGGCTTCTCATTGCGGTGGCTTCTCTTGTTGTGGAGCTTGGGCTCTAGGTGCACGGGCTTCGGTAGTTGTGGCTCACAGGCTCTAGAGCTCACACTCAGTAGTTGTGGCACACGGGCTTAGTTGCTCTGCGGCATGTGGGATCTTCCCAGACCTGGGCTTAAACCTGTGTCACCTACACTGGCAGGTGGATTCTTCACCAGTGTGCCACCAGGAAGTCCCAGTGGTGTGTTTTTTAAAAACATATTCAATAGTATAATTGAAGATCGTATTAAGGAATCACTACTACTATTTTGTAATGTGAAGTCATATTTTAAAAAAAGGAATAATACACATTTTTTATCTTTATGAAAAGAGGGTAAAGGGTAAACACTTGTAAACTCAAAAGTAACTATGCAGGCAGCTACATGTGTCTTTTTAATGGATCTTCGTTCAGAGGCATTAACCGTAGCAAGAAACTTCCCTCATCATCCTCAGCCAAAGAACATATCTAAGCACGTGTCACTTTCAAACTTCAAGTGATTTATTTAAAAACATACTGGGGGCTTCCCTGGTGGCGCAGTGGTTGAGAGTCCGCCTGCCGATGCAGGGGACACGGGTTTGTGCCCCGGTCCGGGAAGATCCCACATGCAGTGGAGCGGCTGGGCCCGTGAGCCATGGCCGCTGAGCCTGCACGTCCGGAGCCTGTGCTCTGCAGTGGAAGAAGCCACAACAGTGAGAGGCCCGTGTAACACACACACACAAAAAAAAAAAAAAAAAAATACTGGGACACTGTTATGGGATGATTTTTGTCCCCCCAAAAGATATGTTCAAGTTCTGACCGCCAGTACCTCAGAATGTGATCTTATTGGAACATAGGGTCATTAATGACTTAGGTTAAATAATTAATTAGTTGTAACTAAAGTATTAAGATGAGCTCATACTGAGGTAGGGTGGGCCTTAATCCAGTATGACTGCTGTCCTTATAAGAAGAGAAGAGACACAGAGAGAGACACACAGGGAGAATATCGTGTGATGACGGAGACAGAGCCCGAAGGGCTGAAAGCCAAGGAACACCAAGGACTGTTAGAAAAACATCAGAATCTAGAGAGAAGATTCTCCTCTACAGGTATCATGGGGAGCATGGCCCTGCTGACACCTTGATCTCAGACTTCTAGCTTCCAGAACTATGAGACAATAAATGTCTGTTCTTTTAAGGCACCCATTTTGATGTAATTTGTTAGGGCAGCCCTATCAAACTGATATAGGCACGAACAATGCATTCAGGAACAGCTGTGGATATTTCAGATACATCAGTAAACAATGCAAACAGTACAAACTAAGATTTCTGCACTGGTGGGGTTTATATTCTCAAGCAGGAAGAAAAACAAGTAAATTGGACAGTATGTTTGATGGTAATGAATATCGGTATTGCAAAGTAGAGGTGGATGGAAGGGGAAGGATAGAAGGTTACAATGAAAAGTGTGGCCAGATATAAAGGTAACATTTGTGCAAAATGTGAAGATGGTGAAAGTGTAAAAATATTTGGGGAAAAAACATTCCCAGGAGCAGGAAGCCCGAGTTCAAAGCCTCAAGGCTGAAACATACCCAGTCTGTTGGAGGAACAGCCAGAAGTCATGATGGCCTGAGTGAGCAAGTGGGAGAGTAAAGGAGCTGAGGTTAGGGCAGTAACTGGGGAACCAGTCTTCAGAGACTCGCATGGATTTACGTTAAATGAAAAGGGGAGCCACTGAAGGTTAAAGCAGGGTCATGATGTGACCTGACCTACTTTTTAAAAGAATCACACTTGTGTCTGTGTTCACAATTAACTGGAAAGGGCAAGAATAGGAGCCAGAGGACCAATTCCTGGGTTATTTCAACAATCCAGACAAGAGATTACACTTAGACCAAGGTGGTGACAGGGAGGGGTAAACAGTGGTTGGATTATAGGGAGCCAAGAAGATGTCCTGGCGTATTGGATATGGAGTGTGAACAGAAGAAGGGGGTTAAAGATGACTCCTGGAGTTCTATCCTCCAGAAGAAAGGAATTGATATCATCTAAAATGTGCAGGCAGATTGAGGGATAGATCCCTTTTAGAGATGTACTTCATCTGCTTCATTTTCTAATTCTTATTCCTCAATTTGTGTTCCCTTCTTTTGTTTGTTTGTTTAAAACATAGTCTGTTTCAGTGTTTAGTATCTAGATTTGTTACTTTAGTATCTAGATTTGTTACTTTCATATGGTGGCTGTTTCTTTTTAACTAAGACTTTATGTTTTAGAACAATTTTAGTTTCAGAGCAAAATTGAGGGGAAGGTACAGAGAATTTCTATATGTCCCCTACCTCCATACAAGCATAGCCTCTCCCATTATCAGCATCCCCCACCAGAGTGGGGCATTTGCTGTAATTGATGAATCTACATTGACACATCATAATCAGCCAAAGTCCATAGTTTACATTATGGTTTACTCTTGGTGTTGTATCACATTCTATGGGTTTAGACAAATGTGTAATGCCATAAATCCATCCTTACAGTACCATACAGAATAGCTTTACTGCCCTAAAAATCCTCTGTACTCCACTTATTCATCCCTCCCCCTCCCCCAACCCTGGAAACCACTGATCTTTTTACTGTTTTTGTAGTTTTGCATTTTCCAGAATGTCATATTGTTGGAATCATACAGTATGTAACCTCTTGAAAAAGAAGCTTTGGAAAAACTGTGGCTTTTTTCACTTAGTAATATGCATTTAAGGTTCCTCCATGTCTTTTCATGATTTGATAGCTCATTTCTTTATAGCACTGAATAATATTCCATTGTCTGGATGTACCACAGTTTACTTATCCATTCACCTATTGAAGGACATCATGGTTGCTTCCAAGTTTTGGCAATTATGAATAAAGCTACTATAAGCACCTGTGTTCAAGTTTTTGTGTGGACTTAATGTTTTCAGCTCATTTGAGTAAATACCAAGAAGAAACATTGCTAGATCTATGGCAAGAGAAAGTATGTTAAGAAATATTTTTCTTATTTTGTAAGAAATCACCAAACTGTCTTCCAAAGTGGCTGTGATATTTTACATTCCCACTAGCAGTAAATTAAAGTTTCTGTTATTCTACATCCTTACCAGGTGTTGGTGTTATCAGTGTTCCAGAGTTTGGCTATTTTAATTTGTATGTGTGGTATCTCATTGTTTTAACTTACATTCCCCTGATGACATGTGATAAGTAGCATAATTTCACATTCTTTTTTGCCATCTATATATCTTCTTTGTTGAGATGTGTGTTAAGGTCTTTGGCCCATTTTTTAATCAGGTTGCTTTCTTGTTGTTGAGTTTTGAGCTTTTGTATGTTTTGAATTCAGATATTCTTTATCAGATGTGTCTTTTGAAAATTTCCTTTCAGTCTGTGCTTTGTCTTTTCACTCTCTAACATTGTCTTTCAAAGGGCATAAGTTTTTTATTTTAATGAATTCCAGCTTATCAATTATTTCTTTCATGGATCTTACCTTCAGTATTGTATCTAAAAAATCAGCACCATACTAAATCTCATTTAGGTTTTGCCCTATGTTGTTATCTCTAAGAGTTTTATAGATTGCCATTTTACATTTAGGGTTTTTTATCCATTTTGAGTTAATTTTTGTGAATGTGTCTAGATACTTTTTTTTTTTTTTTGCACGCAGTGATCTAGTTGTTCCAGAACCATTTGTTGAAAAGACTATTGCTCCATTGTATTGACTTTGTTCTTTTGTCAAAGATCAATTGGCTATATTTATGTGGGTCTATTTCTGAGCTCCCTATTCTGTTCCAATGATCTATTTCTTTATTATTTTGCTTATACCACACTGTCTTGATTATTGTACCTTTATAGTAAGTCTCCTCCGACTTTGTTCTTCTCCTTCAATACCATGTTGGCTGTTCTGGGTCTTTTGCCTCTCCATATAAACTTTAGAATCAGTTTGTTGATATACAGAAAATAATTTGCCAGGATTTTGATTGTGGTTGCATTGAATCTATAGATTAAACAGGGAAGAACTGAAATCTTGATAATATTGATTCTTCCTATCTACAAACATGGAATAACTCTTCATTTAATTAGGTCTTCTTTGATTTTACTCATCAGAGTTTTGTAGTTTTCTTCGTATAGATCTTGTACATATTTCATTGAATTTATACCTAAGTATTTCATTTTGTGGGATACTGAATGTAAATGGTATTATGCTTTTAATTTCAAATTCTACTTGTTCGTTGGTGGCATATAGAAAAGTGATTGACTTTTATATACTAATTTTGTACCCATCAACCTTGCTATAATTGTTTATTAGTTCCAGTAATTTTTTGTTTGTTTGTTTTCAATTTGTTAGGATTTTCTATATATGATTGTGGCAACTGCCAACAAAGACAGTTTTATTTCATGTACAGTCTGTATACCTTTTATTTCCTTTTATCGTCTTATTGCATTAGCTACAGTTTTCAGTATGATGTTGAAAAGTAGTGGTGAGAGGAGATATCCTTTCCTTGTACATGATCTTAGATGGAAAACTTCAAGTTTCTCACCATGGAGTATTATGTAAGCTAAAGGTTTTTGCAGATAGTCTTTACCAGTTTGAGAAAGTTTCTCTCTATACCTAGTTTACTGAGAGTATTGTATTGGGTATTGGATTTTGTCATATGCTTTTTCTGCATCTGTTGATATGATCCTGTGATTTTTTGGGGGTGGGGTGTTGATGTGATGGATTACATTAATTGATGTTCAAGTGTTGAACCACCCTTGCATACCTCCTGTAAATCCCACTTGGTGTATATTTCTTTTTATAAATTTTTGATTTGATTTGCTAATATTTTGTTGAGGATTTTGCATCCATGTCTATGAGAGAGATTCATCTATAGTTTCCTTTTCTTGTAATACTTTTGTCTGGTTTTGGTGTTAGGGTAACGCTGGCCTCATAGAATGAGTTAGGAGTATCCTTCTGTTTCTAAAATGTCTATCTTTAATGTTATTCTTTTGCTTTAATTTACTCCAATCATTAATCTTTTTTTTCTCTTTTCCTTTTACTTCCTTTTCCTTTTCTGTAACTTTAATTTTCATTATTTTTCCTCCCTCCATCCCTTCCTCCTTCCTTTTTTTTCATACTTTAACCAGGGAAGTCCATCCCATGGAGGTGGTCACACTCAGAAAAAGAAAACCTAATCCTCTATTTCCATGAACAGTACAGGTGTGCTCCACCTCAGAGGGATGTAGGTTGGCTTCACAGTCTGCCAGATATATATTAAAATCAATGGTTATGTTCCTTTAAGACCAGTTGGCACCATGAAATTTGCTTCTCAATGATTTAGACTCCTTTTCCAGAATATGACCATGGGTGATTGATTCTAACATACTAGCTTTTTTGATGGGCTTTAATATTGTATATCTGTATGCATGATGGATTTAGATAGTTAAGTGTTTTCCCCGAATACCTCTCTAGCCGCAGGGTAAAAACAGTCACTAATAAAGGTGGGAGTACGTCCCTTTTCTGTCAACTATAAGAGTTGCTTTTAAGCTGTGAACTTGGTTGACCAGAATATGTTTTGCTGGCATGGTTTTATACCCTGGCAGATTGTATATTATATGCCTTAACAGTTGCATCCCTCATGTCAAGGAGAGTGCTGTCTGCATGAATACAAAGTCACACTCTAATAATCTTTTTAGTTTGTATTTATTCTATTCAGCTCAAGGCTGAATTAATTTTCTATGAACAGCAGGAGAAATGAAAGTGTCAATGGCGTCCTATCTGGATCCACTGACAAATGGATGAGTTGCTTCCCCATAGAACATTCTTCCAGAGGCAAATGTACATACATCCCTGGAACATTCCTCACCATATACCTTATGAAAATACCCAGGCCATATTTAATGGTAGTACTTGGGTAACATTGAGGGATTCCAGTAGATTATTTCAGATTTAGAGTATATTAGTATATTAGTTAACTAATTACTACCTAATAAATTACCTCAAAATTTAGCAACATAAGGATTTGTTATCTCATAGCTTTTGTGGGTGAGGAATCCAGGAGCTTCACTGTTTTCTGGCCTGGAATTTCTCAAGTTACCATCACTTCAAGGCTTCACAGGGTCTGGAGCTTCCTCTATCAAGGTAGCTCATTCATATGGTAAGTGAGTGGTGCTGGCTTTTGGCAGGAGGCCTCAGTTTCTCTCTGTGGAGCTCTCCACAGGGCTGCTGGAATGCCCTCCTGCATGGTTACTGGCTTCACCCACAGAGGATGATCCAAGAGGAAAAGCAAAGCTGAAGCTGCAATGTCTTATGTAACCTTGCCTCTGATGCCACACACTCATTTCTGCAATATACTGTTGGTTAGCCTGCATCAGTCCTACTCAAGGTGGCAGAGGCCTATCCAAGGGCATGAGTATAGGGAAGTTGACTCACTGGGGGCCCTGACTGCAGCTGTCTACCTGTATGGATATAGGATATACTTGATTGAGGAAGGAATCTTAATTAGCTCTCATTTTACAGCCTGGTAGAGTATTCCCTGAGCTGGCAGGCACTCAAAATTAAACTGATGCAAACAGGATCTGGGAACACTAAAATGAGCAGTTTTTTTCCCCTAAAGATCTTTGAACACATGACTTATGTGTTCTTTGCTTGCCATTTTTAAAAACTAAGAACTCCTAATAGTATATTACATCTACTAGGAGACCTTCATGATATCACCAAGGCAAGATACACTCCCTGTGTTTTTTATAATACCCTTTACACAGTGCTTATTATGATTTGCACTTATCGTTTATCATGATTTGTATTGTGATTGCTCTTCCCTCTATCAAGCCACCGTGCTTGAAGCCACTGACTTTGATAAAAGGTGACAGTATTATTGAATACTTTGCTGAGTTAATCAGCTTTGATGTTGTATGTCCCTTTCTGCCCCATCTATACAAGGAATAATTGATATGTCAAACATAATACTCAGCTTTTCATTAAAAAGCCGTAGCGTATTAGATGTCAATCTAGAATGTGCTGATATGGCTTAATTGTTTCCATCAGATACTTTCTATCTCTTTAGTTAAATTAAGTGTCCACCACAGACAACCCAAAAAGTCAGCCTCCAGCTTTGAAATTTTATGATTCAGTGACTCAAGGGTTCAGCCCAAATCAATGCATTATCAATAAGCTAGTTTTCTGGACAAAAACAATTTGTTTTGCTTTCACTTTTATGGAATACAACCCAGTTCCATTCATTTAGTGCACATAATATTTCAGCCAAGCTCAATAGTGACAACCAATTTCAGCCTAAAACAAAACAAAACAGAGAAAATGGCTGGTTTAAAAAAATCAATCTTCTTTCTCTCACAAAATAAATAGAAGGAGAGTGGAATGTTTACTTCGAGTTGACAGGCCTGTGTCATACATTTTGAGGAGTTCTTTTTAAAAAAGCAATAATGTCACTACTGTACTGCATGAGTGGCTGTTGTAAAGGCTATCTAATGATTAAGGAAAGGTTAAAGCATTGAAAAAATGCAAAACATGCAGTTTCTCTAAGTTTATTTTACTAAGAAAGCAAACAGTGATCCTGGTCTTTATCTTACATGTAATGCTTAGAGGCATTAGATTCTTCTGTTCCTGTTTTCCCCATCTCCCTAACAATATGCCTAGGCATGAAGTGGTCCAACAAAAGCCAAGTGACATTGAAGAGTGTTATTTCCCAAGAAATATATGTGGTACACCTATATGCCTTTTCTTGGGATTGCAGAATGAAGAGTTAGAGCACTTCTTGATATGGGGGGAAAAAAAGGTTTAAACCAGGTAAAGTTATAGAGAGATGTAGATATTAGGGGATCCATATTTATCTTTATCACTAATGTTAATAGGCCACAACAGTACCCTGGTAATTCCTTGATTGCTCATTTACATAAATGACTTCATATTCCTATTGGTATTTTATGTATTCCAATCCCCAATGTGATGATTTTCCCCTCTGTGTCATAGATTGGATTGTGTTCTCCCTCCAAAATTCATATGTTGAAGTTCTAACCCTCAGTACTGTAGAATGGAGCCATATTTGAAGGTAGGATCCTACTTTTTTTAAGATTTATTTTTAAAATTTATTTATTTATATTTTATTTATCTTTGGCTGCATCGGGTCTTTGTCGCAGCACACGGGATCCTTGCTGAGGCATGGGGGATCTTTTGTTGTGGCGTGTGGGCTCTTCATTGTGGTGCGCAGGCTTCTCCCTAGTTGTGGCATGTGGGTTTTCTCTTCTCTAGTTGTGCAGGCTCCAGGGTGCGTGGGCTCTGTATTTGTGGCATGCGGGCTCCAGTTGAGGCACATGAGGTCAGTAGTTGTGGCACATGGGCTTAGTTGCCCTGTGGCATGTGGGATCTTAGTTCTCTGAGCAGGGATCGAACTTGCATCCCCTGGATCACAAGACAGATTCTTTACCACTGGACCACCAGGGAGGTCCCTGAAGATAGGATCTTTATAAAGGTCATTCAGTTAAAAAAGGTCATTAGGTTAGGCCCCAATCCAGTATCACTGGTATCCTTATAAGAAGAGGAAATTTGGACAGAGACATATGTAGAGGGAAGATGTGAAGACCCAGGGAGAAGATGGCCATCTGTAAGCCAGGGAGAGAGAGGTCTGGAACATGAGCTTCCCTCATAGTCCTCAGAAAGAACAAACCCTACTGATACCTTGATCTTGAACTTCTAGCCTCCAGAACTGTGGGAAAATAAATTTCTGTTGGTTAAGCCACTCAGTTTTTGGCTTTGTAATGGCAGTTGTGGTACTTTGTTATGGCAGCCCTAACGAACTAATACACTGTGCTTTTAAATCTCTGCACTATCTGAGACAAAACCTCCAGTGTATTTAATACATTCTTCAAATTTATCTCCCTCCTTATGCAAAGATCCTTTACCAATCTTTGTCTCACACACTTTTTACCATCCTTGTATTTGCAGTGTTAAGATTGGGAAATCCGTTGGCCAAAAACTTGCAAATGGTTCTAAGAGTTTGACCCATCATAACTTGTAACAGAAAAGTAGTTTGTAGTCCAAATCGTTTTATAATCTAAAGGAAATCCATAGTATAGCAATGGTGGTATCTACTCAGTATATTTTATCTTCAGGGTGTAACAGTTTCTGCCTGGTTCCTGCATGTCACACACTCTGCATGCCAATATTCTTGGCATGACATGAGGAATCATAGGCATGGAATAATCCTTCAGGTCAGATAGTTTTGATTTCAAAGCCCTCCTCCAACAGCACCAAGATATTTATCTAACTCCTTTGAATTTCAACTTATTCATATATAAAGTGAGCATTATAAAACCTACCTTACGGAGATTTTTCAGGTATTAAGTGTGATGAACACAAGAGTACTTAGATTACTGCAGTTTGGGCACATAGTAGGGTGCTCACTACATGTCTTGTTCTTATGTCAGTGTGTAGGCCAGTAAAACTCACAGATTGTTTTTCTGTAATTACTGTCCCTAACTGGTCAATGTCCATATTTTGATTAGATAATGTTGTCCTGTCCCTATTTTACCCTAAGGATATCTTCTTAAGATATATTATCTTCCTTTTGATTATATATTGCTCTAGTTTTTCAAGATCATTTTCAAATCTAGTCCTGTTTTATTTACTGTTAACAAATTCTCTTGTCTTCAGGGAACTCTGGATCAATGAGTATGTCCTTTAGTCATTATTCTAATCTTTGATTCAAATAGATATACAGGCAATCTTTATTTTGTAGAGAACCATGTTAACTGAAACTCATGCAAAATTAGGTATTGGTAAAAATGAATGTAGTTCAGTTAATACAGTGATGGTGTTGTGCAAAGGGAGGGCTATCTGTAACTCTATGAGAAAAATCAAAGAGATACACCTCAATTTGTTTCACCCTATTGAGGTCAACCAATTGATAATATTGGTGTGCCTGATTTAAACATAAACACCCCCGTACATTTTTAAGTATGTTTTTGTTCAGAATGTATCTTTCTCAACATTCATAGACATGTATTTCGCTTTTATTTGATGATTTCTCCTACCCGCTCCCCTTCATCCTGCTGAACTTCCTACATATCTCAAAGCTAAAATTAAATGTAATCTTGAGGAAGATTTTTCTTTAATTCACCCAGGAAAGCCAGTTTATCTCTCATCTGTTCTGCCAGTACTTTGTCTGGGAGACAAATCTATTTTATACATATTAAGTATCTCTTAATATGTATAAAATAGATGGCCTTTGGCTAGGTCAGTGATGAGGCTGGGCTTTGGTTGTCAGAAAGCACCATCCACCCAGAGTCTGTGTGCTTTGGACTTTAATTGCTACATTCTTGGAGTATATCTTAGCTGTCACAGACTGTTTAGGGATGCTGAAAGAGATGCTCAGCCATATGCCTTGATGTTCATTGAGAACCAGGGACTCTGTGGGAAAGAATTAGAACCAAGGAGATGAGATATATGCAGACCTAATAGACTGAGTGGGAGAGTGGGGGCAATGCTTGACTGAATAATGACCCCCAAAGGTATCTATTCTTTAATCTCTAGGTCCTGTGAATATGTTATATTACATGTCCAAAGGACTTTGCAAATGTGAGTAAGGTTATGGAATATGATATGGAAAGATTATTCTGAATTATACTAGCAGGACCAGTATAATCACATAACTCCTTAAAAGTGGAAGAAAAAGGCAGGGAGTCATCATAGAGCTGTGTTATGAGAAGGACTCAACTTGCCACTTCTGCCCTTGAAGTGGAAGAAGGAGCCATAAGCCAAGGAATAGAGGCAGTTTCTAGACTCTGAGAATGGCCCTCAGCTGACAGCCAGCAAGAAAACAGGGACCTCAGTCCTACAACCACAAGGAACTGAACTCAGCCAACAGCCTCAATGAGCAAGGAAAAGGATTTTCCTCTAGAGCCTCTAGAAAGTAATGCAGGTTTGCTGAGACCTTGATTTTAGCCTTGTGAAATTGTAAATAGAGACTCAGATGAGCTCTCTAGACTTCTGACCTATGGAAAATATGAGCCAATAAATTAGTGTTTCTTTAAGCTGCTAAGAGTGTGGTAATCTGTAGTGGAAGCAATAAAAAACTAATATAGGAACAGCGGGAGAAGTCCATAATGAAGACCACCATGGAAAAAAACATCACGGGGCCCTTAAGAGAAAAGTACCCTGGCAGAGTATAAAAGTCTGGCAGAGTGGGCTAGATGAAGTATCCAAGCCTGCGTTAGACCTGGAAGTGGTTTTAGTCACCTTGCATAGCTATGTAAAGCCTCTCTGCTCCCCAGATCTTGGAAGCCTGATTATCATGTGAAGAGGATGACTGTGGGACAGTGGAAATCATTGTTACCAGGGAGCCCATCAGCTTTGCTGTGGGAATATTCTGAAAATCCGGGGCAAGCAAAGGTTTTCCTATGGCCTAGAGGACAGGTAAGCAGATGCATGGTCGGGAGACCAGCAGTTCTATGCACAGCTCCTTGAGCAGCACCCTGTGGGCAGCTGGATGCCAACCTTCAATGGAGAAGAAGGACTAAGAAAAAGAGCTGAGCTGCACAAGGCACTCTGCTTGTATGTGTGAAGGCCTGTGTACAGGAATTCCCAGAGTGAATGGATGACTCAGGAGATCCTGAGAACAAATCAGGTCTTTGTTAATTATGTCCATGGGCACTTAGAGTGTTGACAAGCAAGAGAGCACTGCAAATGTCTGTTTTCTACACCTGTGATCAAATCCCCCTTTCTAGGTCTGAAAACTTTAGACATTCACTATACATAATGATTCTGCCCTTTTCTTTGGAGAAGTGAGTGGACATCAGTGTTGTTAACTTTAATTGAACGCTTATTTTGTAATGGTCTAAGTATATTTAATAAATTAACTCATTTTATCCTTCTAAGAGCCCTAAGATAGACACTATTAGCTGCATTTTATAAATGAGGAAAATGAAGCATGGAGAGGCTGTCCATTAACCCACAGTTGCCCAGCTAGTATGTGGTGGCACTGGGATTGAACTAGACAAGATGACTTGCAGTCATCATGTTTCTCACACCTGCTGTGGTAGATAGAATAAAGACACCCTAAAATGTCCACATCCTAGTCCCTGGAACCTATGAATGTGTTATGTTACTGGACAAAAAAGAATTTAGGTTTTTAATCAGCTGACCTTAAAATAGGGAGATTTTCCTGGAATATCTATGTAGCCCCCATGTAATCAGGAGAGTCCTAAAATGCGAAAGAGGGAGACAGAGGAGAAGGCTGGAGTAATGTGAGGTGGGAAGATCTCACCCCACCATTTCTGGCTTTAAAGATGGAGACAGAGGTCAAGCCAAAGAATACAGCCAGCCACTAAAAGCAAGAAAATCAAAGAAAGGGATTCTCCCGTAGAGCCTCCAGCAAAGAATGCAGCCCTGTTGACACCTTTATTTCAGTCCAGTGAAACCCTAATTAGACTTCTGACCTATAGCATCGTAAGATAACAAACTTGTGTTGGTTGAAGCCACTGAGTTTGGGTAATTTGGTACGGCAGTAATAGAAAACTAATACATCTGCTAACTACTGTTCTCAAGTCATGTGTTTCTCAAAAAGAAGACTCCCTTAATCACAGCCAATCCTCAAGGCTGTGTTAAAGTGTCGTGCTGCCGTTCATATGGAGACACGAGGGTAATGTTCTACTGTACTCCCCCCAAAAATACTGTGATTTAGAAATTATGAAGTTCCTACATCTAGGGATATCCTTTCTCTGAGTTCCCACATCTGGATGACCATGGCCCCAATCCCCCTTCCAAATAATACTTTCTTTGGCTATTCATGCATGATTTGAACTTGTCCAAAGTGCTGGTTTTAATGTTGAAGGCATGTCTCATTCTTTCTACATATTTTCCTGTCCAAAGAGGAGGTAATGGAAAGAAGGAAACATTGGACAGCATTTCTAGGATATCAGAGGGGTAACTTCCTCTGGCTGGGAGAAGCCTCACTCCACTTCCACCCACTCATAGCCAGTGTCTTCCCAACCTTGTGATTTAGTGGTGATGGAAGCATGGGCTACATAGCTATCTTTGTTTACATACAAAAACTAACTTGTTACATTTTTGGTGGGGAAGTGGGTATCTTTGTTTTCATGTGAAAATGAATTTGTACTGATTTTTAAAGTCAGTAAAATAAGCATTTTAAAAGGGACTGTTAAAAATAGAATGTTTTCAGACTGGGTGTACTGATCATACCATGAAGCTTTGGGCCGTGGCCCAGGGCAGTGCAGGCCGCAGGACTGAATCATGTGAAGATCCTCAATAAGGACTCTGTTCTAAAATTCACTTGCCTCATTTATTGCCTTTTGCTCATTTACTTTGGGAAAGAGCCTGTAGCGCCCAAGGAAAAGTTTACTGAGCCTCTGAGCTATATTGTGAGCCTTTGCCAGTATGCCATTTTAAACACAGCATAGACCAACAGAGTAAATGAGGGCCCAAGGAATCTGTTATTTCTGAAGACGGATCTACAGCAAACCAGATGGCATTGTCCCCTGGAGGGGTTGGTGTTCATGTTTATGACATGACCCATCTCTTGGTCTCTTAAGCTTCTGAGCCCTAGGCAGACAGTGTTTCCTCATTTCAATCAGAACTACATTTGCCTTCCAGGGATCAGCCCACCTAAAAGCCCACCAAGGAAGGCTTAATATTCTGTCCCCAGAAACATTCTTGTGTCCTTTCAAATTTAGAGAATGCTAAAGGCACAACACTTAGACTAAGCTAACTGGATTACGATGTCCATTTGCACTGGGGATGTTCTGACACAATTGGAGATCTAGAGTCAAGTAACTGGACCACTTTGAGGCTTGAAAGCTGTTTCCACTCAGCCCCTTTACTTTTCTGAGTTTATCTTCCAATCTCTTTGTCCCACGGTGACTTTCAAAAAATTGCATGAGTTTGTCTAAATTTAGTGCGGCAAAAGGGGTATCAAAATGCATCTTAATTTCTTGAGACAAAATAGCATCCAATTTCTATTTTTCAAAGTTATTTCATGTGAAAGTTGGGTTTACTTTAACTAGAGCCAGTATATGAAAATCTGTATTGAAATAAAAGATAAAAGAGGGCCATTATTCACCTTTAAAAAAGAAGTTCAATAGCAAATAGACCGTCAGTTTAATTTGATTTGCTAAATTCCATTTATACCTGATATTTGAAGAGAAATAGTTTTGTGATAAACAAGATAGAGGGGGGTATTACCATTTACTGCTAGATTGCGAAGTTTAAGGATTTTACTCTGAAATCACAAAACTATTGAGTAAAAATTCTGGTTCCCAAAATGTTGTGTAAACTGGAGCAGGTTACTTGAACTCCTTTTTCTCTAGTTTCTTTATTTATAAATAGAGGGAGTAAGAACAACTATCTTATAGGATTATCTATCTATCTATCTGTCTATATACACACAGCACTTGGTACACTGTCTAGCATAGAATAAGGGCAGTAAGTAATGGCTATCATCAATGTAGTTATCACTTAAAATAACAAAGAGTAGTTATGCACTTGATACTCTTTTCTTGGCAGGTTATTTGACTTGAGTTGAAGAAAGACTCCACTTCTGTAGTGTAACAATAGATAGTATTTCATTAACCTCAATTATGTGCAGTCATAGAAGATATATAATTTATAATATATAATATATATATAATATATAACTGCCAAAAGTAATATATTTTACTTTATTTTTACGTAACTGACTTAGTCAAACTTTTCTGTGCACCAAATAATTGTTGTGAAGCCAAAAAGTAAACATTAATAATCAGTGAACCAAAAAATGCTCTTTGGTCTCCCATTACTGCACATAAGTCTACTAAAGTTAAAATCTCATATCTATGTAAATTACTTAATTTCACATTTTAAGTTATAATACATGACTATCACTTCAACAGAACACATTCTTTTCAGCATTTCATGGACATAAATTGCCTAAATGTGCAAATTCTTAGACATGAGGACTCAGTTGGGATAATTTAAAATACTATAATCTTGATTTTGTTAAATCCTTTTACTGTTGATTTTATGTGTTCTTTTAGATTGAGAGATGCATTCCTAATCAGAGACACTATTACCATTTCTGTTATCTGGGGTTATTTTCAATCACTGCTACTTAATTCTAAATCTCCTAGGGTTGGACAATGAGTGGCCACTCAGGCAATTGCCTTCCCCATAAATTACAGCTGGATCCAGTGATTTAAGCTCAGCTGGCAGGGTACTGGAGCTGCAGATGTCGTGGGCTTCAAAATTTTAAAAAAGGGAGTTAACCTCTTTGTTCACATAATGTAATTCCCCATTTGTTCTCAGTCTCCAAAGAGGTAAATTGATTGACTGAATTTGGATTTTCTTCTTTCTTGAGGTCTTGCATTTTTCTTTCTTTCTTCCTTTCTCCCTTCTTTTTCTACCACACATTCTTATAGATATTCAAAATACCTGAATGAATTTCAGTTATCTCTGTGGCTTTATCTAACTTGCAGATACAACTCCACTCCAGGGTCATTTTGCTAACACAGTGGAGAGATTCAAAACACAGAATTTAGAAAACTAAAGAAACTGCAAAAGTTAGTTAATAAATGCCACACATTCTTATAGATATTCAAAATACCTGAATGAATTTCAGTTATCTCTGTGGCTTTATCTAACTTGCAGATACAGCTCCACTCCAGGGTCATTTTGCTAACACAGTGGAGAGATTCAAAACACAGAATTTAGAAAACTAAAGAAACTGCAAAAGTTAGTTAATAAATGCCCAAATAAGCTTATTCATCCATGTAATGAGGGGTGATAAAAGATTTTTTTAAAGCTCTTTGGGAGTAGCAACAGAGGAGACTTGATCATGAGTCTCTTAAGGATTGTTAAAGTTGTTTTTCCTGAAAATAAATATATTAAATGCAACTGCCAAAAAGAAAAGATAATTGAAACCGAATAGATATGTATATACAAGGGTACACTTACATTTATAGGAATACGTATAAACATAGACATTATTACTTGTCCATTAATGGGTTTCATAAAACTTGAAATGGAAGAATTGAAATCCAGTGATTAGTTCCCCACTGAATCTTTTTATTCATTTATTTATTCATTTATTCAATTAAGAAGTATTTTAAAGCCCCTTTTATGGACTAAGTTTTGTATATTAATTGATTCTTACCCTTCCTTCTTCATCCTAAACCTATCAATTTAGAAAAGTTTATGCACTTATAAATCAGCAAGATGAGTAAGCTACAACCAATTGTAGAATCATCAGTAAATGATCAAATATGTTGAAAAATATATTCTAAATAATATAATGAGGATCAACTGTACATAATTTCTTTAAATGATTGAACTTGAAGGTTATCCATGTTTTACATATTTCTGCATCTTTATATTAAAAGTAGATGTACAAACCAACATACACACACACACACATAGAGAGACTTTAAATTCAGCTTATTTATTAGTTTTAGACCTGTGTCACTCAGATCATTACAGTTGTCACAACGTCTTATCTACCCTATGGCATAGATTATGGCAGCAAATTCATTGTGCTATGCAGAGAATACTGAGGTGAACAAGGCGCAGTCTTTACTACAGGGAGTTCTAGATCGGAAGAAGGGCATGCAAACAATTATGAAACAGTTTGATGCTGTTACAGAGGTGTGGACCATAAATAGCAGAGCCAAAGCTGAGTGTGATCAACCCCATTTGGGGTAAAGAGTGAACTTCCCAGAAGAAGAGCTGTTTAAATCTAGGATTGAAGCATCACCAAGAGCTCATCAAGTAATCAGTGGACAGGTTGGAGAACCATATTCCAAACAGAAAAATACATATACAAAGCCACTGAGACATTCAACAAACACTTGCAGAGCCTAGTGCCTTGTGTATGGTAAGCTTACAATTGAGTGGGTGGAGGGGTGGGAGGGCATAAATAAATTAGTAAACTAATTAATTAAGAGTTATTTTCCATAGTGAGAGTTGCCAGAAACAAAGTAAAATAATGTAATTCAAAGTTGTATATGTATAGCTGATTCACTTTGTTATAAAGCAGAAACTAACACACCATTCTAAAGCAATTATTCTCCAATAAAGATGTTAAACACACACACACACACACAAAATAATATTGGAAATGTCTTTGAAAAGATTTGATAGATTGTAAATGCTCAATAAATATCTATAAACAACACTGAATTTAAAAATCTAAAAAAAAAACAAAGTTACTTTGAGTACAGCCAGCATTTGCTCCTGTGGTCAAGGAAAGCTTCTCTAATAAAGTGACAATTGAAACCTGCATAAATGGAAACCAGCCATGCATATGCAAGGAGAGAAGGCTACAGAAAGGTTCCAAGTGTAGAGTCCTTAAAGCAGAAAGGAGCTTGCCTCATTTGAGGATCAGAAAGCAGGTCAGTTTGGTTGGAGTGATTTGAGTGGGAGAATGGAGAAAGGAGGGCAGAGAGTAGGCAAGAGTCAGATCATGTAGAGTCTTATAGACCAAGGTGTGGAGTATGGATTTTTTTATTCCAGGTTCAGCCACTGGTGAACCATGCAAAGGACTGGCATGATAATTATGTTTTGGAAATTCACTTTAGGGGTCAGGTGGAGAATATAACTAGGAGGTGAGAAGGAAGAAAAAGAGGGTCTTGCCTAGGGTCAGAAAACCCTGATGGTGGTATGGTGGTTGGAGCTGGAGTGGTAGAAGCCAGAAACATTTGGGGCACTTTAAGTACTTATTATGGCTGGATGTCTGTATATTAAGTATATATAGGGAGCAAGATGGAGATTGGTTTGGATATTGGCAGGGTCTAGGTTATAAATTAATTTTTAGTGGTATGGATATTGAAATTTCTTTTGGCAATTTGAAAACATGAAGCGTCTTAAGGAGAAAAGGATAGCACAGCATGATGAAATTTGGTTTTACAGCATCATTCAGGCTGCACTGTAAAGAAAGAGCTGTGAGGAGGGAGACTGGAGCCAGGAAGACCAGACAGAACCCTATGACACTGATGCCTGAGAAATATTGAGAGTTTAAAGTAGGGCATATGTGGTAAGCATAAAGTAGAAGGGTTGGCTTTAAAGTAATATAGAATCAACGTCAGTTGGTGAGTGATTGGATGCTGGGCATAAGGAAAAATAAGAACTCCATGATGGCACCTGGTATTTGTTCTGTTTGTTAACATAAGTGATTGGATGAGTGACAGCACAATTAAATAAGATTTAAAAACTCAGAAAGGGGCTCAGGTTTGAAGTACTGATATGATGAGTTTGGGATCTCTTGGGATTTCCAAGGGACGAAGTCCATCAGCCAGTAGAGGAGCAGGGAGACATAATTCAAGGATTGGAATGAAAGATATTTCTAGATTTGAGAAGGAACTTTGGAACAAGTGCTCACCGTGGAAATGGAATGGAGCATGTGGTAGTCTGGAGGGAGCCTATTCAGGTACCAAAATGTGAAGAATAGCTCACAACCATATAGAAATAAAAAAGTATTATGAGGACATGCAGTGCGTGAGTGTTTTTCCAGTACTTGGGCAAGAATTTAGGCAAGGCTGGAAAGCCTAGATGAACCTTAAAAGTCAATAATTCAGAAAGTTTGGGAAGCATTGATCAAAACGTAGATTGTTCCAGTCAAGGATTCAGGTACAAAATACAAAAGGTTATCGTACGTTGATATTGCGTCAACATCTTGTCCCAGCCTGAAAGCTTTTGTGTTGTTTACCTGCTTTAGGGAGGAAGCAGTACCTTGACATGACCAGGGCAAGCCCTCCCAGTGGACTGAGTGGGAGGACCTGGTTAGCAGAGAGAGTAAAGGAATGAAGAAAGGCAGTTTCAGCGGTTCTACTTAGATTAATATCTTTTTTGAGTGTGATCTCAGGATCATCTAAAACAGGATCACTAGGAATTCTGTTTAAAAAAAAAAAACATGCTCCTGAATCCTACCCAGATCTACTCAAAATCTCTAGGAATGGAGTTATAGTTCCTTTGTAATCAAGTCATATATCTAGTACTCTCCAGAACCTGCTTTGAGTCTGCCCCCAATTTTTATAGATTAGCTCAAAATTCTGATTCCCCAAAGTCAAGTCTCCTGGCATCTGGAACAATTCACCTTTGGTAGATAAACGAGGTAAGTTAGCACAGCTTGGTCAGAGCAAGTCTGCTCAAAATAGTTACTAACTCACACCCCAAAACCAAAACTGCACTAGTAAAATCCAAACCCTAGGTATCATTTTATAAGAGAAGCACCTGAGGAAGGCTGTGAAGAAGTCTGTGCTCTTGCTTCTCCACAGTTCTGCCACCCAAGCTGGTTACAGTGATTATATTTTGCTCATGAATTTTCCTTTGCTTTTGTCTGCATATTAAAAAAAAAGCAGTATATTTATGGTACTAAATATAGTCTGTGGCAGCCATTGAGCACTTAATACATGGTAGCTGCTATCACTTCTTTCATATTATTGTTATTATTTGCATTTTTTTCTCAGGGGAAGTTGTAAAATTGGAATGTAATTTAAGAAACCTCTGAAATTAAAGTACCATCCAAATAATAAATCACAATTATAATAGCAACTTCGAAGAAAAGCCCTCTTGATTATTCTTCCCTTTCTAAGAAAGGAAAGTATAGATAAACAAAAGAGTGTACAGAACGGAAACATAATTTTCAAAAAGTGTATTAATTCAAAATATATTATTTGTTTTAACATGTGAACAGGGGATAAATAGACAAAGCAGGACCTAGGAGATACCAGAACATTCCCTAAAGGGTCCCTATCCTCACATAGAAGCTGGGCGAAAAGAGGGGCAATTATATCGCAAGGATGACAAAATCAAGATTTGAAGACTGTTGACAGTGAGACGGTAATCTAGGCCTGGGGCTGCAGGGATGGTGCAGTTAATCAAATACATCAACTCATAAATTCTGATGTGTTCTGAGATCGCCGTCCCCTGAAGAGAAGTCTGATAAACCCGATGCAATGTGCCTTCCAGGAGCCATAATGTGGCTCTATTTAATAGAAAATCAGCTAGGAGGATATATGCACTTGGATGGGATGGGGAAACTATGGGAAGAGATGGAGAGAAAGTGAAAACCCATAAATTGGAAGAGTTATGGGGCCCCACTGGTACATGAATGAAAAAGAACGAGGGCGCAGATGGGGAGATCTTACAAATAACTAATGTGCTTAGTTAAACCTTTTTAGCTAAAAAAAATCTCAGATCTGTCTTTTGGGGGGAAAGAGGGTTGGTGAGGTATTGTCTAAACAAAGCAGAGAGAAGAGAAACAGTGCCTTAAAGAATTAGAGAGGTTCTGTGACATATTAGTGAGGTGACTTTCTCACCATCATGGCCCCATCATCTAGTTCGTTAATAAATGCCAAGTCAAATCTGACTTGATGCCTGCTTTTGTAAATAAAGTTTTATTGGCACCAACCACTCTCATTCTTTGACTTATTGCCTACAGCTGCTTTCATATTACAGCTGCAGTGTTGAGTAGTTGCAACAGAGATAGTATGACTTGCAAAGCTTAAAATATTTATTATCTGGCACCTTACAGTAAAAGTTTTCTGATCTTGTATAAAGCCTGGCATAGAGTAAGAGTTCAATAACTCTTTGATGGACCTGAAATGTATACTAGTTATGTTCCTTGGGCAAGTTGATTAATCTCCCTGGAACTCAGTTTTCCTCAGTCCTAAAATGGGCATAATGATACCAAACTTAGAAAACCTTTGTGTGTTATAGCATACTGTTTGGAATATGGTTTATGGATAAAAATAATGTTTCATTCTTCCTCCTCCTATGACCTTCACTTAATGGTAGCAGGTGCTGGTTTAATCCAGAAATGTCAGTGGCATGCTAACTGGTAATTTTACAGCTTTCTGAATTTTCAGCCACACAGAAATAATTTACTCTCCCAACTGGATCAGTGGTTTATAATCATTTATGACTATCCTGAATCAAGATGTATTTTTTTCTTTTTCTTATCTCTCTTTCTCTCCTTTTAAGCTAAATGTTTGTTTTCCCAGACATCAAATAAGTCTTTTTATTTTTGTATTTACCACATGGAATCTAATTCATTTCATTTCTTCTGAAAGACACAATATCATAAAAACCTGTAATGTCTGGTTGCCTGGCTGTTGAAGCAATAGAAATAACAAAGAGCATTTTTTTAAAGAAAATTCCCTCAACCTTTTGGTGACCCCCTCAATCTGGTGAGAGGAGGAAAACTCTAACTGGGTGAATACGGTAGACCCAGGCAGAGACCCCAGTGAGGTGTGTATAATGAAGGAACCAATCAAAAGGAAAGCGTCTTCTACCCTTTGATAAAGTCTATGGGCTAAAGGGGGACGTGCCCTCTGATGGCGGGGTTTGTTGGTGTGGCCCTCACCTCAGCTTTCTGAGAGAAGCCTGGCTTTCATCCTGTGCTAATCTTGAAGCAGGCCCTCTTCCTAGAAAGTTGCACTGAGGCACTCGTGAGCAATATTTTATCAACGATAGTGTAGATGGAATGGCTTTATATTCACCCCTCATCATGTTTCACTTGACAAAATGTTTCATTAGACACTTCTTTTCCTCTCAGACTCCTCAGACCGAGTCCCACAGGCCGGCGCCTTTTGCTAGTAAAGCTTCCCCATGCACTGACTCTCCACCCGCTCTGCTGCTGTTTCCTATTCCCAGATCGACCTGGAACTCAGTGGTTCTTCATTTCTTTATAATATCTTGGTCCTCTGTCAGCTTCTAGCTCCCTACCTGTTATCTCCAGTTTCTGGTTAGTACTATCTTAAGTAAGGATTCCATTGAGGGTGAAGATGTGGTTTTGCTAAGCAAACAAAAGACTGTCCCCTGATTAGGCTCCATCTTTCTAACAGAGTGATTCAGAGATATAAATAGCAGTGATAACAAAAGCTTTGTTCTTCTTTCCTGTCTCAAAGCCAGGCCGAGGCAGCTTTCTTAAGCTTTCTATTTCTGTTTTTCTTTTATTCTTCCCAGAGGGGTGGATGAGGCTGGGAGGATTTCAAGACCCTCACACATATTTGATGTGGCTAAGACTTTAGCAACATTTCAAGTTAAATGAGACAACCTTTACCCCAGAAAGCGGAACAACTCTTAAAAGCAACAGTAGAAATAAATTTGTAATTTTAACAGTTGTCACCGTGCATTGAGTCAATAGATTCCTTCTAGTATATACATGGGAAGTGCTAACAAAATTGCTTTTGAAAGACAATTATGGTTTACATAAATATTTGCTCATTAGAATTAGTCCAAACACTTGGAAAATTTTAGTGTTCTATTGCAAAATGTAAATATTAATTGAACTGTGATTATGGACGGATTTACAGTATAACAAAGCTAGCCTATCTTCATTTGAAACTCTGTGAGGTATGGACCGTTGTGTTAAACAATGAACAGAAAATGAGAGCTGGACAATTAGGAAAGTAGGGCCAATGAAACAACATGTCGGCAGTATCAAAGGACAAACTCTAGCTATCTTCTAATAGCAATTTTATATTTGGGGATTTATTGAGCCAGCAACCTGGGGTACCTCCTCGGTGCCTCAGCACAAGTTGTTCTGGAAAGCAGGAGATTTCGAGTGTCCCCTGGAGCTGCCTCATTCCCCACAGGCTCCTGAGGATTCTGTTATCAACCAACTGGGTACAGGATTGAGACTCATCACCGAACACCGTAGCCAGCATATAGTGGGCTCTCAATAAATATATTTTCCAAAGGAATAGGTAATACAAATATTCCAGATTGAAACCTTGAGGTCTTCTACTTCCATTGTGCAGTTGTACACACTTTTAAATTTTCAGTTGCATAGTCATTCAAATTTTCAGTTGAAGCCACATGACCTAGGCTTAATCCCCAACTCCAACATTTATCACTTTTTGTGAGAAAGTTGATTACCTACTTGTGCCTCAACTGACACATCTGTAAAATGGGAATAATAATAGTATCTAGGTCATTGGATTGTTGTGAGGATGCAATGAGGTGGTATGCGGTAAATGCTTAAAATAGTTCCGGGCCCATAGTAAGATCATAAATGTTGTCATTATGTCCTGTCTCTAACCCATGTTATGAAGGTATTAATCAGAATAGGATAGGCCATACTATACCCCAAATTAGCCCTGAAATTTCTTAAAGCAACAGAAGTTCAATTCTCATTCATGGCCCATATTCAGTGCTGGTCAGGGGGGATCTGAATTCCATACAGTCACCTGTCAACCCAGGCTGATGACTCTTTGTCCACTTTGAAACAGCATAATCTAGAGCATCTGGCTTCTTCAGTCATCTAGACAAGAGTTTGCTGGAAAGTCTCACACCAGTAATGAAATACTTTGGCCTGGAAATAACAGGTCTTACTTCTGCTCATAGCTTGATGGCCAGAGTTAGTTGCATGCCCGCACCTCCTTGTCCAGGGCACCCTTATGAATATTCATTGAGCACATTGGTTGACATCATTGCTTCAGTGAATAAACTCCCTATGTTAACTGTGTTTAGCTCTATTTATGATCTCTTAAGAATCATGTCCTATTCATCTTTATATCTTCTACAAGGCCTAAATGCTGTTCACAGAGGGTGCCCGATAAGCATTCATGAAAGAAAGGAGAGAGGAAGGAGTCATGCTAAATCTTTGAGAACTCAGCAACTGAAGGAAGCTCTGTGCAATAGTCAGAAAATTAAAAAATAGAACAAATAACAGCAAGAGAAAGACCCTGGGCCTTACTGAAGCATTGACTGGTTTTATAAAATGGGTTCACCTTACCTAAACAGAAAACTCAGAGAGTGAGTATTGTTAACCGTCATTTGATGTGCTTGACTCAGATGAGAAGAGCAATGATATTTTTTTTCTGTAGTTGAAGCTAAAGCTTCTCCTCTGAATATTCATAAATTTCAGATTAATGTATAATTTTTCTTTCTGTTCTTGTTCAATTTCACTTAAGATTCTTTTGTTCCATAAATGGATTACCCTTCAAAACCTAAAACGGTCTCATACAAAAAGCCTGAATTAGACATTATTTTTACTCTTCCCTTCTTACTTCTGTAAGAGAAAATAAGCAGAGACATGGAGTTGGGAAGAATTAAGTAGGAATTGAAATACTGGTCTGATATCCATCTCAGATATGTTAGCTGAGTTAGACATCTCCTTACTCAAAAACTAAAACCTGTTCAAAGTTAGAACCTAATCAAGATAAAATTATTTAGAATCTAGAATTTCTAATTCAACCTTATTTTGTCCCCCCTTATTTGTAAACTTGGAAAACTGTCATATTGTTACTGGAACACCTATTATCCAATAGGGAGTAGATAGAGGGAAAAAGGAAATTGAGTTATAAATCCTACTCTGTATAGATATGGTACATAAAGGCAGTTCAGCATATTGGTAGAAACAAAGCTTTTGATCTAAATTATCTGAGTTCGTATACCAATGTTTGTGCTTATTAGCCATGTTACCTTATGCAGCTTGCCTAACCTCTTTCTGCCTCAGTGTATCTATCTCTGAAATAGGGGAAACAGAAGTGCTTACCTCAGGGCTTAGTGATGGCTAAGTGAGTTATTATATGTAAAGTACTTATTTGAGTTTCTGGTACACGGTGATCAATACGTGTTTGCTATGATTACTGGATGCTTAACCATGTAGTTTACCCAGATTATCACATTTTATCCCAGATCTTGGAGGCTGGGCATTTGACTCAAGGTCATATAGCTAAGAAGATGTAGCTGGCAAAATGAATACCCAACATCACTTCCAAAGCCTTGGCTCTTTATGGTCTGCCAGGGACCTTGGTGCTAATGAGAAGGGCAATAAGGAAGTCAGGAGTATTGGCTTCTGGGACCTTGATTATCTTTGTTTTATAATAAACCTTTTTTTTTTTTTTTTTTTTTTTTTTGCGGTACGCGGGCCTCTCACTGTTGTGGCCTCTCCTGTTGCGGAACACAGGCTCCGGACGCGCAGGCTCAGCGGCCATGGCTCATGGGCTCAGCCGCTCTGCGGCATGTGGGATCTTCCCGAACCGGGACACGAACCCGTGTCCCCTGCATCGGCAGGCGGACTGTCAACCACTGCGCCACCAGGGAAGCCCATAAACCTTATTTTTAGAGTAGATTTAGGTTCATAGCAAAATTGAAGGGAATGTACAGAGAGTTCCCGTAGCTCCTTTACCCCCATGCATGTACAACTTTCCCTTCTATCAACATACCCCACCAGAGTAGTAGATGAACCTGCACTGATACATCCTTATCACCCAAAGCCCATAGTATACATTATGATTCACTCTAGATAGTGTCCATTCTATGGATTTGGACAAATGTCTAATGACAGGTATCCATCATTATGGTATCATACAGAGTATTTTCACTGCCCTAAAAGTCCTCCGTGTTCTACCTATTCATCTCCCACCCCCGGCAACTGCTGACAACCACTCATCTTTTTATTGTCTTTTTTTTTACTGTCTAGTTCTGTCTTTTCCAGAATATCGTATAGTTGGAATCATATACAGTAGTAGCCTTTTCAAGTTGGCTTATTTCACTTAGTAATATGCATTTTAATTTCTTTCATGTCTTTCTGTGGCATAAAATAACTCATTTCTTTTTAGCACTGAAAATATTCCTTTGTCTAAATATATCAGTCTATTTATCCATTCATCTATTGAAGGACATCTTGGTTGCTTCCAAATCTGGGCAACCATGAATAAAGCTGATACAAACATTCATGTGCAGGTTTATGTGCAGGTGGACATAAGTTTTCAATTCACTGGATTGTATGGTAAAAGGATGTTTAGTTTTGTAAGTAACCTCAAAACTGTCTTCCAAAATGACTGTTCCAATTTGCATTCCCACCAGCAATGAATGTGAGTTTCTTTTGTTCCACATCCTTGCCAGTATTTGGTGTGTCAGTGTTTTAGATTTTGACCGTTCTAATTGATGTGTAGTAGTATCTCATTTTTGTTTTCATTAGTAATTCCCTAATGACATATGATATCAGACATCTTTTCATATGCCTGTTTGCCTTTCATTATTTTAAAATTCTACTTCCCAACATTTGTGGAGACTGTTCTTTTGTGGGACAGTGCAAATTTTTGTGACTTACTGGCATTTATTTTTCTTTCGTGACAGTACTCACGAAAATTTTCTTGGGGAAACATCCCTTCTCAACTCTCGGATGCCAGGTGTCAGATGGAGTTGATTACATCTCTTCCCTTATTCTGGGAGGGAGCAAAAAAGTGAAGCCTGGCCAATCTGAGGATTGAATCCTCTGATCACAGTAATGGCTTCAGGAATAGGCACTTGACTCTTGCAGTCAATGACGTATGATGAAACTTATATTCATGTTGTCAGGAAAGCAGGTTCTCTTTTCTGCTGAACTTGAACTGGGAGAATATAAGTTTAAAGCTGCCGCAGTTAACTTGCCAGCAAGAGGTGAGAGGGAGAAAATACTGGGAGCTATTTATTCCAGCTGTGGCATCTGACAAGTTTATCGAATAGTTTATGGTACTTTGACTCTCATTATTGCCTTGATTCTTAATGTTTTGTTTACAACCTATCTTCCCATCCAAGTATACTTCCCAAACCAGTGAACTATACAAGATTTAACCAATCAATTTATTTTCTATTTAGGTAGCCAGTCTGTTACTATGATGTGTAACTAAAGACATCTGCTGAAACACGTGTGAAATATCACATTTCAGCTTGTCTCTATTTTAGAGAACTAGTCTCAGAAGAATTCTGACAGTTGCCACAGTTGCTGAATAGAAAAATATTCACTGTGGAGCTCTTGACCAAAAACAATGGACTCCAGTTTTTGCGTTACTATAGAGATAGTTTTTTGCATTCAGACTTTGATTTTATTCCAGTTGCCCAACTGGTGAGGTAGTTTTAAAAGTGATAAGCCCTGAAGGAGACAGCTAATGAGTGTTTTATTAGTAGCGTACTAGACAAAAGTAAGCATCCTTGCTAATGCCATAGTTCTTGAGACTGAAAAAAAGTGTCCTTAGTTTAGCACTTTATTAGCATAAACTCTTGCAGAGACATTCTGTCTGGACAGTTTCCTCCAGGTTATTCTCTTGGCTAAGAGGCAGCAAGCCTGGCCGGGGATGGAGGAGACAGATAGTTCTCATTTCGTTAGGTATTTATGCAGTGGTTATCATGGTAGCAGCCAACTCATTACAAAACAGGGCATATCAAATTATTCTGAGTCATTGAGGTTCTAGTGACAAGATACTACAGGGAGAAACTGGGAATAGGAAAAGAACTTTTAGATGAAAGCATTTATTGTTACTCTGAGGAAGAGGGAAGCCAAGAAGCCCCTTTTCATTTTCCCCAAAGCCCAACCTGTACCCTATCTGAGCTCCCCAAAGATTCCATATTCTGCTACCAGGTGAGTTGAAAGAAAAATGAGCTTCTTTTTCATTAATAGTAAATAGTGTGCCAAGTGTATGGGATACTCATCAGGGAATGAAGTGTTGAAATAGTGATCATGGTGATACTGTATAAAAGGATTTTACCAACCTGTCCATGTGGACCCAGAATTCCACAGATTCTAAGGACACAAATTCACCATTTCCATTGTAACTGCCTTTTAGTTAAAGAAAATCGCATGACTTTTACCAATAGTTCATGCCAAAGCCATTTGTGAGTGGTGATTCAGTCAGATTGATAAGGATATGTAGCATTTATCTCCTCAGATTGGCCCCTTTTCTTTCATATATCAAGTTAGTGATTCTCAACACTAGTCACCCATTAGAACTGGTTTGCAACCAGGACATCGGTATTGTTTTAAAAGCTCCCCATGGGATACTAGTAGCATCTAACATTGAGCACTACTAATCTATAGGCACTCTACCTATAGCACTAGTCCATAATATTAAACATTTACTGTTAGTTTTACTAATCGATTTTCAGAGTTATCAGTGCAATCATTATACTGTGGGCAACTTCTTACAACTATGATTCGTGCTTCAATTCAAGATCAAGATATCTTATCACTCACTGGCTGATATCAGTGAGACACGTAAGCCACATGGCAGGTTCATGATTATGCATGTCCTTATTCTGAAACTATACTTGTAATATATACACTGAGAGGTAAGCTGCCCTGGAAGCTTTATAGCTTACAGTCTGCAGAATGCTTAAGTCTGAATGTTATTGGTAACAAAATTCTCTTAATTAAAGGAAGCATTAAGATATATATATTCTTAAAATAGTAAAGCTGTCCAAATATGAGAGCTTGCTTCATAAGTCAGAACTAGGGGAGCAAAAACAAACTTGGAAGTGGGAACATAATGAAGACCTAGACATGAATATAATTCCAGCAAGGAACCATGAGACTGTAACCCATTTACCATTTATGAGGAGCTGTCAGGTAGATCAGACTGTAAATTTAGAAACTTAGTTTAAAAAGCACAAAGTGTTGTGTAGGCAAAAATGCATTGAAGAGTTTTTAAAGTATATTAGTGAAAGCAATCTACTTGTTACAAATATTATCTTGGCCTAGAGACACTTAGAATTGTGCATTTGTGTTCTAAAGTACTACAGCCTCTAAGTGTGATAAAAAGAGATCAGGTGTTGGACTTCCCTGGTGGTGCAGTGGTTAAGAATCTGCCTGCCAATGCAGGAGACATGGGTTCGAGCCCTGTCCAGGAAGATCCCACATGCCGCAGAGCAACTAAGCCCATGTGCCACAACTACTGAGCCTGTGTGCCTAGAGCCCGCGAGCCACAGCTACTGAGCCCACGTGCTGCAACTACTGAAGCCTACGTGCGGCAATAAGAGAAGCCACCACAGTGAGAAGCCTGCGCACTGTAGCGAAGAGTAGCCCCGCTCGCTGCAACTAGAGAAACCCCGCACACAGTAATAAAGACCCGCCGCAGCAAAAAGTAAATAAATAAATTTATTTAAAAAAAAAGAGATCAGGTGTAATTATAGGCCTGTGACCTTAGTCATTTTCAAGCCCAAATCTTCATAAAATGTAGGTATGTCTTTTGTAACATTGAAAAACTAGCTAACCAACCTCTGAATAGAAAAGAGGAGGAAGAAGAACTCTAAATGTAAGACCTCACTGTGACCTTATAAAGCCCAGTCAGGTGGGACAAATAAGGAATTCTGTGCAGTATACATGGATCAGGAGCCTACAAGGTTCCTTGCACATAACCGGATGTCATAATATTGATGTACTAACTCGAGGAAGCCCCCCAACATTGTCACATCTGGTGCAGCTTATTTCTTTACCAATATCCAGCCAGACTTATACACATAATTAATTCCCTCTAATATTTGCATATTTATGATGTTCTGTCATTGTAAATTATTTTATGTGAATGTGGTCCCAATTTCCAATTAAATGCTAAGCACCACAGGAGCAGAAATGATACACTCTCTTGTTCTAATTACTCTCCTTTCCTCTTCTCCAAATAATTGGCATCTGTAATTGTGATTGACTTGCCTTTTAATTCTGTTTATGGTTATTTCTTATGAGCAGATATTTTTTGTGCAGACACTCCTATTGACTTTTAGTCCCTTGTGATTTCTTCCATTACTTTTAGGCAGCATTTTTCCTTCCTGAGATCACATAAAATATTCACCCATATTTTGTGCTGTTCTAATTGACTGATTGATTGCATTTTGCTGTTCCTCTTTCTCCTTCTTTATTCTCCTGCTCTCCTCATTATAATTTCTAATGCTGGTTTGCATTTACTAAAACCTCACTCTCTGCCAGGTATGGCCCTAAGCATTTTGTGTCTTGTATAGTCTGCTCACCAACCCTGTAGGTTGATACTAGTATTGTTCTAATAAAGGTTAAACTTTGCTCAAGGTCATGAAGTAATCAATCATATGTTTTCCAACCCAAAGCCTTTGCTCATAACTGTAATGCTATCTTTTATTTGTTTTTGTTTTTACTGTTGTCGATTGAATTATCTTGCAACCTTGACTGATAGCTCATTTAAAAGATACTGAATTGCTTTATCCCACGTCTCTAAAATAGTATCCTAACATCCCGACACATGGTGTAGTTGTGAGGATTCCCTGAGGCAGTACACATACAGCACAGAACACAGCTTCATTCACAGAACAAATGTAGCTGCCTTTGTCCCTTCACATTGGTCCTGTGGAGTTACTTTAATCGTAAGAAACTTGGCATCATGTCTTTCAAGTTACTTGTGTTATTTCCCTTTCAACTGGTCTACAATCCTCATTTCCTATCCTCCAACAGAGCACACACATATAGGCCCCAAAATATACTAAGTCAGCAAATTGTTGGCTGATAGAGTTTTAAAAGTTTTTTTGAACACAAATGCTTCCTATTTTACCTTGACACCACTAGAAAAAATGATTCTTCAGCTAGGAAGAACAGCCTCAGTCACAGCTCACTCAGTGACAATTCCTTGCATTATTTCTCTTTTTGTTGACATGTTATTAGTGCTGCTATGGAACAAGAGTTTTCAAAATCTCCATGATTCGGAGAATTGGACAAATTACCCTGTTGCAGGTCTTGGCATAGTTCCACTGAAGGGCATGTGTCTGTCTTTATGTGTCAAAAAAAAAAAAAAAAATCCTCTTCAGCCAGGCTTGGAAACTTTCACCAGCTGGTTGGAGTGTGTTGCCGGGCAGTGGGGAGAGTGGGAAATGTGACCTGGCATGGAGATTGGTGCAGATCTGTGTGCTGAAGGGGAACAGCAGGGGAATGTAGTGAATCATTTTATGAGGACGAGGTTAGCTGTGTTTGTGCCAGTTCTGGAGACCATACTGTCAAGAGTGCTACAGACAGCAGCCTCTGAATTGAGAATTCTAATTAAGGTTAAGAAATGAACAGGACACTGACAGATTGTCAGCACACAAGCCTGGTGCCCAGACCACAAAACCACCGGAGGCTCCCACTGTCTTTGCCCTTTGATAGACAATAAATGCATCACATTTTTAATTCCTGCAATTTTAGAGTAAAATTAACCAGCATGGGCATTCAGCCTAGTAGTGGCTACATAAGTTAAAAATTCTGTTCTTGAGTATATAGTTCCAGTGTGTTTATACACTCACTTTGTTCCTTGCCCCAGTGCCTATGGAGTAGCAGGATTTTTTTTTCACTTTATAAAAACAGCAAAAATGATTTAAATTGCAAGATGAATATATGCAATGCAGCATTTTAGAGAGGAATAAAAAGGTGTTGGAAAGTGATTGGACATGTCTGCTCAGAACTCTTGGGAGGTTATAATATGGAGATTTCAATGAACTCGTGTGTTTTTCCTTCCTATACATCTCATTTCAGTGGCCATCCAATGCAACCACGAGATTGTCTCTTTGAAGAGAAGCTAAGAAACTCCCTATAGCCATGGATTGTTGTTTCTTCCCTCCCCATCCCAAACACTAAACATTTTTTTCTGACTTGTTAGTCAGTTCTTTCAGTAATTTCTTTCTGGGCTTCCCTCGTGGAGCAGAGGTTGAGAGTCCGCCTGCCGATGCAGGGGACGCGGGTTCGTGCCCCGGTCCAGGAAGATCCCACGTGCCGCAGAGTGGCTGGGCCCGTGAGCCATGGTCGCTGAGCCTGCGTGTCCGGAGCCTGTGCTCTGCAGCAGGAGAGGCCACAACAGTGAGAGGCCCGCGTACCACAAAAATAAATAAAGAAATAAAATAATTTATTTCTTGCTAGATCCTTAAACAGAAGTGAAAATTATTAATTGTGCCTGCATGTTTGCTTTACTAGAAGAATTATAATTATACCTTTTTCAATGAAATAGAAAACTGAAGATTCAGCTTTTTTATAAGCCTGTTCCTTATAATAAAGATGAACTCAAGGATGAGGTGTTGGATTCAGGAATTCCTAGAATACAAGCAACCATGAACAAAATTATTGAGCGCTCCATTCGAAAGAAGCCAAAATACCTAAGTTCTTCTTTTTGCCTATTAGTGATTACCAACCCTAACAAAGGTATCTGGGCCTTTTAAAATTCCAGTCAATTTATCAATCAATCAATCAATCAGTATTATCTCCCTTTGTCTAAGGAAAACCAATGAAACTAAGGTGAAAAATTAAAAGAAAAAGTCAACGTATTTTACAGTAGAATACAGTACATGACCACAGTGGTTCTGAGCTGAGCAATATTCAGTAGGGTAGTGGGATAATTACTTTCCTTTACTGAATACTGTTTCTCTTTATGTAGCTTAAAATGTTATGATCTGATGTTGAGGTGAGGATAGAGGCCAACTTTCTTTGTAAGTGTAGCTTTACTGATGGAGTAGTCCAAACATGTTATGAAGTTCCCTTCTCTACAAAACATAAACTAATAATGTCACTGGATGCATTGAAGACAGCCATAACCTATTGAGATTACATATTAGTGGAACTTGAAAGCTATGACAGACCATGTAATGAATTTATGTGTCTCTCTGTCATACAACTTGACTATATGGTCAAATAAATTCTCTACACCTTTTCTACTCTCTTCCATCTCTTATCTTCCATCCCTCTTTTTATTCCTTCTTTTCTTTTTTCTTTCCTTTCTTCCTTCCTTAATATGGAATGTTTGTCAACAGGACCAGCTTCATGGGTGTGCAGTCTGTGTCCAAGTTGAGAAGGGGCTGGTACTTGTTTTAATGCACTGCTGTCACTCTCTGGAAATTATTAATGCTTTTTAAACAAGGTACTGTGCAATTGCATTCTGTCATGGGCCCAGCAAGTTCTGTAGCTATTTCTGCTTACCAAATCAAGTCTGAGCCATTTTATTGACAAACAGTTGTGTGCTTGATAGCCATTCCTTTTCTCCCTCTCCATCCCTCTCTGAAACACTTTAGAACTTGTCCCTTTCCAGCTAGATCGAGTGGGGTCCCAGCTGACTGCAGTCAGTCCCCTTTAACTCATTTGGCACATGGGACCTGAGGAAATCCTTAATATACCTTTTTCATCACTTTCATACTCAAAAAATCTCAACAATATTGTGTTTAAATTTTGCCTAATCTGCAAAGAGTAATCTGTTCGTACCTTCTGATTAATCCTTTCTTAATTCCTGCTGCTCCCCCAAGTTTTCTCATTAATTTGTGTAGCATTATCAATTCACTAAAACGTGTGTATGTTATAAAATGTCTTACATGTTTTAGCATCTTTGGGAAATCAGTTTATTCATTCAATTCTTCAACTATTTAACAAATATTTACTAAGCATGCAGTCTTTGACAAGCACTGTGCTAGAAATAGTAGCAATGAAATGAAGAATAAAACATCCTTGACTCCATCCTCATGTAATTCACAGTTTAGAATAGGATAGAGATATTTAATAAGTAATTACCTTCTTGTTAAAGAAATCTTGAAGAAAGATAATTAGGAATTATGGAAGAGAATTAAAGGGAACATAATTTGCCTTCTGTCCTTTGACGATTAAAACCTCATACATAGTTCAAAATCCAGATAAATGGCCATTCTAACATGTAGCTTCTTGTTACTTATCTCCCTTGCTTACAGTATTTACAGTCTGCTTATCGAGTTCAACTCTTTTTCATTAATATTTTGTTTCTTGTTTCCCCAGTTATACTGTGGTCTAGACTATGCCTCATATGCTTCTTTGTCCTTCAAGACTCAGTCCAGCTATTACCTTATCTAGAACCCTTGCCTAACTTTCCTTAGAAGCCTGAATGCCATATATATATATATATATATATATATATATATATATATCCTCTTCTTTGTGCATTAATTCTGTCAGAGACCATTTTTTATCTCATTCTCAGTACTAACATAGCACTAGACCCAACAGCTCTGAATGAATGAAGAGATGAAGAGATGCTCAACAGCTTCTGCATGGATGAAAAACTGATTAGTTCTATTAAGTCTGCTAATCTCATGAATTTAAAAGTTCAGGAATATTCCAAATTATGATTGCAGAATCCTGATATTACAGGGATCTATTACTATAATGTACAAACAAAGAGTCAGAATATTCACATAAGTACAAAACCTCATTCCTGGCTGAATATTCAACAATATTTCCTAGAGACAAGGTAGATTTCAATGATGATTGGTGCATAATGCATTTTTCTTTTTCATTACCAGATCCCTGTTCTAGAGTACCTCTGCTAATGCCCCCTTTTTAAAAAATATTTATGTATTTTATTTATTTATTTTGGCTGCGCCAGGTCTAAGTTGCTGCACTCAGATCTTCGATGTGGCATACGGACCTCTTAGTTGCAGCATGCGAACTCTTAGTTGCGGCATGCATGTGGGATTTAGTTCCCGGACCAGGGATCAAACCTGGGCCCTCTGCAGTGGGAGCGCAGAGTCTTACCCGCTGGACCACCAGGGAAGTCCCTGCTAATGCCCCTTTGGTTGGTGGTTGCATTTAAGATCACAGCTCCCTGTAAGTAAAGATATAAAAATTAAAGGTATCCTCCATATTTGAAAGCTAGGTAATTCAGTGTCCTTATAGGGCTTGAGATACTTAGGGTTCTGATCCTGCCCTACCTGGGTTGGCCTTATATACCATGGAGTATCAAATAAAAAGGAGACAAAACCCTAAATGCCCAATCAGCCCAAAGGAGAATTTTTCCTCCTTCCTCTTTGGTTTGAGAGTTGCCATGATAAAGAGAGGAGGGCAGATCAGAGACAAGTTATTGGGAATTAAATGTTTTTTAGAGACTTTCCCTCACCATGCCAGCCTTTGATTTGGCAATTACCTGCCACCCATAGCATGTTAGATACACATGGTTGATAAATATGGCTCCTGGGAGTGTGGTGTAGAGAGAGGGTTCCCGATTTCCTTAAAATTAAGTAGATATGCAGTAATTTTTTTTCATTGGTAGAGACTAGCAATTATCTACATAAAATTTATTTTGTATCCTTTTCTTTTTATATCTGAAAATAGAAATAATGTTGATGGTTTTTGCTTGTCAATGAGGAGAAGAACTCTTAGCTAAGATATACTAGCTATCTTTAAATATTTAAGGGCTGTCACAAGGAACAGTTATTTGACTTATACAATTTGACCTCAAAAGGGAAAACTGAGATCAATGGATAGGAAAAACAGGAAACTAGATTTTAGTTTAAAAAATGGCATTTTAGTAGTCAAGCCCATAAAAATGGAATGTAGCTGATTGACAAAGTAGTGAGTTGCCCCATACTTAAAGTTGTCAAATATTGGTTATATGAACTTTTAATTGTGTTAGATGAATACTCTTTGGGAAAGACATGTGTTTTTACTATTTGCTAACATTCCCGTGCACCCTGATACATAATGGTTTCTGTACAATTTCTCCAACTACTGAGTAGTTGTTTCTGTGAGCATGCCAAGCAGAATGGTGCTCTAGATCATTCCTGAGCTAGTTAATACTAGACCTGGAGCAAGATAGGTTTGTCTTAGTACAGATTATATGTAATGGTTTGGAAAACTCTGACAGAGTAAGCACTCAATACATGTTAACCATTATTACTATTGTGGGTTTTTGTTGTTGTTGTTGTTATTTTGAGGGAAGACATTGCTTCCCAAAGGTCTCACTCTCGAGTTCCTCAGCTGGGTCTGCTGCTGCCACTGAGGACAAGTCAGTGTCTTTCTAGCCCCCAAATTGACACCTGGATGTAGGAATGAGGTGGAATGATGTAAAACAAGGGAGATTGGTTGATGTTAAAAGTACACTCTATGGTTTATGTGTGTTTTTATGTCGCATTTATGTTTCTTCTGATAGTGAGGTTAGGAATTATCATCCTATTTTGATATGAGAAAACTGAGAGTCAGAGTGGTTTTGTGGAATTTACAAGGTCACTCATAACCAATAGTGCAAGGTTTTAAAGTCCTTGTACTTAGTTGGTGAATCCAGGGCTTGTTCTAAAATTTAACAGTCTGGGTAGCAAGAAGACAAACCATACTGTACCATCTTTAGTTGGAGTAAATGCCTTAATTGCTTAATGCAAATACAAAGCAATCCTTGCTGGGTGAAGGTTGTGACACCAATTCCAACATCCCCACACATCCATTCAATTCTGTGACACCAGCTGGTGTCCTACAATTTAGCTCAGTTCTGACACTGTCTACCTCAGGGTATAGCATTAGATTCCACAGGTTAAGGGCTCAGCCCTATAACACTGCCCTCCCCCTCCCCCATTCAGACACCAATTGAAAGTCCAGATTGTCACCTGTGCCTCTGACCAACCAGCTATAGATTGGTTCCAACAACCTCCTCCTTGGGTTTCGTTAATTTGCTAGAGCAACTCACAGAACACAGAGAAACATTTTACTTACTAGATCACCAGTTTATTGTAAAAGGATATAACTCAGGAAGAACCAGATAGAAGAGATGTATAAGGCAAAGTATGTGAGAAGGGGCGTGGAGCTTCAGTGCTTTTCCAGCGCGCCACTCTGCCCCAGCCTTCATGTGCTCACCAACCCAGAAGCTCTCTGAACCTTGTCCTTTTGGGTTTTTATGGAGACTTCATTACATAGTCATGATACATTAAATCAGTGGGCACTGGTGATTAAATCAACTTCCATCCCCTCTCCCCTCTTCAAAGTCAGGGGGATGAAATTGAACTTTCCAGCCCTCTAATCATGTGGTTTGTTCTCCTGGCAACCAGCCACCATCCTTAGGTGCAGTCCCCAAATAACCTCATTAACATAACAAAAGACACCTTTATTGCTCGCACCATTTGGGAAATGCCAAGGTTTTAGGGTTTCCAGAAATGGGGACGAAGACCAACTATATATGTCTTTTTTGTAAATCACAATATCATAGTAGGTAATAATTTCAACTTGAGAACAAGGATAATTTTGTTGGTAACTGAATACAGTTTGACTCCTGACTAGTGAGAATAAGACTACAGCTTTTGCTTTTTGTTGTAAATAATGATGCTAAACCTACCTCATGGGAGCTACTACTTTAAAATAATGAGGTTGAGACTTGATGGCTTATACCAATTAAAAAATAGCTTGAATTCTAAATACCACACACTTAAATGATGGTTACTTGTTTTCTATACTAAGGAAGAATCCAAGGATTATTTTAATATCGGGAGAACTATATTTTTATTAATGGACTTGGAAGCTAAATACATTTTTCTCTTCATTTATAAAGAAACGTTACCAAAGTGGCTAATGCTTTAGGCTGCATATTATCAGTTTTTTTTTTTAGCCTTCTCTCTATTCTCTGTGAAGAGTTTCCAGTAAGTTGATCAGTGTCAAAGGAGAGATCTCATATCTTGAAGCTTTTCTTTTTAGAGGCCGTTTAATTAGTTCCTGTCACACCTTCTTTAGACAATTTTTTTTATCTCTATCAGTTTCATGATCTCAATGCCCTAACTCTTATCACATACTCACCCAAAGTGAGACACCAGGAGAGGCAACAGTATGGAATGGTTTATGCATAGAGATTTTGGAACTCCTGCTTCCCCTCTTTTATTCATTTATTTATTCAACACTTATTTTCTGATCACCTATAATGGGCCAGACACTGGATGTATAGAGATCAATAAAAATCCACCATTCCTCTTCTCATGGAACAGATAATCTAAAATGAATAAAGACAAAATTATACAGATAAATATTAACATTTGGAAATGTGCTACAAATGAAAACTACAGGATGCTGCTAGAATAGGTCAAGTTCTTACTTTCCCCACCTTAGTCCCATCATTTATACAAGGAAGACATTGATACTTACCTCATTGCAGAGACAGTTAAATGACACAAAGTAGATGAATGCTTAGTACAGTGTCACAAATGTGCCTTATCTTTAATCAATACTATTGTTATTCATAAATTTAAAAAGCAGTTTCTCTTCTTCACCAAAAAGCTGGTGATTCTCTTTTTAGGTAAATGTTAAATTTATCAATAAGTATTCATTGGTAATCATTTGATTAATTGATAATCATGGTTCATTGCAGTCTTTCAAACTGACATTCATTAGCCATATTTCTTTCTTACGTGTCTCTTCCATTATCTCAAAGTTTTGCTTTCCCTCCAACACCCTCATTTCATAAAAATAGCAGTCAATAAATTAAGCTTTTTGAAAGTTCCTTTTGTGATTTCTGAAATAATGGACTTTATACACTAATACTTTTATTATATATTCAAGCACAATTGTTTTTATGGGAAACGCTCCCTGTAGTATATGTGTACTAATGAGTTTTCAAGTGTATTTTCCACTTTTCCTGACAACCTACCAGCATGGTGTTTAGAGAGCAAAGAGGAAGCTTCAGATCTGCTGGGATCAATGGTTCTCATTCTTATGATGCAGTGAAATATAGTGCAGTTGCTTTCAATTGTTTCTATTTCATTTTGGTTGTGTAAGTATTATTTATTTTATTTTATGAGTAGTTTTTGTCTTGATAGTCAACTTTTAAAGTAAAAATTTGTTTCATACGTAATCGGAATCCGCTAAGAAAGCCCTGATTATTCTATTCATTCAGTGAAGCCTAGTGGATAAGATCTGCTCCTGGGTTAGGCAAGATTCTCCACTGACTTGGAGGTAAGCATGTAACGTACCCTCTCCCAGTGTCAGTTTCCTCATCCCTCACGGGGAATGGAGATGGGAATAGCAACTACCTTGCAGCATTGTCATGAGAAATGTGTCAGTTAATACGTGGAGAATACTTGCCTAGGGCCTGGTACATGGTAAGCACTCAGTGCACATTTGCTATTACTGTCGTGTATTCCAGAAATATTTATGAAGCACCTATATTTGCCAAGTCCTGTGCTAAGTGTAAGGATTCAGTATGTTAAACTTTTTTTTTCAATGTCTATTTCTACTCTTGAGCCACTGGCCTTCTCCAGCCTGGTTTGTTTTCTTCTTAAAAATGAAATAAAATGAAACCCAGTCAATCATAGGAAATGGTCAGGCTTGCTTGGAGAAAGTAATGCATCTTGCTCTTCTACAAAAGTTCAAACCGTTCAATACATTATTTCATCTTTCCTTGAAATTTCTACCTCTCTCCCTAATCACTATTGTGCTTTCTTCCCTTTTAAATTTTATTTTGTTCTTTCCAACTTGTTATCCCTGCAGTGAAGGGTACTGGAAAGAAATTGACCTTTGAAGGCTGACAGCCCTACGATTGAATCTAGGATCTGCCTTTCACTAGTTGTATGACCTGGAACGAGACACAGTCTCTGAGCCTAAGCCTTGTTCTTTCTATATTGAGCAGGTTGGCTAATTGGTTATTTTGAGGATCAGTAATAATGGTAGGTGCTCAATAAATAGTGTTTATTGTTAATTCAGGTAATTTACTGTCTAAATTATATAAATTCTCAATCATATTCTGCCTTGCCATTTTATTAAATCTCTTTGTGTGTGTATATTGATTTGGATTTTAAATTTCTGTTATGGCAGGTAAGTTCTTCAAGACTAGAATGATTTGGGGTAAATGCATGGTATAATTCAGGCTGATGTGAATCACCCTCTATGAATTAAACAAAACTTAAAAACGATTACATCTTTCAAAATTCATTTTATTTTTTAAAGGAAAACAAACATTTTAGTCCTAACATCTAAACACTGTAGGAGGAAAAGTATACTCATTTAACTTTTTTCTCACTGAAGTCTAAATGATAAGGGGGAAAGAAAATAAAAAATGAGAGGAAGATTTATCCTCCAACTGCCTACTAGCCATGGGCTAGGCAGATTGCTCAGTGGTAAATCCTTGTTTAATTGTTTGTATAAATCATATGTCAGTATCTTTCATTATAAGTCTAATGACTGGCCAGCTATCTGCCAGGCGTCATGGATACTCTGGTGATATGAGGATGATTGAGACATATTTTGTGTTTGTAAATGGACAAATGGAGGAAAAGAATAGAAATTTTACACCACAAAAATCATCTTACAATGAAATATTTGAGGAGCTCTTCAGTGCCATGATAGCACAATGTCTGTCTCTCTCAAGTTCATAAAGTCAAATCGTCCACTCATTCATTTCTTCCTCATTTCTTCCCTGCTTGGAATGCAGAAGAAATGGGTAAAATAAAAGCATTTTTGTAATGGGCTTTGTTCAGTGTTTTAGCCATGAACATTTATCTTTTACACATAAATTCATATTAGAATCACATTAAAATAGTACATAGTAATTTTAAAAGCTGATGTTAAAATGGTTTCCTTAATATAATTTATTTTATAGAAGGCCAGGTGTATATTCCTGGCATTGTACCAAGTAACTAGTTCCTATGATTATGACTATTCTCACCCTGAGTAGCTACCAATTATTGAGTACTTATTATATGTCAGGTCCTGGCATAACCGTTTCATATATATTGCCTTATTTAAGCATCTCTTCTACCCTATAAAGTAGATGTCATTGTCCTTATTTTACCTGTGAAGATACTGAGGCACAGAATGCCTAAGTAATTTTCCAAAATCACAAAGCTAGAAAATAGTTGAGTTGGCATTTGAACCCAGACTTTTACACTTCACATTTATCAAATTCTGAAATCCTTGGCCCGGAATGCTGCTATACAGCCTTTAATGAATGTGCTTATAAATTGTTCACAGTGTTTGAGTTGTTTGTAAACTCAGTTTTTAAAGATGATACATGTGCATTATAATTGACTTTTGGTTGTTCTGAGGGAAGTTTTTCTCCAAAGGGGAATGTATTTAAAGGGGAAAAGAAAATACCACAAGCATGTACATGAGTCTGATTTCACAGATGAGTTCTCTCTTCCTAGTTAGAATTAGGGCAGTTACAGATATTTATTTAAGGGCCTGATTTAAGACAACTCCTAGTGTTGTAAGTAATCATCAAAGTTACTCTGACTTCTCTGAAATTACAAAGAAGGAAAGACAATGAGGATCTTTGAAGCTAAGAATGCTGTGAACTGGGGAGGTATGCACATATTAATTTTAATGTATTTGAGCTTCTTCTCATCCTTCCCCAAACACCACCCTCATCATGCTTGACTGACTATCTCAATGTGAAATGGAGACTTCTCAGTTATCTCAGGGGCATTATATTTTTATACCAGATGCCCTGTTTGCATGCTTTATATCATGTATTCATGGTTTATTTACAAGGTAGATACATGGATTTGCGTTGGAAATGTTTTCCTTTGAAAATGCATCTCCGTAGAGAAATATTTTCATCCAGCAAATGGAAAATCATTATTTTAATATTTATATAAAAATTCCAGGCAACAGAAATTTTCAAACTTCTATTTTTGTGCTGTTCGTGGTGCATAATATATTCAGCAATGATTAAATTATATTCATTTTTCTGTGGGGATGGAGTGGAAAGGGCAATGATATGGTACTGTTACCATTTGAAGTCTAAATTTTATAAATTTCCATTACTGAACCAGTACATTTAGGTAATAAAATCACCAGCTTATACAATCCTGAATCTTATTATACTCCAGTTCCCATCGTATTAAACTACTTATCCCACTTCAAAAGTATAAAGGAGGCAAAATACATGGTATTCACTTTCTGGTCATGGGGTCATGAACATAGAGTGACCAAGGCTAGTTGCCACATGGGTAGGAGAGCTCCCAAGTTTGGGTGTCATCCTGTTCAGTGCTTCTCAGACATTTTTGATTATCACCTAGTAAGAAAATATGTTTCACTATAATCCAGCATATGTATGCACATACAGACATAAACAGACAGACATACACACACATGTACACACTAACTGTAATAAAAGTTTTCAGAAATAACCTTTATCCTTACTTTGCTCTGATAGTGTCTGATCTATTCCATTCCATTCCATTCTAATTCTATTCTAACTCCATTCCGTTCTGTTCTGTTGTTTCTTCTTTTATTTTTCAGTCTCATCCTGGCTCATCATTAAATTGATTTCATGACCCATTAGTGGATCAGGAACTAAAATTTGAAAAACACTATGTGTAAATAGTAGGTAATTCTAAGAGGTGAGTAAAGAAGAGAATGACGTGATCACAAAAGTCTAGCCAAGTGTGTCAGATGGACAGACTGGGAGCCAGTTCTCCAATAGAGATGATACGGGTCTGAGCCAACCAATACAAATAATAATGAGCCCACATCTATTGAACAATTTCATGTTGAATGTCCTATGAAAAGCTTAGCTTTAAGTGCATTCTATCATTTCTACCATTTAAGCCCTTAAACAGCTACTTATGTATGTAATAAGTATTATTTATTATCCCCGTTTTGCAGATATAAGAGCTGAGACTTTGAAAATATTTGTTCTCAAGTTCATATAGTTTGTATTTGGCAAAACCAGAATTTGAACACAGATTTATATGACTTAGGCCCAAGCTCTCATACATTCCGTTCCTATCTCCTTTCTTCTCAAAAATATTTTGTAGTTTACTGTGCAAAGTTCAGTACGTTTTGTTATGGATCAATAATGTGCATCCAAAGAAATGTCTGCAGTCTCTTCCAGATTTCTCAGGAGAGCGGGGGGCATGGAATTTTTCTAACAAGAAAGATATTTCGAATTTAGAATTGTGAATTAGTCAAGTTGTCAATTCCCTTGAAAATCACAAAATAAACCTCCTGCAGGTCTATTATTATGCCGTTCTTTCACCAAGGTGCTTGCTTTTATTTATTTAGAAATATAATGATGTTTCACTTAAACATTTCAGAAACAGATATTTTCTCTGCAGGTCTATACTTAATGTCATCATGCAGGGTGACAGAGTAAAATGCAGAAAATAAAATAAATTGAACATGAACTAGGGTTTCTAAATTGAGCTCTGGTTGAGTGTCAGTTCTGATGGATAAGCTCTCAGCACACTCACTGAACTTGGTCATTTGCTCTTGGAAGGGGTGACATGTCCTTACAAAAGCACAAATGTTATGAGCTTTCCTTTTCTCTCTCCTTCTTCACTGTGATACTCAGGAAAGGAAATCCAGTTTCTGTGTTCCATATCTTTAATGGCCCCTCCTAACAGTGTATTAAGTACTTGCTGGCACTGTGGCTGAGTTGATTTTCTAGAGGAAAGGAAAGGCACGTTGGGAGTTCACCATCCTTTATAGAATAATATTCTTTAAATATGTACTTGGCAATTGCAAGACGATGAGTTTGGGGGAATGCTGAGAATGATCACTTTTAAACATTTGTTTATACTTTGCATAAGGCATTTTATGTAATTACCTAGAGGAAAGTGTCTATTCCATGCCACCCTAGGCTAAATTTCATTTTTATTCAGTAATATTTATTTGTTTATCTTTTAAAAAATAATCTCTAGCTAATATTAAACATTCCCATCAAGGCATAATTCTTCATTTCATAGGGAACTACTTTATTCAATAAAGGCTGGTTTTAGAACATGACATTTAGATTTAAATGTAGTCTTTGGTGCCTGTTAACGGTATAACCTTGGATGTGGTGTTTAACTTTTCTGAGCTGAAGTGTCTTTATGTGAAACATAGGGCAATAATACTTAAAGGAAGTACTTGTGGATGTGAAGTGAGATAAATAAGGCCAAAAAGAGTTTCTGGCTCAAGGTCAAGGCTCAATAAAGATTCATTCCCTTTTCTTTCTAAACATTGTGAACTCATGTATTGAGAACGCCTGTAGTTTTAAAGTTACCTAGATAAAATTCAGTGGTAAAAAGATATTGACAGTCTACCACACCAATAAAAATATTTTATTACAGCATAGATTTGGGCACTTGTTATTACAATTGGAAGTGTTATATTTAGTAGAAGTTGGGGTCAGTTGATAGTTCTTATTGTAAAACATAATGGTTCTCAACTTATCTAAGTATTTCTGTATCAAAAGCTGGGTTTTATTGGATTGTGTCCAAGTTAACTAAAAAATATATATTTTTCAAAAGTAATTTTCACTGTGCTATACATTCTTGCTCTGCTACATGAGTCAGGATAGATGGAAACATTTAGTTAAATTATATTTTTATCTCTAGGCTGAAAGGCAATTTATGGAGAATAATAACTAGAATGTCATTTTATTCAACATGCATTGAATTATCCATTGACTTTGAGAATATAGAAAGTATCAATAGAAGTTTGCCCTCAATATAGTTCAAAGGTTTTCAGCAGTGAAAAGCAGGGTGGTTGAGTGTAGTTGATTCTGTTAGGTTACTGCATCCAGAATTCTGAATGTGGAATTATGATAAAAAATAATCCATGGGATGATAAACAAATATATAAATGAATTTATGTAATTCAATTAAAACAGAAATTAATAGGGATGAAGTCCCCATTCTTCAGGGATGAGGTCAAGTTAACATGTCAACTTTTCTCCAAAGTAGTTTTCTTTCTTTTGGACATATCCACAGACTCATCTTGTACTTGTGTTATGTCAGACAGCACTGTGGCACAGTATGTTTTTCTGGATTCTCAAAAACTATAGGACACTGTGTTCTGGCTGAATGCCGATGTGATCGTGGCTTATGATGTGCCTAGGGAAGCTGTCATAAGTAGCAAAGCAGAGCACTGGATTTTCATGCTTCTTGGGTTTCCACCATATAAAAGACATTTTATATGAAACAGCCTTAAATCAGTTGATCCCTTAGAATCTCTGATATAGAACTGTTTAAGTTGGAGAAGGGAGAAACAATACAAAAATGTAGACTTCTATGAGTAGAAACAAATGTTAAGTAGTAGCATTTATTTATTGACTCAGTAAGTCATTCTACAGAGCACCTGCAATATGCAAAGCAGTAATATTCTCAAGTCAGTGTGCAAGGTAAACATACTTTAAGAAGGTGCAACATTACAGACAGAGGGACTGCCTCTGAGTTAGTCCAGTGTGGGTTGTATCACCCCCATGCTGGAAAAGGTCACCATTTCTTTGGCTGAATACAAGGTGAAGTCAGTGGCTTGTCCTGGGGTGCCAAGAGGTAGGGGAAAATACACATGAGTAAAGACTAGAATCATGCTCAGAACTGTAAGATGCTCACATTAAGGTCCCAAAAGTTGAGGTGGGAAAGCAGCAGAGTCTCCTCCCTCTCTTTTTTCCACTTACCCTTGGTTATTCACCTAACGAGTAGAATGGTGTGTTGAAGAATCTGCCATATATAAATCCTTTCACTTTGCTCTCTTACTTTCTGTCTCTTCCTCTTTTCTTTTTCTTTCTTTCCTGTTTGAGTCTCTCACTCATATATATTACATATATATATATATATATATATATATGTGTGTAATTCAATTAGAACAAATTAATAGGCTGCATAGCAAGCAATTTACAAATAAGATATAAATAAATAAGATTAAATCAATAGTTAACATGCACAAAGGAATCTGAATGGGAGCAAGGCATGCAAATGATATATATATAAAATTGTATGACCCCAGATCATTAAGCATCTTGAAATATACACATGCTTTATGAATTGACATTTGAGAGAGATTACTGTGGCTCTCCTTCTTAGAGTCAAGGGTTTTCCAGACATGGCCCACTGTTTGGACTGAAGTCACAGCGTAGGGTCCACCAAAGTACATTCAAGGAACAAGTAAACACCTTTCACCTAAAGGGGTTTTGTTAGTGTGTAATGCAGGTTATGACTAGAAGGATAAGTTGGCATTAGTTATGGTGTAGAATTTATAAAACTAAAGAAAATATAGGCAAAACCGCAGTAGGTATGTAGCTGATTAATTTTTTAATGAAATTAACCATAAAACTAATATTTTAGAGAAAAAAACATGTTCAATAAATAATAAATTCTATTGCTATTATCAAAATCATTAAATGATAATGGAGTAATTGTAAAGTAAAAATAAAATACTACAGTATTTTAATTAACCTAATTAAATTTTCAGTGGTTAAAACCTAGTGTTTCAAGTGAGTATAAGCTCTGAAGAAATTAGCATATTCTTAAGATAATTATAATCATAGCACTTCAACTGTTATTAATTCAAGGGTTAGAGAAAATGTATTATTGAAGAAAGTAATAATTTGATAAAATGAATAATCAAAATTAAACTTTGAAGTCCTCTAAAATTTTTTAAAATTTTGGTAAATTACTAATCAGAGATTTATAATTCATCTCTGAGATATATTTCCAGAAACAACTTTGAGCAGCATTTCAAATAATTCTGAGTGCATTAAGCAATTTTAGGACTTTGCTTTTTAGTCAGTGTGCAAGCCAGGTATAATGTTTCTACTTTGGTATTCAAAACTTTCCAAGGATTTTGTATTATTTTCAGTCAGAGGACATCCATAATCTAACACATTAGGCCAGTTCCTGTGAGAGATAAAATCAAAAAATTCAGTGGTTTAACCAAGTAGCAGTTTATTTTCTTGCTTATCTATAGACCAAAAGTTTACCCAGTTAAATAGCTCTCCTACAAGTAATGGCTCAGGAATTGCAGCTCCTTCTGTCTGTGGCTCCACCATCTTCAGAAAGTGATTCTCCAGGCCCTTCTACAGGTCACCTGCATTGGAAGATCTCAGGCAGGAGATTTTTTTTTTTTTTAACATCTTTATTGGAGTATAATTGCTTTACAATGGTGTGTTAGTTTCTGATTTACAACAAATTGAGTCAGTTATATATATACATATGTTCCCATATCTCTTCCCTCTTGCATCTCCCTCCCTCCCACCCTCCCTATCCCATCCCTCTAGGCGGTCACAAAGCACTGAGCTGATCTCCCTGTGCTATGTGGCTGCTTCCCACTAGCTATCTACCTTACGTTTTGTAGTGTATATATGTCCATGCCTCTCTCTCGCTTTGTCACAGCTTACCCTTCTCCCGCCCCATATACTCAACTCCATTCTCTAGTAGATCTGTGTCTTTATTCCTGTCTTACCACTAGGTTCTTCATGACATTTTTTTTCTTAAATTCCATATATATGTGTTAGCATATGGTATTTGTCTTTCTCTTTCTGACTTACTTCACTCTGTATGACAGACTCTAGGTCTATCCACCTCATTACAAATAGCTCAATTTCGTTTCTTTTTATGGCTGAGTAATATTCCATTGTATATATGTGCCACATCTTCTTTATCCATTCATCCAATGATGGACACTTAGGTTGTTTCCATCTCCAGGCTATTGTAAATAGAGCTGCAATGAACATTTTGGTACATGACTCTTTTTGAATTATGATTTTCTCAGGGTATATGCCCAGTAGTGGGATTGCTGGGTCATATGGTAGTTCTCTTTGTAGTTTTTAAAGAAACCTCCATACTGTTCTCCACAGTGGCTGTATCAATTTACATTCCCACCAACAGTGCAAGAGGGTTCCTTTTCTCCACACCTTCTCCAGCATTTATTGTTTCTAGATTTTTTGATGATGGCCATTCTGACTGGTGTGAGATGATATCTCATTGCAGTTTTGATTTGCATTTCTCTAATGATTAGTGATGTTGAGCATTCTTTCATGTGTTTGTTGGCAGTCTGTATATCTTCTTTGGAGAAATGTCTATTTAGGTTTTTTGCCCATTTTTGGATTGGGTGTTTGTTTTTTTGTTATTAAGCTGCATGAGCTGCTTATAAATTTTGGAGATTAATCCTTTGTCGGTTGCTTCATTTGCAAATATTTCCTCCCATTCTGAGGGTTGTCTTTTGGTCTTGTTTATGGTTTCCTTTGCTGTGGAAAAGCTTTGAAGTTTCATTAGGTCCCATTTGTTTATTTTTGTTTTTATTTCCATTTCTCTAGGAGGTGGGTCAAAAAGGATCTTGCTGTGATTTATGTCATAGAGTGTCCTGCCTATGTTTTCCTCTAAGAGTTTGATAGTTTCCAGCCTTACATTTAGGTCTTTAATCCCTTTTGAGCTCATTTTTGCGTATGGTGTTAGGGAGTGATCTAATCTCATAATTTACATGTACCTGTCCAGTTTTCCCAGCACCACTTACTGAAGAGGCTGTCCTTTCTTCACTGTACGTTCCTGCCTCCTTTATCAAAGATAAGCTGACCATATGTGCGTGGGTTTATCTCTGGGCTTTCTATCCTGTTCCATTGATCTATCTTTCTGTTTTTGTGCCAGTACCATACTGTCTTGATTACTGTAGCTTTGTAGTATACTCTGAAGTCCGGGAGCCTGATTCCTCCAGCTCCGTTTTTCGTTCTCAAGATTGCTTTGGCTATTCGGGGTCTTTTGTGCTTCCATACAAATTGTGAAATTTTTTTCTTCTGGTTCTGTGAAAAATACCAGTGGTAGTTTGATAGGGATTGCATTGAATCTGTAGATTGCTTTGGGTAGTAGAGGCATTTTCACAATGTTGATTCTTCCAACCCAAGAACATGGTATATCTCTCCATCTATTTGTATCGTCTTTAATTTCTTTCATCAGTGTCTTATAATTTTCTGCATACAGGTCTTTTGTCTCCTTAGGTAGGTTTATTCCTAGATATTTTATTCTTTTTGTTGCAGTGGTAAATGGGAGTATTTTCTTGATTTCACTTTCAGATTTTTCATCATTAGTGTATAGGAATGCCAGATATTTCTGTGCATTTATTTTGTATCCTGCTACTTTACCATCATTCATTAGTTCTAGTAGTTTTCTGGTAGCATCTTTAGGATTCTCTATGTATAGTATCATGTCATCTGCAAACAGTGACAGCTTTACTTCTTCTTTTCCAATTTGGATTCCTTTTATTTCCTTTTCTTCTCTGATTGCTGTGGCTAAAACTTCCAAAACTATGCAGAATAAGAGTGGTGAGAGTGGGCAACCTTCTCTTTTTCCTGATCTTAGTGGAAATGCTTTCAGTTTTTCACCATTGATGATGATGTTGGCTGTGGGTCTGCCATATATGGCCTTTATTATGTTGAGCAAAGTTTCCTCTATGCCTACTTTCTGCAGGGTTTTTATCATAAATGGGTGTTGAATTTTGTCGAAAGCTTTCTCTGCATCTATTGAGACGATCATATGGTTTTTCTCCTTCAATTTGTTAATATGGTATATCACGTTGATTGATTTGCGTATATTGAAGAATCCTTGCATTCCTGGAATAAACCCCACTTGATCATGGTGTATGATCCGTTTAATGTGCTGTTGGATTCTGTTTGCTAGTATTTTGTTGAGGATTTTTGCATCTATGTTCATCAGTGATATTGGCCTGTAGTTTTCTTTCTTTGTGACATCCTTGTCGCGTTTTGGTATCAGGGTGATGGTGGCCTCGTAGAAGGAATTTGGGAGTGTTCCTCCCTCTGCTATATTTTGGAACAGTTTGAGAAGCATAGGTATTAGCTCTTCTCTAAATGTTTGATAGAATTCGCCTGTGAAGCCATCTGGTCCTGGGCTTTTGTTTGTTGGAAGATTTTTAATCACAGTTTCAATTTCATTGCTTGTGATGCTCTGTTCGTATTTTCTATTTCTTCCTGATTCAGTCTTGGCAGGTTGTGCATTTCTAAGAATTTGTCCATTTCTTCCTGGTTGTCCATTTTATTGGCATAGAGTTGCTTGTAGTAATCTCTCATGATCTTTTGTATTTCTGCAGTGTCAGTTGTTACTTCTCCTTTTTCTTTTCTATTGATTTGAGTCTTCTCCCTGTTTTTCATGATGAGTCTGGCTAATGGTTTATCAATTTTGTTTATCTTCTCAACGAACCAGCTTTTAGTTTTATTGATCTTTGCTATCGTTTCCTTCATTTCTTTTTCATTTATTTCTGATCTGATCTTTATGATTTCTTTCCTTCTGCTAACTTTGGGTTTTTTCTTTTTTCTTCTTCTATAACTGCTTTAGGTGCAAGGTTAGGTTGTTTATTTGAGATGTTTCCTGTTTCGTAAGGTAGGATTGTACTGCTATAAACTTCCCTCTTAGAACTGCTTTTGCTGCATCCCATAGATTTTGGATTGTCTTGTCTCCATTGTCATTTGTTTCTAGGTATTTTTAAATTTCCTCTTTGATTTCTTCAGTGATCACTTCGTTATTAAGTAGTGTATTGTTTAGCCTCCATGTGTTTGTATTTTTTGCAGATCTTTTCCTGTAATTGATATCTAGTCTCATAGCGTTGTGGTCGGATAAGATACTTGATACAATTTCAATTTTCTTAAATTTACCAAGGTGATTTGTGACCCAAGATATGATCTATCCTGGAGAATGTTCCATGAGCACTAGAGAAAAATGTGTATTCTGTTGTTTTTGGATGGAATGTCCTATAAATATCAATTAAGTCCATCTTGTTTAATGTATCATTTAAAGCTTGTGTTTCCTTATTTATTTTCTCTTTGGATGATCTGTCCATTGATGAAAGTGGGGTGTTAGAGTCCCCTACCATGAATGTGTTACTGTCGATTTCCCCTTTTATGGCTGTTAGTATTTGCCTTATGTATTGAGGTGTTCCTATGTTGGGTGCATAAATATTTACAATTGTTATATTTTCTTCCTGGATTGATCACTTGATCATTATGTAGTGTCCTTGTCTCTTCTAATAGTCTTTATTTTAAAGTCTATTTTGTCTGATATGAGAATTGCTATTCCAGCTTTCTTTTGGTTTCCATTTGCATGAAATATCTTTTTCCATCCCCTTACTTTCAGTCTGTATGTGTCTCTAGGTCTGAAGTGGGTCTCTTGTACACAGCAAATATATGGGTCTTGTTTTTGTATCCATTCAGCCAATCTGTGTCTTTCGATGGGAGCATTTAGTCCATTTACATTCAAGGTAATTATCGGTATGTATGTTCCTATTCCCATTTTCTTAATCCTTTTGAGTTCGTTATTGTAGGTCTTTTCCTTCTCTTGTGTTTCTTGCCTAGAGAAGTTCCTTTAGCAGTTGTTGTAGACCTGGTTTGGTGGTGCTGAACTCTCTCAGCTTTTGCTTGTCTGTAAAGGTTTTAATTTCTCCATCAAATCTGAATGAGATCCTTGCTGGGAAGAGTAATCTTGGTTGCAGGTTTTTCTCCTTCATCACTTTAAATATGTCCTGTCAGTCCCTTCTGGCTTGCTGAGTTTCTGCTGAAAGATCAGCTGTTAACCTTATGGGGATTCCATTGTGTGTTATTTGTTGTTTTTCCCTTGCTGCTTTTAATATGTTTTCTTTGTATTTAATTTTGACGTTTGATTAATATGTGTCTTGGCGTATTTCTCCTTGGATTTATACTGTATGGGCCTCTCTGTGCTTCCTGGACTTGATTATTTCCTTTCCCATATTAGGGAAGTTTTCAAGTATGATCTCTTCAAATAATTTCTCAGTCCCTTTCTTTTTCTCTTCTTCTTCTGGGACCCCTATAATTCAAATGTTGGTGCGTTTAGTGTTTTCCCAGAGTTCTCTGAGACTGTCCTCAGTTCTTTTCATTCTTTATTCTGCTCTGCAGTAGTTATTTCCACTATTTTATTTTCCAGGTCACTTATCCGTTCTTCTGCCTCAGTTATTCTGCTATTGATCCCATCTAGAGTATTTTTAATGTCATTTATTGTGTTGTTCATCATTGTTTGTTTCATCTTTAGTTCTTCTAGGTCCTTGTTAAATGTTTCTTGCATTTTGTCTATTCTATTTCCAAGATTTTGGATCATCTTTACTATCATTACTCTGAATTCCTTTTCAGGTATACTGCCTATTTCGTCTTCATTTGTTAGGTCTGGTGGGTTTTTATCTTGCTCCTTTATCTGATGTGTGTTTTTCTGTTTTCTCATTTTGCTTATCTTACTGTGTTTGGGGTGTCCTTTTTGTAGGCTGCAGGTTCGTAGTTCCCGTTGTTTTCAGTGTCTGTCCCCAGTGGCTAAGGTTGGTTCAGTGGGTTGTGTAGACTTCCTGGTGGAGGGGACTAGTGCCTGTGTTCTGGTGGATGAGGCTGGATCTTGTCTTTCTGGTGGGCAGGTCCACGTCTGGTGGTGTGTTTTGGGGTGTCTGTGGACTTATTATGATTTTAGGCAGCCTCTCTGCTAATGGGTGGAGTTGTGTTCCTGTCTTGCTCGTTGTTTGGCATAGGAGGTCCAGCACTATAGCTTGCTGGTCGTTAAGTGAAGCTGGGTCTTGGTGTTGAGATGGAGATCTCTGGGAGATTTTCGCTGTTTGATATTATGTGGAGCTGGGAGGTCTCTTGTGGACCAGTGTCCTGCAGTTGGCTCTCCCACCTCAGAGGCACAGCACTGACTTCTGGCTGCAGCACCAAGAGCCTTTCATCCACATAGCTCAGAATGAAAGGGAGAAAAAGTAGAAAGATAGAATTAGTAGAAGTAGAAAGAAAGAAAGAAAGAAAGAAATGAGGGAGGGAGGGAGGAAGGAAAGAAGGAGGGAAGGAAGGAAAAAAGAAAGAAGATAAAGTAAGATAAAATAAAGTAAGATAAAATATAATAAAAATATTCAAATAAAAATGATTATTAAGAGAAAACAAAAAAGAAACGGACGGATAGAACCCTCGGACAAATGGTGAAAGCAAAGCTATACAAACAAAATGTCACACAGAAGCATACACATACACACTCACAAAAAGAGGAAAAGGGGAAAAAATCATAAATCTTGCTTTCAAAGTCCACCTTCTTAATTTGGGATGATTCGTTGTCTATTCATGTATTCCACAGATGCAGGGTACATCAAATTGATTGTGGAGCTTTAATCGGCTGCTTCTGAGGCTGTTGGGAGAGCTTTCCCTTTCTTTTCTTTGTTCTCACAGCTCCCAGGGGCTCAGCTTTGGATTTGGCCCCGCCTGTGCGTGTAAGTCGCCGGAGGGCGTCTGTTCTTCGTTCAGACAGGACGGGGTTAAAGAAGCCGCTGATTCGGGAGCTCTGGCTCACCCAGGCGGGGGGGGGGGGGGGGGGGGGGGGGGGGGGGGGGGGGGGAGGGAGGGGCATGGCGTGCGGGGCGGGCCTGCGGCGGCACAGGCCGTCATGACGTTGCAGCAGCCTGAGGCGCGCCGCGCGTTCTCCCGTGCATTTTCCTGGCAGTGGCGAGCTGCAGAGGCTCCCGGAAAGGAGGTGTGGATAGTGACCTGTGCTCGCACACAGGCTTCTTGGTGGTGGCAGCAGCAGCCTTAGCGTCTCATTCCTGTTTCTGGGGTCCACGCTGATAGCTCCTGCTCGCGCCCGTCTCTGGAGCTCCTTTAAGCAGCGCTCTTAATCCCCTCTCCTCGCGCACCAGGAAACAAAGAGGTAAGAAAAAGTCTCTTGCCTCTTCGGCAGCTCCAGACTTTTTCCCGGACTCCCTCCCCGCTAGCCGTGGCGCACTAACCCCCTGCAGGCTGTGTTCACGCCGCCAACCCCAGTCCTCTCCCGGCGCTCCGACCGAAGCCCGAGCCTCAGCTCCCAGCCCCGCCCGCCCTGGCGGGTGAGCAGGGAGGCCTCTCGGGCTGGTGAGTGCTGGTCGGCCCCGATCCTCTGTGCGGGAGTCTGTCGCCGCTTTGCCCTCCGCACCCCTGTTGCTGTGCTCTCCTCTGCGGCTCCGAAGCTTTCCCCCTCCGCCACACGCAGTCTGCCCGCGAAGGGGCTTCTAGTGTGTGGAAACTTTTCCTCCTTCACAGCTCCCTCCCACTGGTGCAGGTCCCATCCCTATCCTTTTGTCTCTGTTTATTGTTTTTTCCTACCCAGGTACGTGGGGGGTTTCTTGCCTTTAGGGAGGTCTGAGGTCTTCTGCCAGCGTTCAGTAGGTGTTCTGTAGGAGTTGTTCCACGTGTAGATGTGTTTCTGGTGTATCTGTGGGGAGGAAGGTGATCTCCGCTTCTTAGTCTTCCGCCATCTTCCCGGAAGCCCCAGGCAGGAGATTTTTATGATCCTTTTTGAAAGTGGCTTATGTCACCTCCATGCACATTCCGTTGGTCAGAATTCAGTAACGTGGCCACTTCTAGAAGTCTGGTGTACGCTAGACTCCATGCACAGAAGGAAGAAAAGGGTGGCATGGTGAAGAGATTGCCAGTGCCAGCTGCTCATTCTGAGGAAGGAAAGGAGCTCAAGTACAGGAAACCTACGTGTGCCAAGTGTGTGTGTGGGGGTGCTGATAAGCATGTTCACTCACTTTATCTCATTTAATTGTCACCACAAACTTACAAAGTAGGCAACAGCCCAAGAAACTTCTTTGTGGCACTTATTTCAACGTTTAAAAACAAGACTGTAGCTTGAGGTCTATCAGATCATTTCGTCTTGAGGTCTAGAAGCAGCATGGGCTCTGCAGCCCAACAGCCTTGATTTGCAGCCCAACTCTGCAGTTTGCTACTTATGTGACATTGGGTATATTAATTAACCTATTTGAGTTTTAATATTTTCATTGACAGACTTAGAATATTTATATTCATTTTCCATTTTTCCTGGCACAGACTAAGTCCTCTATAAATAGAAGCTAGCATTTATTTTTTAAAAATTACATAATTTGTGATATCTTTTGTATTATCAAAGCTATAGGTAATCATTCTATGATTAATGAAATAAATAAGACTTGCTATAAACTATGATGTGAAGATTGTAATGTAAAATGTGCTTTAAGTATTTGACAATGAGCGTGAGTACAGGACAGTGAGTCTAGAGACTGTTTAAATGTAGTCCCTTTTGGAAATGACAAATTGTGTACATAATAGAAAAGTTAACTTATGGCTGAATAACTGCTAAGAAGTAAGCTGTAGGGAAAAAAAGGAAAGGAAAAAGAAAGCAAGATGTTGGACATTATTCTCTTTCAATAGTCCAATTGTTTTCTGGGTATAAGAAACTACAGAGATATATTTTCCTTCTTAAGCTCTTGAAAATCTGACCTCTAATGTAGAAAGCATTGACTTTAATTCAAGACAGAATAAGTGATTTTGCCCTAAATTTCCTATCTGAAGACTTCCAAATCATATTGGACTCTTAATTCAATAAGTATTAGATTTCTAACCTCTCATCTACTTGTTCATGTGACTCCTAATTCAAGCCCCATGGCTGTCTAACCATCACCTCCATGACTTACCTCCCTGCAGTCAGCTTGAGGGCAATACAAGCTCTACCACTGGTGCCAGACTAAGTGTAAAACATTTACTGATTATGAACTGTTGATGAAAGTCTTATGTACAAAGGATAAGTGAAATTATTCTAGAAGATACGTAGACAGACTTTTTTAATTGTCATATTTAATGCCACACATTATATCATTCCATTAGTTCATGAATAGTGTTACTTAAAGCAAAGGTATGTACAGAGTAAATTGATAAAAAATAGATTTAAAGAAAGTTGTTAGGTTAATAATAGTAGAGATAATTCACAGAATTCTCAGAAATGACAAACATTTAAGGCAGAAATACTAAAAATGTTGAAGTAAGGCAAACACAGGAAGCAGAGAATGGATAGACTGGGCATAAGGCTTCCTTCTGCTTTAAAGACACTTCTTTCTGATTCCACCCTGAAATCCAGTCTTATCTTCTGTTAGTCTCCATTTATTTTATTCAGTTCCTCAAGTATATATTTTGCCTTAGACTCCTGGTTCGAGTGTTCACCTTCAATAATTAAAGAAAACCACTCTCCTTCCAATCTTGTTGCTTCTTTAATTTTTCAACTCCTGCTAGGATTACAGAATTTTATTTTATTTATAGCCCCATTTAAATTAAATTCTACCAAGTGTATAAGGATTCTGTTCCCTCAAAAGAGGAAGACCACCTTCTTTCAAATGCCCATGAAACACTGACAAGACTGATCATTTTGAGACTTACCAAAAAACCTCAGTAGATTATTTAAGCACGTAAATAATGTAGATACCATTCTCTGGTCTGCATGTAATAAAGCTGGAAATTAAAAACAAAACTGGAAAGCAGAAAGCCAGTATAACCTAGAGATTTCAAAATCCTTTCTTAAAGACACATTGATCAAAATGGAAATGAAAACAAAATTGTAAAGTTCTAGCAAATCATAATTTTAAAGATACCAGATGAACATTTTCATCAAATCTAAGACAACGTAAGTTGTGGTATGCATAGTTATTTTATGTTCGTTAAGAAGAAAGTTTCTGCCAATAAACTATGACAATTCTTTTCTTATGCCTTAGAATTTCTTCCACTATACCGCCAACTACATTACTTAAGAGAGTGGTCCACAATTATCTGTAGAATTTTCTTCCAAGCCGTTGACATGTTTTAAAGTGCTGCTTTCTTGATCTTCTTAGAAAGTGTCCATAGAATATTTTTAATTGAAAAAATGAAGATATTCGAAACAGGAACTAAACTCACCTCTTATAGCACCAGTAATGCACATAACTCAACTGGAGTGATGCCAGTAGGAACAACATGCCAGAGGCTGTGCAGGCTCTGAGAATAGCCAAAACTGCAGCCTGGCTGATACCCACTGGAATCTGATGAAAGTGGAGCTTAGTGTACTAATAGATACATATATTCATCCTTTGGTGAAGGCATCTCTTGATTCTAAGAAGTGTTACAAGTTGAAATGACCTTAAAAAATGTCTCAAATGATGAGAATGAATTTAGATAGTATGGAGCTCAACCAAGGCACTGCACCATGAAAGTTCATAGGCTTAAATACTTAATTCATTTAATTTTTCACATTTAATTTAAGTATCTAGGTTCAAACTGTTAAAAAAAAAAGAAACAAAAATGAACCTAAGAAAAATGGGATTTAATAGAAAAAATCTGAAATCAATGCTTTAGAAATCAGAAAAACAGAAGAACCAACATAAATATAAAAGATAATTCTTTGGGTAAAATAAATATAAATACATATATCTAAACTACTTAAGGGAGAAAAGAGGGTGTCATGAAAACAGAAAATAAGAAATAATTAGGGAGAAATAGCAACAGATAAAGGAAATGAAAATAAATTTATTTTCCCTCAATAGTAAAGTAGGGATAATTAATTTATGCTAATTCATGGGACTTCAGTGGATTAGAGTTAATGTATTTAAATCTTCTGATCCTGTGCACACAGGAGGCATTCAGGTCATGACAAATACTGCTGCTGCTGGTGATGTAAGTTTTGATGTTAGAATCACTATTATTGCTCCTACTGCTGCTCTACTTGTACTGCTAGTACTAATACTACTACTGACTGTTCCTAGTATTATTGCCCAACTAAACGGTGGTGATAATAATAACTTGTCCAGGATGCTCTTGGAACATCTGAGATGGACACATAACCCATCTGGTTACTCCTCTGAAGTACCTGCTTCAGAGGAGAGGTCAGGGAAGATTAGCTGAAGAGAAGAGGACCAAACTGAACTTTGAAATACTACTAAGAAATGGAGGAAAGGAAATGAGAAAAGAGAATGCACAAAGGCACATTAGGATGAGAAATCTTGGTGGACCCATACATTTTTCAATACTGTTGTTCTATAAAATATGCATGCAGGGTTAAAGGGAAGATAATAAGAAATGAAGTGAATGCATGAATTGGGATATATATACATTAAGATATTAAGACTGATTTTGGCACAGTTATTTTATTGTGGGTTTTTTTTGGCTTATCTACATGATATCCTATACAGAATTTTAAAATGATTTGCCCTGGATGTGTGCTTTAAATTTCTTTTGCCCTAGAGTTTGAATGCATAAATAAAAGAGGATAAATAAAAGAGGCCATGGTGAATTTACTTTAAATTCTTCAGGCAGAACAAACCAAGGTTTGCTGATGTATCTAAAAAAAAGAAAAATATATAAGCATCAGATTTTGTTAAAATTAGAGATTCAAACTGGCCATAACACATCGTACCCCCAAAACACACACTTGCCAGAAATTTTCACAATTAGTAGACTCTTTTAGAAATAGATGAAGTTGTTTCAGAGTACAAGTTACATGCTTTTAAGTGAACTGGGTCTTTCAGAGAGAAGAATCTCCAGCAATCAAGATGTGAGTTATGGCAGTTTGCTCTAGTAATTACTAACTTAGGCAGTTCTAGATTAAAATTCTCTTTCTACATCTTATTTTCTATATCTATACCATCTATGTATCAAATCTGTTTTAGAAAAGTTAAATAAAGAGTTGTAATAAAGTCACAACTCTGACTCTTTATTAATAAAATAGTGCACCATACATATCCTGTAAGTTTGAGGTGATAACGAGGTGTTCATGTAAGCAAAGCACTTAGCAGAGGGCTAGATAGATGTTATTAGGATTCTTAACAAGTGCTTTCCCTTTCCTAAGTCATTTTGCATTTGTGTGCAAACTCCCCAATAAGTCTTAAACATTTCAGAATTCGCAAGCTCTGGATTTTCTTTCAGTGCAATTACCCTTCTTGTGCCCCTGAACACCTTCCAACTCTGGGCAATAAGTGGCCCTTCTGTAAGCCAGGTGAGGTTCAATTTAACCCACCTGCTCAGTGCGCCCTTCCTCTCTCCACCCCCATTCTGCAGTGAAAGCGATGGATGCGTGCTTCTGCTGATGAGCTTGGCTTAACACCTGCATGATATCTTGGCAAGAAAACACCAATGCACCTGCTGCTTTTATATGTGGAGGTTTTGTCTACTGTGTTTATACATGTAAGATAAAGAGCCAAGCCATTAAGGCTTAGGAAATAGAGCAACTATCACCCATACGTTTGCATTTCTAAGTTTAACTGTCCTTTCTTCCGAACACCTGTCATCAGGTCTGCATGGGTGTGTGAGCACACCCGTTGTAATATGCACATATGTTAAAACAGCTGGGGCTGCTCTGTCTCAGTTGCATCCTCTGTGAACCTCTTCTTGCCCACTCCTGGCAGCCTCTCCTGTTTATTAACTTTATATTACCACATTCTCATCACCATCATTCAGCCTGTCATCTCAGAGGACTGTGACACACTTTAAAAAGTGAGAAGGACGGGAAGCAATACTCAGAGGGGATTATAAATGAGCTGAGCTAAGAACTTGGGAGAAATGGCTCAAGCTGCCAGGTGGTAGGTCTTGAAATGACCTTGCTGATGAATATTTTGAAAGAATGTGTGAGTCTGGATGACTTTTCTCAGTTGTCGTAGAGCGCAGTGCTTCAGAGAAAGGGATTTGGAGTCAGACTTGCTTTTGAATCCAGGTTCAACATGACTTTGACCAAATAACTTATCATCTCTGATCTTCAGTTTCTTCTCACATAAAATTGAGGTCATAATACATATTCCATAGGGTCGTCTGGAGGGTTTGATGTGATGTAAGGAAAGTGCTCAATTCTTGCCAGAGAGTAAGTGCTGGATGAACAGTATAATAGTGATAATGTCAGTGATGATGATGATATTAGTAATAATAATAAAATGATAAGTTTGACTATTAGAAAAGTAAATTTATTTTATGAAGTTCTCTAATGCTACTAACCCACTGACAGATATGCAGACCCATTATCAAAAACACTGAAGATTAAGCATGGTTTATAGGGTTAGCTGTACTTCCCTTTTATTGGTGCCCCAAGCTATCTAGAATACAGTTCTAGGCTTTTATTCTCCCTTTTCAGTCTAATTTCCTACTGCTCCCTTATACACACCTGTTACTCAAGTTAAATAGTCCACAAATAACTATTATCTGTTTTGCTCACTTTGCTATCTCCAGCACCTAGACTCATTCCTGACACATATCAGGAAATCAAAATCATTGACTGACCTTCCCATATCTTCCAGACTCTGCCTGTGCCCAGGCATTTCAAGTACCCTCTTTTCCCTACTTTTTTTAATCAAAACATTTACATCTCTGCATCTGTTGCCTATTGGCTCTTAGTTCCAAGCCACTCCCTTATCTACTCTTTTCTGAGAAGTTGGGATTAAAACTCCAAAAATTACATTTCCCAGACTCTATTACCAGCCAATTTCTGGGTATTATTTTTTTTGACTGTTCATATAGTTTATTATTCTAATTTACATTTTCAAGAGTTTAAAAATTGCCCCCAAAGAAATTGATCTCTAAATGATATATGATATAGCTGTTTAATAATATTTTAGAGGCAGAGAAAAACAGTTTCACTCCAAGGATAAAATTAAGCTGAACACTGTTTATATTCAAAGAATGAGGGAGTTCATATTCCTAAAAAATAGATTTATGTTGCACTAAAGCAAGCTTTATAAAGGGATCAGTTTTTCAGGTTGGCAGAATGACACAGATGTTACTATACTCTGTGAAGATGGGTTAATGAACTCTGAACTCTTGAGGTTTTTTTTTTGTTTTTTTTATTTCATAGGATTTATTAACAGAGCTTCTTTTTTCTTTTAGTCAGTGTAAGGAGGAGCTTTATGATGATGATAATTCATCTGAGTCCCTTGTTTAATTTCAAGAAAGCAGGGGGTATGGGAAGGTCCTTATTATTTTTTTTTTACATCTTTATTGGAGTATAATTGCTTTACAATGGTGTGTTAGTTTCTGCTTTATAACAAAGTGAATCAGTTATACATATACATATGTTCCCATATGTCTTCCCTCTTGCGTCTCCCTCCCTCCCACCCTCCCTATCCCACCCCTCCAGGCTGTCACAAAGCACTGAGCTGATCTCCCTGTGCTATGCGGCTGCTTCCCACTAGCTATCTACCTTACGTTTGGTAGTGTATATATGTCCATGCCTCTCTCTCACTTTGTCACAGCTCACCCTTCTCCCTCCCCATATCCTCAACTCCATTCTCTAGTAAGTCTGTGTCTTTATTCCTGTCTTACCCCTAGGTTCTTCATGACATTTTTTTTTCTTAAATTCCATATATATGTGTTACCATACGGTATTTGTTTTTCTCTTTCTGACTTACTTCACTCTGTATGACAGACTCTAGGTCTATCCACCTCATTACAAATAGCTCAATTTCGTTTCTTTTTATGGCTGAGTAATATTCCATTGTATATATGTGCCACATCTTCTTTATCCATTCATCCAATGATGGACACTTAGGTTGTTTCCATCTCCAGGCTATTGTAAATACAGCTGCAATGAACATTCTGGGTATTATTTTGCCAAGGGACGCACTGGCAGGGGACTGGAAGGGGACAGACTGGGAGAAGGACTCTTTTCTGGCTTCCAATTTGGGTCTTTCTCTCCATTAGAAGCAGACAACTATGGCTCCAGCTTCCAACTAACGTGGAAACTGCCAGACCCAGCTTTACTCCACCTGCAGCAGGAGAAGTACCAGACAGCTACACCCCAGTCCCTCCAACACCCAGCTATGTCCCTTTGGGTAGTCTGAGAAAACACCCAGGCCCCATCAGTGGTCCAGTACCTGCAGGGCTGTGGCCCCCCTCCTCTGAGAGATCTGACCACCAACTGCAGGGGACCCATTCTTCCAGATTCTCTCTTTTTTTTCTGTCAGCCTGAGGGATGGTAGCTGCTTCCTAAAGCAACCCATGTTGACCTCTGGGTTATACCAGCATGGTGTGAAAGACCTCATGGTCTTCTTTAGCCTCTCAGTACCTGAGTAACCAACGCCCAGTATTAAATCCCCTCTGTCTGAAACACTAGTCACGGCTTCTGTTTTCCTCACTGGACCCTGATTGATAGAACATCTTTCAGAGTTCTCCAATGCCAGCTCCTTCTCTGACCCCACAATGGATTCTTTCCACCATTAACCCTGAACTTCACCTTCTTTGCTTTCTACAGAAGCCCTTTCTCAGTCTTTGAAAATGTGTCCTAAGAACAAATCCCCAAATACTGTACTACCAATATATTAAAATTCTATGCTTTCTATCCAGTTCCTTCACCAACACTCATTGTAAGCAATTTTTGAAGAAGGCTGTTTGCTCTTCAAAAAGCAAAGTTTTCCCCTGTTTTCTTTCAAGTGTCGTGTTGAAATATTCAACAAGTTGGGTTTACCCACTACCAAAGTTGCTGAGAACATCAGTCTCTTAATGCATGGGATTCAGAAATGTCTCTCAGGAAACCTGTACATTCCATTGAGGTTTGTATTAGTTTGCTAAGGCTGCTGTAACAAAGTACCACACAGTGGGTGGCTTAAATAAAAGGAGTTTATTGTGTCACAGTTTTGGAGGCGAAAAGTCTGAAATCAAAGTGTCAGCAAGTTTGGTTCCTTCTGAGGGCTGTAAGGAAGAATCTGTTCCATGCCTCTTCCTTAGCTTCTGGTGGTTTGCTTGCAGTTTTTGACATTTCTTGGCACTTAGAAGCATCACCCAGATCTCAGCCTTTCTCCTTTTGCATTCTCCTTGTGTGTGCAATTGTGTCCAAATTTCTCCTTTGTACAAGGACCTCAGGTGTATTGGATTAGGGTCTCACTCTACTCCAGTATAGCCTCATCTTAACTAATTATATCTGTAATGATCCTATTTCCAAATAAGATCAGATTCTGAGGTGCTGAGAGTTAGGACTTCAACATATGAATTTTGGGGGGACACAATTCAACTCATAAAAAAATTACTTCCATAAAGTTGAAATCATGACTATTAAATTCACACAAGTCTACCATGTTATAATACCCTTTGAATGTCTCTTTTCCCCCTAGGAAGCTAGGCTTTAAAGTATTGTAACATTGTTTAATCACTCCGGAATCTCTCCCCAGGGCATCTAATCCTGGGAGAATATTTGTTGAGTTGAAAGCTGCTTAGTAGTGCTTACTATGGCTATAACATATGCCGTTTATTGTCAAGCACTACTCTGTCACCCCTTCTGGTTTATAAACTGTTTGGAAGTAAGAATCCTGTCTTTCTTCCCCACTGGTACCTAGAAAAATATAGGGTTTTAAGACACCCCATGACTGATCACTCTAATTTTTGTGATAAAGCGCTCATTCCTCATGATACTCAAGATTATCATGACTGAAAATGCCACTTTTCAATTTATATTAGACTATTGGGAGTGGGGATAAAAAAGTACTGGTTGTAGGGTTATATCCTTCTGTAGTCTCTCACACCATTTATGCATGTTAGTTATTTTTGCTTTTCCTAACTCTAAGCATGTCACTAATCTATACTACATATTAATTAGTTTGGGTTGCATGCACCAGAAAATCCAAATAACATTACCTTATATAAATTAGGGTTATATTTTTATTGTACTAAGGTCGGCAGTAGGCTGAATTGGGCTGATACGGAAGAGGTGAGCTCCTTCTCTTTGTCCTACAAGGATTAGTATGTATTTCCATTCTTGTGCTATGGCCCTGATAGATACAGTCCAAAAAACAGGAAAAAAGGAATGGGGGGAGGGCAAAGGGCTAGATTTCCATCTAAGTCTAGCTCCCTTTAAACTGTTTTTCCAGACACCTCACCCAGTTACTTCCATTTGTACCACATTGACTGCTCCTGGTTTCATTAGACAATGGAAAAAAATCGGGCACCTTGCCAGTCTTAATAAAATCAGGGTTCTGTTCTTAAAATGGAAGCAAGAATGGTATTGGGTAGGTAATTAGCTATTTATGTCACAGTGATTATAGGAGATAATTAATAAATGTTTGTTTTCCATAATATAATTTTTAAAAATCAAATTAAAAAAATTCAAATAGGAGATTCCAGTTTCCTATACTGATAGTCATCATGGTGTTAAGGAGGTAGTTGGTAAGTCTGGCAGTTCCTTATTGATTTGCACAAATATGACATTACATAATATAGAGGCATAATCTTTCTTTTTAAAGCTTTATTTATTTTTAAACATCTTTGTTGGAGTATAATTGCTTTACACTGTTGTGTTAGTTTCTACTGTATAACAAAGTGAATCAGCTATACGTATACGTATATCCACATATCCCCTCCCTCTTGCATCTCCCTCCCACCCTCCCTATCCCACCCCTTTAGGTGGTCACAAAGCACCAAGCTGATCTCCCTGTTATGCAGCTGCTTCCCACTAGCTATCTGTTTCACGTTTGGTAGTGTATGTATGTCCAGATGCATAATCTTTTGCAGTTATTCTTCATGTCTTATATGTCTGCAAGGCTACATTTGTGGATTCTTTGATGTTGCGGTCATTAAATCTGACTCTACCCTAGCAACTAGTGTCTGCCTCTCTGTTTTCTCAGTAGATTTAAATCTCTTAATTCACCTAAAAATGGGGGCTTTAGGTCTACTTATGCAGCTCACTGGGTTATTTGGAGGATCAGCAAGAAAAAGGATTCAAAATCTTTTTTGGGACAAGTTTTATTATAAATAGCTTGCTAAACATGACAATACCACTGTACATGGATGGCTATTTAAATCTAGAGTTGAGTTGTAAGAACTATTGTATATTTAATTGTGGAAAAATTGATTAAATCCTAATATAACTTAGAATTCTGCTAGCTTGAGTTAGGCAAGCATAATTTACATTCAAGAAATGTATAGCAAAAGGTTGTTTTTGCTAATATGTATTGGGCTAAGGGTCAGGGAAAAGTGGGAAGAAGGCTAATATAACTGCAAATAATTATACCTCCTCTATATTTATTGGTTCTGTCCTTTATTTCATTACATGCCTACTTTTTAAGACTAGAAATCTTAACATTTTCTTCTTTCTGTTGCCTCAGATTCAGTCACCAACTTGTATTGATTCTGTCCAAATACCTCTCAGTGTTGCCTCTTCCTTTTTACCACTTGGATCAGTCCATCCATCTTCTTTTGTCTGGAGACTATGACACTGGTATCCTAACTGGTCTCCTTGCCACCAATCTCTCCCTGGACCAATCCATCCCTCACACTGTTGCCAACATTAACTTAAAAATACTTTTTGGTTTTTCCCGGTATATTTATGTGGCACAAGAGGTCTCTCACAGTCTGAAGATCAACTGTATCTATAATTTCATTTCTTTATCCTTCCCTCTATGTGACTGCTGCTCCAATGATTCCTAATGTCTTCTAGTTTCCTTAATTTTTCTTTTTGTTTGCTTCCACATCAGATACTATTCTCTCTACCTACAGCATCCTGATCCCCTTTGTGCTAGATAGTAGAGAAATTCTACTTGGATACCCAGATTTACCTGAAATGTCACTCTTCTTTAAAGGTTTTATTAATTTGCTTTGACAGCATTCGTCACAAGTTTTCCCCATCTTCTTATCCTATTTTATATTCCAGCAATCTCTTTAGAGTTCTGTCTACTCCTCACTGTTGTGTGAGCTTCTCAAGAGTAGGGACTTCATATAATACTTATTGTATATCTTTTTTTCTCTCCAGTATGCAGTACAGTGCCTGACATATAGAGCCCCCTCTAAATGATTACTGAAGAACTATTAATCTGTAACGAATGCTATTGATATACAAGTCAATGGCTTTAGCACGTATTGTAGGAGATGTTACTGATGTGGACATAAAACATGAGTAGTCATGTAGCAAGTAGTTTCCAATTTTGGAGTGCTGATATTCCAGGTTTGAGGCTGAGCAGTTCACGTATTTGTATTTATGAAAGCTTCAAACTATTCTATGATATTTTTATCTCCACTTTATGCAATTTGCCTCAGGTCACACAGCTAGCAAGTAAAATTATGACTTTCCTCTACATTTGTCTCAATTAAAGCTCGTGCTCTTAATGAATATACTCTGGTGCGCTTATAAAACCCTGGGCAGGAATGAGGAGGAACCTGCATGTGAGAAGGGCAGGCAGAGGACTCCCCAAATACCTATGATTCAGGGGCACATGGAAAGGGAGTCACAGGCTCATCCTTCTCCAAGACGTGTGGGTTTTTTTTCCATCTATATCAAATATGTAGTCTTTTGAGGAGTAGGTCATTGGAGGGCTGAGCAGGTGCCTGTGCATTCTCATTTCTGAACTCTGATTTCTTTTCTTTTTTTTTTTTAAATAAAGGTGTTGCTTTATTTATTTATTTTTAACATCTTTATTGGGGTATAATTGCTTTACAATGGTGTGTTAGTTTCTGCTTTATAACAAAGTGAATCAGTTATACATGTACATATGTTCCCATATGTCTTCCCTCTTGCGTCTCCCTCCCTCCCACCCTCCCTATCCCACCCCTCCAGGCTGTCACAAAGCACCGAGCCAATATCCCTGTGCCATGCGGCTGCTTCCCACTAGCTATCTACCTTATGTTTGTTAGCGTGTATATGTCCATGACTCTCTCTCGCCCTGTCAAGGATCACTCTGGTCAGCTTGCTACTTCTCATTTGGGAGTGAGCACCATGGCTCTGCACTCATCAACTGGCCACATGAAATATCAATGTAAAAATATTTTAAGTTATGCAATAAAATGAATCACCATCTACTTGAAAAATAGTATAATGGTGTAGGGGGCTGTGGAAAGGCATGATTTTATTTTATTTTAATTTTTAAATTTATTTTATTTATTTATTTTTGGCTGTGTTTGATCTGCGTTGCTGCACACGGGCTTTCTCTAGTTGCGGCGAGTGGGGGCCTCTCTTCGTTGCAGTGCGTGGGCTTCTCATTGCGGTGGCTTCTTTTGTTGTGGAGTACAGGCTCTAGGCACGTGAGCTCGGTACTTCTGGCTCGCGGGCTCTAGAACTCAGCCTCAGTAGTTGTGGTGCATGGGCTTAGTTGCTCCACGGCATGTGGGGTCTTCCTGGACCAGGGCTCGAACCCTTGTCCCCTGCATTGGCAGGCAGATTCTTAACCACTGTGCCATCAGGGAAGCCCAAGGCATGATTTTAGATTCAGGCAATTCTTGGCTTACTTTCAATTTTCTAATCTGTAAGTGAACATAATAACAATAATACATCACAACATTGAGATACTAGATTTTAAAAAACCTTAATATCTTAGATATGTTGATTGTTCAGTACAGGGTATTTGATTATACTATTTGTTATCCTTCTGTTTCCCTCTTCCTTTTCTTTCAAAATCTTCAGTTGACTAAAGTCCTCTCAGTTGACTAAAGAGGTGACATGCATGTTGTGTTCAAACTATGCCATAGATAATCTTCTTTTGGGCTTCCCTGGTGGCGCAGTGGTTGAGAGTCTGCCTGCCGATGCAGGGGACACGGGTTCGTGCCCCGGTCCGGGAATATCCCACATGCAGCGGAGCGGCTGGGCCCATGAGCCATGGCTGCTGAGCCTGCGTGTCCAGAGCCTGTGCTCCACAACGGGAGAGGCCACAACAGCAAGAGGCCCGCGTACAGCAAAAAACAAAACAAAACAAAACAAAAACAAAAAAACCCATAGATAATCCTCTTTTCAAACCCGTAACCTCCTCTCCCACCTGTCTTCTCATCTAAAATCCAGGTGCTAGTATTTCCCAAGACCCATTTCAAATAGTGTCACTTTATTCTTTCTTTTTCCCTCTCTCTTAGTCAAAATCATCTTTTCCCTCCTCTGAACTCTGATAGCAATTTGAACTGAACTGTTCTCATAGCAGTTGGTATAATTTATGTATTTCTCCCATGATCCACTTTGAGTATTTTTTCTAAACAATCTCTATGTTTAGTAGTTTCTCATTAAATATTTGATTAGTCAATGATGGACAGGGCCAGTCATTAATTTGGCATTTGGTAATTTTCATTGCCTTTCATATTTATCATCCCTTTTGGTTCTCATATTAACTGTGGAGAGATCTGTCATGCAAGTAAAAGTGTTCTCAATTTGGATATTGTAAGGTACAGAGAGTTTAAGTAGTATGCCAAAAGTCATACAGCAAAGTAGTTACAGACCTTAAATAAAAATGTGATTTTTCAGACTCTCTTTACAGTGCACATTTCATTATCCTTTCTGCCCTATCTGGAGAAATACTTCAAATACACAGAAACTACAAAGCATTCGGTTGATAGAAGTAAGTCGTCTTGAGTTCAGATCAGTATTTAATATATCTGTTCCTTCTACCAATATATACCAATATATTTGCAGCAAAATACATCTATCTTTCAAAGAGCTAATGATGATTAGCATTGCAAAATTATGGTCCTCTGCAGAAACTAATCCGTTGAAGTGAAAACTTCTTATTTTACCATCTCTATTCATTGTGTCAAACATATTTGAAATATCAGACCGACCAAGAAAGAAGTAATATTTTAAAAATCCCGTAAAATCTAGCTGACAGTAACAAGGAATTACAATTTCAAATGCATTACCCTTGTAAGATAAATCAAAGGTAACAGTAATTAAGATAATTACAAAAGATATTTTGGGTTCTGTGTATTTGCTCAAGGGTTGAGAGGTGGAATATAAATGTGAAAGTATTTTTGTTCACTTTGGTATCTTGAGCTTGAAGTAATTTTTAGACTACAACATTTTTTTCATGCTGAGTTAAAATATGAAATTCATTGCTGCAATCTTATCTTTGTATGTGCACATAGTCTCATATTTTAAGACAAAATACTGATTAAAGTAGGTTTGTTATTGTTGTTTGTCTTATATAAAATATGGAGTTTACTACATGATTTTTTCTTTTTAACATCTTTATTGGAGTAAAACTGCTTTACAATGGTGTGTTAGTTTCTGCTTTGTAACAAAGTGAATCAGCTATATATATACATATGTCCCCATGTCTCTTCCCTATTGTATCTCCCTCCCTCACACCCTCCCTATCCCACCCCTCTAGGTGGTCACAAAGCACCGAGCTGATCTCCCTGTGCTATGCGGCTGCTTCCCACTAGCTATCTATTTTACGTTTGGTAGTGTATATATGTCCATGCCACTCTCCCAGGTTACCCTTCCCCCTCCCCGTATCCTCAAGTCCATTCTCTAGTAGGTCTGTGTCTTTATTCCCGTCTTGCCCCTAGATTCTTCATGACCATTTTTAATTTTTTTGGGGTTCCATATATATGTGTTAGCATACGGTATTTGTTTTTCTCTTTCTGACTTACTTCACTCTGTATGACAGACTTTAGGTCCATCCACCTCACTACAAATAACAAATTTTGTTTCTTTTTACGGCTGAGTAATATTCCACTGTATATATGTGCTACATCTTCTTTATCCATTCATCCGATGATGGACACTTAGGTTGCTTCCATGTCCTGGCTATTGTAAATAGAGCTGCAACGAACATTGTGGTACATGACTCTTTTTGAATTATGGTTTTCTCAGAGTATATGCCCAGTAGTGGGATTGCTGGGTTGTACAGTATTCTGTATTTAGTTTTTAAAGGAACCTCCATACTGTTCTCCATAGTGGCTATATCAATTTACATTCCCACCAACAGTGCAAAGGGTTCCCTTTTCTCCACACCCTCTCCAGCATTTATTGTTTGTAGATTTTTTTAAGATAGTCATTCTGACTGGTGTGAGGTGATATCTCATTGTAGTTTTGATTTATATTTCTCTAATGATTAGTGATGTTGAACATCCTTTCATGTGTTTGTCAGCAGTCTGTATATCTTCTTTGGAGAAATGTCTATTTAGGTCTTCTGCCCATTTTTGAATTGGGTTGTTTGTTTCTTTGACATTGAGCTTCATGAGCTGCTTGTATCTTTTGGAGATTAATCCTTTGTCAGTTGCTTCCTTTGCAAATATTTTCCACCATTCTGAGGGTTGTCTTTTCACCTTGTTATGGTTTCCTTTGCTGTGCAAAAGCTTTTAAGTTTCATTAGGTCCCATTTGTTTTTTCTTTTCTGTTTTTATTTCCATTTCTCTAGGAGGTGGGTCAAAAAGGATCTTGCTGTGATTTATGTCATAGAGTGTTCTGCCTATGTTTTCCTCTAAGAGTTTGATAGTTTCTGGCCTTACATTTAGATCTTTAATCCATTTTGAGTTTATTTTTTGTATATGGTGTTAAAGAATGTGCTAATTTCATGCTTTTATGTGTAGCTGTCCAGTTCTCTGAGCACCACTTATTGAAGAAGCTGTCTTTTCTTCACTGTATATTCTTGGCTCCTTTATCAAAGATAAAGTTACCATATGTGTGTGGGCTTATCTCTGGGCTATATGTTCTGTTCCATTGATCTATATTTCTGTTTTGGTGCCACTACCATACTATCTTGATTACTGTAGCTTTGCAGTATAGTCTGAAGGCCAGGAGCCTGATTCCTCCAGCTCCATTTTTCGTTCTCAAGATTGCTTTGGCTGTTCGGGGTCTTTTGTGCTTCCATGCAAATTGTGAAATTTTTTGTTCTAGTTCTGTGAAAAATGCCATTGATAGTTTGATAGAGATTACATTGGATCTGTAGATTGCTTTGGGTAGTATAGTCATTTTCACAATGTTGATTCTTCCAATCCAAGAACATGGTATATTTCTTTCATCAGTGTCTTATAATTTTCTGCATACAGGCCTTTTGTCTCCTTAGGTAGGCTTATTCCTAGGTATTTTATTCTTTTTGTTGCAATGGTAAATGGGAGTGTTTTCTTAATTTCACTTTCAGAGTTTTCATCATTAGTGTACAGGAATGCAAGAGATTTCTGTGCATTAATGTTGTATCCTGCTACTTTACCAAATTCATTGATTAGCTCTAGTAGTTTTCTGACAGCATCTTTAGGATTCTCTATGTATAGTATCATGTCATCTGCAAACAGTGACAGCTTTACTTCTTATGTGGGTTCCTTTTATTTCTTGTTCTTCTCTGATTGCTGTGGCTAAAACTTCCAAAACTAGGTTGAATAATAGTGGTGAGAGTGGGCAACCTTGTGTTCTTCCTGATCTTACTGGGAATGTTTTCAGTTTTTCACTATTGACAATGATGTTGGCTGTGGGTCTGCCATATATGGCCTTTATTATGTTGAGCGAAGTTCCCTCTATGCCTACTTTCTGGAGGGTTTTTACCATAAATGGGTGGTGAATTTTGTCAAAAGCTTTCTCTACATCTATTTAGATGATCATATGGTTTTTCTCCTTCAATTTGTTATTATGGCGTATCACATTGATTGATTTGCATATATTGAAGAATCCTTGCATTCCTGGAATAAACCCCACTTGATCATGGTGTATGATCCTTTTAACGGGCTGTTGGATTCTGTTTGCTATTATTTTGTTGAGGATTTTTGCATCTATGTTCATCAGTGATATTGGCCTTAGTTTTCTTTCTTTGTGATATCTTTGTCTGGTTTTGGTATCAGGGTGATGGTGGCCTTGTAGAATTAGTTTGGGAGTGTTCCTCCCTCTGCTATATTTTGGAAGAGTTTGAGAAGGATAGGTGTTAGGTCTTCTCTAACTGTTTGATAGAATACGCCTGTGAAGCCATCTGGTCCTGGGCTTTTATTTGTTGGAAGATTTTTTAATCAGAGTTTCAATTTCATTGCTTGTGATTGGTCTGTTCATATTTTCTGTTTCTTCCTGGTTCAGTCTTGGCAGGTTGTGCATTTCTAAGAATTTGTCCATTTCTTCCAGGTTGTCCATTTTATTGGCATAGAGTTGCTTGTAGTAATCTCTCATGATCCTTTGTATTTCTGCAGTGTCAGTTGTTACTTCTCCTTTTTCATTTCTAATTCTATTGATTTGAGTCTTCTCCCTTTTTTTCTTGATGAGTCTGGCTAATAGTTTATCAATTTTGTTTATCTTCTCAAAGAACCAGCTTTTAGTTTTACTGATCTTTGCTATCGTTTCCTTCATTTCTTTTTCATTTATTTCTGATCTGATTTTTATGATTTCTTCTGCTAACTTTGGGGTTTTTCTGTTCTTCTTTCTCTAATTGCTTTAGGTTTAAGTTTAGGTTGTTATTTGATATGTTGCTTGTTTTAAGGTAGGATTGTATTGCTATAAACTTCCCTCTTACAACTGCTTTTGCTGCATCCCATTGGTTTTGGGTCATTGTGTTTTCATTGTCATTTCTTTCTAGGTATTTTTTGATTTTCTCTTTGATTTCTTCAGTGATCTCTTGGTTATTAAGTAGAGTATTGTTTAGCCTCCATGTGGTGGTATTTTTTACAGATTCTTTCCTGTAATTGATATCTAGTCTCATAGCATTGTGGTTGGAAAAGATACTTGATATGATTGCAGTTTTCTTAAATTTACCAAGGCTTGATTTGTGACCCAAGATATGATCTATCCTGGAGAATGTTCCATGAGCACTTGAGAAGGAAGTCTATTCTGTTGTTTTGGGATGGACTGTCCTATGAATATCAATTAAGTCCATCTTGTTTAATGTATCATTTAAAGCTTGTGTTTCCTTATTTATTTTCATTTTGGATGATCTGTCCATTGGTGAAAGTGGGGTGTTAAAGTCCCCTACTATGATTGTGTTACTGTTGATTTCCCCTTTGATGGCTGTTAGTATTTGCCTTATGTATTGAGGTGCTCCTATGTTGGGTGCATAAATATTTACAATAGTTATATCTTCTTCTTGGATTGATCCCTTGATCATTATGCAGTGTGCTTGTCTCTTGTAATAGTCTTTGTTTTAAAACCTGTTTTGTGTGATATGAGAATTGCTACTCCAGCTTTCTTTTGACTTCTATTTGCATGGAATATCTTTTTCCATCTCCTCACTTTCAGTCTGTATGTGTCCCTAGGTCTGAAGTGGTTCTCTTGTAGACAGCACATATATGGGTCTCGTTTTTTTATCCATTCAGGCAGTCTGTCTCTTTTGGTTGGAGCATTTAATCCATTTACATTTAACGTAATTATCAATGTGTGTGTTCCTATTACCATTTCCTTAATTGTTTTGGGTTTGTTATTGTAGGTCTTCTCCTTCTCTTGTGTTTCCTGCCTAGAGAAGTTCCTTTAGCATTTGTTGTAAAGCTGGTTTGGTGGTGCTGAAATCTGTTAGCTTTTGCTTGTCTGTAAAGGTTTTAATTTCTCCATCAAATCTGAATGAGATTCTTGCTGGGTAGAGTAACCTTGGTTGTAGGTTTTTCTCCTTCATCACTTTTAATATATCCTGCCACTCCCTTCTGGCTTGCAGAGTTTCTGTTGAAAGAACAGCTGTTAACCTTGTGGGGATTCCCTTGTGTGTTATTTGTTTTTCCCTTTCTGCTTTTAATATTTTTTCTTTGTATTTAATTTTTGATAGTTTGATTAATATGTGTCTTGGCATGTTTCTCCTTGGATTTATCCTGTATGGGGCTGTCTGTGCTTCCTGGACTTGTTTAACTATTTCCTTTCCTAAATTAGGGAAATTCTCAAGTATGATCTCTTCAAGTAATTTCTCAGTCCCTTTCTTTTTCTCTTCTTCTTCTGGGACCCCTATAATTCAAATGTTGGTGCGTTTAATGTTGTCCCAAAGGTCTGTGGGACTGTCCTCAATTCTTTTGATTTTTTCTTTATTCTGCTCTGTAGTAGTTATTTCCACTATTTTATCTTCCAGGTCATTTATCTGTTCTTCTGCCTGAGTTATTCTGCTATTGATCCATTCTAGAGAATTTTAAATTTCATTTTATTGTGTTGTTCATCATTGTTTGTTTGCTCTTTAGTTCTTCTAGGTCCTTCTTAAACGTTTCTTGTTTTCTGTATTCTATTTCCAAGATTTTGGATCATCTTTACTATCATTATTCTGAATTATTTTTCAGGTAGACTGCCTATTTTCTCTTCATTTGTTAGGTCTGGTGGGTTTTTACCTTGCTCCTTCATCTGCTGTGTGTTTCTCTGTCTTCTCATTTTGCTTAACTTACTGTGTTTGGGTTCTCCTTTTCGCGGGCTGCAGGTTTGTAGTTCCTGTTGTTTTTAGTGTCTGTCCCCAGTGGCTGAGGTTGGTTCAGTGGGTTGTGTAGGCTTCCTGGTGGAGGGGACTAGTGCCTGTGTTCTGGTGGATGAGCCTGGATCTTGTCTTTCTGTTGGGCAAGTCCATGTCTGGTGGTGTGTTTTGGGGTGTCTGTGGACTTATCATGATTTTAGGCAGCTTCTCTGCTAATGCATGGGGCTATGTTCCTCTCTTGCTAGTTGTTTGGCATAGGGTGTCCAGCACTTTAGCTTGCTGGTCGTTGAGTGGAGGTGGGTCTCGGTGTTGAGGTGGAGATCCCTGGGAGATTTTTGCCGTTTGATATTACGTGGAACTGGGAGGTCTTTTGTGGACCAGTGTCCTACAGCCATGCTGTAGCACCAAGAGCCTGTAATCCCCATGGCTCAGAATAAAAGGGAGAAAAAAAAAAGAAGATAAAATAAAATAAAATTTAAAAGTTATTAAACAGATAATTATTAAAAAAAATTTTTAAGTAATTAAAAAAAAAAACAGCCAGACAGAACCCTAGGACAAAGCTATACAGAAAAAAATCACACACAGAAGGATACACATACACACTCACAAAAAGAGAAAAAGGGGAAAAGAAAAATATATCATTGCTCCCAAAGTCCACCTCCTCAATTTGGGATGATTTGTTGTCTATTCAGGTATTCCACAGATGCAGGGTGCATCAAGTTGCTTGTGGAGACTTAGTCCGCTGCTTCTGAGGCTGTTGGGAGAGATTTCCCTTTCTTTGTTCGCACAGCTCCTAGGGTTCGGCTTTGGATTTGGACCCGCCTCTGCGTGTAGGTCGCCTGAGGGTGTCTGTTCTTCTCTCAGACAGGACTGTGTTAAAGGAGCCGCTGATTCGGGGGCTCTTGCTCACTCAGGCCTGGAGGGAGGGAGGGGCACGGAGTGTGGGGCGGGCCTGCGGCAGCAGAGCCATCATGATGTTGCAGCAGCCTGAGGCACGCCGTGCGTTCTTCCGGGGAAGTTGTCCCTGGATCCCGGAACCCTGGAAGTGGCGGGCTGCACAGGCTCCCGGGAGGGGAGGTGTGGAGCGTGACCTGTGCTCGCACAGAGGCTTCTTGGTGGCAGCGGCAGCGGCCTTAGCGTCCCATGCCCGTCTCTGGGGTCCGCGCTGATAGCCGCGGCTTGCGCCCGTCTCTGGAGCTCGTTTAAGCAGCGTTTTTAATCCCCTCTCCTCGCACACCAGGAAACAAAGAGGTAAGAAAATGTCTCTTGCTTCTTCGGCACCTCCAGACTTTTCTCGGACTCCCTCCCAGCTAGCCGTGGCGTTCTAACCCCCTGCAGGCTGTGTTCACACTGCCAACCCCAGTCCTCTCCCTGGGATCTGACCGAAGCCTGAGCCTCAGCTCCCATCTCCCGCCCGCCCCGGCAGGTGAGCAGAGAGGCCTCTCGGGCTGGTGAGTGCTGGTTGGCGCCGGTCCTCTGTGCGGGAATCTCTCCGCTTTGCCCTCCGCACCCCTGTGGCTGCGCTCTCCTCTGTGGCTCTGAAGCTTCCTCCCTGCCCACCCCCTGTCTCTGCCAGTGAAGGGGCTTCCAGTGTGTGGAAACTTTTCCTCCTTCATAGCTCCTTCCCACTGGTGCAGGTTCCGTCCCTATTCTTTTGTCTCTGTTTTTTGTTTTTGCCCTACCCAGGCACGTGGGGAGTTTCTTGCCTTTTGGGAGGTCTGAGGTCTTTTGCCAGCGTTCAGTAGGTGTTCTGTAGGAGTTGTTCCACATGTAGATATATTTCTAATGTATTTGTGGGGAGGAAGGTGATCTCCGCGTCTTACTCTTCCGCCATCTTGAGGCTCCTCCCTGTTTTATTTTCTACATGACTTTTAATACTTTTTTTGTGTTGGTTATAAAAAGTTTTCCCATTACTATTTGATACACAATAAACATGTGATTCATTATTTAGTTCTGATATTTAAAGTCAGCAAGGTATCATTAAATCTCCAAATATTACATGTCATTTGGTTGGAGGAATTTAAGCACGAATGTTTATTAGAAGTACACAATTAATGCTCTTTTAGTTAGAAGTGATCCCAAGTTATCCCAAGAGGTGGGGGAGCCATTTAGCTGTAATGTGCACATACGTTCATTCTTGATAATGGCTCTTTAATATCATGGTGAAAGGCTGATCGTCCGCTGTAAATTAAATGTTAATGATAGCCACTTAAACTCTAATCATTCATTCTGACTCTTCTAGAATTGCTTATATGCTTCAATAATACTTTGATAGTCTTATATATCCCAGTGTTCAGCAACTTTTCAATAACAGTATATTAAAGCTTCATTTTATTTCTTTTAAAATGTAAAAATGATTTTTTCATAGTTTTCATGGTGAATGAGCTTACTACAAGTCTAATGAAAAGGGCAGGAGAGGGAATATAGGGAGAAAGAAAGGAAGGGAAAGACTTTACTAGTCATAGATCCACAATAGATGACCAGAGGGTTTTTCACAAAATTGGATGATTTCAGGAGATGTCCCAGGATTCTGTCACACTGGTCAGACAGTTGTCCTCACATGTTCATTCCTAAACTAATCATCATCAAGGAGTTCTCATTAACCAGCCTTGGATCATATGTTCACCCCACCAGCCAAGGGATGGGACCTTCCTTATAAATGAACAGTGTAGAAGGCAGCATGATGTTCCAGAAAGCAAGGATGGGCTCTGGTATCAAAAAACTGATTTGAGGCAGGCTGACATAAAAGATTAAATTATATTATGTATCAATATGTGAAACATTTCATACCACTCCTAGTAAATACTAAATGCTCAATTCATGGCACCTATTATAATCCTTTCCTTAGTAATGATAGTGAATAATATAATTGTCTTAACTTTTACTTCTATAACTGTTTTGGTCTGATGTTTCTGGTGGGATATAGAGCATGCATCAAGCTGGCACATTCCTCTAAATGAGGAAAACCAGTGGAATCATTGTTGTTCATCAGAGATTAAGTGATCAGAATTAAAAGGACAAGTCCCATGAATTGTTTCTGAGATCACTTTTGAGGGGTAAGAGGAGAGTAAACCAATTCCTGAAGTCTGTTTAGTCTTTGGTCTGAGGAAGTGATCAAGCCGACTTTCCTGTCTCAGTAGTGTCTAAGGACATTGTAGTTCCATCCCTTCTGTTTTTAGTCTTTAATGGATTCTCCCTTTCACTCCCACTTTCTTTCCTTCCTATGAGGAAAGGATGCTGAAAGGAAAACCATCTTTTTCTAGTGCTTGTTGTTCACTTTGGACAATGGGTGGAAATGGTTACTTCACTCTTCTTTATATTCCTAGTAATCCTCCAAAAGGTCCTGAGGACATCGAAACTCCCCTAATGGGAAAGGTTATTTCCTTACTAATCTGTATTTCCCCCACTTGCTTCAGTGCATGTAACAAATAAGTGTGCAACCCAGACTCCAACTGTGGCAAAGTGGAACACTCCATGTAATGAGTTCTATTAGTTTTCCTCATGCAATTTAATAGACCAGTAACTTTAATACCAAAAAAAGTTTCCAAGACAAATCAAAATGTGGTTCTAATTGTATTGCTTGTTTTCTTTTTCCAGCATTGATTTTTTTCCCTTTTAATTATGTAGTATAATCTATTTAGTATCAATAAGAACAAGGTTTCATTGTTCATTTGTGGAGGCATCAACCTAGACACTTCGTAGCAGCACACGGTTTTGTACTTGTTGGCTGAACCTTCCTAGAGGGTTACAGAAATGAAAGCTTGTTATCTTCTGTGAATAATCATAAAAAGAAATATGCCCCAATTTATTAACCTTTTAAAAGGGCCAGAATCAAATCCATCAGTGAAGTAAATAAGCCTAAAATGGTATCCTTGCCAATGCATTAAATAATATAATATTAGATGATACCTTATCATTGTTTAGACATTAACATTTCAACTCCCATGAATGAGAGCTATATTTGCTGGGTTCCCCAAATAAAATAAAACGCCCTCTTAAGCTATAAAAGAAGTTGCTTAACGTTAATACAGTATACTTAAGGCAGACATCACTAAGATAATTTGGTACTAAGTACTACTATTATTTGGCTTTCAGTAATTTTGAGTGAGTGGTTTTGTAAAATGAGCTGTATTTGTGAATATTTACGGAACTTTGATCTGTAATAAGCACTTATTTATGGATACACTTTAACTTTTAATACGGCTCAATTGCAGAAACAACTATGAGCTATGGTCCATTTGCTGCAATGGCCTCTAACCAGAGTTATGATAAACATAACGATATAATAATCAGAAAATCAAATGCAGAGTTGGTTTTACAACTGGAATAACCCAAGGGTACATGACCTTAATGTCAGGATATTGTGCATCAGGCCACACCAAGTGAAACAAAGTTCGATTTAGATCCCCATGAAGTATCATTGGAAGCCTATTTGCATTTACATTATCTGCTTGTTTTTAGAATATGCATAAATTAACTCCCTGGGTGGGGGGCAAATTGCTATGTACAAAGAGAGAATGAAATATTCTCAAAGGAGCAGCACCTAATTAAGAAGGAAAAAGTCAAAGTAAAATGTAATAACAAGTAAAGGTATAAATCAAGTAAGAGAAAACTGTTCCATGAAAAATGAAGAAATTAAGTAAAAAGTTATCCCCAGTGGAACTGAAAAGCTGAAATTATTTCTTCCTGCAAACACATTACTTGTTTGGGAGAATAAGAGAAAGAGTGGATTATAAAGCATTGAAGTATTTAGTAGATATGGGTCACAGGACCTGAATTTCAGTTCCAATTCTGCCTCTAATCTGTTATGCGACCATGGACAATTGATGTGATTTTTTCAAGTTCTTGTTTGTCTCATTAGTAAAATAGAGTTGATACTGTCTCTGTCCACCCTACAAGGTATGGTCCACTCTTCTTCTCTTGCTTCGAGACCCAGTAAGTCACCACCTTTTCTGTGAAGTGACTTTCACTGCAGAGTTATTGCTTCTTCTTTTCATTCATCAACACCGTTTAGACCTCCACCACATCCTGGGGTGCTTCGTGTGCATCGTCCCCTGTTTACACTCTGAACTCAAGAGGCAACTGCCATCAGTTATTTCTTGAATAAATCTGGGTATGAATAAGTAGTGTATATGCACTAATGGAGAATGTATGCACTTTGAATTTCCAGTGCCTACCACAGAGCTTGACAAATGGTGGGACTGCAGTATATTGCCAAATACTTTTTTTAAAGTTCTTTGAGACTACTTAGAACTAAGTAATTCAGTGTCCTCATTCAAATAGTGAAAGATTTGGATTGAATCACCCTTAAAAGTAGGTGATAATTATTATTATAATTATTTCTTACCATTTATTTGCTGATGATTATGTGCTACATACTGTTCTAAAGCTTTAATTCATTCCATTTGGCCATAAATGTTTAGGTAGCTTTTAGGTATTTAGGTAGCTTTTTAGGTAACTTTTTACCTAGCTATTTAGGTAGCTTTTATTATCCAGTTTTTTACAGATGAGAAACAGAGGCTTAGAAAACTTGTCTTGTTCAAAACAGATGGCAGAGCTTACATGTAAGTTAAGGTCCCTTTGATTCCAAAGCCCATTCTCTCATCCACTAGGTAAAAAGGTACAGGGAAAGATCCTTACGCATGTGGGTTAATTTTATTGACTCAATGAAATACACTGAACAGAATGACAAGGATTAGGAAGTCACATCAGCAAAGAGTAAATGGCCAAAGTAAGAACTGCTTATACCACTCACAAGCTGCTTACTGCTTTTTAATCACCACAGTCTTAACATTACAACATATGGTAAAGCATGATCTATAAAATCTTTGCTTCATGTTACAATTAATTTATTATCATGGCATGGCTCTAAACAAGCAAGAGATCATTGTTTTCTTTTAATCATCACTTTTGATTGTTGTATCTAAGTAGATGGTGTTGATGTCCTTAGTTTTTGTACCTAGATATTTCTTTTTTATGTCACTCAATAAGGCAGCACTCCCTAATAAGGCTAGCAATGTATGGTTTGTATTACTTTGGTAAATGTATATCCTGAAAAACACAGACTGCTTCTCATTTAAGGTAACAGGAACAGTGACTGCAAATGTCCAAAATAGAGCTGATTTGTAGCACAGCCCTTGGATGCAGTGCACTCTGGTTTATGGGAAGTATCTGGCCACAGACACTTCTGGCCACAGCACACCTCCCTAGCTACTTTTAAAATCAGAAAGCATCAGAACCACCTCCCCTTCACAGTAGCTTCTATTCAGGCTCTCAGCCAGGAACTTCAGCTTGACATCCATGCTGTTTCCCCTTTTCCTCATCTATAAGTCCCGTGTGCCCTTCTCCATCGCTGGTCCAGCACCTGACCACCTGTAGTGGAAGAATCCTGGTTCCTTCCTTGGTACCTGTTTTTTTTTTTTCTTTTTTCCTAGTTTTGTTGACATATAATTAACATATAATACTGTATTAGTTTAAGCTGTACATCATAATGATTTGATACATGTATATAATGCAAAATAATTAGCAAATAAGTGTAGTTTGCATTCATCACTCACATAGTTACAAAGTTTTTTTTTTTTTCTTGTGGTGAGGGCTTTTGAGATTTGCTGTCTTAGCAACCAGTATACAATACAGCATTGTTAACTATACCAGGCTGTACGTTGCACCTCCAGAACTTATGACTACACATTTGTACCTTCTGACCACCTTTACTCATTTCCCCCACCCCTTGTTTTATAGAAAAACAAAACTATAGAAGTTATAAAACCCAGGAAGGAAAGTGAATTCACTGTGGCCTAAATTAAGTTATTTGCAAAACGTTTGACTTTGGGTTCAAAATTGGAAAATGGGATGTACCATTATCTCAAGGATATCCTCACTACCAAGTACTGCTATGGGCCAGTGAATAGTGCTAATGAGACCTGAGTGGTGGATTTGAATCCACTTGGAAATTTCCTACTCTCCGTTCCATGTCGCCAGGGCACGTTGTTCTCTCTAGTTTTCTGATTTTAAGATGCAAAATATTGATAATCAGGGAGCTTAAAGTGGAGAATTTTTCATAAAATCACCAATGAAGTATTACTGGAGTCATAAATTTTATCTTTATACAGGACATTTTTCTATAACCATGTTAAAGACTAAGTATATATGGTGGCAATTTTCATTTTTATTTCTGTCTTTCCCCAATACTGTATTTAACTCTTCTGATCTTTCTTGCCATCTTTATGACTGTGAAATAATGCAATTCTGGTAAGATCCATGGTGAAACCAGCCAGGGTAATTACATCAGTGTTGTCACAGTATAATTTATCCTGTGTGTGTTTTCTGTGGTGTATATTAAATCTAGGAAGGTCTATTACTATAGGGCACTAAACTTTCCATCAATAGAGCATTCCTAAATAGTTATCTAGGGGAAAAATAATAAAGCAGTCATGTGGTCAAACATATTTAGTAACTGCTGTGTACTCTACCCACTACTGGAAGGTATGCGATACACATACTTATATTTAAGGTGGTTGTTAAGTGCTGCAGTAAAGAAATCTGTTTCACATAATTTAAACCAGTGTTTTCCATGACAACTTTTTAATATTGTTTTCAGTAATGTCTACTGATGTATTTTGGAATTAGTGTTCCGCAGAGGACCCTTTGCAATAAACTGTCCTGTAGAGTTATTTCAAGGTAACTGGCAGTTTGAGAAATCAGTAATGGCAACCATTTCTGAAATCGTATGGAAGAAAGAAAACACAGCATCCCATCCTTGAGGAGGGTAACCCTTCTCAGGAGGTTTGACTGTTTATTCCTATGTAAACCAGGAGATAAAAGACGAGTTTGTGTTCCATCTCTGACACAAATCAACTGTGAGAACTGGGACAAATTATTTAACTCCTCAAAACTAGATGGTCCTGATCTCTAAATTGGATATAGTGATTGCTGAACCATGTACTTAACATATCTGTTGAGAGAACACTTCATAAAATGAAAGAACTATGTAACAAAGAGGATTGACATCAGATCAACACCCTTAGAATTATCCCTTGAAGGCTATCCAACTTGAAAGCCATTAATCTATGAACATTTCTCAATGTTCTCAAAATTCATTTTAAAACATATGTTTCTTGTCCCTATAAAAACAAAAAACTGTTGGCTTTACAAATGTTTTGAGCAAAATTCATTCACCTCAATAGTATAGTGTGATGCAACAAAGCAAAAGATATTTTCCCTGCAATGTTTGAGATCTGAAATCATTCCATAGTTAACTAAGCCTGGGCTTTTTACAGCATACAGCTGTGTCCGCACACACATGTGGGCCAGCATGCTTCCAGCCTCTGACAGACCAGCTAACTAGACCTGGATCTGGAGTTGAGACCTGGATCTGACAACCGTGGGAATAACAGGGGACATTGGTCACAATGATTCTATTTTTGCCACCTATAATGGTGGCCTCCCTCTCTGTTTAGATGCCCAGGCTAATTGGATAAATTCAATATTTATTTAAAGGAAGACATTTTTCAAACATGACATAGAAGTCCATCTGAAATATTTCTTATTCCCACCAATAACTGAGAATAGATGTCTAAAATGGTTCAGGTGCCTCTTCCTTCTGTAAGATGCATCCGTTTTGGTTCTGTGTTCTTATTTCCACAACTCTCATGCTTTAACACAACTGTACATACTCACATCGGAGTTTTCATTAGAGACATTCAATCAGGAGAATTTGATTCATCAAAAAATTGAGTATTTCCCAAGACGCCATTGCCCTGAAGCATCACTGAAGGCCATGGCTGCTGGGTCCATTCATGCTGGAGTCATTGAAGGGAGCACTCTTTCCACTGCTTTTGTATGTGCAGTGGGGTGTACGGTTCACAGATTTTATTGATTTTTCAGGACTCGGGTGCCTGGAAATACAACACACCTCAGTGAGCTCAGTACACAACAGGGGTGGAAGAAAGCAGTTCCCTGAATCACAGATTTGGCTGCTCTGTTGCAGGGATTTGGTGGGTGGCCTCAGATGGGTGAATGCAGCTTTCTTTGTGTGTTATCTCAGACTTAATGTAGGGGAAACATTCTAGCATGCATCAGCATTTTTTTTTTTTTTTTTTTTTTTTGCATCAGCATTTTGAGGCATTTCCAATTCAAGAATAATAGGCCAGTAGCTGAGAGCAATTCTAATGAACGGTTAGAAAAATGTTTAGCTTGTGTCCTGGCACTAACCCTCTACAAATTCACTGAACACCGAAAGAGAGTCTGTGTTTAATTAATTAATGGGATGGAATGAATAAACCCCGGGCAAAATCAAGTTAAAAAAGACTGAGATTCCTTTACACATTTAACAGACATTTATTCGGCTCCCATTGTGCAGTATGCTAATTTCTGGGACTGCAAAGATGTGTAACACATCGACATGGCCATAAAGAACTGCAGAGTCCAGTGGGGGAAGCAGCCTTGTAAACAGACTGTGACAGTGCAGTGAAGGAAGTGCTCAGGGAATAGATGCCCTGGAGCATGGAGGGAGGGTGAGCTGCCTCTGACCAACCACGGCAGAGGGAAGAGGCACACGGGGAGGGCAGGCAGGCAGAAGGAATCGTTTATGCAGATGCATGACATGTTCACTGAAGCACAAGATGATGAAAAGAAATGGTAGGAAATCTCACATTTAGTTTTAATATTGGCAAAGGATTGCTCTTAGAGTACTGTCTCATTATTAGAGCTAATTATTTGAGAACACAATATTTAAATGTTTAGGCCTGTGTCTAGGGTTTGGCTTAAAATAGAATGTCTGCCTTAAAGATGAAGAAATCTGTGCTGCTCTCAGCCTCCCCATCAAACTTGGAATAAAACGCAAAGTCCTCTCATGACCTGTATGCTCTTTAGTTCAGGCTGCTGTAACAAAATACCACAGACTGGGTGGCTCATCAGCAACAGGAATTTATTTCTCGCAGTTCTGGAGGCTAGAAGTCTAAGGTCAGGGTGTCAGCAGGGCCAGGTTCTGGTGAGAGTCTTCTGGGTTGCAGATGTCCACCTTCTCCTTGGATCCTCTCATGGTGGAGGACAGAGACAAGAAGGGAGCTCTCTCATGTCTCTTCTTCTAAGGGCACTGATCTCATTACTGAGTACTCCACCCTCATGAACTCCCCGAAGCCCTCCTCCTAATGTCATCGTATTGGGGATTAGGATTTCAACATATGAATTTGGGGGTGATGCATTCAGTTCCTAACAACCCCCTCATCTCTTTCCCTACTTCCTTGCTGCCTCGCTGTGCTTCCAGCCACCCCAACTCCCTTGGTTTTCCTGTCTCTCTTTGCATTTGCTGCTCACTCTGTCTAGGACATGTGTCCTCCATTTGTTTGCATACCTTACTCTTTCATGGTGTCATTCAGCTCTTGGCTCAGGTGTCACCTTCGGAAGGCCTCTACTCATTGCTTTCTCCAAAGATCATCCCCCATTCATCCTTAACCCTTGTTCCTTAGAGTGCTATCACTACTCGGCATTACGTAACATGTCAATTTATATTCTTCACATTTGGATTGAATTGGGGTTCCTCCAAAGATGTGACCATCTCCTAACACTGGGGAAACTATGAATGTAGCCTTATTTGGAAAAAGGATCTTTGAGGTTAGGACCTTGGGATGAAATCATCCTGGGGTTTAGGGTGGGCCCTAAGTCCAATGACAAGTGTCTTTATAAGAGAAGAGAAAGGGAGAAGGTAGAACCTTTTATTTTTTTGGTAGAACTTCTGACTCTCTCGTCCTATACCAACAATGATGGTAATAATGACAAAGGCTAATATTAATACGCAAGGAAATTTGCTTTCATTTTCTACTTTAATGCTCATAACAACTACATGAGATGGTGAATTATTATGATCCCATTTTATAACTGACTAAATAGAAGCTCAGAAAATCTCAATAACATGCCCTGACATCACGTAACTACTAAGGTGCTTCCTCAAGCAGAATAGGGGTCTCAGGTGGCACACCTGCCTCTCTGAAACCCCAGCTCTGTCTCTGTGTTCCTTGAAGAGCATTGCCTTCTAGCATTGGCATTAGTCCTAGGAAAAAGAAACAAAGTTCCATGAAGGTGTAAGATATGCAGATATTACAATATGTATTTTCATATACATTATCTCAATTCATTCCTCTCCACACTTCTGCAAGGCTGCTGTTGTTGGCTTCAATTTACAGATATGCTAGTGGAGATTAGCAAAAAGCTTAAAAGAGATGGATGACATTTTGAAGTTGCTATGGTTGACTCAAGTTCCTGATCTTTCCACAGTAAGCAACTTTCAGACTATGCACACCCGTGCTCAGAACAAGTTATTTCAACTCTTTTGTGCCCCATTTTGAGCTTCCAGGGGTTTCCTACAATTCTACAAGTATGCTGCATTGATTAGCCTTTTTCATCAGTGCTCTCTGCCCTTGTAAGAAAGATTTTATTTTTTCCCGTCACCACCTAGTGCTTATTCCCCAGGAGGCTGAGCTTCCTGCTGCTTTCTTTTCTCGGGACAGCTGAGTAGGATGTGAGCTAGGACGTTGAAAAGCCACCTTTGGCGTTTCAGAAGTTCTTCAACATCCTACTCTAACTTAGCAGAAACTTTGTTTTGATTGTATATTTTGTTCCCACATCCCCTTTATTTTCTGACTCTGCTTCTTCATAGCTTTGTGAACCCCAGGAGACCTGGGAATAGTGCTCCACACCAAGATAAGCTACTCTAAGGAAAGGTCAGTCTGCCAAGAGAAGCCTAAAAAACGAGATATTTAAAAAATAGGCTATGCTGCGGCAAGTAGAGATAACGCTCTGTCCTCCACATCCTTCTCAACCTCTAACCCTTTTGAAAATAAAAGTATTCACAGTCCTAGAGACTTTCAAACTCCACGGTTATATCCGATCAGGGTATGGGCAAGAAATATTCCATAGGTAGGGATTTCTTATAACTTCATAATAACAAAAGAAAATAGCAAAGTGATCTCTGCACACTATTTATTCAATCTTGGAATGATCGATTTTTAGATGCTTAAAATAGCTCCTCTAATGCAAGATTGGTAAATGACCTCAATCCACTAAGTTGACTTCAAATGAAAAAGACTAATGTCTTTTATTAGTAATTTTTTTGCAGATTAATCCTTTACCTGCATTTCTGTTATATCCAGTAATAGCCTAACTTAATTTAATCAGCACTTTGCAGGATCTTGTGTTTGTGGTTTGAAGGAATTATCAATAAATGGTAAGATTAGAAGCTTGTTTTTCTTAAAATGAATGGAAACTCACTTGGAAACTAAGTATTTAATTGACCTTTTCCTAATCACATGATTCAATAATATAATTTTACCACATGAATTCCATACTTACTAGTTGTAAAAATAAGAATGCCTATATTTTGCAACAAATAGGCATTTAATAAAGCTCTCCCCTATCTTTCTCAATCTATACAATAACCCAATGATCATCTAGAACTGGACAGACAAGCCATTTGAACTTGCCTGGAGTACCTGAATACTTTAACGATATTTAAGTATCTCTTAACTGAAATCTTTTGTCACAATCCAGTATTTCTTCCGTTCTCCATTTTGACTGTTACGTCTGTTCTTCAAAGATTAATTGCCATTTATGGAGGAAGGAAGACAAAAAATTCTAGGGCCAGTGAAAGGAACTAAGGTATAAAGACCCAAGGTGTGCCAGGCAAGGCTAGATATCTTGTATATACTATTTAATCCTCGTGAAATAGCCTACTGTTTCACCAAGAGAGAAATTGAGAGCTCTAAAAGCTCCACAATTAATAGCTTTTGGCAGAATTATATCCTTTCCATTGAAAGAATAATAATTAATTTTTTATCAGGCTGTCAAGGATGCTTAGTCTTTTGGTAACAGTTCACAGCACTAAGACACATTGGACTGTCACATTTCTATGAACTGTAGCCAACTCCAAAGATCATTTAATAATTCAGTATGGAAATATCTTAGTATCATAATGGCAAGGCAGTGTGAGACTGGCTATGGATTTGGTACAGGTAGAAATTATAATTATTCAATATGGGAAGATTTATCATTAAAAGCTAGGAGAATCAAAGAGTTCTATCATTTGCCTCATTGCATTACTCTTGAAAAAGCTAAGTGTGTTTCTGTTTTCCAAATATAATCATGCCCTTATGAAAAATTTTCAGAGTTTGAAGTGAGGAAGTAACAGAGCATTTTTCAGTTTTGTATAACAATTAAAGGATACATTTTTATACATAGCAGTTTACTCATAAATACATTCATTTGTATATATCATATATATATATGATAATAACAATGGCTCATGTTTTCTGTGTTTTTTTGTTTGTATTATTTCTGTTTCTTAACATTTTCAAGAATGTAATTGGGTTATAAAACTATCTGAATATGCAGTGAATGACCGTAAATGACCCTCTAAGCATTTTAATTTATTTTTAACAAATTTCTTTATTGAAGTATAGTTGATTTACAATGTTGTGTTAGTCTCTGGTGTACAGCAGAGTGATTCAGTTATACATATGTATATTCTTTTCCACATTATTTCCATTATGGTTTATTACAAGATATTGAATATAGTTCCCTGTGTTATACAATAGGATCTTGTTGCATTTTAAAGTGCACTAATGCATCTGGCTATGGAAGGGGACAGAGGAGGGAGTCTTTGGCACTAGACATAGCACTGTGGGTTTCTGGCTCAGAAGGACTGAGAACTGTATTTTCTTTTTAAAAGTTTTGTTTATGGTGTACTTTCACAAAATTTCTCAGTCAAAAATCATAATAAATTCAGGACATAGCTCTCCTGGACTCTCCATTATGCCAAAAGTCATTTACCATGTAGGCAACTGTATACATCATTATTTTTCCATTGGAATTTGTAAGAATACGTGTCTGGGATCATGTCTGTGGGGAGGGGTGTTAAGTGGTCAAGAATTTTGACCCATCAGGGATAGATGGTCTTTAAGGAATTGCGTGAAATGAGCAGTTATTGTAACAGAAAAGTGGAATTTTTTTATTTTTTGTTTTTTTTAATTTAAATTTATTTATTGTTTTATTGATGTGTAGTTAATGTACAATATTATATGTTACAGGTGTACAATACAGTGATTCATAATTTTTCAAGGTTATACTCCATTTATAGTTATTATGTAACATTGGGTATATTCCCTGTGCTATACAATATATCCTTGTAGCTTGTTTTATATATAATAGTTTGTACCTCTTAACATCCTACCCCTGTACTGCCCCTCCCTCATTCCTCTCCCCACTGGTCACCACTAGTTTGTTCTCTGTATCCGTGGGTCTGCTTCTGTTTTATTCACTAGTTTGTTGTATTTTTTATATTCCACATATAAGTGATACATACAGTATTTTTGTCTGTCTGACTTACTTCACTTAGCATAATGTGGAGACGACTTTCATTTATAGGGAAGATGTTAGCTATACTGAGGGACACTCACCACCCATTCTGCCATGAGCCCCCATGACAGATGTATAATCATAGTTTCCATGGTCAGTTATTAGGGTTCACACATCTGCCCTTACTCAGCCACAGAAAATGTGGATTTAAAAGTGTTTTTTTTTTTTTTTAACATCTTTATTGGGGTATAATTGCTTTACAATGGTGTGTTAGTTTCTGCTCTACAACAAAGTGAATCAGCTATACATATACATATGTTCCCATATCTCTTCCCTCTTGCGTCTCCCTCCCTCCCACCCTCCCTATCCCACCCCTCCAGGCTGTCACAAAGCACCGAGTCAATATCCCTAGTGGGAAGCAGCCGCATGGCACAGGGGTAAAAGTGGTTTTAACAACACCTGAATAGGTTCATTGAGGGAGAAGAGAGGTTAGAGACAGATAAACTAGTGAAGGCAAATTTTCAGGGAGGTTACGGAATAGAATTTAGCATTTTCTCATGCACGGTAGTCTTCCAGCTTGTTTTGAGAATGGGATTTACAGTAGGCATCTCAGATGAGGAAACTGGCTTCTTCCAGTGTTCATTATTAATTTAATTAACACTCTTGGGCTGATCACATTTTCTGGCACTTACTTCAAATGTTAGTCTTGGCTGTCATCTGGCTAGCAGTTAACTCCTTTCTGCCGTTGGCTATGCAGGAAGGGAGAACTTATGTGTATTCTCTCTAAACATGTCTGTGATTGGCTGTGACCTTGAAAACCTTTTAAAGAGATCCATGAAAAAAATTGCAAGACTGTTTTGTGGGCAGTCTCTCTTCCTGCAGAGTTTTCTCACAGTGATGGGTTTAAGGAAATGTAGGCACTAAAACACTGTGAATTTCAATCAGTGAAGATGGATGCCTGCCATTAGGAAGTGAGCTGCTGTAGCTGGACATTATCTAATGTGTGGTTAACTTGCCTTTATTGAAATAAATCCAGCCAAATAGATCTACCTATAATTTAGGGACCCACAGATCCTTTGAGGTCATCTAGCTCAGCTCCCAGATGTAATAGATGAGCAAAGAGAGCTCCAAGGGGACACTGCTCATGTGTCCAGGGTCTTGCTGGAATCCCGATGTATAGAAGCCCATTTCATTTAGGACTTTCTCCGCATAAGGGGAGAAATTCCTGTGTTCAAATCCAGGCTCTATTTTTAGTTTTTTAAGGAACCTCCATACTGTTCTCCATAGTGGCTGTATCAATTCACATTCCCACCAGCAGTGCAAGAGTGTTGCCTTTTCTCCACATCCTCTCCAGCATTTATTGTATGTAGATTTTTTGATCATGGCCATTCTGACCATTGTGAGGTGATACCTCATTGTAGTTTTGATTTTCATTTCTCTAATGATTAATGATGTTCAGCAACCTTTCATGTGTTTGTTGGCAGTCTGTATATCTTCTTTGGAGAAATGTCTATTTAGGTCTTCTGCTCGTTTTTGGATTGGGTTTTTTTTTTTTTTTTTTGTATTGAGCTGCATGAGCTGCTTATAAATTTTGGAGATTAATCCTTTGTCAGTTGCTTCATTTGCAAATATTTTCTCCCATTCTGAGGGTTGTCTTTTCGTCTTATTTAACTGCTTGAGCAAGTCACTTAACTTCTTTATGCTTCAGTTTCTCATCAATAATATGGAGGTAATACTAATATATAAGGCATTTCACTTTTGTGAGGAGTAAAATGAGTTACTCTGTGTCTGGCAAATAGTAAACATCATAAAATTGTGGCTCTTTTGGTGCTTGTGATTAGCATCTGGTATTGGAAGAAAGAACATATTGCATTACATTTCTCTAGATCATTGGTTTTCAGCTGGGGGTAATTTTGTCCCCAGGGAATATTTGGCCATGTATGAAGAAACCTTGGGTTGTCACAGCTTCAGGTCAGAGGGTGTTTCTGGTATCTAATATGTAGAAGCCAGGGATGCTGCTGAACATCTTATAATGAGCAGGTAAGCCCACACAACAAAGAATGACCCAGCCCCAAATGTCCACAGTGCTGAGGTTGAGAAACAGTGCTCTAGGTTTAAAAATATAACAATTTGAATCTAGAATATGAATTAAAATTGAGTTTAAAAAGAAAAATTATGGCGCCTCAATAATAATTTTATAAATGGGAGAGGGTTTCCTAGTTTCAGCCACATGTCATTGCATATGTGCTGTCCCTACTGGTGAAGAACTATGTGTAAGACAGTCCTTTACTCATTGCCAACCCTCCTTATTCTGCTCCAGCAATTGGTTGTAATGATTTCAGCAATTTGAAACCATCCAAGTTTTTTTAGATACAGAAGTTGGTAAGAATATATACATTTTCAGCACTTTACATATTTATCATTCACTTGGATTATGTGGTGTTGCCACTCACTGTCTTTGATTCCATAGTGAGTAGGAAATCCTATGGTCAGAAGTCTTTATAGACAATGATGTGCTTTTACAACTGTTGAAGTAGAAGGCGGCTTTCCCATTCATTTAAATTTATTTCAGCAGTGCTTTTGAAGTGTTCTTTCTGCCCCAGTATTCCTGTTTTTCTTTTGATGTTATTTTGATGCAAGTGGGACAGTTGTGACCTTGATGTGATTTACAAGTATTTTTCTCATATTTATGAAAATCAAACATCTCACAAAATTAGATGTGATGTATATTTGGAATATTTAGAAGGTCATAGCCTTCTCAAAAGGCCGTTTTCTGCATATGCCTATGTTTATAGAGTTATAAGATCCCTTTAAAATCATGAATAAGCAGGAGGCTACAGTGGCTGATAGTCCGACAAGGAAAAATAACACTTGCAGCTGCACTGCTGTTACATTTCACTGTGAGCAATATTATTATATAAGGACCTCTTTAAATATAAATTTTAGCATAAAATTATCTACGAGAGTAGTTTTATAAGTGTGATACACTGTTAAGAAAACACTACACATATACATAGGAATGTGCTATATATATATGTATGTATATATATGTGTATATATATATATATAGAGAGAGAGAGAGAGAGAGAGAATATAAGTATGTATATATTTAACTGAATCAGATTTAAATCAAAATCTGTATCTCTAGATTTTTTTCCTCCCTTTCTCTTTTCTATTAGTCAGCTCTTGCTAGAGCAATGCTGTGTAACAAACCATTCCAAATTCAATAGGCTTGCAACAGCAAATATTTCTCTTCAAATTTACAGGTCTGTAGGTGACTCTGGTTTAGTGGATCAAGACCAGGTTCAACTGGGAGGCTCAGCTGATCAGCAGGCTTTGTCAGTTCTGCTCCATATTTATGTGTTCTAGTGTGCAGTTTGAAGGGGTTTGGTTTTATCATAGTGGATCACCAGAGCACGAGAGGCAAGCCAAACCTTAAATATATTTAAGGACTCTTGTTACGTCACATTCACTAGAGTTCTGTTGGCCAAAGCAAGACACATGGCCGAGCCCAATGTTAAGGAACTAAAAAGTGTATTTTTCCCATAGTGAGAAAGGAAGGGAGACTGGAGTAGATATTTGCTCAAAAATATTTCCAGCTATCGCACCTTCACCTTATTTCAGATAAGGGTAAGTTGTCTCTTTGTCCTGAAATTATGTTCTCTGCCTCCTTCTACCCCCAGAATTGAGGCCAGTTACCAGAAAGGCAAGCCCGGATCTGTGCAGAACCATTCAGCTAGACATTCTATGTCACACATCTATGTTTTCCCATGCTTATAATTATATGTTAATGTATGTGTGGATATGGTTAATTTGTTAGAGACAGTAATTTAATTATAGGCTCAAACATTCCACAGCATAAACAACTTAAGGAAGGAAGATATAAGAATGTCTCAGAACTTCAGATTTGGTACTAGTGTGCAGTTTTGAAATGACATACCAATTAGGAGATGCAAATAACTTTTAAGAAAAAAACATTTTAGATGTTTCATGTCTTCTCTTAGAGAAGATACATTAGCAAATCAGAGAGGAAAAAGCATATGCACAGTATTTGGGGTCATGGCAAGTCTGTTTCTCTATTTTTCTCTCTCTTCTGCTCTATTGAATTATCTCTGTCTCTTGCTCTCTCTCCACCTTACTTCCTTGGCTTTATATGGACTAGGGTTCAAGCTCCCTGTGAAATCGTCAACCTTGATTCCTCTTGCATTGAATCTGTTAATTGCTTTGGGTAGTATAGTCATTTTCACAATGTTGATTCTTCCAATCCAAAACATGGTATATCTCTCCATCTATTTGTATCATCTTTAATTTCTTTCATCAGTGTCTTACAGTTTTCTGCATACAGGTCTTTTGTCTCCTTAGGTAGATTTATTCCTAGGTATTTTATTCTTTTTGTTGCAATGGTAAATGGGAGTGTTTCCTTAATTTCTCTTTCAGATTTTTCATCATTAGTGTATAGGAATGCAAGAGATTTCTGTGCATTAATTTTGTATCCTGCTACTTTACCAAATTCATTGATTAGCTCTAGCAGATTTTTGGTAGCATCTTTAGGATTCTCTGTCTATGCCAATAGGATTCTTAAAAAGCATGTGGAAGGGTGTCTGGTACAACATCTGAAACAGAATAAGCCCTCAGTGAATGTTAGCTCAATTCAGACATTAATATTTCAGGGGTCTTTTCATTTTTATAAGGTATTACATAAATTTATAAACAAAGTCATGGAGCATTATGCACAGTTAAAAAAATTCCTAATTTACAGCACCAAGGAAACCAGTATTAAGAATTTGAAGAACCCCTGGAATTCACTCATTATTTTTGTTCCCCCACCTTCCATCTACCCTCTTTCCCTCCCTCCCTCCCTTCCTTTCTTCTCTTCCTCCCTCCCTCTCTCTACTCTCTCTTCCCTCCCTCTCTCCCTTCCATTCTCTCTGACAAAAGACACTTTAACTGATGTGATGGTAGAGGTTAAAATAGAAAGCATGGGAGGCCCACTGCATTTGGGGGAGTCCAATTACTGTTTTCATGCATTGGATGGATTGTAAAAGCTCTGTGTTTTCCAATGAACATCATAGTTTTATGATAATAGTTTTGTGGTTTTGGTCCTGCCACATTCACACAGGGCACACACTGGCATTGTAGAAGCTTGAGTGAGAGTATGCCTAGCTCAGTGCTGGGACACAAGGCTTGATAAATACAGCATGTAATATGTGCTCCATGTGTAGAGTGTGTTTATACCTGTGCATTTTATTATATTGCAGGAAAACACAAGTACAAGGCATAACATATTGGAGAGAGAAGGAAATAGTAGGACTTTACTATGTAAGTGGCAGTTTGGGGAGATGAGGAGTAATGAGGAAGAGGGAAAAAAATAATAGTCTGGGGTTTCCCTGGTGGTGCAGTGGTTAAGAATCTGCCTGCGAATGTAGGGGACATGGGTTCGAGCCCTGGTCGGGAAGATCCCACATGCTTTGAAGCAGCTAAGCCCATGCACCACCACTACTGAGCCTGCCCTCTAGAGCTCATGAGCCACAACTACTCAGCCCACATGCCACAACTACTGAAGCCCACACGCCTAGAGCCTGTGCTCTGAAATAAGAGAAGCCACCGCAATGAGAAGCCCATACATTGCAATGAAGAGTAGCCCGCGCTCCCCGCAGCTAGAGAAAGCTTACGTGCAGCACCAAAGACCCAACGCAGCCATAAATAAATAAATAAACAAATAAATAAAATAATAAATTAAAAAAATAATAATGGTCTGTGGCTGTTTAGAAGAGACATGGTAGGCTAGAGCTAAAAGGAAGTGGAACTTGTTTGCCTTCCTCCTGTATACCTGCAGGCACAGAACAGATACGGACCTCAGAAGCCAGGCTCATATTCCCACTGGTCCATACTCTCAACACTGAGCATGGTGCCTTGCCCATAGTAGGTGGACATTTATGAATGACATATTCATTTCCTAGGGCTGCTGTAACAAAGTACCACAAACTGGGCAGCTTAAAACAACAGAAATGTATTGTCTCACAGTTCTGGAGGCTAGAAATCCAAAATCAAGGTGTTGGCAGGGCTGTACTGCCTCTGAAGGCTCTAGGGAAGAATCTTTCCTTACCTCTTCTACCTTCTTGTCGTTGAGGGCAATCCTTGTCATTCTTTGACTTACGAATGCATCACTCCAATCTCTGCCTCTGTCTTCTCATGGTCTTTTCTGTTTCTGTTTTTGTGTCCAAATTTCCCTCTTCCTATAAGGACTCCAGTCTTACTAGATTTAGAGCCTACTCTAAACAAGCATGACCTCATCTTAACTTGATTACATATATAAAGATCCTATTTCCAAATAAGGTCACATTAACAGCATAGATGTGACATTTTTAGGCAACACTCTTCAACCCAGTAGAGAGAGTGATTTTTTTGTTTGTTTCTTCAGCGTGCCAAAAGCTGTGCCAAACACACAAAAATTGCGAAGCTTCTGTGCTTTAGAATATAAATGTTTAAAATTTTCCTACTGCTCTTTCAGTACCGTGAACTATAAAGCATAAGCAGTGTTCAGTGGTGTGCAGCACTGTCCATAAGCTGCTGTTAGGCACCACATTAAAAGCATCCTTCAACAGTATACTATCCACTGAACTTCGTCTAAAATACAAATTCAAAAATGACAACAGGGCTTCCCTGGTGGCGCAGTGGTTGAGAGTCTGCCTGCTGATGCAGGGGACACGGGTTCGTGCCCCGGTCTGGGAAGATCCCACGTGCTGCGGAGCGGCTGGGCCCGTGAGCCATGGCCGCTGAGCCTGCGCGTCCGGAGCCTGTGCTCCGCAACGGGAGAGGCCACAACAGTGAGAGGCCCGCGTACCACAAAAAAAAAAAAAAAAAAAAAATGACAACAAAAGTTTTGGGTAGTGTTTACAGTGGCCAGAACCTTGATCTACTGCAGAGTTTGGGGAATAAAAGATTATCTGAAATATCTATTACAATTTAATCCTCAATGAGTGGTGCCCAGAGCAGACCCTGATTCTTCACTAAATGGATATGGAGTGTGACCCGGAGGAAATGAGACTATTGTGTGACTTTATAGAAATTCTCTCTCATTACTGTATGGCTGCAGTATACTTTCATAGTTGTTTTCTTTAAGTGGTACAGATTTGAGGGGAAGAAATGGAAGTAACATGGTATAGCAGAAGAGAACATAGATTTTGCATTGGGTGTAGTAGGGCTTCACATCCAGTGCTGAGAGTTATTAACTTTGAATAAATTATTTATCCTCTTTTTGTTTTGTTTGCTTTATTTTTAATATGAAGACAGTGATATTCTCTCATTGGAGAGTTGTGCAGATTAAATAAAGTAATAACAGTAGGTTCATAGAGAGCATTCTGTTCTTTCACCTCTTGCTTATTTGTTATTTGTTGAAATGAAATATAAAATACAAAGTAGAACAGACAAAACTATACTAAGAAAACAGAATTAGCAAATGCAGCTATACATCAGAATCTGTATAGCATGTTAACTTGTAACATTGCCTAGCTAGCTTGCAAAATCTCAAATATTCAGCCTCAGCAGGGCATCAGCTGGACCCATGGGTGTTAGCATTTATGCTCTGTTAGACCAGTTTTCTCTTCTTGACTTCCTGGAAGTAAATGAAGCATCCAGGAGCCAATGAAACCTCCCCACCTGAGCCTTCCTTGCTCTCATAGTGCCTAATTTGCATGAGCTTGTATGGGTGAGATGCCCAGGAGTCACTGTCAGGCAGGTTAAGGAAAGCCCATGGCAGCATCACTGGCCCTAATCACTATTCCAGCAGATTGATAAAGACAGAGGCTAAGATTCAATGAGGGAGAGTATTTGGAGACTTTGGCGTACTAGCTCCAAAGAGCCAGGATAAGGAATAAGGTAGGATCAGAGAGTAGACGACCGCAGGTATTGCTAATTTAGATAGTGCATAGGCTTATCTTTGAAAAATTCTAGAGTAAAAGGGAAAATAATATATAGCAGAGAATGAGGAACCCAAAGATTGGACTATATCCCCCAAAGTAACAGCAAAAAGTGTTGAGCACATTTTGTTTCTCCAGCCAACTCATATGGAAGTATAATTTTTAAACATAGGGTTAATGCAACGAGGGGGCTTCTCAAATCTCTGCAGAAATTAAGTAGGCTGTTTTAGAAAAATAGAGTCTAGAATTCCTACAAATAATATGACATTTTCACTGTATTTGTCCTAGCTACCTGAGGTCATGATGCTTTACAGAAAGGAGGGATTGGCAAAATGACAGAAAAAATGTGATCCGTATAAAATCTGGCAGTGATGGTCTAGCACATTCAAAGGAAAAGAGAACTTTGAGATTGTAGACTCTGGGTCTTAGTTGGAAGTATTCTCAGAATAGTGAAACACACCTTTCTAGTTTTCATGGTTCATTGGAAATATACCTTGAAACTGTCTTATTTTACTCTTACAATGAAGTTCGCAAGAATGAAATCTTCTAAGTAGACTCGTCTAGCAATAGGAAGAACGCTGTGACCGAATCTTGTTTTAGAGCCAGGAGTATTCAATTTATTTTATAATGCATTCTGTTTCACAGATTGAGATATGTTGTAAGTTACTAAGTTAGATTTTGGTTTTGTCAACCTCTTGAATAAAGCTTTATCAGCCTGAGAGCTCTTTGAGAGCAAAACCTAATCATTTTCAACTTTGTAGCAGCAACTGCTTCTTTATCAGAGTCTAACTTGGAATAAGTAATCAATACATTGGAATGGAATGAACTGGAATAGAGTAGAGTGGAATGTAAAGGAATAGAGTGGAATGCAATGGAAAGGGATGAAATGGATGGAATGTGGAATGGAATGGAGTGAGTGGAAGCATAGCATTGGAAGCACCAGAGTTTTGACTTGGATCAACTCTGGATGAATTGATGACATCATGTCTCAGGGCTGTAAAGATAAGGACCTGACTTGGGGATACTTCACTCAACTTCTGTCCTCATTTGTGACCCTGCCTACAGTTCAGCACCATACTGTGCTAATCCTGAGTTGTCTCTGAGGTTGCAGATGGGAAATTGCTCAGTTGGCCCTCTGGTTCTCCTGGTCTGTGCTCTGTCAGGAAATGTGCTCTGGGATGACATACCCTACAGACAGGCATTCAGTAGTCACTTTAACAGCCAGGGCACTTTGTAAAGCACTGTAAGAGCTGAAAATGAACAGGGAAGTTGCAGTTACCATTGGCACCATTCTATACCTGTCCACATTATTCCTTAAAAAGGCACCATAATGTATCAGTAGTTCTCAGGAGTATGAACTTAACGTCAGAATATCTGGATTTTAATATAGGCTCTACCACCATAGCTGTGAACTCAGGCAAGTTATTAAAGTTCATTGAACTTTATTTCCTCACCTGTAAAATGAGGACAACAGTACCTACATCAAAATGTTGTTAAAGTTAAATGAAAGTAAAATCCATATAAAGCCCTTAGCAAAATCCTTTTTCATGATAAATACTATATTAATGTTAGTAATTATTTAAAAGACAAGTTGTTACTGATATGATATTCCAGTACACTTTATGGAGTCTAAAGACAATATACTACAAAATCACAAGCAATTTGTCTTCACAGAAATAGAGCTAACATTCTATACATGATTACTGTAAACACAGACTCTGCTAAGTGCTTTACATGCATTTAGACATTAATTTTCATAGATTCTATCCAGTAGGTATCATTCTCATTTTATAGATGAGGAAACTGAGGCACAGAGATGGTAAATAGCTTACCTAGAGTCACATATTTAGTGAGTGGCAAAGTTGTAATTCAAACTCAGCAGACTCAAAGGTCATACACAGCTACTATTTTATACAACTGTGACGGTCATTTTTTTAAATTGGCGTATAGTTGCTTTACAATGTTGTGTTAGTTTCTGCTGTACAACAAAGTGAATCAGCTATACGTTTACATATATCCCCTCCTTTTTGGATTTCCTTCCAATTTAGGTCACCACAGAGCATTGAGTAGAGTTCCTTGTGCCATATAGGTTCTCATTAGCTATCTATTGAGTTAGCCAAAATGTTTGTCTGGGTTTTTCCATAAGATGTTACGGAAAAACCCAAACAAACTTTCTGGCCAACCCAATATTTTATACATAATAGAGTATATATGTCAGTCCCAATCTCCCAATTCATCCCACCCCCTTTCCCTCCCTTGGTGTCCATATGTTTTTTTGTTTTTTGTTTTTTTTTTTTCTATCTGTATTGCTATCCTACAAAATTTTACTATATATTTTAATTTTAATTAATTACTTTTTTACACCTTTATTGGAGTATAATTGCTTTACAACGGTGTGTTAGTTTCTGCTTTATAACAAAGTGAATCAGTTATACATATACATATGTTCCCATATCTCTTCCCTCTTGCGTCTCCCTCCCTCCCACCCTCCCTATCCCATCCCTCTAGGCGGTCACAAAGCACCGAGCTGATCTCCCTGTGCTATGTGGCTGCTTCCCACTAGCTATCTACCTTACATTTGGTAGTGTATCTATGTCCATGCCTCTCTCTCGCTTTGTCACAGCTTACCCTTCTCCCTCCCCATATCCTCAAGTCCATTCTCTAGTAGGTCTGTGTCTTTATTCCTGTCTTACCCCTAGGTACTTCATGACATTTTTTTTTCTAAGTTCCATATATATGTGTTAGCATATGGTATTTGTCTTTCTCTTTCTGACTTACTTCACTCTGTATGACAGACTCTAGGTCCATCCACCTCATTACAAATAGCTCAATTTCGTTTCTTTTTATGGCTGAGTAATATTCCATTGTATATATGTGCCACATCTTCTTTATCCATTCATCCGATGATGGACACTTAGGTTGTTTCCATCTGCAGGTTATTGTAAATAGAGGTGCAATGAACATTTTGGTACATGACTCTTTTTGAATTATGGTTTTCTCAGGGTATATGCCCAGTAGTGGGATTGCTGGGTCATATGGTAGTTCTATTTGTAGTTTTTTAAGGAACCTCCATACTGTTCTCCACAGTGGCTGTATCACTTTACATTCACACCGACAGTGCAAGAGGGTTCCCTTTTCTCCACACCCTCTCCAGCATTTATTGTTTCTAGATTTTTTGATGATGGCCATTCTGACTGGTGTGAGATGATATCTCATTGTAGTTTTGATTTGCATTTCTCTAATGATTAATGATGTTGAACATTCTTTCATGTGTTTGTTGGCAGACTGTATATCTTCTTTGGAGAAATGTCTGTTTAGGTCTTCTGCCCATTTTTGGATTGGGTTGTTTGGTTTTTTTGTTATTGACCTGCATGAGCTGCTTATAAATTTTTGAGATTAATCCTTTGTCAGTTGCTTCATTGCAAATATGTCCTCCCATTCTGAGGGTTGTCTTTTGGTCTTGTTTATGGTTTCCTTTGCTGTGCAAAAGCTTTGAAGTTTCATTAGGTCCGATTTGTTTATTTTTGGTTTTATTTCCATTTGCCTAGGAGGTAGGTCAAAAAAGGATCTTGCTGTGATTTATATCATAGAGTGTTCTGCCTATGTTTTCCTCTAAGAGTTTCATAGTTTCTGGCCTTACATTTAGGTCTTAAATCCATTTTGAGCCTATTTTTGTGTATGGTGTTAGGGAGTGATCTAATCTCATACTTTTACATGTACCTGTCCAGTTTTCCCAGCACCACTTACTGAAGAGGCTGTCCTTTCTCCATGTACATTCCTGCCTCCTTTATCAAAGATAAGGTGACCATATGTGCGTGGGTTTATCTCTGGGCTTTCTATCCTGTTCCATTGATCTATCTTTCTGTGTTTGTGCCAGTACCATACTGTTTTGATTACTGTAGCTTTGTAGTATAGTCTGAAATCAGGGAGCCTGATTCCTCCAGCTCCGTTTTTCGTTCTCAAGATTGCTTTGGCTATTCTGGGCCTTTTGTGTTTCCATACAAATTGTGAAATTTTTTGTTCTAGTTCTGTAAAAAATGCCAGTGGTAGTTTAATAGGGATTGCATTGAATCTGTAGATTGCTTTGGGGAGGAGAGTCATTTTCACAATGTTGAATCTTCCAATCCAAGAACATGGTATATCTCTCCATCTATTTGTATCATCTTTAATTTCTCATCAGTGTCTTATGATTTTCTGCATACAGGTCTATTGTCTCCTTAGGTAGGTTTATCCCTAGATATTTTATTCTTTTTGTTGCAGTGGTAAATGGGAGTGTTTTCTTGATTTCACTTTCAGATTTTTCATCATTAGTGTATAGGAATGCCAGATATTTCTGTGCATTAATGTTGTATCCTGCTACTTTACCAAATTCATTCATTAGCTCTAGTAGTTTTCTGGTAGCATCTTTAGGATTCTCTATGTATAGTATCATGTCATCTGCAAACAGTGACAGCTTTACTTTTTCTTTTCCGATTTGGATTCCTTTTATTTCCTTTTCTTCTCTGACTGCTGTGGCTAAAACTTCCAAAACTATGTTGAATAAGAGTGGTGAGAGTGGGCAACCTTGTCTTGTTCCTGATCTTAGTGGAAATGCTTTCAGTTTTTCACCATTGAGGACGATGGTGGCTGTGGGTTTGTCATATATGGCCTTTATTATGTTGAGGAAAGTTCCCTCTATGCCTACTTTCTGCAGGATTTTTATTATAAATGGGTGTTGAATTTTGTCGAAAGCTTTCTCTGCATCTATTGAGATGATCATATGGTTTTTCTCCTTCAATTTGTTAATATGGTGTATCACGTTGATTTATTTGCATATATTGAAGAATTCTTGCATTCCTGAAATAAACGCCACTTGATCATGATGTATGATCCGTTTAATGTGCTGATGGATTCTGTTTGCTAGTATTTTGTTGAGGATTTTTGCATCTATGTTCATCAGTGATATTGGCCTGTAGTTTTCTTTCTTTGTGACATCCTTGTCTGGTTTTGGTATCAGGGTGATGGTGGCCTCGTAGAATGAGCTTGGGAGTGCTCCTCCCTCTAATATATTCTGGAAGAGTTTGAGAAGGATAGGTGTTAGCTCTTCTCTAAATGTTTGATAGAATTTGCCTGTGAAGCCTTCTGGGCCTGGGCTTTTGTTTGTTGGAAGATTTTTAATCACAGTTTCAATTTCATTGCTTGTGATTGGTCTGCTCATATTTTCTATTTCTTTCTGATTCAGTCTTGGCAGGTTGTACATTTCTAAGAATTTGTCCATTTCTTCCAGGTTGTCCATTTTATTGGCATAGAGTTGCTTGTAGTAATATCTCTGATCTTTTGTATTTCTGCAGTGTCAGTTGTTACTTCTCCTTTTTCATTTCTAATTATATTGATTTGAGTCTTCTCCCTTTTTTTCTTGATGAGTTTGGCTAATGGTTTATCAATTTTGTTTATCTTCTCAAATAACCAGCTTTTAGTTTTATTGATCTTTGCTATCGATCCCTTCATTTCTTTTGCATTTATTTCTGATCTGATTTTTAAGATTTCTTTCCTTCTGCTAACTTTCGGGTTTTTTTGTTCTTCTTTCTCTAATTGCTTTAGGTGCAAGGTTAGGTTGTTTATTCGAGATGTTTCCTGTTTCGTAAGGTAGGATTGTATTGCTATAAACTTCCCTCTTAGAACTGCTTTTGCTGCATCCCATAGATTTTGGGTCGTCGTGTCTCCATTGTCATTTGTTTCTAGGTATTTTTTGATTTCCTCTTTGATTTCTTCAGTGATCACGTCGTTATTAAGTAGTGTATTGTTTAGCCTCCATGTGTTTGTATTTTTTACAGATCTTTTCCTGTAATTGATATCTAGTCTCATAGCATTGTGGTCAGAAAAGATACTTGATATGATTTCAATTTTCTTAAATTTACCAAGGCTTGATTTGTGACCCAAGATATGATCCTGGAGAATGTTCCATGAGCACTTGAGAAGAATGTGTATTCTGTTGTTTTTGGATGGAATGTCCTATAAATATCAATTCAGTCCCTCTTGCTTAATGTATCATTTAAAGCTTGTGTTTCCTTATTTATTTTCATTTTGGATTATCTGTCCTTTGGTGAAAGTGGGGTGTTAAATTCCCCTACTATCAATGTGTTACTATCAATGTGTTACCCCTTTTATGCCTGTTAGTATTTGCCTTATGTATTGAGGTGCTCCTATGTTGGGTGCATAAATATTTACAATTGTTATATCTTCCTCTTGGATCGATCCCTTGATCATTTCTTTGTCTCTTCTAATAGTCTTTATTTTAAAGTCTATTTTGTCTGATATAAGAATTGCTATTCCAGCTTTCTTTTGGTTTCCATTTGCATGAAATATCTTTTTCCATCCCCTTACTTTCAGTCTGTATGTGTCTCTAGGTCTGAAGTGGGTCTCTTGTAGACAGCAAATATATGGGTCTTGTTTTTGTATCCATTCAGCCAATTTGTGTCTTTTGGTGGGAGCATTTAGTCCATTTACATTTAAGGTAATTATCGATATGTATGTTTGTATTCCCATTTTCTTAATTGTTTTGGGTTTGTTATTGTAGGTCTTTTCCTTCTCTTGTGTTTCTTGCCTAGAGAAGTTCCTTTAGCAGTTGTTGTAGAGCTGGTTTGGTGGTGCTTAACTCTCTCAGCTTTTGCTTGTCTGTAAAGGTTTTAATTTCTCCATCAATCTGAATGAGATCCTTGCTTAGTAGAGTAATCTTGGTTGCAGGTTTTTCTCCTTCATCACTTTAAATATGTCCTGTCAGTCCCTTCTGGCTTGCAGAGTTTCTGCTGAAAGATCAGCTGTTAACCTTATGGGGATTCCCTTATGTGTTATTTGTTGTTTTTCCCTTGCTGCTTTTAGTATGTTTTATTTGTATTTAATTTTTGATTGTTTGATTAATATGTGTCTTGGCGTATTTCTCCTTGGATTTATCCTGTGTGGGACTCTCTGTGCTTCCTGGACTTGATTAACTATTTCCTTTCCCATATTAGGGAAGTTTTCAACTATAATCTCTTCAAGTATTTTCTCAGTCCCTTTCTTTTTCTCTTCTTCTTCTGGAACCCCTATAATTTGAATGTTGGTGCATTTAATGTTGTCCCAGAGGTCTATGAGACTGTCCTCAGTTCTTTTCATTCTTTTTTCTTTATTCTGCCCTGCAGTAGTTATTTCCACTATTTTACCTTCCAGGTCACTTATCCGTTCTTCTGCCTCAGTTATTCTGCTATTGATCCCAATTAGAGTATTTTTAATGTCATTTATTGTGTTGTTCATCGTTGTTTGTTTCATCTTTAGTTCTTCTAGGTTCTTGTTAAATGTTTCTTGCATTTTGTCTATTCTATTTCCAAGATTCTGGATCATCTTTACTATCACTATTCTGAATTGTTTTTCAGGTAGACTGACTATTTCCTCTTCATTTGTTAGGTCTGGTGGGTTTTTATCTTGCTCCTTCATCTGCTGTGTAGTTTTCTGTCTTCTCATTTTGCTTATCTTACTGTGTTTGGGGTCTCCTTTTTGCAGGCTGCAGGTTTGTAGTTCCCGTTGTTTTTGGTGTCTGTCCCCAGTGGCTAAGGTTGGTTCAGTGGGTTGTGTAGGCTTCCTGGTGGAGGGGACTAGTGCCTGTGTTCTGGTGGATGAGGCTGGATCATGTCTTTCTGTTGGGCAGGTTCACGTTTGGTGGTGTTTTTTGGGGTGTCTGTGGACTTACTATGATTTTAGGTAGCCTTTCTGCTAATGGGTGAGGTTGTGTTCCTGTCTTGCTCGTTGTTTGGCATAGGATGTCCAGCACTATAGCTTGCTGGTTGTTGAGTGAAGCTGGGTGCTGGTGTTGAGATGGAGATCTCTGGGAGATTTTTGCTGTTTGATATTATGTGGAGCTGTGAGGTTTCTTGTGGACCAGTGTCCTGAAGTTGGCTCTCCCACCTCAGAGGTACAGCACTGACTCCTGGCTGGAGCACCAAGAGCCTTTCATTCACACGGCTCAGAATAAAAGGGAGGTAAAGTAGAAAGAAAGAATTAGTAGAAGTAGAAAGAAAGAAAGAAAGAAATGAGGGAGGGAGGAAGGAAGGAAGGACGGAAGGGAAAAAGAAAGAAAGAAGATAAAGTGAAATAAAATAAAGGTAAAATATAATAAAGTTATAAAAATAAAAAAATTTTTAAGAGAAAAAAATTAAAAAAAAAATGGACGGATAAAACTCTAGGACAAATGGTGGAAGCAAAGCTATACAGACAAAATCTCACACAGAAGCATACACATACACACTCACAAAAAGAGGAAATGGGGAAAAAATCATAAATCTTCCTCAGAGTCCATCTCCTTAATTTGGGATGATTCGTTTTCTATTCATGTATTCCACAGATGCAGGGTACATCAAGTTGATTGTGGAGCTTTAATCCACTGCTTCTGAGGCTGCTGGGAGAGATTTCCCTTTCTCTTCTTTGTTCTCATAGCTCCCAGGGGCTCAGCTTTGGATTTGGCCCCGCCTGTGCGTGTAAGTCGCCGGAGGGCGTCTGTTCTTCGTTCAGACAGGACAGGGTTAAATGAGCCCCTGATTGGGGGCTCTGGCTCACCCAGGCCGGGGGGGAGGGAGGGGCACGGAGTGCGGGGTGATCCTGCGGCGGCAGAGTCCGGCGTGACGTTGCACCAGCCTGAGGCGCGCCGTGCGTTCTTCCGGGGGAGTTGTCCCTGGATTCCGGGACCCTGGCAGTGGTGGGCTGCACAGGCTTCCCGGGAGGAGGGTGTGGATACTGACCTGTGCTCGCACACAGGCTTCCTGGTGGCGGCAGCAGCAGCCTTAGTGTACCATGCCCCTCTGTGGCGTCTGCGCTTTTAGCCGCGGCTCGCGCCCGTCTCTGGAGCTCCTTTAAGCAGCGCTCTTAATCCTCTCTCCTCGCGCACCAGGAAACAAAGAGGGAAGAAAAAGTCTCTTGCCTCTTCGGCAGCTCCAGACCTTTCTCCGGACTCCCTCCCGGCTAGCCGCTGCGCACCAACCCCCTGCAGGCTGTGCTCACGCCGCCAACCCCAGTCCTCTCCCGGCGCTCCAACCGAGGCTCGAGCCTCAACTCCCAGCCCCGCCCGCCCCGGCGGGTGAGCAGACAAGCCTCTCGGGCTGGTGAGTGCCGGTCGGCACCGATCCTCTGTGCGGGAATCTCGCCGCTTTGCCCCCTGCACCCCTGTTGCTGTGCTCTCCACCGCGGCTCCAAAGCTTCCCCCTCCGCCACCCGCAGTCTCCGCCCACGAAGGGGCTTCCTAGTGTGTGGAAACCTTTCCTCCTTCACGGCTCCCTCCCACTGCTGCAGGTCCCGTCCCTACCCTTTTGTCTATGTTTATTCTTTTTTCTTTTGCCCTACCCAGGTACGTGGGGGGTTTCTTGCCTTTTGGGAGGTCTGAGGACTTCTGCCAGCGTTCAGCAGGTGTTCTGTAGGAGTTGTTCCACGTGTAGATGTATTTCTGGTGTATCTGTGGGGAGGAAGGTGATCTCCGCGTCTTACTCTTCCGCCATCTTCCCCAGCAATCTCTATATGTTTTTTTCTCTACGTCTATGTCTCTATTACCGTCATTTAAGGAACTTCAGGCTTTTTCGGTTTTCATGAAGCCTTCTACAGGAGTCTTCTGTCTTATGTTCTATGTGTCTACATTGATGACTTTCCAAACCTCAGTGGCTATCTCGAGCGTTTGTTTTACTCTGAGTCTTTTTCTTGTTAACTTCCCAATGCTTTGTGAAAATTGTTCCAGTTTTCATTTCTTTTACATCACTTTTGTCTGTCCAATCTCAATTTCTTAGTAAGTTGGTTTTATATAGGATTCACTGAAAAGAAGTAAATGAAATACCTGGGTAACATAGTACCTGTAATAAGTGAGGCACTTATTAAAATGCTTCCTGCTTTCTCTTTATTATCCATCCCTACTAAATTCCAAATCAATTTCAGTAAATTTAAAATCAACATGGCTGCTCTCCAGAAAGTCATTATTGATCAAGATATTTTCCCATTGGATATTAAATTTGTGCTTGAATATAAGAGATGAAAATGGTCTAAAATGGGATTAGATTTAGCTAACTGGCTAAAGCCAGTTAGCAGACAAGACAAGCTATTGGTTCTGGGCCACATTTTGATGTCATCCTCCATTTGCCTCTTTGATTCTTTAAAAATCAGTTAATCCATCAAGCAAACATGCAATTAGCTTTTATAATACTTTAATAAAAGAGGAAGACTTTGGACAGCAAACAAGGCTGGAGTGAGTAGCACAGATATTAGGCAGCCACCTGGTATGTTGGGATAAACATAATCTTTGGAGTCAGACATAGTTGAGTTGGGGTCCTGGGTCTCACCTATGCTTCCTTGAGATTTTGCTTGTTATTCACCTTTGCTAGCTTCAGTGTATCAGAAAGGGTAAAAAGGAGGCTTGAGGACAGGATAGGGTGACCAGTATTTCCTGGTTTGCTTGGATCTTTTCTGGTTTTATCACCGAAAGTCCTACATCCCAGGAAACCCCTCAGTCCCAAGCAGTGGTAGTCGATCACCCTGCAAAACCGTTGTGAGGATTTAGTGAAATGACAATGTGAAGTGCCTGTAAACTGGGCTTTGAAGGAATTGTATTATATTAATGATGTTGGTCTGTTTTAAGTGAGGTTCCACAGAGTCAGATTCACGTGCAGGTAGTTTATTGTGAGTGTGCTCAGGTGGACACATGAGGGAATGAGGGAGGCAGAGTAGGACAGCGCTTAACTATAGGACAGTGCTTAATTAAGGTCAGTGCAGCTGAAGTTTTGCCTCAACCTGATTCTCTGGAAGATTCTGGCTTGTACATGGCACCACAGAGTTGCCCCACTTTGGGATGAGGGGGTTGGCCATTTCTATGTTGCATCATTCAGCCACTGGCCGCAGGCCACTCGAGTTGAGCATTTCTAACCAAGGGCAATTCCTGGGAGAGGGGCACAGCTGTGCACTGCTACAAGCAACACTGTGCACTAGAGAAGTGGTGCACCAGCCTGTGAAGTGGGCCTGAGCACGTGCCACTAGCTCTGCTACAAATGCTCAGGAGTTTCCTTAAAGAACATTCTAGCAGTCAGTTTAAATGAAGGAGCCCACGTTCATAATATGCCACTACTTCATGGCTTCTGTTTTGATACTTACATGTCTAGCTATTCCCCAGATTTTCAGAACTTTAAACATTAGTGATTAGTCATCCAAAGGGTATTTTAAACTCTTTTGGAAGAAGATACTGTATAGTTATAAATATTATTATTGGTTCTGGCTGGCAGGTGTAGAGAATTCTTTTTTTTTCTTTAATTAATTAGCTTTCAATGGGCCATGTAACAACCTTAAGATACAAATTAGAAAAGAAATAAAAGCTGATTTTTAAAAAGCTTGGGTAATATAACCTGGTAGATTTCTGTAACTTAAAACAAATGCCAAGGTTAAGTAGAATGCATCTTCTCCAGAGATCCATATGATTTAGAAAATGTTTCAATTGGTAAGCAGGATTAACATTGCTGATTGCCCATCGGCAACTGGGAAAAAAAGAGGCAAAACCACTTAAAGACAAAGTGCTAAATTAACTCGTTAGCAAGTTGATACACAGAGATTGATTTTAACCTTCTTAGGTTTAGAGATTTTTGAAAAAGGAAGTTATATTAATTATTGAAATAATTTTTAGTACAGAACGTATCTACTGACTTGTGAGAATAGAATATTGCTGATGTATGTATGTGTATTATATTTCTAATATTTTCCTCTTTCTTATGTGTTTCCCAATTTGATTTTTGGCATGCATGAAAAAGGAGTGCATTCATTTTGAAATAACTTTGTGTTTTTATTAAAATCATATTTTATTGTAATAGAAATGTATGAACTTTAAATATGGGGAAAAATAATATCACTATAAATGTTGTGAACCTCACCACAAAATGAGATGATTGCGTGCGTGGATATGTTTTTAAAGTGCATTTGCAAAAAAACACCTAGTACTTTGGTACTCACAACAAAGATATATTTTGTTATTGTTCTTATATAAAACTATTAGCCAAAAAAACCACCTTTTTGCAGTGGAGTATAATCTGATTTTTTCTTCTCAATAAATACCCATCTATTTCTTTGTATCTATATATTTACATAAACATATTCCTGTTTCAAAATCACAGTGATTTCATATTGCAGTTGAATGTTCCAAGAGTCAAAGTATATCAACATATTAGAAATACTCAGAAAATATTTATCACACACTAACCACCTTGAGGGTTGCTGAAAATAGCAGTACGCTCTCGATTTCCTACCCGCATCATTTTTAACTTACTTCTTGTAATAATTTTCCATATCAAGGTTTAAAATAATAAGAATTTCGTATACTATGACTTGTACATTATATTATTGCTGACCATTAAGTACTTTATGTATTTCCACCTAAAATAGAATTTAAAATGTATTCAGTAATGCATTTTAATACAACATTTAGAAAATAGACAAAAATTCCACCCCACACAATAACTGTCTTTTTATTTTTTAAACCCCTTGCCATCACTATTTTTTCAGATGCAAGATTCCTGCCCTCTTCTGACTTTACAGTAATAACAAGTTTAAAAACAAACTGCAGTTTTCAAAACCACTTTCCAATTTCCCTTCTCTTTATCTTCTAATTCTAGATAAGGCAAGGCAAGCAGGTTGGTATTTACTTGGAAGCCTAGGATAATGAGCTCAAAGAGCAGGTTACGTCTCCAGTCTCTGTCAAAATCATAGGACCAGCTTTTCTCTTCTGCCAGTGGTTTTGTAGCTCAGAATGATATGCTTTGACATAAGCCCTCAAATCACATTTTTTAAGGATTTTTAACCCCAACCTTTAGACTTTAGACCTCAATGTACACCTACTTTGCAGCCTCTGGGAAACCGTCTCTGGGGTCTTTGCCTATACTCAGCCCACATAGCCCAGTTTCTTCCCTGTGGGTGCAACTCCTGCATTGGCTTACCTCTGGTGACCTGCACTGCTGTCTTCCATTTGCTGAAGGTGGACACAATGTCTGCTGTTGTGTAAGTGCCAAGAAAGCAGAGACTTGGTTTCTGTCTTTTTTAGTAAGGTCCTTAAAAAATTATCAGTAAATATTTATGGAATGAAGAAACAAATTGATGAATCTACTCATTTATTATGATATTTTAATTACCTTAGAAACTTTTGCTAACCCTTTATTCAATGATCTAGAAATAGCCTACACAATGAGTCATCTGTAGCATTTAAGACATTTATAAAGAGATGAGAGATCTCATGTTCCATGTACCTCTCCCCTATGTATTAATTCATTATAATATCAACAATCATTTTACCATATTGTCACCAAAATTTTTGCTAATATCTTAAAATATTATTGTGTTGTATACTGTATTCATTTAGACTGTAGTTACCTAATCTTGGACATTAATATATCACAATATGTAAAGAAAAGACAAATATTTAAGGGATTAATACTAATATTAAAGTTAGTGACTTTAAAAATAGTTACTAACCAAAAATGAATTGTAAATAAAATATTTTAAAGAATAATGCAGTCATTTTTGTGACATTGTTTCCTCTCAATTTTAGTTTCTATAGGACACAGACCTGCACATAGGATGTATGACCTCAGAGCCCAAGGTACATTATGTATTTGCCAACATATTTTTTTTTTTTTGCGGTATGCGGGCCTCTCACTGTTGTGGCCTCTCCCATTGCGGAGCACAGGCTCCGGACGCACAGGCTCAGCAGCCATGGCTCACGGGCCTAGCTGCTCTGTGGCATGTGGGATCTTCCCGGACCAGGGCACGAACCCGCGTCCCCTGCATCGGCAGGCAGACTCTCAACCACTGCACCACCAGGGAAGCCCTGCCAACATATTTTTTTATACCAAAAATTACAGTGAGAAAAATGAATACTCTTTGAGATATCTCAATGCCTCTTCCAAACTGTGTCTTAGAGAGGTCAAGGAACAGCCTTTGCCACATATGATTCTATTTGTCTGAAAAACAAAGATGGTATTGACACCTTATATTGGAGTTGGGAAGATTAAATGAGCTCAGCTGTAGACGTTTCATTACACAGCACCTGATATCTAGTAAGTGATCAATATGTGCTAGTTATTAATTATTGAATAGTGGAATGATGACTAAAAGAAAAGATTTTAGAGTTTCCCGACTGCTGTGATTTAAGCAAAAGCTCAGTCATCTCTGTTCACTCAGCATGATCAAAGTGTAAGTTTCCAGGACTTGCCATGATGCATTTAATGTCTAGAAAGACCAGACATCCTCAGATTCACAAAGCAATAACAGTCTTGTCTTTTATCTCATAACACCTGGGATCATGCATCAGAGACTGTAATGTTGATTATAATGTCTCTCTTGACAGTTGTTCCCAACTCTTTCCACTTAGAACCCTGCCAAGGAATCTAAGGATTTACTACTTCCCAGGGTAGCATTAAAAAGTGTAACAAGCCTGGAAAGAGAACTGAGAATATTACATTGTAATAAACCTTCTTCAAGAGAATGTAAAAAAAATGAAAAGACCAGGAAAATTGATTCCTATAAAATTATCTAGCTGATTCCATTAGTTTGGGCTTTCAGTCACCCCTCTCATCTCAAAACTGAACTCTCTTAGTTATGGTGTAGACTATTTTTAGTCCCTGAACTAATCTTAACTTGAAGAAGTATACTTTAACCACTGTCTCGAACTTCTATATATTCCTGATGCTCTGTGTCCCATCTTTGGATGACCAGTGGATGCTGCAGTTCTAAGAAGCTTTAGTGTATTTTGTACCCTTTCCCCCTCCACTGTGTTCACATAGGTTTTATCACTTCTCTTCCCATTCCAAGACCGATTATGACCTAAACCCATTTATCTGGAATAAGCATCAGCAATCAATAATTGTGGGCCTCTGATTCTTCATTCTGTCCCAACCTCTTTGGTTTTCATCCATCCAATGTCCAAATAGTCACTGCACTGTATCTTCCTTCCAATTCTAGGCAGGAGAGAAGAACAAAAGCCATATGGAGGAAGGAGCAAAACCTATGAAAATACAGCATAATTTTAGCAGAAATCCTAAGCAGGGTCTACTTCTCATTGGCCAGAGCAGTGTCACATGACCACTTGTGAGGACAGCTGGAATGAACATGCAGTGTAGCTGACATCTTTGCCATATTTCCAAAACTGAGCTTTAGTTTCTATGGAGGAGAGCAAAAATTAGATTCTGAGTAGTCAACAAAGCCTGTATAATTATTCAAAAAATATTTTATTTGAGCCACAGATGAGTTTTAAATGAAGCCCTGGAGAAATGCAGAATTAGTGTTTTAATCTAAAGGACCATTGATCTGGGATCAGTGAGAGCAAAATCCTGAAATAGCTGGAGATGTCAGAAAGTGCTATTCAATTAAGTACTTTCATTAATCATTATAAAATTAATCCTTAGTACTTGATGATAATGTATTAAAATTAAGTGCTGATTAGGGCTGACCCCATAGCAGTTTCTTCAGGAAGTTTTCAAAAAGTTATTCTTTAGGCAAGGTTTTGGCCTCTATTGATGGGACTTGTACCTAGGAAGATACCTTCATGGAACAACAAACATAAATACAAGCAGGAAATGGCTGGACCCTGTGGTACAGGGGTTAAATGCAATGTATCCTCACTAATTTTGACTAATTAAAGACAAATGCAGATTGATTTTGAGAAGTCTAGTTGTACAATATTTAATGCGATTGTCCTGCTTTCATGTTTTATGACTATACAAATTTGGTTTTAAAATCTGACATGGTAGAAAATTTTCAGAGCATGATGAATGATTTCTATTTTATCCATGACAGATTTCCTCTAAAACTGATATGATGTAAAAGTTATTTAACATTTTTGATCACCTACTATATGTCAACTACGGTGGTAGTCTCTTTATATCCATCACCCATTTCACACTCCTAATAATCCTTTGAGTTAGGTTTTATCTCAATTTCACCAGTCGAAAAACTGAACATTGCAGGGTCACCCTACTAGAACTATCAGGGCTAGGATTTGAACCAATTCTCTGCTGTCCAAGTCCACACCTTCTCCATTGTGCTGCATCACCTTCTATGAGCTGAAGTGTAAGGTATGTCAAGGAGTCCATGACTTCATATGTTAGGTAGCGTTGATTCTTTTGTCTTTCTGTTATTTCTTGTGTGTGTGTGTTTTTTTTTTTTTTTTTTTAATATTAGACCTGGTGAGGAGATGAGGATAGAGGAATATCAGAATAAGGGAGGGACTATCTTAGAAAATTCTTTTCAGTTTTGTGTTTATTTTTAGTACGCTCAGCATGTCACCTTACACATGTTTATCATTACCTTGGGAAATATGTATTCATTTACTACCATTGGTGGAAACTTTACTTGGGAGGAAACTGCAGCCTAGGCATTTTCTGAATATCACAGTCCTCTAAAGAGTGGCATCCTAATTAATGAGGTTCAAAATGCTGTAGACCAAATTCTATCCTCTAAGATACACAAATGCATGTAGGAGAAGCATAAAGCAACATCATTCTGTCCCCTGAAAGCACGTTAAAAAGAACCCCTTTGTGATTTGTTGTGGGTTATATCCAATACAAAAGCATCTCCCCAAGTTGCTCAATTATTTTATTAAAAGACATCTGATAGTAAAAGAGTGAGTTGCTAACTCACAGCTTGGAGTCCTCTGTGTATCCTTTAGTAACATTTCTTTGAAAAATTTTATGTTTGTTCGCTTGTAGAAACTCCATAGAGTTGAAAATCAGGCTGTAAATTTAGTCTCTGTAAATATGACCTCCACTACACTAGAATATGAGCCCTAGATCTCATAGAGATCTTATTTATATTTGTGTCCCATGTAGCATGATGCTTGGGATAATAGGCGATTCATAACTGTTAAAATGAACTGAAATTATATGTTCAAATCAAGGAAAGGCACATAGTTTCAATTTTCTTATATAGAGATGCTTATTTATATATTTTTCTGTGTATCCATCCTTCTATACACTCAACATCCATCCATATACCCATCCATCCAAGAAATATGACAGTAAAAAAAATTCTGGTTTATTTATTTAGTGATATGATAATGGCTTTATTTTTCTTTGTAGCAATATCACTTATAAGCTTAATATAACTTAATTTTCAAATCAAGAACAGCCCTTTCCTGATTATTAATGATTGTAAAGATTAGACAGGAAATAATTACTGTTGATTTACTAAAATGTGTCACAATAACTTGAGGATTGAATTGGTATTAATTAATTCAATTGTATATAGTTTCCCTCACTTAAGGAGCACAGTATCATGTTCACTGATTCCTTGCTACACCTCTAAATCCCTGATTTAGGGCAACCACAAGCATAGGAGCATGCTTTTCACAATAATCATTATTCCAGTAATAATATGAACACTTGTATCCTTATTGTTTAAATGAAAAAAGAATGACCTTCTAGGTCCTCGGAAATGAGGCACTTCTATAACAGTGAGTAACTCTCTATGATACTAGTTATTTTGTGAAGCATCTTTCATTTTTAAAAATTTTTATAGGGATTTGGTTGGATATTTTCCCTGAAGTTAAAAATGTAAGCCTCTCTACTCTTCCTTCACATTTGAGTACTTTGTCAGTATCTAACATAATATTATACATAATGTAAGAACTCAAAAGTTAATTCAGCATGTATTTATGGAATACCTACAAAGTATCCAGTTATTACTAGGCATTTTAAAGATTACAGAGCTAAAGTGAGGACTTTTGACTTCCATAATCTTTCTGTATCATTGGAAAGACAAGATACACAAAGCAAATTTATATAATGGCATAAGTGTTTTTCCATATACTTGGTAAGATTTACATGTGGTTAGAAAACTAGACAGAGAGAGAAGTCTCCTTTGAGATACTTTTTTGGAGTTAAATTGCTCCTTCTTGTAATAAGTAGTTCTTTGTTGATGTTCTCTTTGTTAGTTGTTATTTGTCAAATGGAGCATGGAAATCCACAAAGCTAGTGGAAGGAAACGATGGGTATTTGATGGTTTCAAGTGGATTGCTACTGACTATATTGGAAAACAGTCTTCCAGAGGGCAAGGGCGCATGACTAACTTAGCGAAGTGCCTTTTTTTCACATGGTATATGATGAATTCATGGTTTGTTTAATGAAGACAAGTCATTTATGGATTCAACAAGTATGCATTGAGTATGTATTGTTACAAGTATGTATTGTTATGTGTTAGGCACTGTGCATGGTGCCAAAGAATTTATTGACAGGCAAACTGACAATATCTTTGTTTTCATGGAGCTTACAATCTGGTGAGGGAGACAGAGAGCAAATAGTTCAAAAAATAAGTTATAGAAAACTATGAGATGCTATAAGAGAGAATAACAGGGGGCTTACTTAAAGGATTTCTCTGAAAAGGTGATATTTAAAATAAAACCCAAGGGATGAAAAGTGTTAAGTATGTGAAGAATGGGAAGACAGAGGAAAAAAAGTTGTAAAAGGCAAAAATGAAAAAGAACTTGATGTGTTCGCAAAATTGGAAGAAGAAGAAAAGTCATAGTGACTGTAGCATAAGTCAGAAAGGAGCATCAGACAAAATATGAAGAAAAGTCAGGTGCAAGGTATATTTTACAGTTGTATGAACATGGGGGGTGGGGTTCTCAGAAGGCTTATCAATAAATAGAATCTTATCCCTATCTGAATGTGGACAAAGTGATAAAATGCTAGGGTAAGCATGGAAGCCAAACCCTCTGTGGGCCCATGTCTGGAACACAGAAAGATGGACACCTCCAACCCGTTCATAAGAAGGACTGCACCAAGGCAGGCCTACCTGAGGGGCAGATGAGTAGAGGACCAAGCAAGGCAGAGTATGCCAACTAGTTCTTACCACGTTCACCGTCAGGTATGTCTCACACCTTCTCAAGGGTGGAGCAAATTAAGGAGCAGGGAAGGGTCAGACTCACACCAAACCTGAGTCCTTCACAGAAAGGAAACGTCATGCTAGCAAAGAAACAGGGCAGGAATATTATACAATGTGGATGTTGTCTAAATCACCTTAAGGTTTTAGGATGATATACCTGATCCAATCAATACATGTTGTTAAAAGAGTAAAGTTGACCCTTGAGCAGTGTAGGGGTTAGGGGTTCCAACACTCCCACAGTTGAAAATTTGAGTATAACTTACAGTTGGCCCTTCATATCCGTTGTTCCTGCATATCATGACAGATTGTGTAATATTGTATTATTTACTATTGAAAAAACTCTGCATATATGTGGACCCACTCAGTTCAAGCTAGTGTTGTTCAAGGGTCAGCTGTACTTCAGCGGCTTGATGTAATTGTGTTGAAAAAGAGAAATATCATAAATAGTATTTAGAACTGAATCATATCAAATCACTCTCATCCATGCAATTTCATATTTAATATAGCATTTGACAGTGGCAGGAGTAAAAGAGAAAGTTGTATAGAATTATAGAATTTATCATCTTTAGCATCAGATGCACTGACACATTACAAAAAAAAATCACAGAAGTAAAAATAAAAGGCAAAATATCTTTTACTATGTGCTAGGCAATGTTCCAGGTGCTTTACAAATATTAACTCAATGCACTTAATAACCTAATGAAGTAAGAGTTATGATATTTCATCCTCGCTTTAGAGGTAAAGATCTCAAACATTAGAAGATTTGAAAGTTTAGTCTAAGGTCAAACTGAGAGGGGTAGTATTTGATTTTAACCACTCTGCTATAGATGAATAGGGTAGGGGTGGGAGAATTTAAGGACTAGTTTGCATTTTCTTTGTCTTATTTTTCATTTTGCTGCTTTGGGTAGAAAGAACTGGTCATAACAAGAATATACTGTGACAAGTGAAAATGTATTTTGCTTTATCCATAATTACTTAAAAACATTGTATCACAGTATTATTCATTGAGAAAACATTTATAAAAAGGTTTAAAAATTCAATGCCTACTGTTATTTCTTTCCTGGAATTTCTGAAGGGTTAAACGCAACTCCTTAGTCAATTGGCTTGGGGTATGATAATGTGTAGACTGAAGTAAAATATCCTAATGATTATTATATTAAAATAGTCTTTTATTTTGCAATCACCTGTCAACTCATTTGCCTCTATTAATGCTACTTTAACTATGACAGACACGGGTTGAAGTAATTAGTGTTTAAAATGTCTCTGGAAATTGTACTACATTTCCCCATCATACCCTAGAGGAGGTAGATGTGTTGATACATTGTCCTGAAAGACAGCAGGCTTCTAAGAGCTATTTAAATGGCCCACCGTTTTTTATTGTAATGTTCATTTACAGATGTGTCTTTTTTTTTTTTTTTTTTTTTTTTTTGCGATTCACATATGCTTTCCAGATTGTCTGGAACCTCTAAAGAAGACACATCATTGAAACAACTTCCATCCACTTCATGAGTAGAAATTACTCTGGCTGCTATGAAGAGAAGGGTGGAAGGTGATTAAGAATGAAAGTTGAGGGAGCATTTTGTAGACCATGTCAGTGGTCCAGACAAGAGATGATGGTGCCTAAGAGAGTAAAGATATATTTTTGATAGGCACTCTGAGACTTGTTGATAGATTAGGCAGTGCAAGAAAGGAAGAATTAGAAGACATCCCTACACTCAGGTTTTTTTCTTTTTAATTGAAGTGTAGTTGATTTACAATGTTGTGTTAATTACTGCTGTACAGCAAGGTGATTCAGTTTTACATATATATACATTCTTTTTTAATATTCTTTTCCATTATGGTTTATCATAGGATATTGAATATAGGTCTCTGTGCTATACAGTAGGACCTTATTGTTTATCCATTCTGTATATAAAAGCTCACATCTGCTAACCCCAATCTCCCACTACATCCCTCCCCCAACCCCCTCCCCCTTGGCAACCACCAGTCTGTACTTTATGTCAGGGAGTCTGTTTCTGTTTCATTTGTGATAGGTTCACTTGTGTCATATTTTAGATTCCACATATAAGTGATATCATATGGTATTTGTCTTTCTCTTTCTGACTTAGTTCACTTAGTATGATAATCTCTAATTACATCCATGTTGCTGCAAATGGCATTATTTCGTTCTTTTTTATGGCTGAGTAGTATTCCATTGTATATATGTACCACATCTTCTTTATCCATTCATCTGTTGATGGACATTTAGGTTGCTTCCATGTCTTGACTATCACTATGGTGATAGTGCTGCTGTGAACATAGGGGTGCATGTATCTTTTTGAATTATAGTTTTGCCAGGATATATGCCCAGGCGTGGGATGGCTGGGTCATAATGGTAGTTCTCTTTTTAGTTTTCTGAGGAACTCCACACTTTTTCACAGTGGCTGACAGACTTACATTCCCACCAACAGCCTACGTTCAGGTTTTTGATGTGAGGTAGATGATGATGATAATGCCATTCTTGATTTAGGGAAGACAGGAGTGGGGTTATGGCAAATAGTCTTGGAGAATGGGATGATTTCAGTTTCAAATATGTTAATTCTGAGATCCTTTTGAGACTTCCAAGCAAGGAACTCGAAGAAAAAGAATAATAACAGCTGACACTGCATAGAACACATTGTGTTCTAAGTCTATTCACAAAGTTTATATCATGAATTCATTGAACCCTTACAAGAACCGTCCGTGGCTTTAGAGGGACTATTATTACCATTTTACATGTGAAGGTTGTTGCTCATACAATGAAATGAATAATCTAAGTTAAAGTGCATAGATCAGTGATAAGCCCTAAGAAAATACTCAAAAAAATACATGCATTAAGTTTCTTACTTAGAACATTCACTGATAATATTTTGGAAGCTGCTGGATGCCCAGTTGTTGAAAAAGTGTGTTTCAAAAAGTGTGCTTCAAACCCAGGTGCAGCTGTAGATGGTAATTAGAGGTGCAGCATAGATAAAGCTCTGAAGGACAAATGAAGAAGATGCAGTGATTATGACAAAAGTACTGGATGCCAAATTCTATGGTCCAACAAGTTCACAATTCTACTTCACAGAATGATAGTAGAGGGCAATTTAATTAAAAGATAATGGAATAAATTAAGAATGCTCCAGTATCTTTGTATGCCTCAAAAGCATACATTTTCACCTCGTAGAAGTCAACCCAGGAATCTTTCTTACCCAAATTGAAGTAGTCTATAAATATCACACATTTGGGATAAAGTATATTGAAACAAATCTGGTGGAAATATTTTTCTAAGGTATTTTCTCAGATAGGCATACAGCATTTTCTCATTTAAAAATGAACTATCTGAGATAAAAGTAAAAGCATGAATGCACTGCCTTGTAAAATTTCCTCTTTTGACTTCTTCCTTAAAATATTATTTACTGAGTGCCAAGCACTGTGCTCGGACATCAAGCCAAGTGCTGAGTTCACGTCCTAATAGATATCCCCACAGAAGAAAGAGAGTCTGCGGATTTTAAATAGCATCTGAAAAAGAAGAGACACTATTCTCTTTAGTGAAATGTAATGGTTAGGAGTGAGAGCTTGAGGTGCCTTGGGTTCAAATTCCAGCCCTACTAATTTGTATCTCTGTGACCTTGGGCAAGTTATTCAGTCTCTTTGTCTTCTATGGGTTAAATGGATAAAATAATGGTATTTCCTTATAGGCTTGGGATTTAAGTGTATTAATATGTGTGTAAAGTGCTCAGAATAGGGCCTGGTCCATAAGAGGCACTCAATAATTATTAGCTGCTATTAAATCTAAATCTGATTTTGGCCAGGTTTTGTATTCTCTCTTCTTGGACTCCAAGCAAGTTAGGAGGTTATTAGGTATCTGTTTTAGTGTCTCCAAATATACCCTGGCAGTTAGGCCACTTGGAATTGGCTGGTCTGCTCTGGCCACTTAGACAACTTACAGGGGATTCTATTGTATCATTTCAGATACAAGCCTCTTAGAACCTCCTTTCTGATCTAGACAAAAGACCACTACACTCTTCTAAAAATCTCTTTTTGTATGTAAAGCAATGCTGTTTTTAGCTGGCATGTTCTAGTATTTTTCCAGACTTAGCTCTTAAGGACCTATGCTTTAGCAAAGAAAATTGTGTCTATCTTATGAGAAATAGGACCACTCCCACGCATTATAGAATCTGGTCAAACACACTGCTGATGGGCCCATGGGAAATACTGTCTACTGACAGGTTCCTCTCAGGGCCTGACTTCCCACCCTCTATAGTGAGGGTACATCTTTTCAGGTCCTTTCTACATCCTGAGGCCTCACTGAGTAGAAGGATTAAGAGCTGAACGTGAACTGAGAGCTGTGGGGTTCAATCTACTGATTCTTTTGCTCTCTCTTCTTCTGCTCACTCTTACCTGCTCCACCTCCCCCTGCTGTGTCTCTCCTCAGAGAGTTGCTGTTCAGCCTATTTGTGTTTTCTTGATGGTTAGGGAAGATTGTCTCCTCCCATTATAAAGAAAATGCAATGGTTTATCTTATTGTTTTAGAACGGATTGCTGAGAAGAAGGAACAATAAATGGGGGATAGCATCTTCCTTTAAGTTATTCTTTGGAGAGATTTTGGACTTGAGTCATAAGTGCTCACACTTGTTTATGCACTTGCCCAGGCCACTTAATTGGTTCCACGGAAAGTCAGTGAATATTTGGTGGAGTGAGTTGGTGTGCTATAATTGATCATAATAAAAATTCAGAGAAGAGGCACTGTGGAAACTTGGGAGGGTGGAATAGGTACAGGATTTGGAATAAAAAAGACCTGAGTTGGGAAATCCGATTTTCATGTCTTATTAGCTATATGACCTTGGGCCAGACTTCTGACTTCTCAAAGCTTTAGTTCTCTGTGTGAGATGGGAGTAGTAATGCCTAGTCATGGAATCTTGTGTGGAATAAATGGGATAATGTGCTATGTTGAGCATATAGCAGACCCCACAATAAATGGTAGTAGTCGTTACAGAAGTCTCATAGTTTGAGTCTTCTATGATGGGTCACAGATGTCTGTGGATACAGAGAGTGTAACTGTAAAGTGAAGTACACTAGTGATGGCATTCTATTCACATCACTGGGTGTTTCCTCAACCTTCTGCTAAGAGAAATTTGAATTTGTGTGCACAACGTTCTTCATTTCAACAAATACTCTTGAGTGTTAATCAATGTCAGCAACAGGGTTAAGTACTATAGGTAAAGAAATTAGTAAGACAAAATCCTTGACCCTGAAGGAGTGTAAGAACACAATAACTCATACTGGGTAAGAAAAATCAGTGATAAATAGAAGCATAACCAGTTTATTGAAGAATCTCAATTCTTTGGAGCAAAAATGTGAAATGATTTTGTTTCTTTCAATAACTGCTTCATTTGAATATGCCTCCCCCTTCTTCCTGCCCCTTAATGACATCTTGAGAATCTTCTAGAACTTTTTACTTAATTTCAGATATTAAAGTTTAGTATTTTGAAGTTCTTTATCACATGTTTGGTACAAAACTCTCTGGCTTCCCTCCCCTTTCGTTTATGACCTAGCTCCTCTAGTACGTGAGGCAGAGTGGGGGAAAGAAAAATACTTAAGTCCTGTGTGCGTGACTGTTTACGGGGAAAAAGTCCTTGATTCCAGTGTGATGTAGCTGTTTCTGAGTGTGTGGTACTCATGGTTTTCCTGGGTGTTGCTATTCAGCTCCTGCCTCCACTGGAAACTCTTTATCTGTATCAGACTTGTCCACTGTTCAGGCAGCCCCAGAACCATCATTACCCTTCACAGGGAGGCACGGACATCATTGGGATCTTCTCTGACATCCTTTTAGTGTCCCATGGACTTAGGATAAGTTGTATGCATTTTGCCTAGGCAAACTACACCACATTTCTTGCACACCTGGGCTGCTCTACCAATTTTTCAATTTTCCTTATTCTTCAGACCAGACTACAACCAGGCATCAGTCTCTATTATCACATATGTTCCTAAACTCCGGATCTTCCCAGGCACAAATCACCAGGCTCGTCTCTGATTTTCTGGCTATACTAAGGTGGACCTGAGTGTTCTGCACCTAAGCAGCATACAGCTAAAGAAATAGATGCAAGTCTTCCCTTCTTCCAGGCACCCCAGATGTTAACTAGTGACTCATGGGTGTCAGCAACCAATTTAGTTTGGAGGGTTATGAGAGAAAAGAGGAAAGAAATTCTACCAGTCTTGTCTCTCTTGTCTTTTCCTCCAAATCCTCTCATCAGTTTTCCATGGTTAGAAGTGGAGGAGGGATTGTTGTTGGTAGGACCTGCTCTGCTCTTTTGGTCTGCACATGTGATGGCATCTGACTTCAGTTATGGGTGATTCATTAGAGTTGAGTTACTTAGCACTTTGACTAAGCTTTGGGCTATAAGAAGAGACCCTCTCAACATCATAGAGCAGATACAAGTATCATTCTTTATAGCAGTGAAGAGGGAAAATGACTAATTTTTCTGAAGAGCCTTAGGAGGGCTCCTCAATGCCTCCCATACCCACTCCCTTGCTTCACATAGCACCTTGCTCAAACTTACAGCTCCATGTAGGTTTTCTCACTGGACATTTTTGATCATCAGCCAGTCTGTTGATTCATTTCTTTATTATCTCATGCAACAATCATCTGTTGAGCTACTACTCTGTGCAACTCATCTGCAAGAAGACAACAGCACAACGCACTAGAGAATAGGACGGATACAGCCCATTGAGGGAGAAACTTACAGGTGCAATGAGTATGATACTAGAGAAGAAGAGAGTTCTTCCAGAGTACGAGCACCTGTCACTAAGACCAAGCCAAGTCAAGGAGTTTATGGAAATCTTCTTTAGAGAAATGATGGTTAAGCGGGAACCCAAAGGATAAGTAAAAGCTAGTGAGAAAAAGAAGGCGACAACAGTTTCTGAGAAAAGAGGGTGCGTGTTCAAGCCACTGAAAGAGATTTAAGATGGGTGGAATAGTATAGAGAATGAGTTGTGTTAGGTGATATTAGAAAATTGGTACTGAATAAACAGACTTCATAGATCATGTTTAGAATGGAGGTAAAAATGAATGAATGAATGAGTGAATGAATGGGTAGAAAATGAATGAACAGTCTTCTTTCAGGAGCAGATCTCCCCCAAAAGGATGGATAGGTCAGGCTTAGATAGTGATATTTCCAGTGAGAAGGAGTAATCAGCCTACTTTCTCCCCCATTCTCCAAGTAGGATGCGGGGCTGGACATTTGGGAATAAATAAATGAAAAGGCTCAGATGAGGAGATAGCCTTTTCTTTACTTTTTTGTTCAGTTCTAATTTAATTGTTACTTCCTATATCTATCCCTCCTTTTACTTTAATATTTCTTTCTCTCATTCTTTGTGTCTCCTTCCCTTCTCTAACCTTACAATAACCCTGTGCTGATTGGGTTTGTTTACCCACAAACGTAATTTTAATTCTTTAGAGGAAAGAAAAGCCATAGTCATTTAGTTACTATTTTTCCCCACTAGGGGTGTCTTTGTAGGCTCTACATTCTCATGGAAACATACACTTGGCTTGAAGTGGTTATGTTTTATTGTGTGAATATCAACAATCTGATGATGGCTTTTCTAAAGTATCTGCCCTTTTCCTCTATGTACCATATTGAAAAACATTAGCCTTGTAGGGATCCAATTGCCTTGAGTTAGTGACACGCTTTTCTCTGCTGAACTGAAAATGTTTTTACCTTGAGAAATATAACTGAAGACATTATATCACTGTCATTTCTGAAGGCATGAATACAACTTAGGAACAGTATCAGCACATGCAAATCACTCAAATGGTTTGTTTCTAAGGTTATATCAGGGAAATGGCATTATCTCTAAATGGTCAGGATGCATCTTACAGTTAAGATTTTTCTGGTTTCACAGGTCTGACAGTTTCACATTCGAAATATTAGGTGACAACACAAGGCTAATGTCTTCACTTTTCTCAGGGACTTTATTATCCTGTGATTTATGAAGCACCTTTGTTGTGAGGACCTACTGTGTCTGTTTCATGGAAGGATACCAGACTTGGGCCTGTTTACAATTTTTAACCTGTTTTCTTGAATATGAGATGCCACTTTTTCACCTCTGTTAAACTTGTTAGTAAATCAAGCTCTCCTAAATCTTTCTCCTACCTTCAGGTCTCACAGATAGATAGACCAGGCAGGATGGACTAAAGTTTTTTTGTGCCATTGTTCAAGCCAAAGATTTTGCTTCTTTTTATTCCTTTTCTGGATATCGAAATGGAATCTAACTAAAATCAGCCAAGTGGCAAAGTTGAATAAGATGTTAACAGAGAGAAATTATTAAGATGATAATAAAAACGTATTGGACATTTAGTGCCTGCCCCTTAAAGGCTAAATGATTTGCCTATGTTCTGCCATTCAATTCTCACAACAAACCTTTGGGACAAATACTATTAATGGATGAAGAAATGTGCTTAAATTTGTTTAATAAATTGAACAAAATCCCACAGATATTAGGAGAAATATCTAATATTCAAACCCATGTTTTTCTGATTCCATTATGCTAGCATTAAAGGATTCATAGGTGTACTATATGGATCCCGCAATATTTTTTTCATTTAAAATAGGTCTATTTGTTACTTAAGTTGGACAAAATGCTTTATACCATACTACTTTTTACAAAACAGAATTGTAGCCCCAATCTTTCTCCTACTGGCTATGTGGTATTTGATAGAGCATATAAACTCTGGATCTCACTTCCTCTCCCGAAAGCATTAAAGTCTTGAATGTCTCTTTGTAAGATGAACGACTCTTTTAAAAATAACTTTATTAATTGGTAAGTATATTTTACAACAATTTATTTCATTAGTATGTGGATGAGTACCTTTGTAATTGCAGAGTAAAGTACAGGATTGTATTCATAATGATGTCTTCAAGGTGTTGTCATTCTCTTATTACAGGATTTGAGTATAAGATATCTAATGACAAAGATACAAAACATAAAAATACCTCCATATATCTAAAAATGTGGACATTCCAAGGACAATTAATCCCTTCTCATTTTACATATATGCTGTTTTGTAGTACTTATCCGTCCAGTGCCAGCTCCCTAAATATCACCGAGGCAAGCTGTTGATAAGGCAAAGATGAATTTGTTGTGTATCCTGGTATGGGAGAACTCCACCTTGGGATTGTTGGGGCAGTGTCTCCGAAGAGGGATAAGGTTGGATTTTACTGAGAATTTTAGCTTTGATTTAAGGCAGGTCTTTCAATGAGGGGCCTTGATTAGACTTGGGTAAGGATCACTACACAATTTTCCAGGACTGATGGAAACAGCAAGGCAAGATTTTGAGGTGAAAATTTGGTATAGTCTCAGGTTATAAACTGTTGATTGATGCTTCCCAGTGAAGGGTTAATGGGTATTTCTGGAAATTCCTGTAATGAGCTATCAAGTTATTTGCCTGGGTAAGAGTCTCCTAGAATAGTCAAGGAATACTAATGAAGACAGAAGAACAGGAAGTCATGTCAACGTAGACAGTATGTTGTGGGTAGGAAGTCACACAACTTTCAGTCCTCAGTGTTCAACCTGCATGGAGAGGTGAATGGTTTTGGTCTCATTTCACTTAGTGACAAGGTTACTTAATTACATGCTCACGTCTACTGCTAAAGGATGAGCTCTTCCACAGCAGGGCCGCCCTCCTTGCCATCTGTGTTTCTCCACCTGGAACAGAGTGGTGCCATGAAAGTGGAGTGACAAAGTAGTGGTGGCATAAATGGTGATACTATAATGGCCTTTATCTACTGCTCACCTCCCATTTGCCAGATCAGCTACTGCGTGCTTCCTGTGAAATACCTCATCTGCTCTTGGTAACAACCTTAGGGGTTTGCGTCTGTCTTCATTTCAATGATCTGTCGTAAACAGAGGTTTTTTCATTGTTTAATAAAAGGTAGGTACAATTAATTGGACATTCTTTGAATAGATTTATATCATGTAAATCAGGCTACTGTGTTTACCTTTACTCATTCCAAAACGAATATTAACATTTCCAAAAAATATTGCCTACTAAAAGCTAAGCAGGAACTTAAGCCCTTAGTGGTCAGTGGGTGTGTTACAGTAAACATAAGCTCATTAACCAATATTTTCTTTTGTCAGAGTTTGAAGCACATAAAAATTGATTGGCATTTATCCCCATGCATATTCCAGCTGGGAACCACTCTGTGGCCTGGGTCTCCCTGAATCAGACTCTTGAATGACTTTTCCCCCCCAACACTGGTGGCTTCTCCCAGTTTTTAAGTCTCTGCTGCCACACTGTGGGGAAACACAGAATAATACATTAGCTTAGATATTTTTGTCATCTTTCTACCAAGGAGCAGTTGTCATTTACAGTGCCTCACATTCAATTTAAAAATAAAAATAGCATGAAAGAAAAATGCTTTCAGGTAAAGGATGATGTTAGGTGAAGTCATTGCAGAGTGAGGGAGTGATGGTACTATTATTGATAGGGTTGCTTTATTGACTACTTGGGTAACATAAGCTCAGTTCAAAACATAGTTGCTTTAAGAGAGGCAGCCTGGTGTAGTGAAACAAATATGAATTTTTGGTTCTGATTCTATTAATGATACAGACTTCCTTCTTCATATCCTTGCAATTTTTCTTCCTCTCAGCCTTCATTATTTTTCCTTTTCTCCTTCCACTAAAATTTATTGAATATCTACTACCCTGTTCCAGACATTTTGCTAATGTTATTAGTACAAGATCAAATTAGGCATTGTCTCGAAATCTCAATAGGGACACTCTTTAGTGATAAAGAAAGGTGTATAAAATGAAAATTAGAATATAAAGCAGGCTTGAGAGAGTTACGCACAGGGTATCATGGGACTATAAAAAAGCAGCTTCCAAAGCCACAGTTTGAATTACTTGCAGCAAAATTCTGACACTTCCTCTCCTGAGAGTCAGAAATCACATCTTCCAGTGACTGTGGCGGCTACTCTCTGTGGATGCCATGAGCTCCTGTTAGCCTCCTTATGATGAGAGCGATTGTATGCCATCTTTGGTGGAAGGCAATCGGAATGGATAGGGATTAAGGCAAGTCATTATCAAACAGAGCATTTCTCTATAACTTAATCAATGCCATTTCAAAATAATTGAAAGAGCTTTACATGTAAAGGTAGAGATCTTTTCAACCTTCTTTAGAAATATACTTCTTTTTGTACACATATATTTTACCATTTGTATAATGCAGTATTGGTATTTATCTAGTTCTAAGCATCTCTAGGAAGCAACACCCAAGAATAAGGACACCCACCAGGGTTTAAAAATAGAATGTACGGCTTCCCTGGTGGCGCAGTGGTTGAGAGTCCGCCTGCCGATGCAGGGGATGCGGGTTCGTGCCCCGGTCCGGGAAGATCCCACATGCCACGGAGTGGCTGGGCCCGTGAGCCATGGCCGCTGAGCCTGCGCGTCCGGAGCCTGTGCTCCGCAACAGGAGAGGCCACAGCAGTGAGAGGCCCACGTACCGCAAAAAAAAAAAAAAAAAAAAAATAGAATGTAAATAATCTTACCTCAAAGAACATAGAAAATAGCTTTACAGTATTCAATATCAACTTTTTCTTTAGGTCATAAAAGTGGTAGCTATATACTAAAAATGCCTTTTATTTATTGTTTTTTTAATATACTGTTTCCTAATTTCAAGTGCCTGGAAATACCTGCATCTATTTTAAGGCTCAACAAACCTGGGAAACAAGATTACAATGACCATCTTTGTTGGGGAGATTGAAGGAAGGAAGAGTGTGAATTAATGTTAAGTGGCTATTATGCACAGGCACGTGCCAGACAATTTATATACACTTGCTTATTTAAACACTCAAAAGAGAAATAAAAGAGGTCGATATGTTAGCTCCGTTTCAGAGATGAGAAAACTGAGGTTTAGAGAGTATAAGCAACTTGCTCAATGTCTCATAACTAGTAAATGACAAGAACTTGGATAAAACCAGACCCATGATGCTCCATTCCACTAACAGAACCAAAAGGAAGCATTTTTAAAAAAATCTACATTCAAGCAAAAATGTCCATTATCTAAATCTGCCTGAGTTTATTTTTGAAGAGGAATATAGTATCAATGACATCAGGAGGATAAGTACGAAGACCTTGTTTTAAACCACATGAAAATGTATTTGCTTATCTTTGAAGTGCACACATTTTTATTAAGTACATTTTAAATTAAGCCTTCTTCTTGAAAGTGGAATAAAACTGTAAGCTAATTTAAAAGTTATGAATCCAAGGAGTTCTTTTTGAACTACAGGTTTTCAGAGCTGAAATTCGTTAACATCAATTCAATGGGAAGAGCAAGTCAAATAATTCAATGCTGAATTTTTTCATGATGTGAGACAGATGGTTGCCATTCTTAAATACAAGTGAAATTTACAGTCCAGCGGCAATGGAAAAAACAAACAAACAAACAAAAAGCAGAAGGTGGGGAGACGCTAGTTTAACAGCTTGATTTGGGCTCAAAGACAAAAATCCAGCCTCCTTGGATAGAAGGGTAGGAATGTGCTATGCGGGTTGATAAGGTGAGAACAGCTTGATACAAGGGTAAGGCTGGTGGATTGTCCCTGGGTAGAACCTCCCTTTCCTCATCTGTTATGGGGATGATAATAGTGCCAGGCCTAACATCATTGTGAGCATTGAATAAAGTAATATATGTAAAACTCTTAATGCACCGGATGCCCTTAGCCCATAGTACCTACTTGATAAATGTTAATCTTTATTATCATCCCTACAGACAACAGTGTTAAGTAGGCATGATACAACTTACGGTATTGTCGTACCGAGTCTCCAGGAAGAAGTTTATATCATAATGGGCTGACCTTCTAGAATAACTTAATCGTTCTAAGGTTCAATTTCCATTCCTATAAAAATGGAATATTAATCATACCTACAGTGCAAAGTTGTTTTGGGGTCAAATGAAAGAGTGTTTGTGAAAGGCCTTTGTAAAGAGCTACTCAAATGCTGGTAATCATCTTTATCTCTTTCTATTCCTTTCTAGTTTTCATAGAAGTCTCATCTTTAATGAATCAGATTCATGGTAATAATAATCTTAACAATACCACAATAATATAAAATATACTTGCTAGCTGGGATGAACTTTTCTAGCTCTCCTCTGTGAGTACTGAACTATGAGGGGGAAAATCTCTGCAACTAGCCAGATGACAACTCAGGCTTGGAGGGGACATAGAGATTCGTATTGATTGGATAGGAGGAAAATGAGGATTAGGGAGCAGAAACAGGGAAGATGCATATGTTAGGAATCTATTTGGCTACAAATAACATAGCATTCAACTAACAGTGACTTAAATTAATGAGCTACTGTCTTCTCATATAACAAGTTTAGAGGGAGGTGTTTTCTTAGTCTTGGATCAGCTGGCAGCAATGCTGAGACTTAGAATCTCTCTGATCCTCTGTTCACAGTGTTCAGCCCCATGGTTGTTGCCTCATGGCAGCAGACAGTTGCATCAACTTCATTATCCATGTTCAAGGCAGGAAGGAGGGGAAAGGAATGGCACCAGCCCTATATGTTCCTTACAAAGAGACAAAAAGCTTTCCCAGAATCCCTGGCAAACTTTCTATTGTATCTCAAAGGCCAGAGTATGTCACATGGCTACTCTTGGCTGCAATCAACACTGGGAAAATAAATATTTAATGAGGCATTTGGCTCTCCTAGGAAAATCTGAGTTAGGTTAACAAGGAATATGGGAAGAAAATGGGTAGGCAGCTAGCAGTACCTGTCACAGTGCAATTCTCAGAGCTGGTAGAGAAGGGACCATTCCCGATTAGAGGTATAGGAACTCTGTAGCCTAGTAAGCATGATGGCATTTCCAGTCAGCTTGGAAACTTAATTTATTTGTGCATGTGTTTTTGGGCTAAGAGATAAAGAACATAATAGGATAGATGGAGAATGAGAGAATTTTGAATTAGTTAAAGGGATGGAGTAAGAAAGTTGCTTTTAAGAAAGTTGCTTTAAGTAACAGTTCCTTTACAAACCATTTCTGTTATAACTGTTGGAAAAATAATACATGTATTTTTCAAGTGCTACATCCTTACGTGAAAATATCACATTGTTCCTAATCCAAGTTTTTTTCGCCAGCAAAATAAATACCATCTACTGTACCCTCCAGAACAGATGTCATAGTGTTCAGGTACGGTGTTAAGTGTTGTTCAAAATTGTAAGTGAAAAAAAAAGAAATTTGGCTAAAGAAACCATGGTTCCAAACTGTGGTTCTAAGCTTATAGGGATAAAAAGATCCCATTAGATGCAATCTATCTGGTGAAATTAAACACATTATATAAAGGAGTTCCTCAGAAATTTTAAAATCTTATAGCCTTGCACATAAAATGGGCCTGGCAAACTTCAGAACATCTGTTTGAAGAAAATTGGGATTTGCCTGATTTTTAGTATTGCTGGTTTCTTATGATAAGATGATGCTTTTTTCCCATTAGTTCATCATAACTATCTTTGTAGAATCTGGAATCAGCATAACAATGGAACATGATATTGTAAGACTAAACTACATCATTTTAAGAACCTTTAGTTTATTCAAGAACAGTATTTGGCTTCAGCACCACCCAGTGACAAATCTAAAAACTGCATGTTATTGAGTCGGATGGCATCTTAGACATTTTTCTAATACACAGGCCATTGACCATGTGCTTGAATCGTGGTTAGTTCTAATTGAGATTTGCTGTAAGTGTAAATACACGTTGTATGCCATTAATAATTTTTATGTTGATTGCATGTTAAAATGAAAATATTTAGACATATTTGGTTAAAGAAAATATGTAGTTCATTTTTTTATTATTTTTGATGTGATTATTAGAAATGTTAAAATTACACCCGTATTTTGCATGATATTTCTATGAGACAGTGCTTACTTAGAGACTTAACTGGGAGTTTTGCCCAGATAGGTCATTTGGCAAAAGTATGGAGGTAAACCATCTGAATTTATTCAAAAGAACATGTTGGATTATGAATATAGGAGCAGGGAATAAATATATCCACCTTTCCTTTGTATGTATAATTCTGATCACAAGGATTTAATCATGTTATTAGATTTAATGACTCTTAAAGTGTCTGTATTGAGAATTCACTGAGTTGCAGGCATTGTTTTAAGAACTCTGCATGCATTTACTTCTGAATCCCTACAAAAATTCTATGAGGCAGTTACTGTTATTTTTCACTCACACAACAGAGTAAGGCCCTGAGCTGAATGCCTTGGCCAAGATCACATGGCTGTGAAGAGGTAGAGTCGGGATTTGAGGATAGTCTGTCTGGCTCTGGAGTCTACATTTCTAACTGCTCTGCCATCCTCCTGCTAAAGAGAAAATGTGGATGAAAAATAAAAACCACATCGGCCGTTGGAAAACTGCTTTAAAGCACCTTTACCCCAACATTAGAAAGTAATCATAGATTGTTGCCAAATTTTTAGTTATTGGGTTCTTATTAATAAAATTCAAATAGCTTTAGCTAGGAATGTAGTAGATTTAAATTCTATGTTTCAGGTAGTCCGTGGATTATTTAGCAGCCCCTGCAATTGGGAGACAGCATGCGGATCCTAAGATGAATAAGACCCATGATATACCTTTCAGGCAATCACACTTGAGGGAAATTGCAACCATAAACAAATAACATAGATGAGGTATGCAAAAAGAAGGCCCCCAAGGGAGATGGCATTTAAGCAGAATTTGGAGGAAACCCAGGATTTGTCAGGCAGAAAAGAGAGAGAATCCAGAGGTCCCACACAGAGGTGACAGTTTGGGCAAAGTTACATAATCATAAAACAGCATGACACATGTAGAAAAGTAGAAATGCTTCAGTATTCCTTGAGCTTTCCATCATGGGGGAGGGTAAGGGTGTTAGTCTACTGGGCCAGTCCTGAACGTCTTTTCCACTCCCAAGCTGAACTCAGAAATGTGCCAGCCTGCCAACCTGAGTAGGAGAAAATGATTTTGTAGGGGAGATGATAAGTTCTGAGTTTGGTTTGATCTAATTTTTTTTGCTTTAATATTGCAATTTCTATTTGATGAGATGAGTGCCCTGGGGGGAAAATCTATGAAACTGCAGTCACAAAAGTAGTTCAAGAACATGTCTCTCTAAACTTTGAATGCTCTCCAGGCCTTGTGAAGATCAAATGAACTCATGTATGTGACACCACTTTGAAAACAGCCAGTGCCACTTAGGATCATTTTATAATGATCGCCACCTGGGAGTTGAATCAATCAGGCCATTTGAAGCTCTAGGATACCATTATTTTTAAAATAAAACTTTTGGATACCCTTTTTATTAGTTGTTACTATAGTGTATATTTTTTAAAAGTTTTATTGGCTACATCACTACAAGGGTGATAGGTTTACCCTGAGGATTTTTGAGGTCAGGTCACAACAAATTGGTACATTGATTTTGACTAAAATGCAAAGCAAATTTGGTAAAATGGTCAAAATGCCTGTGTATGTATGCAAACTGAGACTAATTAAAAATACAGTTTGGTCTTGTTCATGACATTTTTAAAAGGACCTTAATATCACCTGATGATATGCAATGTGAACCTCTACAGTCATTTTAGTCTCAACTTGAGGAACTAGAAGGACTCAGCATAGACGTTCCTCAAACTGAATGTTAGGTAAATTTGCCTCCGTAAAGAATGGCCCCTCGTGTAGAGCAGCAACACAGAGATGGGTCTTCAGTTCTGTCTGTCATCCCAACAGCATTGGCCCAGGGTTGGGTACAGACAAGTGCAAGTTCTGGTGACGGGTAGATTGAATCACCTCAGTGATGTTTAAAATGCAGATCCTTAAACCCTGTAGAACCAGATAATGAGAGTCTGTGGGGCATGGGAATTAGTATTTTGAACAAGCATCCTGGATGATTTTAATGCTTTCTGAAGTTTGGGAGGCTCAGGATCAGATTGTGGTTTATCAATAGTCTGTGTAATTAAGTATGTCACTGTTCCATGGGGATTCTCACTAACTACTTTTCCAGAAATCAAGAGCTGAGAACTGTTGCTAATATAGCTTCTCCCTTATCAAACACTGAGACACTGCTATCACGAAATTTGAAGCCTAAATTGGCCAGTGCTGTTCATTCAGTCTGATTTTATCTTGCCTCAGCATTCTAGGGAATTAAAGCTAAAACATCTCCCTGCAGACTTGCTCCATTGCTATCCTGGCAAATCTTTCCATCAGGCATTTTCCTGCGATAGAAGAAAAAAAAAAGTACTAAGAGAGTAGATCTTAAAAGTTCTCATCAAAAGCAAAAAATTATAACTGTGGTAACGGATGTTAGACTTATTTTGGTGATTATTTTATGATATGTAAGTATTATTGAGCCATGCTGCACACCTGAAACTATTATAATGTTGTATGTTAATTACATCTCAATAAAAAAGGAAAAATGAAAAGGCTTTCCACTCTTCTATGGAGAAATTCCAGTCAATCAGTATGTTTTCTGGAAAGAAAAATATATGTATATATGATTTCAATACATGATTTGAAATGAATAGTTCACCTAAGTTTCCAGTTTGACCAATAAGTAGATGGATCCATTCTGCATTCCTTATACTTTCAATGTAAAGTATAACAGATTATGTTTCTTACTGTAACAGTAATTGCTATTATATAATTCATGATTTATTAGGATGGTTGAAGTTTATGATGACAGGTTTGTTTGTATATCTACCTCAAGGAACTATCGGTTATATTCGGTATTTGATGGTTTGTTTTGAATGCCTCCCTCCATTTTCACCCTGCCCTCCAAGACGGCTGTATACACGGAGAAAGGAATATTTGGGAGAATGTGGCTAAAAGACTAGTATTAAAGGCAAGACAAGTACTACAGGACAAGACTATGTGAGTTAAACGTTGGATGAAATGTTACAGCTCAGTTTATATTTTGCCTTAAATTTCATTCCCATCAAATATAATATTCTTTAAAGAAATGAAATACAGAAGCAGCAGACTTTTTAAGATGTTGTAATAAACCCAAGTTAAGACAGTGGGCTGGAATTTTATCACATTAAGCAAGTCCCAGTTCTCCACACCACATTTATTTCATGCCTGCATAATGAGACAACTGGTGTATATGATTATAAAATCACTTTTAATAATAAAGAAAACGTGTTTATCAAAAAGAACTGGTCAATATAGATTCCACAAACTATGGATATATATTTCTTATAAAAACATACATTGTATTAGCAACTACATGATCTTACAAGGAAACCTGAAGATCCTCTTAGGACAAGCTAAGGGTTATAGTGAACCCTGTATTATGTGCAAAGTGTGATCAGGTTTTTACCTTTTAGTCTAAATTATGCCAACTTTCAAGGCTTTTTAGCAAGAAAAATGTATTCCTTCACTAAAGATAAAACTCACATTTCTGGCTTTATAATTTATTTCTGAAAGAGACAGTATTGGAGAAAAGAAGTAATGAAATTTCAGGGAAAGAGAGAAACTTTAGGGAAAGTTTTGGCCGAAGAAAAGAGTATCATGGATTCAGGGAACATTGAAGAGGCAATATTGGATAAATCAGAAGATTTGAGTGAAAAATACATTGCAAAGCTTGAAAAAAAATCTCACTCAAAAACTAAGATCCTGGTGTTTATAGATTCTTGGGGAAAAAACTGGCAATGACAAAGAATTGTTTGATAATTTCTCATTTATGATAACTGTTCAGTTTCAATTCATTTAGGTAAGATCTAACCTATGTTATGTCTGGTGATTAATATAGACAACCTGTACCTTCAACCGCAGATTTGAAACTTCTGCTTCCTTCTGAATTCTGAATGATATTCAGGTAAATTTGTTCCCACAAAATCTCACTCTACTAGTAAACGAAATTTGTAAAAATCTGTAGTCCCCACCCCCCTTTTTAATGTCGAGATTTGAAGCCAGGGCTTTCTGAAAGCTTGTGGCAATTCAAGAATCATTTGCTTAGTTGATGCTATTTGCCCAACATCATAGTAAGACGCTGGGGATGTAAAGGTAGAACTTACCATATCCAAAGAGTCTTCATATATTAGTACAGAATTTCCCACCAGAGTGCTGGGATCAGGTGGGTTAGCTGGCAGATGTGTTACCCACCCTTCTGAGTGGGCCCCAACAAGGGTCCTCCTGCCTGGTGTCACTTGCACCAATAAAAGGAGACTGAGTTTGGTTCAGAAGCAAAGGAGAGCTTTATACTCTGATCAAAGAATGGAGAGGTGCTAACTCGGGCTGGGAGAGCACCAGGACAGGCTGTGGGCAGGGCTGCTTTATAGGGATCTGTCAGCGGGGAGGGGGAGGGGTTCTCAAGGGGTGGCACCGCTGTGCTGCTCACGGCTCCAGATCGCAGTGCCAGGCGCACGGCCTGCCACCGCCATCTCAGGTTGAGGTGCCCGGCGTGACGCAGCGCTTCCCTTCTGCAAAAGACCCATGAAGCTGAGGTGTCGGGCGTTTCACACTGGGAACTCTGGTCTGAAGGGCCCGGTGCAAGGCCTCTTCCTATTGCCCCTGTGAGCAAGTGACATTAGACTAAGCACAAAGGAAAAGCAAAAAAAAAAAAAAAAAACAGGTTAGACTTTATTTTATCACTTAGAGTCTACTTCTGTTTCCTTGATACTGTTAATGGTTGCTTTGCTGTGACAGATGGACACAGATTTTTTTGTTGCAATTATTATTTATTTTAGAATAATTTATGTACTGACTAACTTATGATAGTCATATAAAGTTTCCTTTGAAATAAATGTATGTAAGTGAAATTGCAGGTTGATTTAGAGAAAGGTTAATTACAGTAAAGGTTTAGGAGGCTGTGGCATCAGTTTTGGAGGTGGTTTAATTCATGATATCGTTTGGGGCATATTCTTCTTGTAGAAACCTATAAATATGAAAGACTCATGACTATAACAACGGAGGCGTGGACTTGATATACTTTTAATGGAAAGGTGGGAGTAAAAACTAGGTGGAGTCAGGGAAGGCCACAGAAAGGAGACATCTGAGCCAGGGCTTGACAGATGTGAAGGAGTTCATCATTTGGGCAAGGGGATGCCTTTGAGCTGAAAGGTAGTGGTGGTAATGCATGAGGTATGCAGCTGCATCGATTACAAAACTATAAGTAACTTGCTAAGGATGGAAAATAAGAGTCATGTGGAGAAATGACAGAGGGGTAATAATAGAGACTGCTCTTCCTGAGGCTGATACTTTCTGGGTATCAAATTATTTCATCTTTCTGACAATTTTGTGAGGTATGTATTTTCAGATTGCTTCACTGCCCTGCTCCAGGGGGTGCTTTTTACAACATAGTTCATTTGAATGATGCCCCGTATAATTTAATACATCTGTTTTATAGATGAGAAAACTTCAGCACAAGGAAGTTAAGTAACTTGTCCAATATCACATAGTTGTGGGTATGAAGGCTGGATTTGAACTCAACTAGTCTACTTTAGGTAAAGGAGAGATGACCCCTTCCACATGGCCATTAGAGGGAGACTGGATATTATCCTCTGGGCAATGGGAACTAAATATTATGATATAGACTACAATGATTAGCCTGGTACTCAGAAAGTCATTTCTGGCTAAAGCATGTTGAGAGGACTGAATTAGGTTGAGCCTGAAGGCAGGAGACCAGTCATGTTGGATCAGTTAGGAGCTGCTGAAGGTCAAACCATAATCAAGATGGCAGCACCAGTTTGGAAGTGTGTTGGGTGTCTGTCCAATTGCCAGAGTTAGGCTAGGCCATTTTTTTTCCCCTTAGGGCTTAAGAACCCAGACTCTGAATCTGTATCCCAGTCTGAGCTGTCCCACTGTACTGTACAACAAGGAAAGAAAGCGGTTGATTCACTCTTGTCACTAATCCCTGTTTTGGTCCCATGATTTTTCTTTGTTGATTCTCAGTGACATAGGTCAGCCTATCTCCAGCACCAAGACAATCCCTTCCTCTTTCTCTGATTACCTGTAGTCTTACTCCCAATCTCCTGAGCTCCTTCTACAGGCATAAACTTCCATTTGAAATGGAATCCAAAGCTGTTGAATGGTGTAATAGCATAAGAAAATCTTTTCTTCTTGTTCATTTTTATTTAGCTTGTAATATCTTTTTGTTTTAGCTTGTAACATGTGAAAACATTAATTTATCTTAAAAGTGTCTTTCCAAAAGTGGCCCTTGAACCACCTCCATCAGAATCAACTGAGGGTTTAAACTATGCAGATTACTGGGTACCACCCACAGACCTCTGGATGTGAGCTAGAATTTGCTATTTAACTGCCACCCACAGCTATTTCTGATGTTGACAGTCAACAGACTCTACTTTGAGAAAGACTAATGTAGGACCTAGCAGTACTGGAACACTGTTTTGATTGAATTGTTAACTCCCTTTATTTAAACTCTAACTCTGTGTAGCTCACACTTTCTCTTATGGAAGAAATAGGGAATAAGTTGGTCTGTTTGTTTCAGCAGCCTCTAGTAGTAATCATATCAGAACTGGTGGAGAGTGAAGTTTCTGTACAGGGAAATGCAAAGGGTGCATTGAGTTCTGGACTGTGTAGGGATCCAGGCTGCACTACCACCATCAACAAAAAAGTCAGTTTTTAACAATGTTGCCACTCATCATACTCATTCCAAATTCCTAACCATCCCCATCATCTATCATCATCTGGAGTCTTAACCTCACATTCTGGGGTTGGTTCCATACTTTGATTTGATCCAATCTCTTGCCCTTCCTCAACCTCACAGAGTCTTCCACTGTGTCCACTGGATTGCAGAGCCTGTCCTTGGCAAAGTCCCTTAAGTCCACACCTCTTACTGTTCCTTTCAGCTCCTTCAGTCTTGTCAAATGGTGCTGTTCTCCACCCCTCTCCACCAATACCATAGAACCAGTAGGTGGAGTGTCTTCCTAAACCTTGATTGCTACTTTCAAAGCTTGTCCTTCTCTCCTTCCAGAAAAACCCCAGCTGCTCTGAGACACTTATTCATTGAGTTCCCCTTCCCCAAGTATTGGATCCTGATCTTATTGGAGAGGGCATTGCAGTGATTCTAGGGAAAGCAGCTCCTGAGGAGGTGTCTTACTAGAGGCACTCTACTATAAAACTGCCTAAGAGAGGTGCTGGGCGGAGCTGCTGGCTGCTGTGCCCGAAGGGAGATGGTTCTGGAGAAATTATGTGCACTGTAGTATTCCGTCAAGAAAGCATGCCAGAGCCAGGAGGGAAAAGCCCTTCCTCCTGTAATGCCTACTCAGTGCCTTCTGCTGACTAAGCTTAACATCCAGCCAGCTGGCAAAGGAATAACATTTAAAGGGATTAGCTTCATTTTCAAACATCACTAAAGAAAGATAGATATGGAGTTGAGAGTCTATAAGTCAATAACCAGTACACACACACACACATTTATATTTTTAAAAATGTATTTAAGATTTATAGCTTGCTTTAGTATCTTTTGCAAATGTCTCTCATTGATTATCTTTTTAATTTTTTTTTTTTAACTCACCTTTTCTTCCAGAACCCATTATTGTGTCAGGCTCAAAATTAAATTCTTCTACGATATTTTAATGTAGAATTGTGTTAAGCCTATAAATTAATTTGGAAAAAGAAGTGTTAACTTTGCCATGTTCAAACTTCCCAGATAAATATATAACATACCTCTCTTTAAAATATTATGTCTTACTAAACCTTTATTGGGATTTACTTTTTATAGAAGACTTTCAGATTTCCAGTTAGGTGTATTCCTAAATATTTTAAATTATATTATTAATATTGGTGGTAGTTCAGTTTTGCATTAGATATTTTCCCCCATTTTATTTTCTATTTTGTTGTCATTGGTATTTAGAAGATTATTAATTCTTAAAGTCCATCCCTTATGACTTCTAATAGATTTCTAATTAATTCTCCTAGATTTTTAAGGCCAACACTCGTATTAATTAAAAAGAATTGTGTCTCCTGTTTGTCTTCTCATGAATCTTTTAACGTTGAGGCAGTTAAAATGGCATCGCCCAGCTGTGGGGCAGAGTCCCCCAGCTTGTTGCTATTTCATCATCTCTGACATTGTGGAGTAATCCTCTCTACATCATAAAATTGTCATAAGGATTAAAGGAGATAATGATTGTAAAATCCTTTATACAGAGCATATAATAAATGTTCTCTTTAAATATTTAATAGGAAGTAGAATGAACCTTTTTCTGTTATCTTTATATTTGGGCTTTAGCTGTAGCTGCCAGACAACCCCTCCGGGAGCTTGCTGAGAGGTTGCCTAAGTGATCATTTGAGCTCCCTTCCACCCTATTAAAAAGAAGCCCAAAGTCTTTGGGAGGTGAAATTTGTTACTATGGTAGTGAGTGTTAGATCTGCTGAGGCAGGTCTTTGGCTTTTCTCCTACCCTCTGTAAATGGCAAGGATGTGCTCCGTTCAAGTGAAAGAAGGAATTCTCAAGAGATAATCTCAAAGATACTGTGTTGTCTGCTAGATGAGCAGACAGGACTTGTTGCCCTGCCAGGAAGTTGCTGAGCAGCAGAACCTTAAGGGCCAATCTACTGTATTCGAATGGAGTGTAAGGATACAGTTCATAGGAGACGTTACAAATTTCCTCAGGAGTTAGTGGTGTGCATGCACCCAAGCATAGACTGGTCCTGCTTTCTCACTGGAGACGTCTGAAGGTGAATGATTCTCTAGAGCTCTTTGTGATGGGAGAACAGGAAAGACAGAGAGTGTAGGAGCTGAAGCTACCACAAGGATCTATTGATTTCCCACTGGCCTAGTGGATGCCTTAGGAGATAATTACAACCCATCTAATAGGACCCCAACTAAGAGGACTGCCTACTAGGCAAAGGGAGCCCAGTGTTTAGAGCTGTGGGGTAGATTTGAATGAACAGGAAGTGCAGGATCTGTGATTAGAGGTCAGCCAGTTAATGTTCCACCTGTGTGAGAGAAGAGTGCCCTGCAAATAGCCCAGTGGGGACTCTACTTATGTCCCAATAGAGAGCCAGAATTTGGCATCCTCACCCCAAAGTAAAATCCAAAGCCAAAGGAGCCTCTAAGCAGCTCCATGTAACTAAAACCTGTCTCAACTCCTTCCTTGCTCAGACTTTGGAGGACTCTGAAGCAGCAGCGTGAGTGGGATGAAGAGGTAAAAGGAAGAGAAAAGTGAGAGAGCGGTTTGTCTTCCTGCACTATAGCTCCTCAAGGCTGAAACACAGTCTGGGTGGAGGCTGCAGGGGAGAAGTGTGCACTGGAGGATGAAGTTTATTAGACTGGATTGAACGGGTTCATATAGGAGGTTGAATCCTAGATTTCAAAATGGGATTCTTCCTTAAAACATCAGTGACTCCAGTGCTTGGAATGATCCCCAGATATTATCCAGAGATAGGGAAGAGATATCCCACAGAACGTTTAAAGACAGTAGATGAAGAAAAATCAATTTACTTCCTGTTATACCTCGTGAAGTTAAGACCATTCAATTGACGAGTCCCACATGTATCTGCTCAACGCTGTGAACTCACAAAATGGAATCTTGGCAGAAGAACCAGTGGCATATCATCAACAGTGATGTTTTAAATATCTGCCCAAGGAAATCCTTGAAGAATGAATTAATAAAATGATATGTCAATGGATATATTATACTTACAGATCTTTCTTGGCTTATAGAGTTACCTTCTGATAAACGGTTCGTAAGTTGAAAATATCATAAGTTGAAAATGCATTTAATATACCTAACTTAACGAACACCATAGCATAACCTAGGCTACCTTAAACGTACTCAGAATACTTACATTAGCTTACAGTTGGGCAAAATTGCAAAGGATATTTTATAATAAAGTGTTGAATATCTCATGTAACTTATTAAATACAGTACTGAAAGTGAGAAGCAGAATGGTTGTCTGGGTGCAGAATGGTCATATGTGTATCAGTTGTTTACCCTCATGATTGTGTGGCTGTCTGGGAGCTCTGGTCACTGCCACGCATCATGAGAGAATATCGCTAGCCCCCCAAAAGATCCAAATTCAAAATTCGAAGTACAGTTTCTACTGAATACTTAGCACTTTTGTACCACCATAAAATAAAAAAAAATTTAAGTAGAACCATCATAAATTGGGGACTGTCGTACTGATATTTCCGTTTCAGTCTTTTTTTTTTAAATGGCCATCTACTTAAGCTGAAAATTATAGTAATCAGATTTCAACTGTAAAGCAAACTTTCTGTCACACTCCTGTTCAAAATCACAATTAATTGTCCTTGGTTACAGTAGGTAATCTATCCTTGGAGGTAAAATGTCCACTTCTTATATTGTGTGCCAGGGAGTTTTATCCAGTAAGTCTGTGATTCTCCCAAGCTTTACGATCTTTATTTTTTTCATTTAATCGGTTACTGCCCTGCATTTACTACTCCTCCCTGGGTTTTTAATTTCGGAGTTGCTGGCAGTTTAATTCTGACTATGTTATTTGAAGTAGCACCCAAACTTAGAGCAAATGCCTCTTAGTATGTTAGTTAAGGTAACACTTAGACCGTTAGTTGAGGCAACCTTGTTATAACAAGCAAATCCCAAAGCAAACAGGTGGCTTGTCAGAACAAAAATTTATTTCTAGCCCTTTATAAAGTCCCGGTAGGTGTCTCTGATAAGCATAGAGCTCTGTTTTGAATGCCATTTCAGGGACCCAGGTTTCTTTCATCTTGTGGCTCTGTAGCTTTAACACACGGCTTCCAAGGCTAGACCTGACCACAAGGGTGCCTGGGATGTGCTGTCTTGTCTTGACATGTGCCAGGAGGAAGAACAGAAGAGCTTTGTCAATAGCTAGCCAGTCTCTGGCACACTCGGCATGTTCTATCTCCTTTCAAACCATCCTTCTTGTAACCATGCTTTTTTTCTTTTTTAATAAGCATGACTTTACTTTAAATTGGAGAGTAATGGGGATTTTTTCCCCCCTTTTTCCGGTTTTTGCACCTGTTCTTCTTTTTGCTTCAAATAATCTTTCTGTGGATCCTTAGGTCTCAATTCAATTGTTACCATTTCAGAAAGGGCTTTTCTTAAAATTTCAAGTTGAGCAAACTTCCCATCTACTCAGACACACACTAATACACACCATACTTTTCCTTCATCTGAAATGTATATGTAAAGCATGTAGGACATGAGAAGCCCGTGATTAATGCCAATTTCTTCTATTTGCCTCAGCCTATAAACTGGCATTTATTTCTGGCCAAAGCTAAGAACAATATGTTTTAGGTTAAGTAAAAAGATTTTCTTACAAAGAACTTTTCAAATATTAAATGGATAATGTGTGTGCTGCTGACTTTTGTGGTTTTTCTAAATGACTCTGAACATGAATTAATCTCTTTGTTAGGAATCCTGTTTCCTAAATGAGATATATAATATGAGTATTTGCTAATTCATGTTTGTAATATTTCCAGCTATATCCGTAGTTTTCTTTTTGGTTTTGTGTTTGTTCGGTTTTTTTTCTTCAGCCTTACTGCCTTGGTAGTATTTTGAAGTCTCTTAAGAGAGAAAAGTCTTTATGTTTATGAGTTTTGGGGGGTGATGATGGGGTGAGCACAGAGATATTTGTGCCCCAGGAAAGTAAATAAATGTGTTTCATTAGCTGATTTTTCTCCTATCAAATTTAAGTGCTCGAAGAGATCTCAGCTGCTATTCAAACCTTTCTTTCTTCAAATAAAGAATATAGCCAATTTAATACTATCCCCTTTTCACAGCGGAGCTGGCAAAAGCCCAGGGAGCTAAATGACTTTCCCAATGTTACCAACCCAAAACCTGTAAGTTTGTAAGAACGGAAAATACTTCAGAAGTTCTCTTTTAAGTACATTGCCTACCTACATAAAATCAAAAATATCTTTCAAAGCAAAAAAAGACCACTTTCCACGTATTCTATACCCTCAAATATTTCATATAAGATTATGCAAGTTAAATTAACCGTTGGAAAAATAAACTCCAGTCAGCCAAGAAATTGCAAGTCTCACTAAACTTATCAAAGTTTACTTTTTCTCCCAATCAAAGAACTTTGGGATGTCATGTTTTTCTTCGTCCAGACTGGAAGAATGTGTCAAAATCTCAATGTTTATACAGTTCAGCTCATTCTACGAACAGTTTGGGAATAAAAGCTCCCAGTGATAAAAGTTGCCCATGTTCTGACTGTACAGAAAACTAGTGACATCTTTTAATTAGAGGACAAACTCAGAATATCTACCCTCCAGGCCTTTGCATCACCAAGCAATTACCAAAGATGGAATTGTCTGCAGAAAAGGATGATGTAATGAAATGTATTCTCAATGCATCAAGCAGAAATTAGAGTACAACTGAAATGCCTAATAGTATAATTTCTTACCTATATCTCCCTGAAAAAGAAAGATGTAAGATTCTAGTGAGCTACCCATTAAAGGGACTGCAGAGTAATAGGATTAATGAATGTGCTAATATAATTTATTTTCATCATAGATTTTAGTCATTTCAGACAGATTACTGAATTACCTATCATTGCATTAAAAAAAGATTTTTTAAAATGTCATTGGAAAAATCATCATGCCAAGGGCCCACCTTCTTAATGAACTGGAAGGGCATTGACTTAGTGCTAGGGGGAGTTTAGTGCTAGAGTTTCTTGAACTCTTCGTTCATAAACCCTCAGTGCCTGGGATTCTCACTTTCTCTTTGTTCTATTTATTCAATATGTACTGAGTTACTGCTTTTTTTTTTTTTTTTTTTGGTGGTACACGGGCCTCTCACTGTTGTGGCCTCTCCCGTTGCGGAGCATGGGCTCCGGACGCGCAGGCTCAGTGGCCATGGCTCACGGGCCCAGCCGCTCCGCGGCATGTGGGATCTTCCCAGACTGGGGCATGAACCCGTGTCCCCTGCATCGGCAGGCAGACTCTCAACCACTGCGCCACCAGGGAAGCCCCTGAGTTACTGCTTGTTGCCAAGCACAGTGCCAAGTGCTGATGATCAAAAGGAACTAAGGCATCGCCCTTGCCCTTACAGACTTCACTCTCTAGCTCACAAACATATAAGCAAATCATTACAGTATGTGATGAGAGCTGTAAGAGTGTGAACATTCTACTGTGAGATATAAATGAGGAACCCTTATCTATGAGCCTCAGAATGCTTCTTGGAGAGAAAGCTTTATGTTAGGTCCTGAAGGATATTATTCAGTGCTTGAGTTTAGCCAAATGCTCTTCATTTCTTTTCTTATCAGCTTTAATTCATCCATACTTAGACTTTTCCTCACAGGACCCATGTAAAATCCCTGAAATAAAGTAACGATGAGATCCTGTGCCCACATATCATCAATTCTTCCCTTGCTAACGATATCTGGATTCTGAGATCCGAACCCTTTAGCCCTACTTTACTTTCAGTACATCTCCTAGCCTCTGACTATCTAACTGACTATCTATCTAATTCAAATTCATCTCCTAGCCTCTGACTATCTAATTCAAATCCCTTCTTCCCTATTTTTTAATCAGGTTTCCGGATTCTGCAGCTGCCTTAATATAGGGCTTCTTTACCACATTCAAATTCTTTGGTTTTGCCTCATTTAACTTGTCTTGACATTAGCTTTCCTCTTTTCCTTACACACTTCTTTCAAGTTCAAAAAAATATCCAAAATTAGAAATGAAATGTAGTTTGAAAAAATATGGGGTATGGGTTAACAACTCATTATATATATATATATATTCATATATATATGAATTGAACAATTACATAAATAGAGGAGGCTAGAAAAGTCCATGTGGTAAAGGATTACAGTCAGACATATTAGTATGAAGTCATGTTTAGCTTAATATAGGTACAAGTAACTAAATATAGAAATATCTATATCTGCATGGGCTAGTATTCAGACATATATTCTGTTTGCTCTGTCAGCTCAGTGGGCTTAGAAGCAACAACACCCAAGTAGCAATGAGCACACCTATTGCCCAGACTTTGGTTATTAATACCATTGTTCAATAAAAGGAACCAGGGCTCCTTGGAGAAATGGTTGGTGCTAGGACTGAGCAGAACATATATAAGATGAGCCTGGATCACTTTGTAATGCCAGAAAGCAAGAAAATGCTAAGTTAAAAAGCCCCACTACAGTGCTGTCAAAGAGACACAGAAATCAGCTGAATAATTTCGTAAGGGCCAGAGCTGGAATAATTTGAGCCACAAAATAATGTGGTATTTCATTACAACTCAACATAGAAAATAAACATCCATGTTGAAGTAAATAAATGATGAAGTAACTTAATGGAGGAGAATAGACAAATCTCCGTGCAGAAAATATCCAGATAAATTTTATAGGTACTCTGCCCTCACAGAGGTGGGCCATAACTCCCTATTCCTTAAGTGTGGACTGTACCTAGTGACTTTCTTCCAAAGAGCACAGCATAGAAAAAGGGGGAAAAGTGTAATTTTATAGTGAAGAAACCTGACAAATGCTACCTCACCGAGGTGATCAGGCTTAACATTGACAGTGATAAGTCATGTTGACAGTATGCACCCTTGATATGATGTGATGAAAATATATAACCCCAGTCTAATCATGAGACAAATCTTGATTGAGAGACATTGTACAAAATACCTGACCAGTACTCCTCAAAGTATACAAGGAAATTCTGAGAAACTGTCACAGCCAAGAGGAGCTTAAATAGACATGACAAGTAAACATGATTTGGTATCACGTATGGGATCCTGGAACAGAAAAAGACTTTAGAGAAGAAGTAAAGAACTTTGAATAAAGTGTGGACTTTAGTTAATTAATAAATATGTATAAATATTGTAACAAAATGTGCCAAAGTAATATAAGATGTTAATAATAGGGTAAATTGAGTATGTGTCTATGGGAACTCTCTGTACACAATTTTTATATAAATATAAAACTGTTCTAAAATTTAGAAAAATTATTTTAAAATGGTACAGCTGTTAGGAAATGGCATAATGGGAGGAAAGTAACATTTGGGGAGAATATTTAGAATGAGAGTTTGGCTGACAAAATTGAGAAGTACTGTCCTAAGTGAAGTAGAGTTTTTAAAAAGAAAAAAAAAAGGCTTTTCTGTTTTCTCTTAATAATTTTTCAGTCAATAAATTAGGTAGAGCTAGAATTACATAAAATACAAATATGAGCCAAACTCACGGTTCCACTGAAGGTTCTTGAGATGAATCCTTCTATTTCCTTTCATCTTGGGGGATAGAGAGATAAAACACTAAAACCACCTAACATACATTACTTATTTCGTATCTTCTATGTTCAGAGCATCTCTCAATTTATAAATTCAGCTTTTATCTTGGAGATTGCTTTTGAGTTGTGGAATTATTCAGTCTGTGTCCTAATCCAAGCTCAAAGCATACTTCTGAGTCTCTGCCTGCAGCTCCCATCCACGGCATTGAGAAAGGAACTGAAAAATTCACTGTAAAAAAGAGTAGGAGACACATGTCGGGTCATTACAGTGCTGTACTGTCCAGAAGATTCTTAGTAATGATCAGAAAGCATCAGAGCGAATATATATATATAAAAGGTAAAGGAATGAAGCTCATTTGTGCTGCCAAGTTTCCAGGAAGCTGCCCTGAGATGGCCAGTGGTGTGAGGCACTGGCATGGATAAAAGACAAAGAAGTTGATTTTCCTGGAATTGTGAGTTTCCTTCCTATGCCACAGGGAAAAAAAAATAATAAGGTGAAAACCAAATCCCTGCCTGGCCCAGCTGTGGAAGGCAGCAGTGAGCTTCTTCCAAGGGGAACTTTTCACAAAACTAGTGACTGGGGACAGACCTGAACCAGACTCTCCTGTTTGCAGCTTCACCACTCATTGGTTAAGTAGCTAGTATGTGACTGCCATCAGTAGTTTTCTTGGATACTGGGGATTCATGAATAAGCAAGACTCAATTCTTGCTTTCAAAGAGGTAAAAGACAGATGTAAAATGTGACAAGTAAACAGTTATAAAAACTGTGGCATACCATAGAGTTTTATACCCAGGACTAAAAAAATTGCAGGCAAGGAGCCCATGATTCTGCTGGGGTTGGGGGGAAAAGGTTTCACAGAGGATGCGATGTGGCTGGTTTTTTTCCTAACGTATTTATTGGAGTATAATTGCTTTACAATGGTGTGTTAGTTTCTGCTTTATAACAAAGTGAATCATCTATACATATACATATGTCCCCATATCTCCTCCCTCTTGCATTTCCCTCCCACCCTCCCTATCCCACTCTTCTAAGTGGTCACAAAGCACCCAGCTGATCTCCCTGTGCTATGTGGCTGCTTCCCACTAGCTATCTATTTTACGTTTGGTAGTGTATATATGTCCCTGCCACTCTCTCACTTCGTCCCAGCTTACCCTTCCCCTCCCCGTGTCATCAAGTCCATTCTCTATGTCTGCATCTTAATTCCTGTCCTTGCCCCTAGGTTCATCAGAAACTTTTTTTTTTTTAGAGTCCATATATATACTTTAGCATACAGTATTTGTTTTTCTCTTTCTGACTTACTTTACTCTGTATGACAGACTCTATCTAGGTCCATACATCTCAGTACAAATAACTTGATTTCGTTTCTTTTTATGGCTGAGTAATATTCCATTGTATATATGTGCCACATCTTCTTTATCCATTAATCTGTGGATGGACACTTAGGTTGCTTCCATGTCCTGGCTATTGTAAATAGAGCTACAATGAACGTTGTGATACATGACTCTTTTTTTTTTTTTTGCTGTACGCGGGCCTCTCACTGTTGTGGCCTCTCCGGTTGCGGAGCACAGGCTTCGGACGCGCAGGCTCAGCGGCCATGGCTCACGGGCCCAGCTGCTCTGCGGCATGTGGGATCTTCCCGGACCAGGGCACGAACCCGTGTCCCCTGCATCGGCAGGCGGACTCTCAACCACTGAGCCACCAGGGAAGCCCCATGACTCTTTTTGAATTAAGGTTTTCTCAGGGTATATGCCCAGGAGTGTGATTGCCAGATCATATGGTAGTTCTATTTTTAGTTCTTTAAAGAACCTCTATACTGTTCTCCACAGTGGCTGTATCAATTTACATTTCCACCAACAGTGCAAGAGGGTTCCCTTTTCTCCACACCCTCTGCAGTATTTATTGTTTGTAGATTTTTTGATGATGGCCATTCTGACTGGTGTGAGGTGATACCTCACTGTAGTTTTGATTAGCATTTCTCTAATGATTAGTGATGTTGAGCATCCTTTCATGTGTTTGTTGGCAATCTGTGTATCTTCTTTGGAGAAATGTCTGTTTAGGTCTCCCAACCATTCTTGAATTGGGATGCTTGTTTTTTTGATACTGAACTGCATGAGCTGCTTGTAAATTTTGGAGATTAATCCTTTGTCAGATGCATCATTTGCAAATATTTTCTCCCATTCTGAGAGTTGTCTTTTTGTCTTGTTTATGGTTTCCTTTGCTGTGGAAAAGCTTTTAAGTTTCATTAGGTCCCATTGTTTATTTTTTTTAAATTTCCATTTCTCTAGGAGGTAGGTCAAAAAGGATCGTGCTGTGATTTATGTCATAGAGTGTTCTGCCTATGTTTTCCTCTAAGAGTTTTATAGTGTCTGGCCTTAAATTTACATCTTTAATCCATTTTGAGTTTATTTTTCAGTATGGTGTTAGAACGTGTTCTAATTTCATTCTTTTACATGTAGCTATCCAGTTTTCCCAGCACCACTTATTGAAGAGGCTGTCTTTTCTCTATTGTATATTCTTGCCTTCTTTATCAAAAATAAGATGACCATATGTGCCTGGGTTTATCTCTGGGCTTTCTACCTGTTTATTGATCTATATTTCCATTTTAGTGCCAGTACCATACTGTCTTTTTTTTTTTTTAACATCTTTATTGGGGTATAATTGCTTTACAATAGTGTGTTAGTTTCTGCTTTATAACAAAGTGAATCAGTTATACATATACATATGTTCCCATATCTCTTCCCTCTTGTGTCTCCCCCCCTCCCACCCTCGCTATCCCACCCCTCCAGGCGGTCACAAAGCACCGAGCTGATATGTCTGTGCTATGCGAGTGCCAGTACCATACTGTCTTGATTACTGTAGCTTTGTAGTACAGTCTGAATTCAGGGAGCCTGATTCCTCCAGCTGCATTTTTCATTCTCAAGATTACTTTGGCTATTTGGGATCTTTTGTGTTTACATACAAATTGTGAAATTTTTTGTTCTAGTTCTGTGAAAAATGCTATTGATAGTTTGATAGGGATTGCATTGAATCTGTAGATTGCTTTGTGTAGTATAGTCATTTTCACAGTGTTGATTCTTCTAATCCAAGAACATGGTATATCTCTCCATCTGTTTGTATCATTTTTAATTTTTTCATTAGTGTCTTATAATTTTCTCCATACAGGTCTTTGGTCTCCTTAGGTAGGTTTATTCCTAGGTATTTTATTCTTTTTGTTGCAATGGTAAATGGAACTGTTTCTTAATTTCTCTTTCAGATTTTTCATCATTAGTGTATAGGAATGCAGGAGATCTCTGTGCATTAATTTTGTAATCTGTTACTTTACCAGATTCATTGACTAGCTCTAGTAGTTTTCTGACAGCATCTTTAGGATTCTCTATGTATAGTATCATGTCATCTGCAAACAGTGACAGCTTTACTTCTTCCTTTCCGATTTGGATTCCTTTTATTTCTTGTTCTTCTCTGATTGCTGTGGCTAAAACTTCCAAAACTATGTTGAATAAGAGTGGTGAGACTGGACAACCTTGTCTTCGTCCTGATCTTAGAGGAAACGTTTTCAGTTTTTCACCATTGAGAACAGTGTTCACTGTGGTTTTGTCATATATGGCCTTTATTATGTTGAGGAAAGTTCCCTCTATGCCTACTTTCTGGAGGGTTTTTATCATAAATGAATTTTGAATTGAATTTTGTCAAAAGCTTTTTCTGCATCTTTGAGATGATCATATTTTTTTTCCCCTCAATTTGTTAATTTGTTTACCACGTTGATTGATTTGCATATACTGAGGAATCCTTGCATTCCTGGGATAAACCCCATTTGTCATGGTGTATGATCCTTTTAATGTGCTGTTGGATTCTGTTTGCTAGTATTTTGTTTAGCATTTTTGCATCTGTGTTCATCAGTGATATTGGCCTGTAGTTTTCTTTCTTTGTGACATCTTTGTCTGGTTTCGGTATCAGGGTGATAGTGGCCTGGTAAAATGAGTTTGGGAGTGTTCCTCCCTCTGCTATATTTTGGAAGAGTCTGAGAAGGACAGGTGTTAGCTCTTCTCTAAATGTTTGATAGAATTCACCTGTGAATCCATTTGGTCCTGGACTTTTGTTTGTTGGAAGATTTTCAATCACAGTCTCAATTTCAATGCTTGTGATTGGTCTGTTTATATTTTCTATTTCTTCCTGATTCAGTCTCGGAAGGTTGTGCTTTTCTAATAATTTGTCCCATTTCATCCAGGTTGTCCATTTTATTGGCATATAGTTGTTTGTAGTAATTTTTCATGATCCTTTGTATTTCTGCAGTGTCAGCTGTTACTTCTCCTTTTTCATTTCTAATTCTATTGTTTTGAGTCTTCTCCCTTTTTTTCTTGATGAGTCTGGCTAATGGCTTATCAATTTTATTTATCATCTAAAGAACCAGCTTTTAGTTTTATTGATCTTTGCTATTGTTTCCTTCATTTCTTTTCCATTTATTTCTGATCTGATCATTATGATTTCTTTCCTTCTGCTGACTTTGGGGTTATTTTTGTTTTTCTTTCTTTAAGTGCTTATAGGTGTAAAGTTAAGTTATTTATTTGAGAAGTTTCTTGTTACTTCAGGTAGGATTGTATTGCTATAAATATCCCTCTTAGAACTGCTTTTGCTACATCCCATAGATTTTGGGTCATAGTGTTTTCATTTTCATTTTTTTCTCGGTATTTTTTGATTTCCTCTTTGCTTTCTTCAGTGATCTCTTGGTTATTAAGTAGTGTATTATTTACCCTCCATGTGCATGTACTTTTCACAGATTTTTTCCTGTAATTGATATCTACTGTCATAGTGTTGTGGTCGGAAAAGATACTTGATATGATTTCAATTTTCTTAAATTTACCAAGGCTTGATTTGTGACCCAAGATATGATCTATCCTGAAGAATGTTCCATGAGAAATTGAGAAGAAAGTGTATTCTATTGTAATTGGATGAAATGTCCTATAAATATCAATTAAGGCCCTCTTGGTTAATGTATCATTTAAAGCTTGTATTTCCTTGTTTATTTTCATTTTGGATGATCTGTCCATTGGTGAAAGTGCAGTGTTGAAGTCCCCTACTATGATTGTGTTTCTGTTAATTTCCAATTTTATGGCTGTTAGCATTTGCCTTATGTATTGAGGTGCTTCTATGTTCAGTGCATCAATATTTACAATTGGTATATCATCTTCTTGGATTGATCCATTGATTATTATGTAATGTCCTTTTTTGTCTCTTCTAATAGTCTTCATTTTAAAATCTATTTTATCTGCTATGAGAATTGCTACTCCAGCTTTCTTTTGATTTCTATTTGCATGGAATATCTTTTTCCATCCCGTCACTTTCAGTCTGTATGTGTCCCTAGGTCTGAAGTGGGTTTCTTTTAGACAGCATATATATGGGTCTTGTTTTTGCATCCACTTAGCCAGTCTATGTCTTTTGGTTGGAGCATTTAATCCATTTACATTTAAGGTTGTTATCAATATGTATGTTCCTATTACCATTTTCTTAATTGTTTTGGGTTTGTTATTGTAGGTATTTTCCTTCTCTTGTGTTTCCTGCCTAGAGAGGTTCCTTTAGCATTTGTCGTAAAGCTGGTTTGGTGGTGCTGAATTCTCTTAGCTTTTACTTGTCTGTAAAGGTTATAATTTCTCTGTTTAATCTGAAATCCTTGCTGGGTAGAGTAATCTTGGTTGTAGGTTTTTCTATTTCATCACTTTAAATATGTCCTGCCACTCCCTTCTGGCTTGCAGAGTTTCTGCTGAAAGATCAGCTGTTAACCTTATGGGGATTCCATTGTATGTTATTTGTTGTTTTTCCCTTGCTGCTTTTAATATTTTTTCTTTGTATTTCATTTTTGATTGTTTGATTAATATGTGTCTTGGCATGTTTCTCCTTGGATTTATCCTGTATGCGACTCTCTGCACTTCCTGGAGTTGATTGACTATTTCCTTTCCCATATTAGGGAAGTTTTCAATGTTAATCTCTTCAAATATTTTCTCAGTCCTTTCTTTTCCTCTTATTCTTCTGGGATCCCTCTAATCCGAATGTTGGTGCATTTAATGATGTCCCAGAGGTCTCTGAGACTGTCCTCAATTCTTTTCATTCTTTTTTATTTATTCTGCTCTGTGGTAGTTATTTCCTCTGTTTTATCTTGCAGGTCACTTATCTGTTCTTCTGCCTCAGTTATTCTGCTGTTGATTCCTTCTAGAGAGTTTCTAATTTCATTTACTGTGTTGTTCATCATTGTTTGTTTGCTCTTTAGTTCTTCTAGGTCCTTGTTAAATGTTTCTTGTATTTTTTCCATTCTTTTTCCAAGATTTTGGATCATCTTTACTATCATTACTCTGCATTTTGTTTTCAGGTAGACTGCCTATTTCCTCTTCATTTGTTTGGTGTGGTGGGCTTTTACCTTGATCCTTCATCTGTTGTGTGTTTCTCTGTCTTCTGATTTTGCTTAACTTACTGTGTTTGGGGTCTCTTTTTCGCAGGCTGCAGTTTCGTAGTTCCCATTGTTTTTGCTGTCTGCCCCCAGTGGCTAAGGTTGGTTCAGTGTGTTGTGTAGGTTTCCTGGTGGAGGGGACTGATGCCTGTGTTCTGGTGGATGAGGCTGGATCTTGTCTTTCTGGTGGGCAGGACTGCATCTGGTGGTGTGTTTTGGGGTGTCTGTGACCTTATTACGATTTTAGGCAGCCTCTCTGCTAACAGGTGGGGTTGTGTTTCTGTCTTGCTAGTTGTTTGGCATAGGGTGTCCAGCACTGTAGCTTGCTGGTTGTTGAGTGGAGCTGGGTCTTAGTGTTGAGATTGAGATCTCTGGGAGAGCTTTTGCTGTTTGATATTGCTTGGAGCCGGGAAGTCTCTTGTGGACCACTGTCCTGAACTCGGCTCTCCCACTTCAGGGGCACAGGCCTGACACCTGGCCAGAGCACCAAGACCCTGTCAGCCAGACAACTAATAAGAAAAGGGAGAAAAAAAGAAAGAAAGAAAAAAATAAAATAAGTAAAATTTAAAAAAATTTAATTATTATAAATAAAAACAATTTTAAAATAATTTAAAAAAAGAAGAAAGAAGAGAGCAATCAAACCAAAAAAAAGAATCCACTAATGACAACAAGTGCTATAAACTATACTAAAAAGAAAACAAAAACGGACAGACAGAATCCTAGGACAAATTGTAACGCAAAGCTATACAGACAAAATCACACAAACAAGCCTACACATATACACTCACAAAAAGAGAAAAAGCAAAGAAAAATCTATATATATATATATGAAAAGGAAAAGGAAGAGAGCAACCAAATCAATAAACAAATCTACCAATCATAATAAACTAAATACTAAACTAAGATAAACATAAAACCAGAAACAAATTAGATGCAGAAAGCAAACCCCAGGTCTACAGTTGCTCCCAAAGTTCATCACCTCAATTTTGGGATGATTCATTGTCTATTCAGGTATTCTACAGATGCAGGGTACATCAAGTTGATTGTGGAGATTTAATCCGCTGCTCCTGAGGCTGTTGGGAGAAATTTCCCTTTCTCTTCTTTGTTCGCACAGCTCCTGGGGTTCAGCTTTGGATTTGGCCCTCCTCTGCATGTAGGTCACCTGAGAGCGTCTTTTCTTCACTCAGACAGAATGGGGTTAAAGTAGCAGCTGATTAGGGGGCTCTGGCTCACTCAGGCTGGGGAGAAGGAGGGGTATGGAATGCATGGCAAGCCTGCAGTGGCAGCAGAGGCCGATGTGATGTTGCAACAATGTGAGGTGAGCCGTGTGTTCTCCTGGGGAATTTGTCCCTGGATCATGGGACCCTGGCAGTGGCGGGCTGCAAGGCTCCCAGGAGGGTAGGTGTGGATGGTGACCTGTGCTTGCACACAGGCTTCTTGGTGGCTACAGAAGCAGACTTAGCATCTCATGCCCATCTCTGGGGTCCACGCTGATAGCCATGGCTCACACCCATCTCTGGAGCTCATTTAGGTGGTACTCTGAATCCCCTCTCCTCACGCACCACAAAACAATGGTCTCTTGCTTCTTAGGCAGGTCCAGACTTTTTCCCGGACTCCCTCCCGGCTAGCTGTGGTGCACTAGCCCCCTTCAGGCTGTGTTCACACAGCCAACCCCAGTCCTCTCCCTGGGATCTGACCTCCGAAGCCTGAGCCTCAGCTCCAGCCCCCACCCACCATGGTGGGTGAGCAGAGAAGCCTCTCTGGCTGGTGAGTGCTGGTCGGCACCGATCCTCTGTGCTTGAATCTCTCCGCTTTGCCCTGTGCTCCCCTATTGCTCTACTTTCCTCTGTGGCTCCGCAGCTTCCCCCCGCCACCCCCTTTCTCTGCCAGTGAAGGGGCTTCCTAGTGTGTGGAAACTTTTCCTCCTTCACAGCTCCCTCCCAGAGGTTCAGGTCCCGTCCCTATTCTTTTGTCTAAAAAAGGAATAGTTTTTTCCTTTTTTCTTTTGCCCTACCCAGGGACAGGGGTGAGTTTCTTGCCTTTTGGGAAGCCTGAGGTCTTCTTCCAACATTTAGTAGGTGTTCTGTAGGAGCTGTTCCACATGTAAATGTATTTCTGATGTATTTGTGTGGAGGAACGTGATCTCCACATCTTACTCTTCTGCCATCTTGAACGTCTCCTGTGATGTGGCTTTTAAGCTGAAACTAAATTATGAGTAACAGTTTGAAGTCCTCCAAGAGTAGGAAGGATATTCTTGGGTGAAGTGACAGAATATGCCAAAGAATGAAGTTGAGAGATGATTTGAAGTATTGAGATTGGATCAGGGCAATTTCAAGCTGCAAAGTGTCTGAATATGTGGCACCTGTATGGTGTGGAAATCATGAGAGTGGGGAATGGGAGGAGCTAGGAGTATAGAAACTTAGAGAGACAAGGGCCAGGTTATCAATAGCATTCTTGGCCATATTAAGAATTTTGGATGTTAGTCAGGGAGGAGTATCTGAATGGTTTAAATGGAGTACTGTGTTAGCATTTAATAATTAAGAAAAAAAAAGAGTGGTAATTATGTTTCTTGCTAACACTTTTATTTACACTGCCACAAAACTTAATATTGCAGTATTTATTGATAATGTTTAATAGTAAGTGCTGATAGGAGTGTTTTGCTAACTGTAAAGATTTTATAGCTGAGAACTGCCTCCTTGCTAATTAATGTGTGATAAGACAACTATTCAATTCTTCTATGCCCTCAATGAAATGTTTGATAATATCACCCAGTGGGAGCAAAGAAAATGATATCTTGTAGATTGACATCCAGTAGAATATCCCAGTAGAATATCCCTCTGGACCTTGTTATTTATTCAACAAATTTATTAAATACCTGACATGTACCAGATTCAGTGCCAGGAACCATTTATGCAACAATAAATAAGAATTCCTGAGCTCAAGCAGCTTGCAATCTGGTAGGGGAACCAAATGAGTAACTAAATAAACAAGATGAAGAGTTAACATTGTGGTAAGAGTTGTGTGTGGAAGGAATGATGGGACGATGGAGAAGACAGAGGTCAGATTTACCTTGTTCTAAGTGCCAGGACTGGACCAGGAAAAATCATTTAGAGAAAGTGGCCTTTGAATTGAGTCTTGAATGCTAAGCCTGTGTTCATGATGTAGATGGGGGAGGGCAGTTTGGGACCGTAGTATATTAGGTGTGAAGGTGGCAAGACCTCACGGAATTTAGAAACTCTGGAAAGCTGCCAAGTTCAGTTATACAGCTGATATGCAGTACCACCCTGGAGCGTATGACTCACCTCCAAGTCTGTGAGAATGCCACCCCCTAAAAAACTCACACCAGTGAAGCTGTGCAGTGTACAACCTATACAACTTTGCATGGTAGTCCTGCATGTCAATTTAGTGTTAGTGTGTTATATTGATAATTAGTTATGTAATGAACTGTGAAATCGGAGTAGCACTACAGCTGGCTCATAAGTTGGAGTGAAAATTAAATGGGTCAATCAGTATGCATAAGCATTTTTATAAATGCTATAGAAACATATATAAACATCAGTTTTTGATTAAGCCCCATATAGAATTTTAAACATTTTATATAATAAATTCAACCTTACTTTTTTTAAGTATAGGACTTCTAGGTTTAGGCTTTATCCACCCCAAGAGTGTAAATTTATGCTCCTATATTTCTAGCAATATTTTTTCATATTTTTGTCAATTCCATCTAAGATGTATGCATAAATATATAGGTATGTGAAAGAAGTGTGGTAGAGATGCCTCTTATATTATATTGGCCCTAAGTTTTTTTTACTTCAGACGCAGGCTGGGGCCCATTAGCTCAAAATCTCACCAGCACCAAATTCTTACACATACAGTTGTTTTAACCCTAACCCCAATAAGCAGATCCTTAGCCAGTTAGAGACTGCCTGCTTTGCGTCTCCCACAAAACTGCACCCACCTCTGTGAGACATAAATAAGACAAACTCCAGCACAATAAGACACCAAGCCGTGCTGCCCTTCAGAGTAGTCAGACCCCCAGTGAGGCTGAGCAACATCACTTAGGCAAACCTCTCTCCCACTCTCCTCCCCTGGAAAGTTCCTCTGCCCTCCTTCCATCTTGAGCAGTGACCTTGCACCACTACCTCTGGAAGGTCTCACGCTGGGAGGGACACTCCCTCCTACAATTCTATCAAAGCACTGCCCCAAGTAAAACTCACTCTATGCTACTGCCACTTCTGGTCTTACCTTTTCCACTTGATCTGCTCCTCAAATCTCTTGAACTCAGTACAGGATCTATTAATATTTCATTTGAATAACCAGTTTTACCTGTGACATTTATTGAGTAGTTTATACTTCCTACAGCAATTTTGATTTTCCAAATATTCATTGTTCTATTTCAGAACTTTTAAATCTGTTCCAATGATCAAATTTTCTGTTTGTACCAGTATCCCACTGCTGTAAATATTGTTTTGATAACTGATAGATAGTACAGGTTTCTGCTAGTTATTATTTAATTTCTCTTGCTTTTCACTTTCCTTTATTCTATCAGCCCTATTTTTAAATGGGCATGCCTTATGCAATGAAACAATCCCTTGAGATTTTGTTCAGGATTGTGAAAAATTTATAAATTACTAGGTGGGAGGTAAGTCATATCTCTACAATATTGGGTGTCCCCAGTAGGAACAGTTTATGTATTTCTACTTGTTTAGGTCTTCTTCTATGTTCTCCATTTGTGTTCTATAGATTTCTGCATATGGGTCTTTAATTATTTTAATTAGACTTATCCTACATGTTTTATAGATTTTGTTAACTTTTGCAAACTGAATATTTTTTATATTTTCTCTGATTATTGCTGACATATACAAAGTTATAGCTTTTTGAATGATTATTTTGTACCTTACTACCTTATTCAACTTTATTAGTTCTAAGTTTTTTATTTGCCTGGTTTTATGTAAACAAGTATTCTTATCATGTTAGTGGAACTGACTGCTTCTAGTGAATCATCACTGTAAAGTATAATGTTTTGATGAGGTTCTTTAATTACCCTTTTACCAAGTTAAGGAAAATTCCTTATTTTATAACCCTACAAAGATTCTTTTTCTGTTTTACATAGAGTTTTTTATCTATACAAAAAAGATTTGGTTTTTGACTTTTTTTTGTTTTGTTTTAGTTATCCCTGTCTGTTTTGTTTGGGTTTATTTTCATTTATTTGTTTTTAGTATCAGAGTTAGACTTAGTTGGTAGGATTAAATGAACTGGGAATTTGTCCATCTCTCTATTTGTTAACTTAGGAAACAGTTGATTTTTGAAAATTTGATTTCGTTTTCCTCTTAAAAATATTTTTCCCAAGTGTTTAGATGCAGTAGGCTGTGACTATATGACTGCTTTAAAATTTCTTATGTGACTCTTAGCCTACTTAGGTTTCCTAAAGTTTTGAGTCATTTTGTTTCCTATAAAACCATTACCATTTAAATTTGTATATTATTATAAAAATTTTAAAATCTCTTTGTGTCCAAGTTCTCTTTGTGCACTCTTTCTTATTCCTAATACTTGTTATCTGTTTCTTGTTTGTTACTGATAATATCAAATAACTGGCTTTTTTATACAATTCAACTTTTCTGAATTTATTTTCTATATTATTAATGTTTATGATTTTTAAATATTTTTCTTATTTTGTAAATGTTTTCTCTATGTTATTAATTCACATACTTATTTTCAGTCTTATGCTTTCTACGAATGTATGTGAAACCTATCTTTCACTCTGAATTGTTTTACTAAATACCCTATTTAATATTTTTATATGATTTTCATTTTATATGATAAACATATTGAGGTTACGTAAATATACATGTGTATATACATGTACATGAAGATATATGCACGTGTGTGTATGTTTTAAAGACTAACCTTATACTTGCGGAGTTGCACAAGTACTATCTTCCTTCATGAAGTCAACCCTGCTTAACGTGGTCCTCTGTTCTTAAATCCTACAGCTTTAAAGTCTTAACCACACTGTTTATACTCAATCATATGTCCCTTTTAAAATGCATTACTGATTCCATGTGAGTCATGGAATATTGCTTTCTGAGGACAAGAATCATGTCAGACACATTTGCCTTTCCACAGAGTTAAACAATAGCCAATGCTCAGCAAATTATTTCTAATTTATTGTCATGATTTGCTATGTTTTATCATATCAGCTTTATCTTCATGTACTTTATATTTTGCTTCATCTTCTGTTCTTCTTGGGTGGTGGCAGGATGAGATTGACTGGATACTGTAAAGAACAGGAGTTGGTAAGAGTAAGTGTCTCCTGGCCAACCCATGCCCTATGGAAACTGGGCTTTTTCACATTTCTCTTCCTTTTAAATCACAGAAGTTTATGTAAAAGTTCAGAGGTCTGGTTCAACAGTCCTTAAAGGGAAATGCCAAGGGGCCTTAAAGATCATCCACTGCACCTAAAAGATCATCTGCTGCAGTGACTGGCATATTGTAGGCATTATGTATTTGTAATTAATTAAAATTTCATTTTGGAATTAGAAAACTGAGCAAGGTAAGTAGAAATGTTGGAACTTGAACTCAAGTTTCCTAACCCTGAAATCCAATTATGTATATTTTTAAATCCAATTATCTTTTTCCTGTGGGATGTTGCCATCTAGATCATCTAATTCTGCTGAACATAGTAACAAAAGGCTCTCCTTCAGAAGTATATAAGGGATTCAGATTGAATTGATAAACCCTATAATCAAGCTGGAAAGATCAGAAACCTTTACTGAAAGCCGTACTGCTTATTATTATGGCATTCACTGTGTTGCTGTCTCCTGGATATTCCTGTCCTATAAGGGAATGAGAGATGACTAAAATCAAGGTCATTCCCCCATGTCAGGGTTTTAGGGGAAAGCAGTGTTTATGGAGGCCAAAATAACTGTGCATTTGGAGTCTGAGTGGTAGCGATTTGGGAAGCCAGCTCATCTTCGTATCCTCACTCCTTCAGTGACTTGAAAACATCCTTTTATTACTATACCTTTGATGTGTTTTTCTTTTGTTTTGCTTTGTTAGTTTTCCTTCTATTGAGGAGAATCTTAACTGCTTTACAGATAATTGTTTTTCTATACAATATAGATTTTTGTGGTACTACAACTGTAAAAGACACCAGGGAAACTTGTACTTTTAAACATTAGAGAAACTGGCTTTATCACCCTATTTTATTATGGAGCAGCAAGCAGAAAGTAGTTATTTAGGTCTTAGCTGGGATGGTGAAGTAGAAGTAATATGTGCCAGACTGGGATACATCAACAGGAGAAAAGCCTTACCTTTGGGATTTCTAAAGACTCAAGTCCTAGGTAGAAAGAAGTCATGGAATCTCTACTGAGATAAAGACTGCCTACGAAATAACAGAGGACTCAATAAATAAATAAACAAACAATGAACACAACCTAGAGCCCTGAGTCTTTTGATGCTAATTTGAACTGTTTTGTAAATGGAAAGTTAACCAGATTATGGGATTAAAAAAATAAGACACATCAAATAGAAATACTAACAGTGAAAGAAATCGAATAGAAAACCAAATGCCACTTACATAAAGGGGAATGGCAGAAGTTTTTCTAAGAATGAGATATTTTTTATATTTTTTAATATATTTTTATTGAAGTATAGTTGATTTCCAATGTTGTTAATTTCTGCTGTACAGCAGAGTGATTCAGTTATGCATATATATATACATTCTTTTTTAAAATATTCTTTTCCATTATGGTTTATCATAGGATATTGAATATATCAATAGTCCTGTGCTATACAGTAGGACCTTGTTATTTATCCATTCTGTATATAATAGCTTATATCTGCTAACCCCGACCTCCCACTCCATCCCTTCCCAAACCATCCCCCCACTTGGCAACCACAAGTCTGTTCTCTATATCCATGAGGTAACCACAAGTCTGTTCTCTATATCCATGAGTCTGTTTCTGTTTCATAGATAGGTTCATTTGTGTCATATTTTAGATTCCACATGTAAGTGATATCATATGGTATTTGTCTTTCTCTTTCTGACTGACTTCACTTAGTGTGATAATCTCTAGGTCCATCCGTGTTGCTGCAAAGGGCATTATTTCGGTCTTTTTATGGCCGAGCAGTATTCCATTGTATATATGTACCACATCTTCTTTATCCATTCATCTGTCAGTGGACATTTAGGTTGCTTCCATGTCTTGGCTAATGTAAATAGTGCTACTATGAACATAGTGGTGCATATATCTTTTTGAATTATAGTTTTTCTGGATCTATGCCTAGGAGTGGGATTGCTGGATCATATGGTAATTCTATTTTTAGTTTTCTGAGGAACCTCCATACTGTTTTCCATTGTGGCTGCACCAACTTAACATCAAATGTGATATTTTTTGAATGGTAGGAGGATGTGTTGATAGGTTGATAGTAAAAGGTTAGAGGAACTGAAGACAGGTTTTGTTTAATGGATTTGTTTATAACAACAAAATAAGGAAATAAATTGTGAATGAAGATTATAATAAATTATGTAGGAATATACCTCCAGGCTTGTATTCGTTGGGCTAAAATACTCTAGTTATTATGACACTTGGGGGATATTTCAGACTTATTTGGAGCCTGGAGAATGAGTCTGCAGTGGGATTGACTCACCTTCTATACACAATGCACTCATAAGAAAATAATTATAACAACATGGATTTAATAATGTTTTGAGAGATCCTATGAGAACTAACAATGATTTTTCAAATAGCACAGCCTCTTCCTATCGTGAATGAGCAGGTTTGGAGTGTCAAGGAAAGCCTTATAAATACCTTCTTTCACAGCAAGGCTACTAGTTTTGCCCCATGACATGCTTCAGTAAGCTGTGGATTTGTGGCCGCCATGATACGTGGATTAGTTGATATATTGTTGACTGGTATGTCCTACCAAGAGAGTGGGTATTTCTAAATTCAGAATGTAAGAAAAGTCAATGGCATTCAATGGGATTTTCAGTCTTGGTTCCTAGATTTAATATTTTCATCAAGACCTAGAGGAGAGACTGTGATATGAGCTCATCACATTTGCTTCAGACACTAAGCTATGGGTGTCAGGCAAATTCCTGAGAAATAGCTTGGCAATGCAAACTTACCCTAGGGAGCTGCAGAAAGTTTAGTAAAGACAGTAGTTTGCAAAAGAAAAGAAACCTGAATGGACATGCTAAAGAGTAATTGGCTCTAGAAATATAATCAGAATAAATTATAGGACTCTCAGTCCTTATATCCCGACCATGGATCAGAGCTGAACTTTTAAAAACACACATTGATTTTTAAAAATTTATTCAACACATTATTCAAGTGAGAAACTGCTGGCGATAAGCACAGCTAGTACATCCCTGGGGGTCAGGGGCTGTGTTCAGGCTGCTGTTGTACCCTGAGCCCCTAGAGCAGTGCCTGGTGCAGAGTCCTGCCTGGCTTTGTTAAAGGAGACAAGGGAAGTGGGAACAGGAACACAAAGAATAAAGCAGTGCCCTGTTTTATTAGCAGAACTCAAAGGACAGAGTTCCTGCAGGGAGAGGGAAGAACACACATACTTTGTCCGAGAGTCTAATGGAAAACACAAGAGTATTAAAGTATAAGAGGCTGACAACTTAAGTTTGACCCTCAGGTTTTAACAGATTCTAACACATAGGCTATGCAAACTCTTCTCTGTGTTTCAGGGTCTTATTATTTAAAATAGGGCTAATAAATTCTACTTTCAACAATGTTATGAGAAACTCAGATAAATGATAGATAAATAGATAGAAAAATATTACTTTTCCTCTCATTTTACCTCCATGAAATATAGAATGTTGTTGGCTCTCAAGTGAAGATAGAAACACCTAAAGTGAACTTTTCCTTTTGGGCTGGAGATGTTTATTTATTAAATACCAGATTTGAGCCAAACTCCATTTATCTAGAAGGCAGCATTCTGGGTCTTCAGATGAAAAGCAATCAGATTATATATACATATATATATATATATTTTTTTCTTTTCTTTTCCCTCTAGAGAACTAATCTGTGAGAAGACGCTGCAGGAATAAAAAATTAATAGTATTGAAGAGAAATATGTTCTTCATGATAAAATAGTTTATGCATTTTAAATTGAATTTATGGAATTTAAAAATTAAATAGCATGGCTATATCATCTAGATCTCTAATCTTCTAAAACTGGGTAAAAAATATGAATACAATTTTTACTTGTCAGAATCAGAAATCACCAGTGAAATAGAGAAGAATAGTTCCTTGGCTATAGTATCAGAGTTTCACAAAGCTTTCATCTGTGCAGCTGCAATATAGCTGAATTTGCATTTCCTGGAATGTACCAGAGTACAGTTTTGCAAGCCCTGGAACTGAGAACTTATTTTTCATCACCCAAAAAGACTCTGAAAAATATACCAAGGGTGGTCAGTATTAAATATATGCTGTAACTGTTTCATGATTGTTAGAACATTAGTTAAATCATGGTTCCTTTTTAGCAACACCATTTTAACACATAGCTTGCCTTTGTTAGGAAATGTCAGTTAATGGAATTGAACTCAACTCATCAAGCTCTCAGTGTTGGTTCCACACGTAGGTAGTGGCATTTCCCATGTGATATGAGCTGTGGGTGCAGTGGCTTGAGTTCCTAGTCACTTCTGTCATGTCTTCTCCAAGCTTCATTTCATCTGCAAGACAAGGATATGCTTGATTAAGTGGATGCTTGATCCACACTGAATGCAACTCAGTGTTGATCTGGAGGTAAAGTGCAATCTGACGTGTAAACACTCGGCAAATTATAAAGCATGTTTAAAATAAAAATAGAGAAGTGTGCATTCTTCAAAGTGTGCCTTTCAACAATATTTTAGAGAGAAGAGGTTGCCATGGTGTCAGTTAAGCCTCTCATAAAAAATACGGCACGATAAAGTGTGAAAGGAAAGCTCTGAAAAACATAAGGAAGGCAATGTAGGGCAGAGCTTTTTAAAAAAATGTGCTTGCTTCCTCCTTACACACAGGTTCTGCCTTTTCTTCCTGTCTTTTCCTTTACCCTTACCTGATCCAGGCCAGCCTCTGCATAAGGGTATGATCATTATAGATGATGTTATTTGGAAAAGGCATTCTTTTCAAGGAATCGTAGCAACTGTGGGAGAAGAAGAGTGAGAGTTCCATAACATTACAGTTTTGAACTAACTCTTTGGTTTTCCAAAGAATGTCCCATAAGGTAAGAACATAGCCTGTGGCATGCATTGCCCACAGGAGTTCAAGGAATTTATCTTCTGTGTTTTACTGTGAATATAGTAAAATCAGCATGAAAACATTGTTTTCTCCATCTGCAGACTCTGAGTTAATAGGACTGTAGAGTAGCAAATTTCCAGGTGTACAGTAGATTCCCCCCAGCCCTCCAAAAATTAATAACAATAAAATGAGAAATTTAGAGTTATCAACAAAATGAACACTGACACTCATTTTTTTTCATTTTGCCCATTCTTAAGTAAAGTTTCAGTTAAATATTTCTCATCAGTAGAACTCATGACAGAAAATAATTAAAGGCAATTATTTTTTTACCCTGGGCTTCTTGCCATTTGTCTGATATAGAATTATTCTACAGAGATGTAAATTTTCTATCAAGTTCTATTACTCTATAGCCCTGTTAAGAAATTCAAGTCTTCTGTGTTATTCCCCAAATACTGAATTTGCCTCATGTAAAGTATCATCTCTTATCCAAGGCTTTCATTTGTACTCCCTAAAGCTATACAGTCTAATAAAATAGTGTAAATTGAATTTCTGTAAAGACCTAATTTCTGTTTATTAAATATGAACTTCCAAAGGACATCATGGAACTCAGATCTCATCTTCAGATTTTTTTTTTAACTATTTTTAACTACTGTCAGAAAATACTTCATTCTCTGTAAGTCTTATCACCTCTTAGAAGACAGAGCCTACATTGTTTTTATTGTAAAGTAGTTATTCATGGGAGGCAAGGAAGGAGGGACAGGGAAAGTGCTAGATATCCTGGTTCTTGGTGGAGAGTTAGGAAATTTAAAGAATTTTTCCCATATTGTCTGGTTGAGAAACATATTTGATGCACTTGTCATAAAAGCTGGGGATGCTGTAGTAACATATGGCCCCATATCCCCATGTCTTATAACATCGAAAGGTTGTCATTTATCCCATTGTCAGGCAACTCTGGCTTTGCTCCGTGTCATCTTCATTTCAGGATCCAGAGTTATGAAGCAATTTCTAATTAGAGTAGTGCCAGTCATCATGTCAGAAAGAAAAGAGGTCAGGCTTCAACTTCTAAGCAAGTAACACATCTTTTCCACTTATATTTCATTAACCTAGTAAGTCGTATGGCCAAACCCAACGATAATGGGACAGAAAAGTATGATTCTCCTCCGGGAAGGTGCGGCACATATTTTTGAAACTCTACCACCAACTGCTAATACTAGCTAAGAGCCAGGCATTACACTATGCATTTATGGATTTTAATTCTAATATTCATAATAATCTTAGAATATAGGGATTTGTAATCCTTACCTTGCCAGGAGAGGAGAAAAGCTCATCAGTTTGCCTATGCTCACATATCTAGTGGTAGAGCCTAATTAGATCCAGATCTATCTGAGCCGTATCTCAAACGGTACACTTTCCTTGAAGAGGAACAAAGAGGGGAAAAACCCATCAGTTTCCTCAAAACCAATGAGTGAAGAACCCAGATCATGAAACTTTATATAATCCATACTTTTCCAAACATGGAAATTATCCTCAATAAAATTATCATCTAAGAGAAGAAATTAAATGCATTAATTAGGATACTGATAGTTGCAGTAATATACAAAACCCCAAATTTCAGCAGATTCACAATACAAAATTGGTTTTCTCACTCATGTAACTGGTTGGTGAGTGCATTCCATTTTCTTTATCCAAATGCAGACTATAATATTAAATATACATGTTTTTTCAAGAAATCTATTAAATGACCTTCCAGATCATTTAATCAGATGTTTTATTAGACATTGTTAGTAAAATCAAGTATGATGCATTTTCTACCACAAAGGGATATCGTGGTCTTCTCCCACTTGAATGTCAAATCCTGGGACAGAAGGAATTGTTTGAATCTCATCCACAGCTGAACCAGTAGGTGGAGGAACCTGTGTCCTCACCTGTGAAAACAAAATAGTGATATACCTGTCTGGCTAATATGATATGGGATTAAAGTGGACTGTTTACTGTCTCATCCCCCCTTCCACAACCCATAGGAACTAGTATATACAAATATTTCTGAGCACAAAATGAAAATATAAGAAAAGTCATCCAGCTCCATTTATATAATCCTGGCAAAATATAAAATGCTCACCTTCTAGAATTGAAATGTAGAGATAAAGGCCATCAGTAATTTTCTTATTATTCTTACCTAATTCCCTTTTTTTAAATTGAAGTATAGTTGGTTTACAATGTTGGGTTAAATTCTGCTGTACAGCAAAGTGATTCAGTTAAACATATGTATACATTCTTTTTAAAATATTCTTTTCCATTATGGTTTATCACAGGGTATTGAATATAGTTACCTGTGCTATACAGTATGACTTTGTTGTTATCCATTCTATGTATAGCAGTTTGCATCTGCTAACGCCAAGCTCCCACTCCATCCCTCCCCCATGCCCCCTTCCCCTTGGTAACCACAAGTCAGTTCTCTATGTCTGTGAGTTGGTTTCTGTTTCATAAATAAGTTCATTTGTGTCATATTTTAGATTCCACATATAAGTGTTATCGTAATGTATTTGCCTTTATCTTTCTGATTTACTTCACTTAGTATGATAATCTCTAGGTCCATCCATGTTACTGCAAATGGCATTATTTCATTCTTTTTTATGGCTGAGTAGTATTCCATGTATATATGTACCACATCTTCTTTATCCATTCCTCTGTTGATGGACATTAAGGTTGTTCCCATGTCTTGGCTGTTGTGAATAGTGATGTTATGAACATTGGGGTGCATGTATCTTTTTGAATTATAGTGTTGTCCAGATATATGCTCAGGAGTGGGATTGCTGGATCATACTGTAACTCTATTTTTAGCTTTTTGAGGAACTTCCATACTGTTTTCCATAGTGGCTGCACCAGCTTACATTCCCACCAACAGTATAGGAGGGTTCTCTTTTCTCCACACCCTCTCCAGCATTTATTTGTAGATTTTTTAATGATGGCCATTCTGACTGGTGTGAGGTGGTACCTCGTTGTAGTTTTGATTTGCATTTCTCTAATAATTAGCGATGTTGACTATCTTTTCATGTGCTTCTTGGCCATCTGTATGTCTCCTTTAGAGAAATGTCTATTTAGTTCTTCTACCCATTTTTCGATTGGGTTGTTTGGTTTTTTGTTGTTGAGTTGTATGAACTGTTTGCATATTTTGGAGATTAAGACCCTGTCAGTCGCATCATTTGCAAATGTTTTCTACCATTCCGTAGGTTGTCTTTACATTCTGTTTATGGTTTCCTTTGCTGTTCAAAAGCTTGTAAGTTTGATTAGGTCCCATTTGTCTATTTTTGCTTTTATATCTATTGCCTTGGGAGACTGCCCTAAGAAATTATTTGTATGATTTATGTCAGAGAATGTTTTGCCTATGTTCTCTTCTAATATTATGGTGTAATGTCTTATGTTTAAATCTTTGGCCATTTTGAGTTTATTTTTGTGTATGGTATGAGGGTGTGTTCTAACTTCATTGATTTACATGTGGCTGTCCAACTTTACCAACATCCCTTGCTGAAGAGACTGTCTTTTTTCCCTTGTATATTTGTGCCTCCTTTGTCAAAGTTTAATTGACCATAGGTGTATGGGTTTGTTTCTGGGCTCTCTATTCTGTTTCATTGATGCATGTCTGTGTTTGTGCCAGTACCACACTGTTTTGATTACTGTGGCTCTGTAGTATTGTCTGAAGTCTGGGGTTGGATGGTGTTATGCCTCCTGCTTTGTTCTTTTTCCTTAGGATTGCTTTGGCAATTCTGGGTCTTCTTTGGTTCCATATAAATTTTAGGATCATTTGTTCTAGTTCTCTGAAAAATGCCATGGGTGATTTGATAGGGATCACATTAAAGCTGTAGATTGCTTTAGGTAGTATGGCCATTTTGACAATATTAATTCTTCCAATCCAAGAGCATGGGATATCTTTCCATTTCTTTGTAATTCCTTAACTTTTTAACTTGCCTAATTTCCTTCCTCTTCCCAGTTAGGAAATCAAATTTACTAGGACTCTGGGAACTGGTAGCCTACTGTCCTAATTTCAATCAATCCACAGCTAAAATGAGGGAAGAGAATTTGAATTACTTTACCTTTTTCCAGGGGAAAGGAGCATTTTATTAGGTCTATGGTAAAAGTTTCCCTCAATACCTACAGCAGGACCCATTGAACTCGCCTGATAGTAAAAGGAACCCAGAGCATGTGCTAAAGGACTTATCCAAACCTAGTTCTCAAACTTAAGCATACCTCTAAAGCCCCTGCAGAGCCTGCTAAAACACAGATTTATGGGCCGTGTCTCAGAAATTATTGTTTAATGGGTCTGAGAGTGGAGGAGTGCTGAAAATTTATATTTATGGTAATTCCCAGGTGATAATGCTGCTGGTGGTCCAGGGACCACATTTTGAGAATCACAGAACTGAAAGCATTGATACCCAGCCCTAGCTCCTCATCCCTGTCAACCCTCTGATAGACAACTAGAGTTAAAAGCAGCATCCTAAAGACTATAGGCTTCCAAGGAGGACAGTTTATTTTTTATTATTTTATTAGTACCTGGGCCTTGAATTAGGAATTTGGCCAAGAATTCTCTTATAACAAACTGACTCCCTGTGGCTTTTCAGTGGGTCACCAAAGGCTCTTTGAGATTGTAATTACCCTTGCTCCCTCTTTCTGGTCTGTGACTGTTTGTTCCTCTTTTTCCTTTATATGCTTTAGTCTCTCCTGCTAGTTCCCTCTCTGGGACCCAGGAGGTTATTTGGTCAAGGCATTGAGAGGTGCAAGATAAGCAATGTCTAGTGCAGTTGCCTTTCTTTTCTGTACTTGGCTTTGCCACTGAACACTTGTATGACTAGACCAAATTAGGTTTTTAAAAAAATTTTTGAAGTTCAATTTTCTCATCCGTTAAAATAGGGATAACACCCTATATGTTTATGTGAACAAAGTACAGAGTGAAAAGTAGGGGCTCAATAAATATTCTGTATTGCCTTTTCTTCCGTGACTTCTTGCTTTCCCATTTTTCTTCCCTTCTTCCATTCCTGACTTTTTTCCTTTACTTCCTACCTCACCTCCAATGTAAAAAAAAAAAACAAAACAGACAAGAGATAGTTTTTCTCCATTTCCTACCTCTGCCAAAGGGTTCCACAAGGCCTATTTTTTGCCCATATCTTGTTTTCCTTCTGTGGAGGAGTGCAATCTATCCTCAGGTTCTAAGAATCCCATCACACTTAAAGACCCAAGATCTCACTCTGTTCCAGTGTACACTATTAAAATGATCTCATGAAGCAACATAGAACACTTTCTGAAACAGTTTTATGTACTGTTTCTTAGATGGCATTCTCAATATTACCTATACTGTCCTCCATTTTTTCCTTGTAATGTATCTCTGTCATAATTATGGCATAGGTAGTATAAAAACACAAAAACACAATCTATAAACACCCTGAAAGGATTGAATGTTTTAAAACTCAAATGTCTGGCTACTGGTGTGATTAGGTCATGTATTAAAATGTGAATAATAGGGGACTTCCCTGGTGGCGCAGTGGTTGAGAGTCCGCCTGCCGATGCAGGAGACACGGGTTCGTGCCCCGGTCCGGCAGGATCCCACATGCCGCGGAGCGGCTGGGCCCGTGAGCCATGGCCGCTGAGCCTGTGCGTCCGGAGCCCGTGCTTCGCAACGGGAGAGGCCACAACAGTGAGAGGCCCATGTACCACAAAAAAAAAAAAAAAAAAAAAAAAGTGAATAATAGGGACCCATTTAATAACTCTGGCGTCAGGGATAAGATTGCCTACCTTCTAAGTTCTCTATTCTGTAAAAGGTCTTGTCTTAATTGTAGACCTTCCATTTAAGCAAATGTGCCTCGCCACACTGCGTTGAGACTGGGAAATAATGAGTCTGATTCTCTCTGGGGTCTCACTAATTCTGGCACAGTATTTCAAATGAATAAATTACTGTCTTCAAAGTAGAGGTGTTATTGTTGTTCTTGAGCTTCAGAGGGCAGTAGAGGAACTGTCTGAAAAATTTCTAGCTAACCAGGAGAAATATTTTTCTTTCCCGGGTAACTTCTATGAAGCTTTATCTTTGGAAGGAAAGTAAAGGATTATACTTTAAAAGGTGCTTGTAATATACTTCTTTTAAAATGAAGATATTACCTTTTAGTATATTTCATATATAGAAGGCATTTATTTTCTCTGTGAAAAAATTTATACTGATTATTAACTTGTGAAGATATCCAAAAGAATTTTTTAAAAGGAATTATTGGCTATAACACAATGATACAGATTTTATTTTTAAAATATTTTAATCTGTGTATGTTTTACAATGTAAGTTTAGAAGGACAAAAATAGTTTTGGAGACTTGTGACTGTGTAAAGCGTCAGTGGATTGAGGAATTTTAAAAAAAATATGAATTTCAAAGGTAAAAAGAAAACTGTTTTGCTTTAAGAATTTTAAAACACAACAAACAGAGAGGTTAAACAGAACTTTTGTTTTTGGTTGGAAAGTTACAGTTCACTTAACTAAATCAGATTTTGTCCAAACATTGAGACTCACAACATCTGAATTCAGCCATCATAGAGTTGAAGAGAAAATTATCCAAAAAGGACTTTCCAAGATCTTACTAAGCCTGCAATGAGAAATGCTCATCCTGGATTTCCTTCCACTCTCTGGGTAACCCCAGATCCACATCCACCACTATGATTCCAGTTTCCATAAAGAGGAACAGAGTTATGTGTGAAGAGCCACCTGCACAACTTACACAGTTCCATGTATGAGTTTATTGCAAGCCTACAGTGCAAGAGAAGAAGAATGCACTGCATAGGATGAGTGATCAAAGCAGAGTCCACTGAGCTTTCTCTCGGTCTGAAATGTTTCCTTTTGAGATTGGGTCTTCCTTGCCCTCTCTGCGCTGGTGACAGCAGGGTTTGCTCAGAGCCGGCATTCTTACAGTAGAAGCCCGGAGCTTACACTTTGCAATAGACGCTCCCTTGCTTGCCTTGCCCAGATGATTTTCCATTGCTATGCAAAAGCATGAACTCAGGACTTTCTCACACGCTTGGCCTTTCTGATGTTTATTGTCTTTCCTAGGGCATTTTAATTTTTCTAGTAACTATCTGATCATCCTTGTTTTCTGGCTTTCTTGTCACTTTTGACTCTTCATCTGGGAATATATCTTCTCCACCTCTTAGAACCTGGTTTGTAAGAAATCAGGCATGAGATTATGTAGCCCTGTATTTTCTCCAGTAAACTAATTGGAGGCTGGTCAGTCTGTCCTGTTCACGACTCTCACAGGAGATCTTCTGGGGCAGATGTTCCAAGTTTGTTACCATCAGTACCAGCTTTCCATAGCAGAATCGTTCAGGGTCTGCTGATACTACCCAAGACTCTGCCCACACAGATGAGAAATCAGGAGGTTTGCTAAAGTTATGTGGCTCTCCTTTGTCAATATAGCCACATCCTCAGTGACCCTGTGCCATCTGGCTTTAAGAATGTAACCTGACCAATGTAGCATGCCCATTTGACACAACAAAGTGGGAGAGGGCCTCAGAAACTCCAAAAATGAGTCATGATGGCCATCAAACTTTCAGGAAATGCCATGCTCCCTTTATTCAAAAGTAACAGTCATTATAGAAGAGAAGGATTCCAGGAGTCTCAAAATTCCAATTCCAAAATTTTCTTTTTTAAAATTTTTATTGAAATATAGTAGATTTACAATGTTGTGTTAGTTTCAGGTATACAGCAAAGTGATTTAATTATATATGTGTGTATATATATAATACTTTTTCATTATAGATTATTCGATTCTTATTTAGATTCTTTTTCAGATTTTTTTTATTATAGGTTATTACAAGATATTGAATATAGTTCCCTGTGCTATATGGTAGGTCCTTGGTTATCTATTTTATATATAGTAGTGTGTATATTTTACTCTCAAACTCCTAATTTATCCCTCCTTCCCATTTCCCCTTTGGTAACCATAGTTTGTTTTCTATGTCTGTGAGTCTATTTCTGTTTTGTAAATAAGTTCATTTGTAACTTTTTAAAAAAAATATTCCACATATAAGTGATATCATATGATATTTGTCTTTCCCTATCTGACTTCATTTAGTTTGATAATCTCTAGGTCTATCCATGTTGCTGCAAATGGCATTATTTCATTCTTTTTTATGGCTGAGTAATATTCCGTTGTATGTATGTACCACTTCTTTATCCATTTTTCTGTTAATGGACACTAGGTTGCTTTCATATCTTGGCTGTTGTAAATAGTGCTGCTGTGAACCTTGGGGTGCATATCTTTTCTAATTACAGTTTTCATCTTTTCCAGGTATATGCTCAGAAGTGGGATGGCTGGATCATATAACTCTATTTATAGTTTTTTTAAGGAACTTCCATACTGTTCTCCATAGTGGCTGTATCAATTTACATTCTCAACAGTGCAAGAGGGTTCCCTTTTCTCTACACCCTCTCCAACCTTTATTGTAGATTTTTTGATGATGGTCATTCTGACTGGTGTGAGGTGATACCTCATTGTAGTTTTGATTTGCATTTCTCTAATGATTAGTGATGTTGAGCATCATTTCATGTGTTTGTTGGCAATCTATATATCTTCTTTGGAGAAATGTCTGTTTAGATCTCTGCCCATTTTTTATTGGGTTTTTTATTTTTGGATATTGAGCTGTATGAGCTGTTTGTATATTTGGAAATTAATCCCATGTTGGTTGCATTGTTTGCAAATATTTTCTCCCAGTTCATAGGTTGCCTTTTCATTTTGTTTATGATTTCCTTTGCTATGCAAAAGCTTTTAAGTTTAATTAGGTCCCATTTGTTTATTTTTGTTTTTATTTCCATTGTTCTGGGAGACAGAGCCGAAAAAATATTGCTGTGATTTATGTCAAAAAGTGTTCTGCCTATGTTTTCCTCTAGGAGTTTTATAGTACCCGGACTTACATTTAGGCCTTTAGTCCATTTTGAGTTTATTTTTGTATATGGTGTTAGAGAATGTTCTAATTTCATTCTTTTATAATTTCATTCATTCTTGAATGTTCATTTTATTCAAGGTGTCCAGTTTTCCCAGCACCGCTTGTTGAAGAGACTATCTTTTCGTCATTGTATATTCTTGCCTCCTTTGTTGTAGATTAATTGACCATAGTGTGTGGGCTTATTTCTGAGCTTTCTATCCCGTTCCATTGATCTATATGTCTGTTTTTGTGCCAGTACTATACTGGCGGAAAAAACTAATTCCAAAATTTTCATTGTGTATTCTCATATCTTCTTCAGGCACGTCTCCTGTTACTTCAGTGTGGTACTCTATCTGAGCATGTGTTCATGAAGATAAACATCTTTTGTTGCTTCTTTTCATTTATCATTTATGATTTTGAGGCCTGTCTATTCTAATTCCATAACTCCCGAGTGGTTCCACCATCACTGAGAGGGGGTACCAGTTCCCAGGGGAAGCTGCACATATTGAGGCATAGTGTCTGTGAACAAATAAGCTCTCACAGCAAATCCAAAAAGAGAGAAAGTCAGAGAAAGTTTTCAAGTTGGACAGACATTTCATTCAGGCATTTACCACATTTCCTCACTTAGCCTTTTAAATCAAACCACAATGCCTTGAATGCCTACTGTGTATGTGGAATAAACAATCTTTAAGCAATAAAAATAATGTCAAGCCCAGATGAAAAGTTATTGTATCAGGTTTATTTTATTATTATTTTTTTGTTTAGATCCTTGCTACGCTATATGTCAGAAAAGATTTCTGACTGTTATGAAAAGTCTTAGGGGAAGGGAAAGGGAAGTTGTTTCTTTTTAAAGTGTAGGGCGGTAAATGTAATAATGGGCACTGATGTGTTATTTCTTTTGGGATTAGACGTGTTTGCTCCACTTCTACTGACCAGTCCTCTGGATGGGTCACGTTATGACTTTAGAGTGGGGTGGTGGCATGAATTTTGGAAAAGACACAGCCAACTCTAAAGTATATTGATTTTTCTGATATAATATGGGATCTCCATTAGGAGATGCTACGTGGGGTATTTCTGTAGGTGGGATGGGGTTTTGAGGACGGTAAAGAAATGATGTGTCATACCTTCAATATTAAGACAAGCTGAGCATTATTTGATCTGTTTCACTGTCTCTCATTCTCCTTTTTACTGTTACTTTCGTTCTCTGTATTCTGAAGTGATTTCAGAATCATTTAGTGACACAGGTTATCACTATGATAATTAATTATCATTGAACTGTCATTGAATGTGTTAATGGATGGTATTTGTTGATAAAATGCCAGATAACAGATAATTAATTATAATGCCTCATTTTGGGGAAAAACAACTCCATCAGAATGAGGTTAATGATCAGTTTGCCATCTGGCCTAGATTAAAGGGCTGTCTGGGTCAGTGTTGAGAAGCTGTAAGTTCCCTGAAGTGTCAGATGTATCTATTGCCTATTATGAACATTGTCAATATGACCCTGGAATTCAATGTTTACTGTCTGTAATTTAGCTGGGCTGAGTCCTAAGGGGTTTTTGGACTTAAGTAACCTGAATATATGGAAAAATTATGGAAGCAACGGAATGAGGCAGGAGAGTGATCCTGGTCTCAGGTAGCAGTACCTGCAAAGGGTGTGCTTAGAATATAAAGAATCATGGTGCACTTGAGTGTTGTAGAAGCAAGATGCTAATGTCTAGCAGCTCTATGGGACCAGGTAGTCAATTCATTCACAGTAGAATTCCAACTGGTAGCCAAAGAACTAGGAAGAGGCAACACTCCTGTTACCCATTCTTGTCCCCAAAAGAGTATCAGTTGTTTGCAGGTACTGGACAGGATGAGAAAGCAGTTCAGCAGTTTTGACTTTAGAATGAGCTCAACTTCTAGCTGAAAGTTGAAGTATAAACAGAAAAGAGAGTGAGAAGGTAAGGATTGTTACTGGTATGTTTTAAGCTACTATTTGAGGAGAGTGCTATTATGTGCCATGAACTATAATGACCTTATCATATTTTAACATTTATTGCAACCCTGTAAAATTGATGTTTTCATGTCTGACTTCCAGATTAAAAGACTGAGGAACAGAGAAGGTAGGTAAATTGCTCAATGTCACATATCTAGTAAGTTCTAGAGTCAGGTTTTTATCATAAATCGTTGTTGAATTTTGTCAAAAGCGTTTCCTACATCTATTGAGATGATCATATTGTTTTCATGCTTCAATTTGTTAATGTGGTGTATCACACTGATTGACTTGTAGGTATTGAAGAATCCTTACATCCCTGGTTTGAATCATGGTATGTGATTGAATCCCACTTGAATCATGGTATATGATCCTTTTAATGTATTGTTGGATTTGGTTTGCTATTCTTTTGTTGAGGATTTTTGCGTCTATGTTCATCAGTGATATTGGCCTGTAATTTTCTTTTTTTGTGGGTATCTTTGTCTGGTTTTGGTATTAGGGTGATGGTGGCCCATAGAATGAGTTTGGGAGTGTTCCTTCCTCTGTAAATTTTTGAAATAGTTTCAGAAAGATAAGTTTTAACTCTTCTCTAAATGTTTGATAGAATTTGCCTGTGAAGCCATCTGGTCCTGGACTTTCATTTGTTGGGAGTTTTTCTAAAATTTTTATTGGGATATAGTTGATTTACAATGTTGTGTTAGTTTCAGGTGTACAGCAAAGTGAATCTGTTATACATATACATATATCCACTGTTGGGAGTTTTTAAATCACAGTTTCAATTTCAGTACTTGTGATTGGTCTGTCCATATTTTCTATTTCTTCCTGTTTCAGTTTGGGAGATTCTAAGAATTTGTCCATTTCTTCCAGGTTGTTCATTTTATTAGCATATAGTTGCTTATAGTAGTCTCTTATGATCCTTGGTATTTCTATGGTGTCAGTTGTAACTTCTCCTTTTTCATTTCTAATTTTATTGAGTTGAGCCCTCTCCCTTTTTTCGTGGTGAGTCTGGCTAAAGGTTTATCAATTTTATTTATCTTTTCAAAGAACCAGCTTTTAGTTTCATTGATCTTTTCTATTGTTTTCTTCATACCTACTTCATTTATTTCTGCTCTGATCTTTATTGTTTCTTCTGCTAACTTTGGGTTTTGTTTGTTCTTCTTTCTGTAGTTGCTTTAGGTATAAGTTTAGGTTGTTTATTTGGGGTTTTTCTTGTTTCCTAAGATTGTATTGCTATAAACATCCCTCTTAGAACTGCTTTTGCTGCATCCCATAGGTTTTGGATCATCGTGCTTTCATTTTCATTTGTCTGTAGGTATTTTTTATTTCCTCTTTGATTTCTTCAGTGATCCATTGGTTGTTTAGCAGCATATTGTTTAGCCTCCATGTGGTTTTTTTTACAGCTTTTTTTTCTTGTAGTTGATTTCTAATCTCATGGCATTGTGGTTGGAAAAGATGCTTGATATGATTTCAGTTTTCTTAAATTTACAAAGAAGTCTTGCTTTATGGCCCAGCATATGATCTGTCCTGGAGAATGTTCCATGTGTACTTGAAAAGAATATGTATTCTGCTGCTTTTGGATGGAATACTCTATAAATATCAATTAAGTCCATCTGGTTTAATGTGTTATTTAAGGCCTGTGTTTCCTGATTTTCTGTCCTGATGATCTGTCCATTGATGTAAGTGGGGTGTTAAACTCCCCCGCTATTATTGTGTTACTGTCAATTTCTCCTTTTTATGGCTGTTAGCACTTACCTTATATATTAAGGTCCTCCTATGTTTGGTGCATATATATTTACAATTGTTATATCTATCTATCTATCTTTTTCTTGGATTGATCCCTCAATCATTTTATAGTGCCCTTGTCTCTTGTAATAGTCTTTATTTTAGTCTATTTTGTATGATATGAGTATTGCTACTCCAGCTGTCTTTTGATTTCCATTTGCATGGAATGCCTTTTTCCATTCCCTCACTTTCAGTCTGTATGTGTCCCTAGATCTGAAGTGGTCTCTTGCAGTCAGCATATGTATGGGTCTTTTTTTGTATCCATTCAGCCAGTCTATATCTTTTGGTTGGAGCAGTTAATCCATGTCTGTCTGTATCCAGAGATCTTTCTGCTTCAAGACAGCAAGCAAGCCAATGTAATGGGAATGAGGGAGAAGGTTGCAACTGCTGAGCCCCCAGGACACTGGACATTGCCCTAGACAACTGATGAAAGTTAAATAAACCCAGTTTTAATTCCCACTAACTTGTATGCTGGGCTATTTATTAGGTAAAGCACTCTTTTTTGCTCAGATCTAGAATTGATTGGGACAAGGAAAGGGGTATTTGGTTAATCCTGTGAGTAGAAAACAGCCATAAGTAAGCTTAGCTTTAATTTGGAAAAGGAAATCATCCACCTGTTGATTATACCGGGTTATTACTTATTTTATTATTTTTTAAGAGAAATGGAAAAACAAAATGAATGCATTTTAAAATATATTAAAATTAAAAATACATCTTGAACTAGTCAGTCAGAAGATCAAGAAAATAGAAGAGGTGAACAACACTATAAACAAACAGTGAAAACAAATAAATCTCTCTCTTTAAGAACACCCAAACAGGAGAATACACATTCTTCTCAAGTGTACATGGAACATTCTCCAGTATAGGCCATATGTTTGTTAGGACATAAAACAAGCCACAATAAATATAAAAGGACTGAGATCATACAAAGCATATTCTTAGATTACAATGTATGAAATTAGAAATCCATAACAAAAAAGAAATTTAGAAATTTGTAATTATGTGGAAATTAAGCACCAAACTGCTAAATAATCAATGGGTCAAAAAAAATCACAAGCAAAATTAGAAAATACTTTGTGATAAATGACAAACATATTAAAACTTACTGTATGCAGCTAAAGCAGTGCTTAGAGGTTAATTTATAACTATAAATATCTATATTAATTATAAAAAGAATGATCTCAGATTGACATGACTTGCCAACTTAAAAAATTATTAAAAAATATATATAGGGGGCTTCCCTGGTGGTGCAGTGGTTGAGAGTCCACCTGCCGATACAGGGGACGCGGGTTTGTGCCCCGGTCTGGGAAGATCCCACATGCCACGGAGCGGCTGGGCCCGTGAGCCATGGCCGCTGAGCCTGCACATACGGAGCCTGTGCTCTGCAACGGGAGAGGCCACAACAGTGAGGCTCGTGTACCGCAAAAAAAAAAAAGATATATGCACATCAATGTTTATTGCAGCATTATTTACAGTACCTAAGATTTATAAGCAATCTAAGTGTCCATTGATAGATGAATGGATAAAGACGGTGTGGTATATTATATACATATATATATACACATACACAGAGAGGAATATTAGTCATAAGAAAAAGAAAATTAAATTTTACCATTTGTAACACCATGGATGAATCTAGACGGTATTATGCTAAGTGAAATTAGTCAGAGAAAGACAAATACTGTATGATCTCACTTACCTATGGAATCTAAAAAACAAATAAAATAAAAACAGACTCATAGATACAGAGAACAAACAAGTGGGTGCCAGAGGGGATGGGGGGGTGCAAAATAGGTGAAGGAGTTTAAGAGGTACAATCTCCAGTTATAAAATAAGTCACAGGGATATAATATACAGCATAAGGAATATGGCCAGAAATATTGCAGTAACTTTGTATGGGTGCAGATGGTTACTACACTTATGGTGATCACTTCATAATGTATGCCAATGTCAAATCACTATGTAGTACACTGGAAACTAACATAATATTGTATGTCACTTATATTTCAATTAAAAATAACTAAATTGAGATACTACTTCACACTCAATATCATGGTTATAATCAAAAAACACAGATAATAAGAAGTATTGACAAGGATATGGAAAAACTGGAACTCCGTACATTGCTAGTGGGAATGCAAAATGGTACAAACTGCTTTGGAAAACAGTCTGGGAGATCCTCAAAACACTAAAATAGCCTTATCACATATATTAGTTTCCTAGGATTGCCATAATCAATGACTACAAACTAACTTGGTAGCCTAAAAAAACAGAAATGTATTCTTTCACAGTTCTGGAGGTCAGAAGTCTAAAATAAAGTTTATTGATAGGGATACACTCCCTCTGAAGTCTCTAGGTGGGACTTCTTCCTTGCCTCCCTATTTTTGGTGGCTCTGAGTGTTTCTGTGGTTTGTGGCTGCATAACTCCAATCTCTGCTTTTATCGTCACATGGCCTTTTCCTCTGTATTTTTCTGTCTCTTACAAGGACACTTCTCATTGGACTTAGGGCCCATCCAGGTAATCCAAGATGATCTCATCTCAAGATCCTTAACTTAATTACATCTATGATAATTTCTCATTCATAGATTCTAAGGTTGAGACATGGATATATCTTTTTGGGGAGCCACAATTTAACCTATTACATCATATAACCCAGCAGTTTTCCTCCGAGGTATATACTCAAGAGAAATGAGAACATATTTCCATGCAAAACCTTGTATATGAATGTTCATAACAGTATTATTTTTAATAGCCAAAATGTAGAAACAAACTAAATGTCCCTTAGCTGATGAATAAATAAAACATGACATACCCATGTAATGAAGTATTATTTAGCAACAAAAAGGAAAAAAGTATTGATTCATGCTACAATGTGGTTGAATCTTGAAACATTCTAAGTGAAAGAAGCCAGACACAGAAAAACATATATTGTATAATTCAATTTATAGGAAAGTCCAGAACAGGAAATTCTATAGAGACAGAAAGTAGATTAGTGGTTTCCCCAGGGATGAGATATGGGCTGAGAGAGAAAGGAATTGACTACTAATGGGTACATGTTTGGGGAGATGATGAAAATGCTCTGAAATTGGTTGTGGTGATGGTTATACTACTCTGTGAATAATTAAAGGCCACTGAATTATACAGGTGAATTGTACTGTATGTGAATTATATCTTAATAAATCTGTTAAACAATAAATTCTGAATAATTACTTAGTAGATGATGTTGTGTTTGCTAGAGAGTGAATTCCCAAAGCAAGAATTTGGATTTATTCATATCTACCAGTGAGACTATAGATCTTTGCACACTGCAGGTGGCCAATGCGTATTTGTGGTAGAGAAAATGATTCAAGAGAGGGGAATCAATTTTGGGATAAGCTTACCAGAATGCTGTGGAAGCACAGAGAAGCAACCCAGATCAGTGTAGAAGAATCTGAGGATTCTTCACAGAGCCAGGCTTTGGAGCTGGGTTTAGAAGGATAAAGAAAAGTGCACCAGGCCAGTAAGGAGGCCACAAAGGCTTATCAAGCAAATGAACAGCCTGGACAAATGTGCACAGAAAAACAAATTGACTCAGTTGGCATATAGGGTGCAACTGGAGAAATGGCAAGAAAGTAGCCCAGAAACAAAAGTGGCAGCTGTATCTCAAAATGCTTTTTTTATACTTTTGGACTTTAACCTATGTTTCCCAATGTGTGCTTTAATAAATTGCTTCTCAAATTATCTGTGGTAAGGACCAGATTTTTTGTTTTTATTGTTATTTTTAATCTGTCATGAACTGATACTTTTTAAAAAACAATAATGATGAATTACTAGAAAAATGAAATGAGAAAAACAAAACAAAAAACAAGCCTGCCGATAATGCTCTTGGCAGCAATGTCAAGTTACTATAAAATTTTCTAAATATTTACTCTTGATTTCTGTATTTTTCTCATTGCATATAATTAATAAACAATTTCTGAACCAGCACTGGTACACAGACTACATTTTGAGTAGCACAGGTCTAAAGAACGTATCTCAAAAGATGCCCTGAGACACCAGTGATCAAATGTGTATGAGAAACATCAGGAATTGTATCTGCCATATCCTCCTCCAGGAGAGGCATAAATAGCATTATCAAACTAAAAACCCTAAGAAATCTTGCAATAAATAAATTGACTTACATTTGCTTAAATTAGCATTTACAGTTTTTTTCTTTTTTTCATTTATTCATGAATGCATTTATTTTATCTTTCATTAATCAAATGTTTGTTGAGTGCCTACTATTTGTCCAGTAACATTCTAGGCACTGAGGATACAGACAAAAGTCCCTGCTCTCATGTACCTTGTGTCCCAGTGGAGGATACTGGCAAAAAACTAAATAAGTAAAGAAGATTAGAGTGAATTTGGTTATGATAAATGCTGGGGTGACAAGTGAGACAGTGACAGTGTCCAACAAGAGGTGCTGCAGTTAAATATGTTCTCACTGAAAAGATGACATTTGGGTAAAAACCAAAGGTGAGAAAGCAAACCATGCAGATCTGGGGTGGGAGGGAGAGTGATTAAAAAGAGAGATCATTATGTGCAAATGCTCTGATGCAGGTGGATGACTGTAAATTTGAGCAAGAGCTAGAACAAAATGAGTGGGAAGAGAGAGGTGAGAAAGAAAGTCAGAGGGGTAGGAGGGGGCCAGATCATGTAAGGCTTTATAGGCCTGTGTGAGATTATGGCTTTTACTCTGAGTAGGATTGGAGGGTTGGATCAGAGGAGTGGCATCATCCAAGTTGTGTTTCCACAGGACCATTCTGGCTCCTCTGTAGAGAAGGGATTACAGGAAACAAAGTTTTAAGCAGGGATACCAACTCCTAAGTTATTGCGGTAATTGAAGCTTGAGATGGACAAAGCTTAGGGTGAAGTGTAAGTAATGGAGGTGGTGAAAGTGGTTGGATTCTGAATGTACTACAGACGAAAGTCTGATTGAAGTATGTTAAAGAGGAATTTGGACTAAAGGAGTTGAAGGGACACCATAGAAACTCTCTTGAGGAGTTTGGGGCAGTTGCTGGATGTGAAATAAGTGGGGTTTTGATGATGATGATGATGATGATGATGATGGTGGTGGTGGTGGTTATGAGAAAATAATATGTTCATATGCTAAGGAACAAAGTAACAATATAGGGGGGAGAGAACCAATGTCTTTGAGCAAGAAGAGGAAAAGGAGTCTTGTGCATAGATGGAGCAACTGGTCTTAACTAGGAGCAGCTTCAGAAAGGAGGGAGGTAAGAAATGCAAAGGAGCATAAGAGAATACTACAAGCAACTATATGCCAATAAAATGGACAACTTGGAAGAAATGGACAAATTGTTAGAATGGTACAATCTCCCAAAACTGAACCAGGAAAAAATAGAAAATATGGACAGACCAATCACAAGTATTGAAATTGAAACTGTGATTAAAAAACTCCCAACAAACAAAACTCCAGGATGAGATGGCTTCTCAGATGAATTCTATTAAACATTGAGAAAAGAGTTAACACCTATCCTTCTGAAACTATTCCAAAAAAATTGCAGAGGAAGGAATATTCCCAAGCTTATTCTATGAGGCCACCATCACCCTGATACCAAAACCAGAAAAAGATACCACAAAAAAAAATTACAGGCCAATATCACTGATGAACAGAGACACAAAAATCCTCAACAAAATGCTAGCAATCCAAATCCAACAATACATTAAAAGGATAATACACCATGATCAAGTGGGATTTATCCCAGGGATACAAGGATTTTTCATGTCTGCAAATCAATCAGTGAGATATGTCACATCAACAAATTGAAGAATAAAAATCATATGATCATCTCAGTAGATGCAGAAAAAGCTTTTGACAAAATTCAGCACCCATTTATGATAAAAACTCTCCAGAAAGTGGGAAGAGGGAACCTACCTCAACATAATGAAGGCCATTTATGACAAACCTACAGCTAACATCACACTCAACGGAAAAAATCTGAAAGCATTTCCTCTAAGATCAGGAACAAGGATGTTCGCTCTTGCCACTTTTATTCAACATAGTTTTGGAAGTCCTAGCCATGGAAATGAGAAGAAAAAGAAAAGGAATCCAAATTGGAAAAAAAGAAGTAAAACTGTCACTGTTTGCAGATGACATGATACTATACATAGAAAATCCTAAAGATGCTACCAGAAAACTACTAGAGCTCATCAATGAATTTGGTAAAGTTACAGGATACAAAATTAATACACAGAAATCTGTTGCATTTCTATACACTAACAATGAAAGATCAGAAAGAGAAATTAGAGAAACAATCCCATTTACAATCACATCAAAAATAAAATACCTAGGAATAAACCTACCTAAGGAGACAGAAGACCTGTACTCCAAAAACTATAAGATGCTGATGAAAGAAATCGACAATGAAACAAACAGATGGAAAGATATATCATGTTCTTGGATTGGAAGAATCAATATTGTCAAAATGACTATGCTACCCAAGGCACTCTACAGGTTCAATGCAATCCCTATCAGCTTACCCACTGGTGGGTTTTTTAGTGGCATTTTCCACAGAACTAGAACTAAACCCTTAAAATTTGTATGGAGACACATACAAAGCAATCTTGAGAAAGAAAAATGGAGCTGGAGGAATCAGGCTGCCTGACTTCAGACTATACTACAGGGCTATAGTCATCAAAACAGTATGGTGCTGGCACAAAAACAGAAATATAGATCAATGGAACAGGATAGAAAGCCCAGAAATAAACCCATGCACCTATGGTCAACTAATCTACAACAAAGGAGCCAAGAGTATACAATGGAGGAAAGTTGGTCTCTTCAATAAATGGTTCTGGGAAAACTGGACAGCTATGTGTAAAAAAATGAAATTAGAACACTCCCTAACACCATACACAAATACAAACTCAAAATGGATTAAAGACCTACATGTAAGACCAGATACTATAAAACTCTTAGAGGAAAACATAGGCAGAACACTCTGCCATAAATTGCAACAATATCTTTTTCGATCTGTCTCCTAGAGTAATGGAAATAAAAATAAACAAATGGGACCTAATTAAACTTAAACGATTTTTGCACAGTAGGGAAACCATAAACAGAATGAAAAGACAGCCCACAGATGGGAGAAAATATTTGCAAATGATACAACCGAAAAGGGGTTAGCCTCCAGAATTTACAAACAGCTCATGCGGCTCAATATCAAAAAAACAAACAACCCCATCAAAAAACAGGCAGAAGGGACTTCCCTCGTGGTGCAGTGGTTAAGAATCCACCTGCCAATGCAGGGGACCAGGGTTTGAACCCTGGTCCGGGAAGATCCCACATGCTGTGGAGCAACTAAGCCCATGCACCACAACTACTGAGCCTGCGCTCTAGAGCCTGCAAGCCACAACTACTGAGCCCACGTGCCACAACTACTGAAACCCACGCACCTAGAGCCCATGCTCCACAACAAGAGACACCACCACAATGAGAAGCCTGCGCACCACAAGGAAGAGTAGCCCCCACTTGCTGCAACTAGAGAAAGCCCGCACGCAACAATGAAGAGCCAATGCAGCCAAAAATAATAAATTTTTTAAAATGGGCAGAAGAACTAAATAGACATTTCTCCAAAGAAGAAATACAGATGGCCAAGAGGCACGTGAAAAGATGCTCAACGTTGCTAATTATTAGAGAAATGCAAATCAAAACTACAATGAGGTATCACCTCACAACAGTCAGAATGACCATCACCAAAAAATCTATAAACAATAGATGCCGGAGAGGGTGTGGAGAAAAGGGAACCCTCCTGCACTGTTGGTGGGAATGTAAACTGGTACAGCCACTGTGCAAAACAGTATGGAGGTTCCTCAAAAAACTAAAAGTAGAGTTTCCATATGATCCAGCAATCCCACTCCTGGGCATATATCTGGAGAAAAACATGGTTCAAAAGCATACATGCTCCCCCATGTTCATTGCAGTGCTGTTTACAATAGCCAAGACATGGAAGCAACCTAAATGTCCATCGACAGATGAATGGTTAAAGAAGATGTGGTACATATATACAATGGAATATTAATGAAATAACGCCATTTGCAGCAACATGGATGGACCTGGAGATTATCATATTAAGTGAAGTAAGTCAGAGAAAGACAAATATCATATGATATCACTTATATGTGATATCTAAAAAAATGATACAAATGAACTTATTTACAAAATAGAAGCAGACTCACAGACTTAGAGAACAAACTTATGGTTACAAGGGGGGAGGGGGGAGGGATAGATTGGGAGTTTAGGATTGACATGTATACACTTCTGTATTTAAAACAGATAACCAACAAGGACCTACTGTATAGCACAGGGAACTCTGCTCAATATTCTGTAATAACCTAAATCAGAAAAGAATTGGAAAAAGAATAGATACAGGTACATGTATAACTGAATCACTTTGCTGTACACCTGAAACTAACATCACATTGTTAATCAACTATACTCCAATATAAAATAAAAATTAAAAAAAGAAAGGAGGGAGGTATATGAACATAGATACAGATAGGTGGGTAGCTATAGTGGCGGAAGCTAGAGGAATTTCTTTTCTGATTGCTTCTATTTTTTCAGGAGGTTTTAAGCTGAGAATGAGGATGGAACAGGTACAAGAAAGGTGAGAGACAATATGAACCAGTTGTCTGGGAGAGGGGGCAAGTATGGTCTGTAGGAGATATTACTGTATCTACCACAGTAATGTGGTTTAATGGCCAGGCAGCCTTGAGGGCTCTCAGGTTAGTGACCATGAACTTAAGGTGAGACCTCTCAACATGGCTGGGTAGTTTAAGCACACTACCCTTTTTCATGCTATGCTTCTTGCCAGTCAGCTGAAATTATTTGTGAAATACCATTCTAGGTCATAGGTGAACAGTTTTAGGCAGGACATAAAAATGTTCAAATTTACATAGTAAGAGGGTCCCCACGACATCAGCAAGTAGGATGGATTCATAGGGAATGAGATGGAGGTTAAAAATTTAGGTAGTAGGCTATTGAGACAGTCAGGCAGGAATCGAGAATGAATAGAGATTCTTTTATTTTCGTTTGTGTCTATACGTGGTTCAGATAATGTCATATTTGAGGAGATATTCTCTTTTTCCACAGAGCAACGAAGGAGTACATCCCCTACAGTCCTCAATATAAGATGGTTTTGGCATTTGCTTTTGATTAACCTTGTTCTGGGACTGCCATATGCCAATTCCGCAGACCTCAGCATCCTCCATCTGCCTTTACTCTCTACAAGAGGCAGGAAAGAGAGATGCTGGCCAGGTTGTGTGATTTTTATTTGCATGAATGAACTAGTCTTGCACTGCTTACATTCTACTGTTTTCTAGCCCCAAAACTCTTCAATACCAGAAGAAATTTCTTATTGACATGAAGCCATTTCTGATTGTTTTATGAAGTTCTTTCTATGGAGGGAGAAGCTCAGAAGATGAGGAATTGAGACAGTAAATAATGGTGAAGTATTATCTGAAAAAATTGCTTACTGAGAATTGAGAGCTGGAGATATTTTTATCTCATTTTGGAAAAATTCTGAAAAACATAGCTGGCATGCTAAAAGGCATTAAACTTGGCAGGAAGGTAAAGAAAAGGGGCCAGTAAGCTGCCAACAAGGAATTAAAAGAGATCATGGAATATAACCCAGAGCTCTGTCAGGCTGCTAGGGTCGGTCCAGGAGAAGGAGCAGGACATAACAAATGATCATAAGCTGAGACCTGATTCATTCAGTGGGAAATGAAGGTGGAAGCAAAGGAAGAAACCTAGACTTTACTAAATGAAAGATTTCTTTTTTAAAGTAGCCTTAGTAACATGGACAGAGAGTGAGAATGGAAATGTTCAATACAATAGACATGATGGTGCTTCACACAACTGAAGAAGAAATGTGCAAAGACCACAAAAAAGATCACCAGATTCAGAATTTGACTCATTAGAAATGTTCCATCAGAGGAGAAGATATAGGAAAAGCTCAGGACAGCCTGAATCCCCTGGATAAGCAAGGAGCGTCATATGAAGAAGTGTCCCTTGGAGTTCTTAAACAGCATATCTTGAGCTCTTTGGGAGTCTGGAAATTCATAAATAGCATCATACTCTGTAATTCATCCTGTAAAATGAACTAAATGTAACTGTGTAATGGAATAATTGCTCCAGCTATGTGGGCATGATGAGGGCTACCCAGGAATAATCAAAGAGCAGCAAATCTACATGGAGCTGGAGGGATGGGTCAGCCTAGCTGACTCCACAAATAAGCTTACTGAGCTTACCTGCTTCTCTTGGAAACTGATTCACACATATCCTAAGAGTGACTTAAAAATGAAGGCAGCAAATGTAAAGTTTCCCTAGACCAAGAGAAATTCCTTGTTTAAATTATTTGAATTTACAGAATGACACATCTTGACCCAAGCCAATCCAATTTGTTGAAAGACAAAAAATAGGAAAAATTGAATCAGATTCACATTAACTGCTAAATAGAAAGCCTACTGCAAGGTCTACATTAGGGTGACCAACTGTCCCAGTTTGCCTGGAACTGAGGGAATTCCCCAGAACTCAGGACTCTCAGTGCTAAAACTGGAACAGTCCTGGATAAACTAGGGTGGTTGGTCACCCTATGAGCTGCCCTGGTCACTACCCTATGCAAAGACTAATTTGTTCAAATCCCCCTTGAATTTCTACCCCTGAATCATTTCTATGAACTTCATTTTAAACTTAAACTATCCAGAATTGAACCAAAAGAATCTGAAAAAGATAGTGCTATATGCAAAAAAAAATATATTGAAGGAAGACGAAAAAGAAGAAAACATTAATATAAAACAGAAACTGTTAAACCAAGCTGTCAACCTTGAACAAAATTCTTTATTTCCACTAATATTTGTGCTAAAAAACTACTGCTTAGTTGAGCTTTCAAAAAAGGATGCCTTTTTTAATGCTCCTTAATATTGGGGGAATTATGTTAGTAAATTGAGAAGGATTATCTACTTATTCTGTTTGGAAAATTGACTCATTACCTCTGTTACAGAAAGGGATGAGGGTGTCTTAGCATCAGAAGCATTTTACCCTGAAGTCATGATGATGAATCAGGAATTCAATCAGGCTGTATCTCCAGTGAATTGCACTGTCAAACAATAGAACCAACTGAAGCCTTGCTCACGGCCTTCTCAAGTTTTAGTGTGCCTTAGAATCTCTTTGGGAGCGAGTTAAACACTTAGTCTCTTGGGCCTCCTCCCCAGAGTCTTACGCAAGGCCCCTGAATCTGCTGTTAATGATGTACTCTAGTTCCTTGCTACTCGAAGTGCAAATTGGTCCAGCAGCATTGGCCCCAGCTGGGAGCCTGTGAGAAAAGTGAAATCTCAGGCCCCACCCTAGACCTACTAAATAGCATAAGGTTTGAGGTGTCCTGCCCTTGAAGATTGAGACAGTGGTCCAAGGACCAGATGTTGAGAAAAGAAATACAGTCTTGCATCTTCTGGGCCAAGAATAACACCACCACCAAAACTTAATGTGTCTGAGTGCTTATTATGTCCCAGGCATTAACTCTAGTGCTCTACCATGGCTTAGCTCAGTTAATCCTCCTAACAAACCTCTAGAGGTCCTTGGTTTTAGATGAGGAAAGGGAGGCTGTAAAAACAGGAAGTTCCCAAGTTCAGCAGCAAGTGAGTGATAGGACCTGGCTTCAAAAAGGCAGGTGGTCTGATTTTAGAGCTGGGTACTAAGCAGTCACACACACTATGTACCCTGGCAAACAGGTATGCAAAGGTGAAAGGAGATGGGAACCATGTTTAATCAGCAGTTCAGGGAAGACGTTCCCCAAAGCCTGAAAAGCAAAAGCTGTTAAGGCTTCAGTTTACTGTGTTGCTGATGATGAATGACAGATACGCTTTCTGGGGATCCTGTGTTGCCTCAGTCCCCTCACCTGCAGTCTGTGGATGCCACACCTTACCTCACAGCAGCACTGTCGTGAGGCTTAAATGAGCTGCCTGAAGCAAAGGGCAGGGCTCGAATGGATGAGGGCTCAAGAAGTCTCACAATGTGCAAAGTGAGCTCTTTGTAGTTTGAGAAGCCTGGATGGGGCTTTCGGTTCTGCTCATCATCAAATTGTACCTCAGTTTCCTCGCCTGTAAAATGAGGTTAGTAAAACCCATCTTCTAGGATTACCGGAGGAATTATATGAAATTATGTTCATTAGGTATCAAGCCTACAGTTCCATATGAAGAATTCAATAAATGATTATTATGTACCTTTACCTGTCATAATCGTTTTACCCCGAATTTTAAGCCATTATCCTCTGGCAGATAATTATAAAGTCTCAGCATTGGAAGGAATCTTAGAAGTTGTACGTCTCCTGCTTGTCTCACCCTCAAGTCTGCATGTTTTATCAGCACAGCTGACTCACATGTTACTATAAAATGAGCCTCTGTTTCCTAAACAAAAGAACCTTCTCTTTGAGTGTAAAGTGACTGCCATAAAGCAGTGGAAAATACTCTACTGGTGGTTAAAAGTGACCTAAAGTATGGGTAGCCCCAAGTGAAAATATGGGTAGCCCCATGTGAAAATAATTTTCTTGAATAAGCACATATCAATAATGAAACAGGTTTATCAGTATTAATTAAAATAAGAACAAAACTGTGTATTCCCTTTGTTAAGGAATACAGCCTCTCTTCACACTAAAAACTTTCATGGTATTACCCATTTTTAAAAGGCCCTGCAAAAAGGATTCTTTTTTCCCCCCCGAGATAGCAGAAGCTTCGGCTTTCTTCTCACACTCTGACTTCTCCAAAGAAACACAATTCCACATGCAGGACAAATGATAGTACTAGTGGTGACAATGGTAATGCTGATTACAGCATCTGTCATCATGATAGTAGCTGCAATAATGGAGACTGATATTTATTATGTATTTAGTTTGTGCTAGGTGCTGTTTGAGCACTTTATTAAGTATTTGTCAAAACCACCCCATGAGGGAGATCTTATTACTATTATCCCCATTCAGGTTAAATAAAGTGCCCAAGACCATATAGTTGGTAAACGTGGAAGCCAGTGTGGGAACCTAGACAGTGTGATGACAGAGCCCAAACGCCTGATAACAGAGCATGCCAACTCACATAAAAGAGACTCATTCCCTGTCCAGGAATTTCTAACCCTCTACTCTCCAGGATTCTTCTCTCCTGACAGCTTCTAACTGCCGCCTTCTCCTTCCATGTAGGCTGGATCTTGGATGTAAGTACTCCTAGCTGCGTATTAGAGAATTTAAAATACAGAATTTCCAATGCAGTGGCATTAATTCATAGAATTCTGCTTTTTTACTTCCTTCTTTTAGAATGTTAACTTTTGAAATTCTTTGGCTTATTTCCAACATGTGCAATTATCACAGATTCGCTTAATGACTAAATCCTTAGCGGTTTAAACCAAGAAGTTGGGGAGGCAAATTCTCCCTGCTAGCTTCTGGAAGGTTAGAAAAAGGAGAATCACTTATTTTTTTCCTTTTTATTTAGCTGCCAACATACTAAACTTATTTCAGCTAGCTTAGGTTCTATAAGGAATCATTGTATTTTCTTTTAAGTGACTAAAAATCCTTAACCATCTTCAATGTTCAGAAGCTCTAAGAATTGCTCTCTTACAGTTTCCTTTTCCTTCAATCTTCACTTGACTTTGGACCAGAAAATAGACTTGAAACTTTGGTACACTGTAACCAGCAAAGATGTTTTCACATTTTCTCACATGTCTTTTTGCAAAAATTACTGAGACCACCTTAAGATCGTTTTGATTACTGTTACCACACCACTGATATAGTCAGTAACCTTGTGACTACACGATGTGACTTCATTAAGGAATCTTTCATTTGTCATTGTGGAGAGAAAATCGCTTTTGAGTTATCTTCCCTGCAACAAAAACAGCAGTAACCACTGACTTCTGTATAGTACACTACAACTTAAAGGGCATTCACACGCTTTTGATTCTTCAAACAATGTTGCAAAATAGGGATTATTATTGTTTTTGTTTTATAAATAAAGAAAATCAGGAACCAAGAGATTAAGTGACATGTTTCTATAGTGGAACTAGGATTCAAACCACGTTTCTGACTTCAATCTCTTTTACTACCCCACAGACTTGGATTCACTTGCATTAGAATATTTTCCGGGATTTTATGCCACCATTGATGTTTGGGTCTGTGATCATATTTTACAAATGTTAGCAGTGACATTTCACCTTATGCTACTGCTCTTTTCAGCCACAAAATGCCAGATGGGAAAGCGATCTTGTTACTCATTAATCAGGAAGAGCAATAATTATGGAATGAAAACTATCTTCAGATTACAAACAACCACTAGCTCTTATTACAGGTCTAAGAAATTTATCCCATTGCCTGTGAATAGGACATTGAATTTCCATTATCAAAAAAAAAGAGTATTCTTTTCAATGTATGAAATACTTCTCATGTGATTTACATTCAGTTTTATGTCATTTTTGCTCTGTGTTTAAACCCACCCATATTTCCTCATATCTGTAAGCAGGATATCTAAAGTTTAATGCCTTGAATTCTCACTTTTGCAAATTCCAGATTATTTTATGACTGAAATTATTGTAAATACTGATTGGCACATGATAGAATCTCAATAAGATATCTTCACGAAAAATAACTTATATTTGTAAAGCAATTAAAATTTGTAAAGTATTGTCAAGTGCTTTTATTTAATCCCTATAATACTCCTATGAGTAGGCAAGGGAAATATTATTATTAAACTCAATTTATAGATGCTGAACAGAGTCACAGATATGAGAAGTGACTTACCCAAATCCATTGAACTATCAGGTATGGGAAAATCAAATGGAAACTTGATGTAGAGGAAAAATTGAGAATTTAGCAGTGGCCCTGTAAAGTTGTAGGTGCCTATTAGATATCTAAGAGGAGTTTGATATGAATCCTGAGATGTCCAGGGCATGGAGATGAAATTGAGAGTTGTTAGGATATTGATGGATTTAAAGCGATAAGCCTGGATGAGGTCATTGAGAGAACAAGACAGAAAAAGAAGGGGAGATGACCTGAACCCTGAGGCACTCCAACATTCAGAGGTAGGAAAATAACAAAGCACCAACAAAGAAGAATAAGCAGAGGTATTGGTGAGAATGGAAAAAAGTAGTTAACTGTGTCCTGAAAGATAAGAAAACTTTTATAAGGAAAGGAAGTGGTCAGCTGATAAATATGCCAAGTAAGGTAAAGACTGAAAATTACATCTTACATTTAGCAATGTAGCAGTCATTACGGTCCTTGCTAAGAGAAATTTTGGATTAGAATAAATTCAAGAGAGTATGGGAGGAGAGGAATTGGACACAACAAATATAAACAATTCTACTGTAAAACAAAGGGTGGAGATTAAAGGTCTAAAGACTAAGTCTAGGGGATCTAAAGACCCTAAGACTAAAGGCTCTTCATTGTTTACTTGAAGATTAACTGATTTATTAGCCCCCAGTGGATAAAATCAATCAGGGCTTTTGGTATCAATGATGACATTATGAACCACAAGTGCCAGGAAGGGAGAATTATTAAAGGCCTCACTCTTTTTCCCTCCTGGGGAATCTCTGTAAGCCCTGGGGAATAGGGTGTCCGTGGTAGCCTCTAACTGAATTTGTCAGTTATAATCTCTCACTGGCAGGGCCTGGAGTTGAAGACAGTGTTACTGAGAGCAAATCCTGATCTCAGCAATAATGAAAAAAAAAAAAAAGGTGGAGGGAGGGGTAAAGTTGAAAAACTGAAAACAAAATAATAGAAGTACAATACAAAAGTAAAACATAAGTTGATAAGCAATGGAAAGTAGGACTTGTCTTGAGTATCTTATCTTTTTCAGTAGATATTTGCAGGTACTTCTTAAATGAAGTAAAGTTGTCAGTAGATTAGATGTTCAATAAATATAATATCTTTTTCCAGGACCTCCAGACCTACCTTGTCATTCTCCCTCAGATCCCCTCTCTCCAATATATCTGAGGAATGTGCAGTAGATTTGAAAGTCATCATAGAAGGATGAGTATTTATAACAGAAAGATAGAGAAGGAAGCCCTCGATCTTTTTTTTTTTTTTTTTTTGCTTAGGGAGAGAAAAAAAGGTTCAGGGAAGTTATATAATTTATTTGCTCAAGTTCTGTGTTTTCTGACTCAGTGTATCATTCTTTCAATCAGTTATACTGCAGTATGAAAAGTCCTGTGAATTAGATGGACTCTAGCGAATGGACAATGGGGAAAGGGAAATTGAGAAAGGCATTGTAAACAAGGGCAGGTGGAAGCCCCTGAAGCACTGAGAATAATTTACATTTGATACAGAAGGTGACAGGCAGCCCTGGAGGTTTGAGAAAGGAAAATATGCAGTCAAAACTATGAGCAAGGAAGATTATTTTGACAGCTTTTGGTACTGATTGGACATTTCATAGTATAAAGCAATATTTGAGGTCTTGGGAAACATATTTTATATCCCTTGATTTTTTAAAATACTTCCAATATTACATAAATTGCTGTATATTCTAGGAATTAGGCACTTTGTTTTGATTTGTTTTGCTTCGTTTCAGGAGGTCATGCAATTGAGTCATGTGACTGATACTTATTAGCTCAAACCCAATCATCTCATTTGGCTCAGCATGATTTTCACAATATAGAAATGATTCTGATATTTATTCAAGTTGAATAGAGATGTATGATTCCATCAAGTTAATTATTAGCAAGAAAGAAAAAAATGAAAGTGTGATATTGTTTAAATAGCAGATGTGTTAATACAAAGTAATTATGTTGACTGAAAATGAGCAGTTCCACCAGGCAGACACCCAATTTTTCCCCCTACCAGTGTCTACACTGAATGTCTTTTAATACACCAGAAAATTACTGGGCAGACTTGAAATAACAAAGCAATCGTTCCAGGCTTTGTTTAAAATTCCTCTAGAGAATAGGACAAATAAAATGATTACAGTGATTTGAGTGGCTGGAATTTTATAGCTATTCACTTAGAAAAACAATCTCCCAATTAGTTGAAAATTGATAGCTTTTGATATTTCCTGAAATGTTTTCTGCATTAAGAGTATTGATCTGTACTTCTATTCAGTAGGTTACCTGAGAGGTTATCCTCATTATAATGATCATATGCAAAGACTGTACTTACAAACATACATTATTTTACTATTTCAAATTTATGGTCTAAATGTATTACCCATATAGGAACTTGTATTGTTTGTACTATTAACACTATTGCAACAATATTATGTTGAATATTAGTGAATCTGGAAGCTTTATTTTCTTCCACTCTAATTGTCTTGGCTAGGGTTCTAAATTTAATGCTTTCATTTCCTCTGTAATTTCGGTAGAGAATAAGCAAATTCACTGGATTTCCCAACCTGAGTATTTGAAAAGTCTGAGTGTGGATTGTGATTTTCTAAGGTCAAGTGTGTTAGAGTTATAAGTATTCAAGATATTTACTTACAAAGCGAAATGGATGGACTGTGAAATGAATACTGTGCCACCAAGTCTATTAGCTATATGCTTCCTCTGTAACGAAAAACCAAACAAATGCTGCCTTAAACAAGTAGACCTTAATTTCCTCTCATACCAAGAAGTTTGGAAGTAATTACTTACTTTGGTTTTGTGGATCAACCATGTTGAGCCATGATTTGGAATCTCTTGTATCTTTCACTCACGCTCACAAGACAGCTGCCTGAAGTCCAGGCGAAACATCCATGCTCGAGGCAAGAAGAAGGGAGAAGGGAAGTGTCAGCTCTGAGCATGTCAGTCCCATTTATCAGAAAGCACTAACTCTACCAGCAATCCAGCAGACTTCTGTTTACACCCCATTGGCTGGAACTGTATCACATGACCATCCCAACGTACAAGGGGGTCTGGGAAGATGTCCTCTTCACAGTCTTTCTAGTGGAGGCAGACAAGGAAGAGTTTGGGAATGAGCATTGCTTAATTAGTCAGCCAACCATGTCTGCAACAGTCAGTGAGTTATATGAAAGAGTTTCCATGCCCAGGGTTTCCGTGGCTCTGCTATACTTAATTCTGTTTAAGATTCCACCGGAAGTTAGGAAGGGATTACTAATGCAGACATCCAGGGGGTATGCATGAACATGGCCTTGAAATAGTCACCTACTCCCCAACAAGATACAAGAGGCACCAGAAAGTCTAGGTCAGGTCAGGGTGCAGACTTCCCTCTTACTGATTCCTTTCTCCTCTTTTGATCATTTCTAGTATTTAACATAACTTGGTTGTATCCCTGGAGTTCTCCTAAAACCGTGTTTTTGTTTTAAAAAGCAATGTTTTCTAAGTTATAGCCTCAAACGTATATTTAAATTAGCACAAACGTGTGAAACATCTATAATTAATAAAATTCCTATGTAAATGAACTTCAATTTGAATTGATTTTATTTACATGTCCACATTAGTTTAAATATCTACTTTATGGTATTTCACTAATAGTTTATAGTTACCTTTCTTATTTTTTCATATAACCATCTAGGTCCTTTATGAAAATCCCCTGATTTTTTTCATATACAATATTGGTAACTCAGTTGTACATACACCAGCTCATTCATGTTTACAAAAACTAGCCATTCTTGAAAACAAAAAGCCCTAAAAAAGACATATTTGAGTCATATTTTTGCACAGAAAGAAATATTATTATATGCTAAACATTTTATGGAAATGACAAAAATTCTGCGTTGACTTAAGTTTAAAAAAGATTGTATATCTCTATATAATATATTGCATAAAGCTAACTTTATATATACTTATTAAACAGCAGCAAATTGTATAAAATTCTATTCAGAATACTTAGAGAACTTCAGCTCTAGAAAAGAAATATTGCCTTCACCAACACCAAAATGGCCTTATCATGTCTCCTTCCTGGGCCTTGTTTGAGCTTTGAGGGATATGTAACCTGCTATTGGCAGGTTATCTTCAACTGGAGGGCTAAACAGATGTTTCAGATAGAGAAATTTTGCTTTTAGGTGAACAAATGCTGTGAAAATATCTGGCAAGGAGGACTGTCTAATAATTCCAAGAGCAGAATGTTTCATCGTCATAAAAAGGCTCAAGAAATCTATTGCCGAAGAACAGAGTTAACAAGTATGAACTAAAATAACGAGAACATAGAAATTTAATCAGTGCTGTCCTTCAGACCACTAACCAACCAAACACACACACACACACAGCCATTTGTAAAATAAAGAGACATAAAAGCTTAAGTTCCATTGAGGTCATGTTGACTGATCACTTTAGCCACAGCAGTTTTAATTAAAAGGAAATTGAAGTAATGAAAGCTTTATCAGCCCTTTTTGTTACAGAGGAGTTAGCGTTTCTTTGCTATCTTGCTTAGCAACCCTATCACTGAGAGTTTAGTTAAGCCACTTTGGAAGATCCACAATACCTTATTTATATATTTCAATTTTCCCTCTTTGCAAACTGGAAACAGTTCTATAACACGTGGAAGGAAATGAGGGGTTAATGGGAGCTGGGGCATCCAGAATTCCTGGGCCCCCGGCCGGAGATCTAAGATGGTGTTCCCTGAAACCCTGAAGGTTCAGCAAAACTGCCTCCGGGGCTTAGGAGAAGGGAGTTAGAAAGAAACTGGGAGGAGGAGTGGCTGCCTGGTGAGTCCAAGGTTCCAGAATTCTTGCCATTGAATTCTCTGGAGATATCCCAGAACTGTGTGTTACTTGTTGTCTAATTTGGTTTCTATAAAAGATTTTGTTCAAAGAAAGTGTGTTTTGTTTTAAAATGTTTGTTTTTGTTGTTGAAAGCAATTGTGCCTTTTTGATATTGAGCTCCATGAGCTATAAAAAGGGACGAAATTGGGTCATTTGTAGAGACGTGGATGGACCTAGAGTCTGTCATACAGTGTGAAGTAAGCCAGAAAAAGAAAAACAAGCATCGTATATTAACGCATAAATGTGGACTCTAGAAAAATGGTACAGATGACCCTATTTGTAGGGCAGGAATACAGACGTAAACATAGAGAACGGACATGTGGACACAGGGGGTGAAGGGGAGGGTGGGACGAACTGGGAGATTAGGTTTGACATAAATACGCTACCATGTGTAAAGTAGATAGCTAGTGGGAACCTGCTGTATAGCACTGTGCTCTGTGACAACCTAGATGGGTGGAATGGGCAGTGAGTGGGAAGGAGGTCCAAGAGGGAGGGGATATAGGTATATATATAGATGATTCACTTCATTGTACAGCAGAAACTAACACAACATTGTAAAGCAATTACACTCCAATTAAAAAAAAAAAGAAAGAAAACAATTGTGCCAAAGGGATACAGACATATGAAGAAAAAAAAAAAAAAAAAAATAAGCCTGAGAAACTGTTGTGAGACATAGTGAAAGGAGCACCCAAAGGAGAAAATTAGTCCAGCAGGTTATGACTGGGCATCCCCATTGCCTAGCACTCTAATATGTCAGGGGATGAGACAAAATAAGTAACTTATGAAGGGATAGAGCTAAGGTAGGAAGAGCACTGCCCTTAAATTGGAAATTTGGTTTCCTCTACTGACTCCACCTGAAGGATTGGAGGCTACAGTTAACTTGTCCTCTTATAAGTGACTTGTCAGTTAGTAAAATGGTGGCATGGTTCTTTGTTAAGCACCTGCTATGTGCCAGGCACTGTGCCGGGTCCCGAGGATTCAAATGTAAGTGTGATCTGTTGCCCTGCCCTGAAAGAACTCACGGAATAGTAATAGTCATCTGAACGGTCAACCAGGCAACATTTATTAGGTAATTGTTCTGGGCCCAGCAATGTTCTAAGCACTTTTACAAGAATTAGTTTTTAAATCTTCATGGTAGTCCCACTAGGTACATAATATATCTATTCCCACTTTATAGGTATGGAAATGAGATATAGATCAGTTCAATAACTTGTCCCCAAAGTGCAGAGATGTCTCTGAGCTTAGTTCTCAGAATTCAAGATCCTGTCCCATAGACAAGTTCATTCTGTTGCCAACCCTGAATGGAGGAGATATGATAAGAAGGAAATAGGTAGTGGGTTTGTGAATGCATTTTGGAAACAGTGGTGTTCTGTGCAAGTGTTAATTATTGTTAAATCAAGGACAGGTAAATGAATCAAAAGTTAAATAAGTTACTTGGACGTGTTCCCCCCAAAATGTAAAGATGCAAGCAAAATATAGAGTTGTTATATATTCTCAGGTTTCTAGAATATAAATATTATTCTATAAAGTATTCCTGTGCCTTCATTCAGAGTCCCTTCTGGATTAAATGTTGGTAGGAAGGAAATTAAAGACCAGGTATTTCTCAGGCTCTGACTATATATATCTCATCCTCAGCAGCCAGCAAAACAATCCAAAGGTAACTACATATGATTTTCATGACACTGAGTTCACCTATGCCAACGAGGAGCTGGGGTTGGGTATCAGGAATGAAACAAGGAACCCCCTTTGAGCTAGAGGGTGAAAATGTACTGCCCAAATGATTTCACTTGTGTTCTAGAAATAAGCCACTGGGCGTTGTCAAGATATAGTAGTAAGGAGATGCTCGAGGGGTACACCTTTCCCTTCTCTGCTTGAGCCTGGATTTTGTCCTGCTATTGCATCTAAAATCTGTTCTGGTCCAAGCCTATTTGCAGAAATTGTATTTGTAACAAAAGCAGATTAGAATAACTTAAAGAACAATGGCAAGTCTGAAATATTACCAATGTTAAACACAACACTTAGGAGATGACCTCCATAACAAGTTGCCTGAAAACATCTGAGGTTAGAAATTGGTTTTAATTCAGCTAGTGGGGGAGGAAAAAAAAACACCTTGTCCATATTTGTGATTTTGATATAGCTCCTAGTCTAGAAAATGTGCTCTTTATTAAGAGCATGAAAATAGACATTTTAGAAATTTGTTATCCAGTGTCACTCTTTAATTAACTTCTATTCATTCAGCCAGCAAGAAACGGTGTTCAGCCCATTAAAAATAAGAGGCTTCCTTTTCTATCCCCTTTGCTGTTATTGATATTGTTAATCATTTTAATTAGTGGCTTCCCACGATTCCAATCAAGCCCAATTAGACTCAAACCCCATAAACAATGAAGAGGTGAAAACAGCAGCTTCAAAACATGGATTAATCTCACTAGTACAAAGTGGAAGTAGCTGCATTTTAAATTGCTTCTATTCACCTCTAAACAATAGCATTTCCTGGTCCTACTGACTATAATAGCATTCGGTTGCTTATGTGAAATGCAGTCTATAGTCATACCTTTCACTCTATGCCCTTTCATACAGTATATTTGCTTCTCCAGGTATTCTCCATCGTGCCATGGTTTACATTTTTCTATACCAGCTACCAAATCAGTTTAAATTTCTTGACTTTCCTTTTCCTCCTCCCCTTTGGTGTGCATGTTACCCTGCCTTTCTCTGCCCTTAATAAAAGTCCATTCTTCATTAGAAGAGTAATTCCCATTCTCAGTGATGTTATAGAAGTTCAGTACATATATTTTCAGGCAACTATATTTATCTGGATATAGTGCTAAATTATTTTATAGGACACTTTTCATTTAATTCCCTCAACAAATCTGTGAGGTAGTTATTACTATTAGCCCCATTTTATGGATGAGAAAACTGAGGTGTCAGGAATATAAGTAACTTCATCAAGCCAGGAAAAGTTAGACTCCCAGGATGTAAACTCAGTTCTCTCTGGTTCCAGAGCCCAAGCACTGAACCCTTATGTTCAGACTTATGCTGGTCTTTCACTTCAGAAGAGAATGAGGACAGTCTCCCAGTTGGAAAATGTCCAAACACTAAAACTTCACCACTGATCTTTCTTAGAATGACTGCAATGAATAATATTTTTTTAATGAAAATTGCATCACCTTATCCAACCATCCTCATTTCTTCGAACTTACTTGCCAAGTGACATGATACTGTTTTTTAGACGAGCCAAGGAAATTTTATCAGTAGTTTTAGGTCTACACAGTGGACAATTTTTATCCCTTGGAAACTATAACAATCAATCATAACATGGACAACTATCTTATTACTTCAAAACTTTGTGATCCCTCCATTTTAAGTGTGTGACATGGAATAGCCTAAAAAACAACAGTTGAGTTTGGACCATGGTTCTAGTATTTACTGTCTGAGGTGTCTTGAGCAGGTAACTTACCTTTTCTGAGCTGAAGGCCTTCCGAATATAGACATTATAAAGAATGAATGAATTTAACCCAGAAACTGGCAATTATAAAATTTGCCTTGCAATATTTTTTTTTAATTTTAGAGAATTAACTGAAATATATAACTAAATGTGCCTGACCTGTAACTGTTTCTTAATAAATGGTACTATTAGTTATTACCATTTATTTATCCTGCATCATGTGTAAAGCATATGATGATATTTATATATAGAAGCAGGTAGACAGTAGGTTTCAGTTAGGCAGAATATCAGGAGTATGACAGCCTGTAGCAAAAATTCCAACCAAAGGGACTCAGATTAGAATGGAAATTGGGTATAGTAGAGCATTAGTCTGGTTACTGGAGATAAAGTAGAAGGCTGAGCTTGATCGAAAAGAGCAAGGTAATTAAGATAGCGGTTACTAACACTCAGAAGCATTTGTATCAGTCAACTATTGCCACAATAATGCTGAGAAACAACAACTCCAAAATACAATGCTTACAAGAGCATTTATTCTCACACTCATTTTGTCTTATCTAAGATGGGCTCAGCTATATCTCTGCTTCATACTGTGGGTCAGCTAGCCTTGGCTAAAGGCTGAAGATTCAGTTTAGATCTGTTCCATGAGTTTTTGTTCTGATGCTCAGGCTAAAACGGCAACAGGTTTTAGAGAATGTTTTTCTCATAGCAGATCACTAAATTGTAACAGAAAAAGCTCACTTATATATGCACATTTCAGCTTTCATCAGATCTTCTAATATCCAGTTGGCTAAAGCAAATTACATGACTTCATATAGTGAATTATAGTCCACCCACCATCAGACAATAATGTGGACATACAGTTTTATTACAGGGGAATGAAAAACTGGGATGAGTTAAATTAATCTAACATATAAAACTTAGAGATTGCTAAACCTTTTAGCTATTGATCTAGAGAGTCTTCTGCCTGCTCTGTAGACTTATTCTAGAATTTAGACCTGAAACTTCAGCTTGGGTTGAGAGATGTCAGTTCTAGAAATTGTATGAAAATTGCGCTAGTAAAAGAACAAATCAGCCTGATTGTGACTGTGGTTCAATTATTTGACCGGGTCCATGTAAACCTGTTTGTGGCATGCCACCCTTAAAAGCTTTGCTTTGGTTCCTGAGGTTTCATTTGTTTGCCTTTATGAAGGTTGCTGGTACACATTGATGGAGCTATTGATTACTTATCCATTTGCTTTCCTAATTTTTTTCCAGGAATTTCATGTCTAACTATTAAATTTCCATTTCTTGAGCTGTATTTGTATAGAATGCAGAAAAATCAGTTGCTTCACCATTGGTCCTGGGCTTTTTCCCAGCTGACTAATTTGAACAGTGTTAGTAAAGATTCAATATGACTATCTCCTTGTTTTGTGCTTATGAATTGATGCACTCTTTAGAGCTGTTAAATATCATCATTTCTGTTAAACATTTGCAGTGCATATCTTCCCCCCAAATTGATATATGTGGAATCAATTCTGATTTAAGTGTTTTGCAGGTATCATACTGAGATTATTTCTTACTGTCCAAGTATGGGAAGCAACTTAGATTAAGTTTTATTGGGAACTCCTGCTGGCTCTCGGGAGAAACAACTGTGATTATTCATTGAGTGGCTTGAGCCTAGTCTAGACTTTTTCTGACTTTGCTTAGAGTTAAGCAGTCTCACCTGGCATAATGCTTCCTTAATGTAGTTTTCTCTGGTAGAAATGGAGGACAATCTCCCTGCCTTCAGATCTCTATGCTCCTTTTATTAAATCACTGTAAATGAATTATGAATATTATTTTATTTAATTTCCCTAATGAGCTTATGAGAACAATATGGCAGGTACAGAGCATTTATTTATTTATTTATTTATTTATTTTTTTGCAGTACACGGGCCTCTCACTGCTGGGGCCTCTCCCGTTGCGGAGCACAGGCTCTGGACGCACAGGCCCAGCGGCCATGACCCAGGGGCCCAGCCGCTCCGCGGCATGTGGGATCCCCCCGGACCGGGGCACGAACCCATGTCCCCTGCATCGGCAGGCGGACTCTCAACCACTGTGCCACCAGGGAAGCCCCAAAGCATTTATTCATGTGTGCATTCAGTACCTAAAATTACATTTTATTAAATGACAACTCACTGTGTTTAGGTGCACCATATCAAACATTATGATCAAGACTTCGATCATTAGCCACATTTTTTTTTGTCAACAATTTTCCCTATTTGTGTTTCTTATGACATCTGAGAAATGGTGGCTTGTAGGCACTAATCTGTCCTAGCAGCTTATAGTTGTTTTTAATCATTTTAATCAAATGACTATATGCTGATACAAGATACTAATCTAACTTGAGATTTTATCCCTAGTTAAATCATCCCCCTATATTTTCTTGAACATTTCCATTCTGTATCATCTTAGTGATAATTCTTGTTCTGTACTTCTTTGGGAATGTATCATTTTTCTCCGGTTGTTACCTGAGATACATATAGTACATAATCTCTAACAAAATTACCTTTAGGGACCAGTTCTGAATTTGTACATGTCTGAATATCATTTACTGTTATCTTATGAAGGCATTTCAGTACTATTGTATAGTATATATACTCTTTAATCTTTAATCTGGGAAAAGTCAGAGTCAAAGCAAATCAGAGGACTGTGGTTCATACTATGGGGTTATAAAGATCAGTATTTCATTCATGGCCTTTTGTATTTATGATTTGTTCCTGATTTCACTTTTTAGTGATTAGAATGTTCTGAGATAGATCTTTCTTTCATTTATTTAGATTTTTTTCCTGCAGACTCTTAACTTTTTCCTGAATTTTTCATAGTTCTCTTTGATATTCTTCTGTATTTTCTTATACACAGTTCTATATTCCTTTCCTTTTCTTTGAATTTATTGGGTATCATGGCCCTTCTCCTCTTTTCTTCTTTTTTTTTGTGTGTGTGTGTGTGGTACGCGGGCCTCTCACTGCCGCGGCCCCTCCCGTTGCGGAGCACAGGCTCTGGACACGCAGGGTCAGCGGCCATGGCTCACGGGCCCAGCCGCTCCGCGGCATGTGGGATCTTCCCGGACCGGGGCACGAACCCTTGTCCCCTGCATCGGCAGGCGGACTCTCAACCACTGCGCTACCAGGGAAGCCCTCCTCTTTTCTTCTTTAATTCAGTATACTTTATTAAAGGTATGCTCATGGCAAGTTGACAACATTCTGCCTCCACAACCCTCATATTTCTTTATATCTAATGAGATTGTTCTTATAAGAAGTGCACACCAGAAGTACATTCCATTCCATTTTTTACATTGCTTTGATCCTTTGAATTTCTTCTGTAAATAATATCTTAAATCAGTTCCTTTCTTTTGAAGGTCTTTGGATCTATTTGGAATAGTGTGCCTATTTTTATCTTCAGCTCCACTTATATTTCATGATCCAATTTAGAAGCAGGATAGCGGAGTATAAAGAGCTGGATTTACTCAATCTAAGGTTTTGAATCCTAGGTCAGCCACTTTACCTATATGACCTTGGGCAAATTACTGAACCTCTCTGAGCTTCAGATTTCTCACCTATTAGTCTTCTGTTTTCATCTATAGTGCTTTTAACTCTCACAGGCTATTTTGAGGATAGATAAAGAAAAATACCTGACACATGGTATACCTTTTGTAAAAGATGTTTAAATGATGCTGACATCTACCTGAAAGATACTCAGAAAATTACTTTTGAGTCATTACCCATAGAATTAATCTGGGGTAGATTTAATTGAGGCTTCTTCACTCTCTTTAGCATCGTTGCACTCTGTTGATAATGGGTTTATGGCAGGCTTCCCCGAAGGTCATTGCATGACCTACCTCATACTGTGCTGATCTCTTCCATTTTCATAATAGAATATTGCTGATAACCTTTCCCCATTAGGCTCTTCTGTTTACCTTCCCTTTGAAGAAAAGCCATTCATAAGAGCTGTTACCACTTTGAAATATTTGTGCAAATCATTAAAATATATGTAATATATTAATATATATGTAAATATGTAATGTGATGCAAGAATAGGCTATTATAGAGTCATTTTTATTTCAGTTTATTAGGATAAAAGATGTGTCAATAGGAGTAAATTGTACTAAATAAGAAAGGAAGGCTGATAGAAGAGAGAAGAAAGGCAGGAAAAAAACAAAAAGGAGAAAGTTAACTCTACCAAGTCTTACTGAGAACATATTTTGTGCAAGATACTGTTTTAGGTTTCTCAGTGATACCAAAGTGTTTCAAGCCTGTCAAGAATGACAATTTTGTCAGGAGAAAGTCTTGTTGAATTGGAAGTTCCTTTTTTAACACTCACAGTGACTGAAAAAGGATGGGTGCTGAGTGCATTTGGGGTGAATGAAGGAAAGATCAAACTAAAAACGCTTAATTAATGTTACTTTGGAGGTAGGTGGATTGGAAGAGAAGTTAGAAACATTGTTTTGGTAAGAATGTTTTGGTCAAATAATAAGAGATATGTTTTTTGGGTTTTTCTAGAATATTTTCCTTTCCAGTTTATGGGTTAAGCAAGTAAACTTACAGAATTATAAATGACCAGAATAAAAAAGGGATCTTAGTGATGATTCTTGTCAACCTTCCTTATTTTAGAGGCTGATTTTAAAATCATACTAGAAAATATGTACTTTAATTCCCACCATTTCTACCAGAGAGCATCACCTTTTATCTTGGCCAGTTAGCCAACCGGCATACTACCTTAAATGATACTTAGGTGTTGTCAGTTTGAATTATTTCTATAGGAATTGCATTTGTAAATTGTCTAAAAATTACTGTGGATTCCACGATAGCTTCCTCCTACCACTAAGCATAATTATGGGTTTCAT